>NC_086112.1:55976120-56659691 GCF_963921235.1 Mobula hypostoma | reverse complement strand
TCACCCCAGTCGACTCACAGGTGAAGTGATGCCTCACCTGGAAGGACTGTTTGGGGCCCTGAATGGTGGTAAGGGAGGAAGTGTAAGGGCATGTGTAGCACTTGTTCCGCTTACACGGATAAGTGCCAGGAGGGAGATCAGTGGGGAGGGATGGGGGGGACGAATGGACAAGGGAGTTGTGTAGGGAGCGATCCCTGCGGAATGCAGAGAGAGGGGGGGAGGGAAAGATGTACATTTTAATTCCACATCCCATTCCCATTCTGACATGTCTATCCACGGCCTCCTCTACTGTAAAGATGAAGCCACACTCAGGTTGGAGGAACAACACCTTATATTCCGTCTGGGTAGCCTCCAACCTGATGGCATGAACATTGACTTCTCTAACTTCCGCTAGGCCCCACCTCCCCCTCGTACCCCAGCTGTTACTCATTTTTATGCACACATTCTTTCTCTCACTCTCCTTTTTCTCCCTCTGTCCCTCTGAATATACCTCTTGCCCATCCTCTGGGTCACCCCCCCCCCATCTTTCTTCCCGGACCTCCTGTCCCATGATCCTCTCGTATCCCCTTTTGCCTATCACCTGTCCAGCTCTCGGCTCTATCCCTCCCCCTCCTGTCTTCTCCTATCATTTTGCATCTCCCCCTCCCCCTCCAGCTTTCAAATCCCTTACTCACTCTTCCTTCAGTTAGTCCTGACGAAGGGTCTCGGCCTGAAACGTCGACTGCGCCTCTTCCTATAGATGCTGCTTGGCCTGCTGCATTCACCAGCAACTTTGATGTATGTTGCTTGAATTTCCAGCATCTGCAGAATTCCTGTTGTTTGCTTTGATAAGTCTGGCGCCTTTTTCCATTACTTCTTTTTCTGTATCGAACTTATATTAATTTCATAGACTTAGTGTACTTGGTAAAACGTACTGTGTGCGCTGGCTGATGATTGACACTTTGGACTGATTTGGGTGGCAGTGGTACAGTAACCGACCCAGCGGGAGGCGTCCAGGTGGGCGCCGGGCGGGACTTCCCTTAGATATATACGAGCCAATATAGCGGAGCGTTACACTTTCAAGAAAACATTTTTACACAGTTCAAAGAACAGCTGAATTGATTGTCAACAGTTATGCTGAGGATTGGAGTACAGAAATGGGTTACTAAACCCAAATCTGAGTAATCAGTTCCTAGTTTCTTGTTTCTAGCTAGTTCCTATTTGCTTTATAAACACAACTAACTTAATGTTTAAGGTTATTCCTAAAAGTTAGCTAGGCAGGATTTTTATTATTCTCATCATGGAAAATTTGCAGCATGGAAAGAGGTCTGTCAGCTCATTGAACCTGTACTTATTCCCAAAAAAAATGCCATCCAGCCTAATCCCACCTACAAGCATTTATACAGTATGCCTGCAGGTCACAGCTTTTCAGTTACTTATCTAAGCACTTGATAAATGAACTGTGGCTTTCTGCTGTAATTATTCTTACAGACAGTGGGTTCCAGATTCTAGTCACCTATTGGGTGAGAAAGGATAACTTTGTCTCACCTTGATTCCTTCTTCCAATTAATGCAAATTTATGTCCCTTGATTTTTCTGTTCACAGCAAAATGAAATAAGTCCTTCAGATTTATTCTACAAAGGACTAAAGTTTAAACACTTCATTTAAGTCCTCCCAGAACTTCCACTGTTCCAAAAGAAGCCCAGCCTATCCATCTTTCTATATAGCTGAAATTTTTCCATTCTAGATAATCTAACAAATTTTCGCTGCACCCTGCCTAATACAATCTTATCTTTACTGCATTGTGGTAACTAAAGTTGTGCATAATACTTGGCTATTATGTGCATTTCCAGCAAAACCTCCATTCTGTGTCTAAAAGAAAGCATTGCATTCTCTACCCATCCTGCTATTTTTAAGGATCTATGGCCATCCTTCCAAGATTCTTCAGTTTCTCCATAATCTCCATATATTTATTTTATATTTCCTTGCATTGTTCCAAATCCTCAAAAATATCACCTTTGGATTGAGTTCCATTTGTCACTTATCTGCCCAATTGATCAGAACATCTACACTCTTGTGAAGTTGACAGCTTTCCTCCTTCCTGTCAGTCACACACAACCTCTTTTTAATAATGTACTGACATTTTTATCATGATTTCTGTATTGTTATAAATCATTAATACATGCAACAGGAAGTAGCAAATCTCAGACTGAACCTTTAGGAACCTCACTGTTAATACCCTTTCTGTCATAATAATACCTGTAAGTGATCACCTTATGCTTCCTGGTCTGGATCCAGTTTACCATTCACGAGGAATTTTCTTTCACTGTATGCTTCAGAATAAGTAATCAGAAACAGCTTTCCATTTTGAACAATATCAACATCAGGTATTCGCAAGCCAACTATGAGTCCTGATATTTTAATCCAATTTGTATGAGCATCCTTTGCTATGGCACCCATCCTTCCCTTTGAAAGATTTTCAGTTTTTGTGTTTTTTTTTGTGTCCTGCTACTTGCACTGACCAAACCTGTTTTTGTTTGTTAGATATCCAACTTAGATTCTCAGTGTGGAATAATTTAAACTTAAACTTCAGAAAGGAAATTATGTGAATGCATTTTGTCATTTAAAAAGTAATTATGTTTTTCATTTAATTATAATTTGAAGTTTTGCCTTATTTTCATTCCTTTCATTGAATTAAGCCTATGCTAACTCAATTTGCATGCAACTAATCTCATAAATATTTTTATTTTGGCATCCTAATCAGATGCTCTACACAGCCTTGAGTTTCTTGAAAGAAATGAACTGAAGCTGAATTTGGCAGAAGCTGATAGCTGCAAAGTTGGCTTTATGAACAATAATATACGATAATTGCTATGGCATACCAATTCTACCACTACTTTTAATTTAATGAATGGATGTAATATTTTCCAGCTACAACAAACTTAAGAATTTGTCTCTGACTATCTCTCTGCGTCTTTCTGTGCAGTTACAAATTCAGCTGGACGTATAAAGAAATTAACTTCAATCTTATTTTAAAATATATGTGAGACATTTGAGAGAATGGGTGATGTGGAGGCAGGTACTATCGTAACTTTTAAGGAGTATCTGGATGAACACTTGAATCGCCAGGGGTAAAGAAGCTTGAGTATCAAGTGCTAGCAAATGGGATTAAGATACGTATATGGTTACATGGTGGGCTGAAGGACCTTTTTTTTATGCTGTACAGCTCTATGATTGAGAATGATGCTTCTGGAGTCTATAAAACTAAAATATGAGCTCAGGTTGACAGAATTAAACTGTCTGACAAGAAGGTAAGTATTTAACATGATCATCTCAACTCCAGGACATCACATCAGGAATTGTTAAAGCAATCTCCTGGGTAAAAGTCACCGACAATGACCTTCATAAGGTCAGAGGTGGGAATGCTCACTAATAATTATACAATGATCAATTCCAGGTGCCACTCCTTCGAAACTAACTAGTCTGTACGTGCAAACAGCATAAACTAACTGTTCAGGTACATATAGGTAACTGACAAGTAACATTACAACCATACAATTGCCAGTGACTACCTCCATCAAGACAGAATCTAATGTTTCAATGACATTATTATCACAGGGTACCCTGCTAACAAAATCATGTGGCTACAAAAGCACATCAGAGATATTGAGTAACCTGAATGAAATACAACTCCAAAAACACTGATGAAGCACAACGCCATCCAGGACAAACCATCCTGCTTGATTGGCACCCCATTCATCATTGTAAATATTCATTTCCTTCACGTCAGGCACGTCCTCCATCAGAGGGACAGAGCAGTTACGTTGTCTTTCATCTGCAAAGTCCAGTCCAGCTACTTGCCTTTGCTATTTTGATAGCACCTCCGTGGCCAAGTGGTTATGGCGTTGGTCTAGTGATGTGAAGGTGGCTAGTTCGAGCCTCAGCTGAGGCAGCGTGTTGTGTCCTTGAGCAAGGCACTTAACCATACACTGCTCTGCAACGACACCGGTGCCAAGCTATATCGGCCCTAGTGCCCTTCCCTTGGACAGCATTGGTGGTGTGCAGAGGGGAGATTTGCAGCATGGGCAACTGCCATTCTTCCATACAACCTTGCCCAGTCCTGTGCCCTGGAAACCTTCCAAGGTGCAAGTCCATGGTCTCACGAGACTAACGGATGCCTCTAGCCAGATGCAGGGGAAACACAGCACCAGCTGGTTCTCAATCAAGTCACCAACAATTGTGACTTACAGCTACGGTGCCTATAAAGAGTATTCACTCCCCTTAGAAGTTTTCATGTTTTATTGTTTTACAGAATTAAGTCACAGCAGACTGAGTTGGCATTTTTGACACTGATCAACAGAAAAAGACTTTCTTGTCAAAGTGAAAACAGGTCTCTACAATGTAGTCTAAATTAATTACAGATATATTCACCCCCTTCTAATCAGTATTTAGCAGATGCATCTTTGGCGACAATTACAGCGTTGAGTCTGTGTGAATAGGTCTCTACCACCTTTGCACATCTGGACACTGCAGTTTTGCCCCATTCTTCTTTACAAAATTGCTCAAGCTCTGTCAGATTGCATGTGAATCATGAGTAAACAGCACTGTTCAAGTCCAGCCATAAATTCTCAGTTGGATTGAGGTCTGGACTCCGGCTTGGCCATTCCAGGACATTAACTTTGTTGTTTTTAAGTCATTCCTATGTAGCATTGGTTTTATGCTTAGGGCTATTGTCTTTCTGGAAAACAAATCACCCAAGTCACAGTTTCTTGCAGACTGCATCAGGTTTTCCTCCAGGATTTCGCTGTATTTTGCTGCATTTATTCTACCCTCGCATTAGGGTTAGGGTTACCTTCACAGGCTTTCCAGGGCCTGCTGCAGTGAAGCATCCCCATAGCATAATGTAGCCACTACTATGCTTCATGGTAGTCATGGTGTGTTTTTGATCGTGTGCAGTGTTTGGCTTATGCCAAACATAGCATTTAGTTTGATGGTCAAAAAGCTCAATTTTGGTTTCATCAGACCATAATACCTTCTTCCAGCTGACTTCAAAGTCTCCCACAAGCCTTCTGGCAAACTCGAGCTGAGATTTCATATGAGTGTTTTTCGACAGTGACTTTCTCTTTGCCACTCCCCCATAAAGCTGCGTCTGCTGAAGCACCCAGCCTACAGTTGTTGTACGTACAGTCTCTCCCATCTCACCACTGAAACTTGTAACTTCTCCAGAGTTGTCATGGGTCTCTTGGCAGCCTCCCTCACTAGTCACCTTCTTGCACAGTCACTCAGTTTTTGAGCACAGCCTGCTGTATGTAAGATTTACAACTGTGCCATAGTCTTTCCATTTCTTGACAATTGACTCAACAGTACTCCAAAAGAGATTCAGTGACTTGGAAATTTTCTTGTATCCATCTCCTGACTTGTGCTTTTCAATAACCTTTTTGTGGAGTTGCTTGGAGTGTTCTTTTGTCTTCATGGTGTAGTTTTTGCCAGGGTACTGACTCACCAACAGTTGGACCTTCCAGATACATGTGTATTTTTATTACAATCAATAGAAACACCTTGACTGCATTTAACTAATTATGTGACTTCTACAACCAATTGTCTGCACCAGTGATGATTTGGTGTGTCATATTAAAGGAGGTGAATACTTATGCAATCAATTATTTTGTGTTTTATATTTGTAATTCATTGGATGACTTTGTAGAGATCTGTTTTCACTTTGACATGAATGTGTCTCTTTCTGTTGATCGGTGTCAAAAAAAAAGCCAAATTAAATCCACTGTTGTAAACAATAAAACGTGAAAACTTCCAAGGAAGGTGAATACTTTTGACATGCACTGTAAGTCATGGTTCAATGTATGACATTTACAAAATGCAGTGCAGTTACTTGTTTAGCCACTGCATCGCCCATGAGAAGGGCAGCAGGTGCATGGGAACACCACATGATAGTTTGTCTCTAAATTGCATATCGGCAGCCAACCAGATTCTCACTCTTTTCCTCCTGCATGTCAGGCAATCTTCTGCTGGTCCATGCTCGTATCTTTCCTGTAATACTTTGGGCTCTTATCTTGGATTAGCAGCCTCATATGCAGCACCTTGTCAAATGCCTTCTGAAAATCCAAGTAAACAACATCCAGTGACTCTCTTCTGTCTATCCTGCCTGTTATTTCCTCAAACAGTTCCAACAGCTCTGTCAGGCAAGATTTCCCCTTTAGGAAACCATGCTGACTTCAGCCTATTTTATCATGCACATCCGAATACCCTGATAACCACTGAGGTCAGACTAACTGGCCTATAATTTTGTGTATTTTGTCCCCTTCCCTTTTTAAACAGTGGAGTGACATTTGCAATTTCCTAGTCATCCAGAACGACAATTTCTTTAGCTACCTCTTTCAGAACCCTGGGGTTTCCTGTAGTCCATCTGGTCCAGGTGACTTATCTACCTTCAGACCTTTCAGTTTCCCAAGCACCTTCTCCTTGGCAATAGTGACTAAACTCACTTCTGCTCTGTGATACTCATGAATTTCTGACATACAATTGGTGTCTTCCACAGTGATGACTGACACAAAATACTTCATGAATATGCCCTCCCTTTCTTTGTCTCCTATTTTTGCCTGTTTAATTTCTCACCATTCTCCAATCAGATCCACTTTGTTAGAGCATTGAGTTTGCATTTCTCAAATATCCTGTATATTCTTCTGTGATAAAGACTTTAAATTTATTTCCATAACATTAGTTGTTGGGTCCTCTTCATGTGTTTCTTGTACTACTTTTAGTTCTGTTGCCCCTTCCGGTACTGCATGCAGGGGCCACCACACAGGATCAGAAAAAGCTGCAGAGTGTTGTAAACTCAGCCAGCTCCATTATGGGCACCAACCTTTCTACCATTGCCATTGAGGACATCTTCAAAAGGCAATGCCTTAAAAAGACAGATATACATTATTAAGGACCCCTGTAGGGTAACATAATTGATGGAAATGTACACAATTTTCAAACGCTGACATTGAGTTGGGGTATCACTTGTAAGAGGCTGGTTTGGCGCGATGATGAAATTAGGTAAAGTGTTTTTAGCATGCTTTGGAGTTCAATGAAATGTGTTAAGGTTTTTTCTGAAATCTAAAACACCTTCGCAGTTTTATTTGCAAACACCTACGTTGGTGACCCTGATGCTCTAGGATGATACCAGAGTTATTGAATATGTCAGTCAATGCAATCACTTTGAAACGGCCAGAGATTTGGGAGCAAAATGCTGTTGCATGGTTTGTAGAAGCCAAGGCCCAATTCGTGCTGCGAGAAACCACCACTGATGACACCATATTTTTCAATGTGGTAGCGTCACTCAATAATTTGGCTGGAGAGTGGTGAGTCTACTAGAATGCCCATCTGAACACGATAAATACCAATCACTGAAAACTCACCTTTTGCAGAATTTTGGACTGTCAGAGTGTGAGTGTGTCAAACAGTTGCTCTGCTTGCCTGGCCTCAGCCATGGTAAGCCCTTGGAGGTAATGGACCACATTTATTTTTAAAGAACTCTTCATGCGGCAAATGCCTACTCAAGTTCACGTGGCCCTCGCTAATGCACCTGTGAAGGACAAAAGAGAGCTTGCTAAAATCGTTGATAGCCTACACTCAGCCAGGCACAGAGCATAATTCCTCCTCTCTTCCCTGCCTCAGTAAGCCTGGTCAGCAAAGCCGCCAACATAACCACGTGAAACAGACTACTAACTAATGCTGTGAAATAGACTATGCAGGGTCTGTATTTTTACCACGCTTGCTTTGGTACGAACACTAGGAAGTGGCAACCGCCTTACAGCTTCAACAGTGCCAGCGCATTGGGACAGTCGAGGTCTGTGAACACTATGGGTTCCAGTTGTCAGGGTCGTCTACTGTTCATTAGCAACCCCCTTTCAGGGAGATGCTTCGTCTGTGACATGGGTGCTCAAGTGAGTGTGCTGCCAGCATCACCTATTGATGAGAGGGCAAAGAGCAACAAAACCTCACTGGAGGCCACCAAGGGCAGCAGGATCCAGTCTTATGGGACATGATGGTTGACGCTGTGCTTCAGTGGGCGATGTTACACATGGGATTTCACCCTGGCTAAAGTGGCTAGACCTCTGCTCAGTGCAAGTTTCCTGTGTGCCCAAGGACTGACAGCTTGTGATTGTCAAGGACTTTGGGTTGTTACCATACTCCCCCCCAGTAATTTGCTCACAATGACTGTCAAGCACATGCACCTCCACATGTGAGTTTACTCGACTGCTGGGCGAATTCCCAGACCTCACCAAGCCCACATTCTCCACTGCGTTCACAAAATATGGGGTGAGGTACCACATTTCTACAACTGGTCCATCAGTCCATTCCCGCACATGTAGACTGGACCCAGAAAAGCTGGCAACCATGCAGGCTGAATTTGCCAACATGGAAAGACTTGGCATTGTAGGCTAGTCGAATAGCCCTTGGGCTTTGACCCTCCATATGGTCCCCAAATCCAATGTTGATTGCCATAATTGTGGTCACTACCTGTCTTAACAAGGTCACCACCCCCAATCGTTATGCAGTCCCACACATCCAATATTTTTCAGCACGTTTAGCTGGAAAGTTAATTTTTTCCAAAGTCGATTTAGTTAGGGGCTACCATCAGGTGCCTGCATGCTCAGAAGACATCCCCATAATGGCTGTTGTAACCCCAATTGCCCTCTTTGAGTTTCTGAGTATGCAGTTTGGGCTAAAAATGCGGCACAGACTTTCCAATGGCTGATGGACTCTATATTAAAAGACTCAGATTTTCGATTTGTTTACCTGGATGACATACAATACTTGTCATCAGTGCTTCCAAATCAAACACATATCTCATTTCCCCATACTTTTCAAGAGCTTAAGCTAGCACCTGTTGATTATTAACCCTGCTAAATACCTGTTTGGGTTGTCTACCATTAATTTTTTCAGCCATCTAATGTGATGACATAATTAGGTAAATGTTTTTAAGCACACTTTGTGCTCAGGTTTTGGAGTTCAATAAAAAATTTTATGGTTTGTCTGAAACATAAAATGCCTCACACAATTTTATTTGCAAAAACCTACAGCCCCACTACCCAGGACATGCCCTATTCTCATTGGTACCATCAGAGAGGAAGTACAGGAGTCTGAAGACACACACTCAACATTTTAGGAACAGCTTTCCCTCCACTATAAGATTTCTGAACAGACAATGAAGCCATGAACACTACCTCATCCAATTTGCTCTCTTTTTCAGTATATTTTATATATTGCAGTGCACTGCTGCCATGAAACAACACATTTCGTGATATTTTTCAGTGATAATAAACCTGATTCTGATTCTGCTGTCATTTTTGCTACTTCATCTTCAAATGCATTTCCTCAGCTTTCAACTGAGTTCATTTTGAAGTGGCTTTTACATTTTAATACAACAACTTCTGAAAGCGATTGTATAACAGCCATTAGTTCTTATACCAAGAACTAATGGCTGTTATACAATTGCTTTCAGAAGAGGTTGAAAGCCACTGGCCATTCTTGATTCCTACAGGGTTCCTACAGCTGTAAGAAATCCTCTTTGCCGCCATAAATTCCCAAAGTTCTGAACAACTCAAAATATATTAAGAATCTGTGTAGATATTAACTGACATTCCATCATACTACAGGCTTCAGTCGGGGCTTTCAATACTAACAGTACCAGTAGCCATACTTCCTGATGCCCGTGCTTCAGATTCAGAAACAATAGCCCACACAGCCATTTGAACTCCCCCCTCAAGCTTGGGGAGTCATCAGTGTGCAGGATCAAATCTGCGTTCAATCTGCCTTTGCGATGGCTTGCATCTTCATTATTATTCTTACATAGTTTACATGTTATTATTCTTACACAGTTATAGTCATCATAGTCCTCCATCTCCAACGGCAACAGTATTCCCTCATTGGTTGCTGCTGTTAGGTGCCCTAAGAACAGTGGACTATTTAGACCAGGGATTCCCAACCTGGGGTCCGTCAACCCCTCGGTTAATGGCAGGGGTCCATGACGTAGAAAAGATTGGGCACCTCTGATTTGTACCATTGAATAGCTGTTACTTGAGGGGCCCTATTCATTGCAGTAAACTGTGCAGTGAATGAAGACATTGGACATTCAAAACTTGATCAAGCACAATGCTGGAGACAGCCATGATTGCTAGATAGGTTGTTTGCTCTGCTCACAAGCACGAACTCCATCCTAGTGCTTCATTATCCAATTCAGCAGAATAATAACCAACAGGACTCTGTCGGTCTCCGTATTTCTGAATCAAGACTGCCATCATATACATACAGTGTAAATGGTCCACCCGCATCAGGGATTCCTAATGCAGGTACTATGCGTAATGTTGCCTTTAAAGTTCAAAATTCTTCCAACTGTTCTTCAATGCCATCTGAGTATCTGCTGCCCTTCAACAGATTAGTGAGTGGTTGTACAATTTCAGCATATGAATCAACCCATGCTGTGTTGCAATTACACAGACACATAAATGATCAGAGATGCCCATGTGTTGTGGGTAGTTTTGCTGATTTTGATAGCCTGTTGATTTGCACGATCCTCTGTGATCTCCTACTTACGATGTGAAATTTTATGCCCCAAGTAAACTACTACTTCCTTTTGCAATTGTGTCTTGTCCGAACTTGCTTTGTGACCCGTGGAGGGTAAATAATTGAGTAAATAAAGCATGTCTCGTTCATGCTGGTCTGCGGTACCAGATGCAATCAAGACATCATCCACATACTGTATGATAGTTAAATCAATGCTTTCCCTTAAATGTTGTCTTAGAGCCACGTGGTAGACAAGGGGGCTGTTGTGGAGCTTTTGTGGTAGGCTCATTCACAGGTATTGTTCAAAGTTCAAAGGTCCAATGTAATGTCAGAGAAATGTATACAATATACATCCTGAAATGCTTTTTCTTCACAAATATCCACGAAAGCAGAGAAGTGCCCCAAAGAATGAACAACAGTTAAACATAAGAACCCCAAGATCCCCATCCCCAAGCTCCCCCCTACCCCACCAGCAAAAGAAAGCAAGCATCAGCACTGCTACCGAGCACTCAAGCGTGAGCAAAGCAATAGCAAGGACACAGACTTGCAGTTACCCCAAAGACTTCGCGTTTCACCCAGCATTCAACATCTCCTAATAAGGGAGAAGAAGGTGTCTCCATTTTCCCAGCAAGCGGGGAGACGTTAAAAGTCCATTACGTCGCTTTTTTCAAGCTCTGTGCCTGAAGAGCACAAAGATCCTGGGTCTTTGGGCCCACAGCAGCAGATTTTTCGACTCCCCCGGTGACACCGACGTTCGATCCACCCGTCTCCAGAGCCCTGAGATCTTATACTTCCAAATCCGAGCTGGACTCTCAGGGCAAACCCTTGGTGTGCCGAATCAATGGCCAGTCATGAAACCCCAAGAACGGGTCCTTTTCCCACAAGGAACCAAAGTCAATGTGTAACTCCAGGTCAGGGTCTTCAAAAGAACCCTGAAAGGGAAAAATAAAGATATTAAAGATGGAAATAGAGCTGTTTCCAAAGAAAAGGAGTCGCCATTTAGTGCCATCTTAACTTCACTCTGCCTCCCTGAACTGTATCCATTAACTGTAAAAGCCAACCACAGTTCATATTCAGGCACCAGTGGTGCAGACCAGAATCTATTAATCATATTAATAACTGTAAACCACTTGTGTGATGGCTTCAGTACATTAAAAATAGTTGCTGGGTTATCTGCTAAAGGAGTTAACCTGGTGATGCATTGATTAGCAGCTTAACTCTAACAGGTCAGACCAGACAGTGAGATTTAACAACAATCCCTTGTTTCTCCACCTAGCTGACAAATAGGTAAAATAATCTTTCACACTGTCAAATCCTTTCCAACATGGTTTTGTTAATCTGACCATTTTGGCAAATTCTGATTTTAGGCCATCCATAAAGGTTGACTTCAGTAGATCATAGTCAGATCCCTCTGCGTTGTATTTATTTACCCCTGGAACTCCTGAGTAATTTAACCATGATGCTCTGTGGTATTCCTCATATTTGGAAACATCTTTGGAATTCCTTTGTTTGCATTCAACTGCCTTTCTCCAGTCAGTCTGTAATGGGGTCTGTTCTTTCAACCACCTTGTAGATTTTGCTTATCATCTCCCTTGTCAATGTCAACTCTACCTGCCAAATGTTTGATTTGCTGAGGAAACAACGTAGTAGCCAGTATTTGGATACATCATATAGGTGCAGGCTATATGTGTTCTTAATATGCTGACGCTCAGTTCAAGTCTTTGAACCTCCTCCTTTAGGATGTGAAATAACTTTGGACCATTTATTAGTCTTTTCCAGTTCCAGAGAAGCCTTTTTCTTCTCTTCGTTATCAGTTCAGCATGCTTTCACTTCCTTGATCTTTGTTGGGTCAAGTCATAACATGGCTGCTAACTCTATTGTTCCATCATTGTCATCCTCACTTGAGTTGATAGAGGTCAATGTAAAATCCATGTCATGTCCAGGTGAAGTCCTAAAGGGTCTCGACCTGAAAAGCTGAGAGTTTATTCTTCTTCATAGATGCTGCTTGACCTGTTGAGTTCCTGCAGAATCTCTTGTGTAATGTCTGTCTTGGAGTTCCTCTGAGTTCAGATGGTGACACTATTGTCTGATGTAGGGTGTATGTCCCAAGGAGTAGGGTCACTGGCAGAACTGTCCACTTGAGGACCCTGTTGTAGTTTTTGATATTGCTCATGTTTAGTCTTCAGCTTGGTTCAGTTACACTTATTTTGTAGTCCTTTCATTCATTCAGTTAATGTGTAGAATTACTTTCAATTTCTTACTGTATCATGCTAATTTTGTAATTTATTAGAATTTTCAATCCTGAAGAAGGGTCTTGGCCCGAAACTTCGACTGGTTATTCATTTCCATGGATGCTGCCTCACCTGCTGAGTTCCGCCAGTACTTTGTTGCTTTGTTTTTCCAGCATCTGCAGACTTTTTCATGTTTATGATTTTCTTTTTCCTTTTTCATTTGTTTATTTAACACACATATCCAATCTTCAGCTCAACACATTCTCTCTTTTTTAAGCAGTTCACACAAAATGCTGGAACTCAGCAGCCCAGATAACATTTACAGAAAAGAGTACAGTTGACACTCTGGGCCAAAACCCTTCAGCAGGACTATTGGAGGGCTGCAGAGATCACAGGAGGGGAGCAGTGAGAGAGAGTTTCACAGAACTACTGTCGAAGGGAAGATTTAAATTTCTTCAGGGTAGATATCCCTGGAAGAGACTTCGCTGTGTGGTAATCCAATCACAAACGAGAGAAAATCTGCAGATGCCGGAAATCCGCAGGTGCCGGAAATCCAAGCAACACGCAACAAAATGCAGGAGGAACTCAGCAGGCCAGGCAGCATCTATGGAAGAGAGTACAGTCGACGTTTCAGGCTGAAACCCTTCAGCAGAACTGTTTTTTAAATGTGATAAGAGTTGCGACATCCATGCAGTTTTTGTTCTCCTTTTCAATTGTCGGGATCTTACAAATGCCTTAATATCATCTAGCAGCCAAGTTCCATTAGATTCAACGTCGATGTTATATTTCATTTTTGTTTCTTCATTAATCTTATCAAGTTGGAGTATTTTTTTCCAGTAAGAACCCAAACACCCCCCACCCCCATCATCTGTTAACATGTAAAAACTGGAGGTTCAGTTCCCCCTTTTTCTGTAGTAGGTTTCTCTAATTTTTTCATGGCATCAAATCTTAATCAGGTCGCAGCCAAAATTCACACAAACTGTACTTAGGCAACGGTTCTATCAGAACAACTCCCACATTATCAGACCTTTCCTACAAGACAGAGCTCAGGTCTAGTTCCACAAGACTGGACTACAATGCAGTTCTACAAGACCAATCAACCTTATCAGTCCAATTCTACAATACTGGACCAGCATTACTGCACTTTAAGTTCACCAAGATGAAGTAGGAAAAAGTAGAGTTTCTCGTTCTCTCTTGGACTTCCTTCAGCTGGTGTACTGAAGTAATAACTCGATGTTTTTCTGACAATTCGGAAAGTAAGGAGAACAGTCTTATCTCCTGCTAAGTAATGAACTTTAAAACTTTATCCTTTGGGATTCTTCCATATCCTTAAATCATTGCAACCATTTTTCTGACTACACCAAACTGTTGGATCTGCAATATTGATCCAAAGGTTCTTCAAAAATAAGGAATGCAGCATAAAACTTGGTGGTAATGGCCATTTTATTAAGTGTTACAAGAATAAAGGATGATGCTTAGCCTGGGCTTTATACATAAACTTAACATCCTACAAGGCAGTGAGTGGTTGCTAGCAAAATGAACAATTATCATTCATCTGGAATTGCCCTTAAGAAGATGATAGTGAACCTTTCCTTGAATTGCTGTATCTATTCAAGTGAAAGCCTGTCCACAAAGTTGTTGGGTAGAGTATCTAGGACTTGGACCAGTCAATAATGAAAGAAAGAATTAGTGATTTGTGTACAAGTCAGGAGAAAAACATGTAGATAGTGGCAATATCCAGCACCTGTTCCTCTTTGGGAGGTGCTGTTAGATTGACCTAAACAGGAATCTACTGTTCTTTTTCCAGATAGCACATACTGCATCCACAGTGCGGTGGGTTGAAGGGAAAGAATTGGGGTTTCGACTAATAGGGTGCTTTTTCCTGGCTGGTGTCAAAGTTCTTGAGTGTTCAAACTTCTTGTTAGAGCTTCACTTATCCAGACAAATGGAGAGCATTCCATTGTATTGTTGATCTGTGGCTTATAGATGGTGGAAAAGCTGGTGGTGCCTTGGGATGAGTCACCCCCCAGGATGGCAACCAACATACTCTTGCAGCCAGAATATTTATGTGATTGGTCCAGTTGAATTTCTGGTGACGGGTAAGACAACCCCCAGGATGTGATTATTCCTTAGACTAATAAATAATTCTGATTAGTATTGACCCCCAAGTTAGGATGTCTGCTTTGATTATTAAGTATTGTACCTTTTATTCACCTTATTTCAAAAGATCCACAGAGTCTCAAAAACACAAGAGATTCTACAGGTGCTGGAAGTCTTGAGCAGCACCCACAGAATGCTGGAGGAACTCAGCAAGTTAGGCAACATTGAAGGGGGGAAATAGACAGCTGGTATTTCGGGCTGAGATTCTTCTTCAGGACTGGAAAGGAAGGGGCAGAAGCCAGAATAAGAAGGTGGGGGAGGAGGAGGAGCATAAGTTGTTGGGTGATAGGTGACAGGTGAAACCAGGTGAGGAAGGGGGATGAAGTGAGAAGGTGGGAGATGATAGGTTGAAAGCGTAAAAGGCTGAAGAAATAGGAATCTGATAGGAGAGGACAGCTCAAGGTTTTGAGTAAAGTTAGTATCAAATACCATAAGCTACCTTGAGATTCATTTTTGCAGGCATTTACATGAAAAAAGAGATACATACAATAGAATTTACAAAAAAAAACTATTCAGACACAGACTGACAAGCAGCCAATTTGCAAAAGAAGAGTATGGAAATAAAAATAATACTGAGAACATAAGTTGTAAAGAGTCCTTGAAAGTGAATCTGTATGTAACCCTCAGGTTCGGCTAGCAGCTTAATCTAGGGGAAGACAGCCTCCGGCCCGGCCAAACTTGAGAAATCTTGTTTGGGTGGATGCTGCGTGATGTGTTCCCTGTTACAAATCAGTACCATGAACTAACAAACACTACACAATATGCAATTAAACGATTGAGATTTATAATTCTTAATTTGACTATAGGGTTAGTAAAGAAACAAAAAAGAAAAAGGGCCCATTCTCATGTAACAGTTTAATGCATAATGTTGGAGCTCACGGTTTTCCTGTCTGTTCATTCTCCATCGATTTCCCCCCCCCCCACTCCCCCCGGGCGTTGATTCCCGACCCCATTCCAATTGCACTCCGTCATGCAGTCTACGACCTCCAGTTCCGGCACCTTCTTTCTCCATCTTCCGCTGAACAAAAGCCTGCTAGTACCTCCTCTCAGACCCACAAGAAAGAAACAACCCACCTCTCATTGGATGTTGGATGGCAAACATACCAAAGCCCCGTTATCTCTAGTCATAACCCAAACACTGCTGCTACAGAGAAACCATTACATTAGGAGTGAAACCTTACAGAGCATTACACGTAGATGGGAGAATTAATTCAGCGTCATAGTGAATTAACTTATCCAAGCCAGTCAGGAGCCTGATGGTTGTGTGACACTAACTTTTTCTGAACCAGTGCTGTGAGGCTTCTTTACCTCTTGATTGGTGGTAGTAGCAGGAAGGGTGTATGACTTAGGTGGTGGTGTTGTTGATCAGCGGTCCCCAACCACTGGGCCGCGGACCGGTACCGGGCCGCAAAGCATGTGCTACCGGGCCGTGAGGAAACGATATGATTTGGCGATATGAGTCAGCTGCACCTTTCCTCATTCCCTGTCACGCCCACTGTTGAACTTGAACGCACGCGAGATTATTACCTGGCGTCATCCATGTCAGCGTGGGAAGAAGATCAACTCCTCGAGCTTGCAAATGACGACGGGCTGAGAAGTATGTTTGACATAACATCTCTGCCGGCATTCTGGATCAAAGTCAAGGCTAAATATCCTGAGATAGCCATGAAAGCACTGAAAACGTTGCTTCCATTTCCAACATACCTCTGCAATGAATGCAACGAAAACTAAATTGTGGAATAGACTGGACATAAGGAACCCCCTTCAAGTATCGCTGTCTCCCATCACCCCGCGATGGCACCGTCTTGTTGCAGGGAAACAAGCCCAGGGCTCCCACTGATTCAGCGATATTGGTGTGTTGCAATGATTTTATATGTTCATACGGGGAAAATATGTGCTGTGTGTTTAATATCCAAACGTTACTTAAAATGTTATGATGCTATTGACTTATAATTGACTTATTACTATATTCATGCAAGGAAAATATGCACTGTGTGTTTAATATTAAATTTGTTAGATAAACTGTTTTAGAAACGAAATTGAGTGTATTAGCCACTTATCACCTATGTTCCGGTCGTGATTAACACCCCCCCCCCCCGAACAGAGTCACCAAAAACGATTTGTAGAAAAAAATCGGCAGGTATACACATGCGTAAGTCACGCATACACACTGGTGCCCATGCAAGGCTTCATGGTCATGGTAGTCTTTCTCAGGGTAAACACAACGTATTTGACTGCTACTGTTGTCCATTGGCAACCCTACCCACCACCCCCCGCCCCCACAGTCGGCCGGTCCACAAGAATATTTTCAATATTAAACCGGTCCGCAGTGTAAAAAAGGTTGGGGACCGCTGTTGTTGATGATTGGTGCTGCTTTCTTGTGGCAGCAATCCATATAAGTGTACTTAATGATGGAGAGGGCTTTGTCTGTGATGGACTGGGCTATATGCACCTCTTTATGTAGTCTCTTCCCTTCCTGGAATTGGTGTTTCCATACCAGTTAGATATCTCTCCACTCTGTATCTATAGAAATCTGTCAAAGCTTTTGGTCACATGTTCAATATACACAAACGTCAACAAAAGCAGAGACACTGTTGTGCTTCTTTTGATGACACTTGCATGTTGTTCTGAGGACAGATCTTCTGAGACGTTAGTGCCAAAGAATTTAAAGCTGCTGACCGTTTACACCTTATTCCGCGAATGAGGAATGGCTCATGGACCTCCGGCTTCTTCCTCATGCATTCAGTAATCAGCTCTTTGGTTTTGGTGAAGTTGAGTGAGAGGTTGTTGTTGTGGTACCAATCAAACAGATTTTCTGTCTCCCTCCTGTATGCTGATTCGTTACCAACTTTGATTTGGCCAACAACAGTGGTGTTGTCAGCAAATTTAAATCTCTCATTGGAGATGTACTAAGCCACACAATCATAAGTATGAAGTGAGTAGAGCAGGGGGCTAAATATGTAGCCCTGTGGTCCACCTGTGCTGATGATGAGTGTGGAGGAAATACGGTTGCCAATCTGTAACTGGGAAAATCGAGGATCCGTTTGCACAGGGAGGTATTGAGCCCAAGACTTGGAGCCTAGTGATGAGTCTTGAGATGATGATAGTATTGAATGTTGAGTGTGTTATCAGTGAAGAGCATCCTGTTATATATATTTTCATTCTTCAGCTGTTCCAGAGTTGATTGAAGAGCCAATGAAATGGTATTTGCTGGTGACCTGTTGTAATGGTAGGGAAATTGGAGGAGATTCACATCATTCCTCAGACAGGAATCGAGATGCGTTGTGCCCAGCCTTTCAAAGCACTTCATCATGGTGGATGTAAGTGCTGTTTGACAATAATCAATGGGGCAGGTTATCATGTTCTTCTTGGGCTCTGGTTTGATTGATGCCTGCTTGAAGCAGCTGGATACCTCAGACTGCCAAAGTGAGAGGTTGTAAATGTCTGTAAACACTCCAGCCGGTTGATTAGCACAGATCTTCAGTACTCTACCAGGTGCACTGTCTGGGCCAGATGCTCTCTGTGGGTTCACCCGCCTGAGAGATGCTGTCAAAGGGACAATGGACCTTGGAGTAAAGGGAAGGAAAGCCTGAGAGAGGTGATGAGTAGGCAAAGAGAAGAGAAGGGGAGAGAGGGTAACCTGAATGGGGAATGGACAAAGAGATGAGTGGAGGGGGCAGTAATTACCAGAAGTTATAGAAAGTGATGCTCATGCCATTAGGATGGAGGCTACCCAGAGAGAATATGTGATGTTGCTCCTCCAACCTGGCTTTGGTCTCATCATGGCAGTAGTGGAAGCCATGCACGGACGTGTCAGAATGGGAATGCAAAGTCGAATTGAAATGGGTAGGCACCAGGAGATCCTCTCTTTTGAGCTATACAGAGTAAAATTTATCAATGAAGTGGTTCCCCAATCTGCATCTGGTCTCCCCAATGTGGAGGAAGCTGCATTGTGAGCACTGGATACAATAAATGACCCAACAGACTCACAGTTGGAAGGACTATTCAGAACTCGGATTGGTGGTGCAAAGATAGCTGTAAAGCTTGATATCCTTCCTGGCACCCCTTGTCCATTTGCTTCTCCCTACTGATCTCCCTAATGCTGGCACTTACCCCTGTAACTGGGCCAAGTGCTGACCAGCACAGATTGGTATTTCACCACATTCTGTCTTCTGCAAAAACACAGGACCACCTGGTGGCTACCATTTCCATTCAACTTCCCATTCCTATTCTGACATGTCTATCCATGGCCTCCTCTACTACCTTGATGAGATCAGACTCAGGTTGAAGGAGCAATGCCTCATATTCCATCTAGATTGCCTCCAACCTGATGGCATGAGAGTCAGTTTTTCTGACTTCTGGTAATTACTCCCCCTTCCTCCCTTCTCTTTTTTTCCATTCCCTATTCTGGTTACCCTCTCATCCCTTCGCCTCACTTGCCCGTCATCTCCCTTCAGTTCCCCACCTCCTTCACTTTCTTCTTTAGTCCACTGCCCTCCCCTATCCAATTCCTTCTTCTTCAGCTCTTTATCTCTTCAACCTATCACCTCCCAGCTCTCCCTCTCTCCCACCCTCTACTTTTCCCCTCATGTGGTGTCACCTAACATGTGCCAACTTGTACTCTGCCCCCTCCTCCACACCACCTTATTCTGGCTTCTGTCCCTGTCCCTGTCCCTTTCCTTTCCTGGTGAAGGTCTAAGGCAGAAATGTTGACAGCTTAGTCCCCTCCATGGATGCTGCTGAATTCTTCCAGTATTTTGTGTGTGTTGCTTACATCCTTAAAAAGTTTTATTAATTCTTTGTCTATTGTGTGTTGTTTGAAGGAACTCAGCAGCAATTAAAGATTAAAATATATCCTGAAAGTACTTTAAATTTCAACCAATTCGCATGTGAAGTTTCACAAATATTTTTATGTCTCGTGACCTTTTCCCCACATTAATTCATTCAATTAACATTTAATAATCCTTGCAACTATGTTGATCTTAATCACAGATCAATTATTATTCAGTTTCTTTTGTCAAAGCTCCAGAATTGTTGCAGGCCATATGTCATATGATCAGTATTATTACAGAACTTGAACTGCATGCCATCATCAAACAGAAAGCTAGCAGCTCACTATCAAAATGACATCTGAAGCAAAAAAAAACACTGATACATGTATTTAAGCATAAACAAATTATCCTTAATTAATACAAGTATTCATATGGCAAATGTGTGCTTACTTTTGCAGTTTGATTTAAAGAAACGTTTGAATGGATTGTTGTCTTTTAATTCTTTCACGTGGAATCTTTTGTAATCTTGGTAATCTTCATTTTCAAAATATCATTTCTGTAGGTAATCTACACACTATGAGTACAATTGTTGTATGTATTCGGACAATGTAACTAGACAAATTGCACTGCATAAGATGATTCTTAAAGAACAACACTGAGAATTTGATAGCATGTAGCCATGTTAGTTTGTGCTGTACAATGTAAAAATGGTTATTTGCTGCATGATGTACAGATGACCTGCTCTGTGCAATCAGGGCTGGGTATAAATTGTATAGGTTGCAGCTGGGCATAGTTTAGCGTGAGACTTAGCTAATGAAAGGTTCTGCATTTGAATGTTTATTTTTAGTTTATTAGCATGAATTGTATCCGTGAATGTCTTTTTGCTTTTTAAGTTGTTTAAAAATAATGTATTCAACAAGTTAAGTATGTCATTAGGAGCATTCTCACTAAAAATTCCTGTTGCGCCTTTTTATTCTTTCATTTATTTCTGTGTTCAATTAAATCTGCTTTTACTGTCTTGTCTTGAGCTCTTTTTTAATGCTATCTATCATCAGATTGAAATGGCGATTGAGACACTCCAAAAGTCTGATGGTTTGACAGCTCACAGAAGCACTCTTCTCAACAGCCATGTAAGTTGCCTCTTCCTTCAAAACCACTTAAATCTTTAATGTTACATGAGCTTTTTTTTCTGATTTATTCTGCTGCCACTTCTTATTTTGCTTGTCCTAACTTCTTATGTAACTTATTGTCATCTGTGTTGTTTTCCTTCCTCTTACCAGAATAAACAAATGGTCATTTTGAGATCTGGAATTAGAATAGAGTGGAGTGAAATTCCTTACACTAACTCTAACATGAAGACACCTGTGGGGGAAAAAACAGTAGAGACCTGGTTGTGGCTTGCGGAATTTGCATTTTCCAATTTGCCTTTTAGAAGGCAAATGACACCAGCAGGATATTCCTATAGAGTTTTCCTACATTGTTAGTTTCAGACTTTAGACCGTGTATAATGAATGAGGTGAGGTGATTATTTCACAACAGAGATGTGGCCAAGAGTCCAGCTGAATCCCTGAAAAATTATTTCTTTTACTTGGGGGAACGGGGCAATTAAGAAAATGGCCCATATTATGTGGGGAAGTAAATACTCTTCATTTTGCAACCTTAGTTCAACTGTAGCTACTTGGATGTTTCCAGGAGAATTCTTGTCACTCATTACTCTAGGACAAGCAGAGAAACATGAATGTGCAGAGCTGAAATCTATTCTACCCTGTTTCTCAGTTAATAACAGAAGCATTTTGTGGTACCGGATAACTGGAAAATTGCAAATGTTATTCCACTATTTAAGAAGGGTGGGAGGCAGCAGAAAGGAAACTATAGACCAGTTAGCCTGATATCATTGGTTGGAAAGTTGTTGGAATCCATTGTTAGGGATGAGATTATGGAATACCTGGAGGTGCATGACAAGATAGGCCAAAACCAGCATGGTTTCCTGCAAGAAAAATCTTGCCTGTCTAACAATTTTTTGAGGAAATTACAAGCAGGGTAGACAAAGGCGATGCAGTAGATGTGGTGTACTTGGATTTTCAGAAGGCCTTTGACAAAGTGCTGCACATGAGGCTCCTTAGCAAGGTAAGAGCCCATGGAATTACAGGGGAGTTACTAGCATAGGTGGAGCATTGGCTGATCAGCAAAAAACAGAGAGTGGGAATAAAGAGATCCTATTCTGGCTGGCAGCCGGTTACCAGTGGAGTTCCACAGGGGTCTGTGTTAGGACCACTGCTTTTTATGATGTATGTCAATGATTTGGTCTATGCAATTAATGGATCTGTGGCTAAATTTGCTGATGATGCAAAGATAGGTGGAGGATCAGGTAGTGTTGAGAAAACAGAGAGACTTAGATAGTTTAGGGGAGTGGACAAAGAAGTGGAAAATAAAATACAATGTTGGAAAGTGTATGGTCATGCACTTTGGTGGAAGAAATAAATGGGCAGACTATTATTTAGATGGGGAGAGAATTAAAGATGCAAATGGACTTGGGAGTCCTTGTGCAGGATACCCTAAAGGTTAACCTCTAGGTTGAGTAGGTGAAGAAGGCAAATGCAATGTTGCCATTCATTTCTAAAGGTATAGAATATAAGAACAGGGATGTGATGTTGAGGCTCTATAAGGCACTCATGAGACTACACTTGGAGTATTGTGTGCAGTTTCGGGTTCCTTATTTTAGAAAGGATATACTGACATTGGAGAGGGTTCAGAGAAGATCCACAAGAATGATTCCAGGAATGAAAGAGTTATCATATGAGGATCGTCTGGCAGCTCTTGGGCTGTATTCCCTGGAGTTCAGGAGAATGAGGGGAGATTTCCTAGAAACATTCCGAATGTTAAAAGGACTGAACAGATTAGATATGGCAAAGTTATTTCCCAAGGTAGGGGTTTCTAGGACAAGAGGGCACGACTTCAGGATTGAAGGACGTCCATTTAGAACAGAGATGCGGCGAAACTACTTTAGTCAGAGGGTGGTAAATCTGTGGAGTTTGTTACCACAAGCGGCTGTGGAGTTCAAGTCATTGGGTGTACTTAAGGCAGAGGTAGATAGGTTCTTGATAATCTAGGGCATCAAAGGGTATGGGGAGAAGGCAGGGGAGTGGGGATGACTGGAAGAATTGGATCAGCCCATGACTGAATGGCAAGCAAACTCAATGGACTGAATGGCCTGCTTCTGTTCCTATATCTTATGGTCTTATGGTGGTTCAGTACATTTCTTTTTACCTAATTATCCTGTCAAAGAAATTATTTAAATTATGGTGAGTACGTTTGTGAAAAATCACGTGTATCAGTTACCAATTCTATTGCTTAAACTAAATATCTAAGGGGAATGTCAGCCACTCAGAATGCCAGAGCCCTCTCAACACATCAGTAACCACATGAGCTCTCTGCATGCTTTCTTCCCATTCTGAGTTTGTGTTTTTCTCATTTCAATTTTCTCCTAAATGCTGTTTTCATATGCCAGATGTATACACCAGCATATATAATAGATGTAGAACAAAGAATAGAATAAAAAAGAAGTTTACTTTTTCTTGTACATGAACAAACTCTGTTCAGCCAGTAGAGCAGCTACTCTGATATTCTGATAAAGTCAAATACTGTTGATGCGAGAAAGCTGAACAAAGAGCATGGCGTGAAATTAAATAACAAATACAAATTTTATGATTTATGTTTGTCAGCTGAACCATCAAAATTGATTCTGCTGGAAATACTTAACAGGTCAAGGAGGACCTGTGAAAAGTGAAAATGAATTAACTTATGGCAAAATATTCAAATGGCACACGGTCAGTTTACTACAGGGTTTCATTCTGGAGAACTGTTCATACCCCAAACCGCTTGTAAGTTGGAAATGAACAAAACCATGTCTGGGAAGGGGGTCGGTAGAGAAGGCACACAGATTTCCTCCAATTCCACCCAGTGGATGATAATCGCACCTTGCAGCAGCCATCAAATCCATCCCAATCTCCACTTCACCAATGTCCTGAATGTTCTTTCATATATATGGGCAGCCCATAAGGTAGGCGCTTGTAACCCAGTGAGGACCAGTATTGGTCTGAAGTTTCTTTCTCCAGCATATGAAGTTGCATTTGTATCTAGAGATACTATGTAATCTGGACCAGGTTTGTAGTAATGTAATGCATTGTATTTATCAACCAACAGATTTTTAAGTATATTTTTCTTTAGTGTCAGATGAATTTGCTGTCTTAACCTGTGCACAGTATGTTCAATTGGGTTTTAAGGATCAAAATTGGAATGACTTTTTCCTCTTCCACCCAGAGCAAAAAGCTATTTGTGTATCTATATTTGCCATGCTTTACTTAGTAAGCTAAGGCCATTCACACTAATCATTTTCCTGAATTCTTCATCACTTGACCTTTCCCCTTCAATTACCACTCCATACTTCTACCCTCATCCTTAAAAAGAAGAACTTATGAACAAAAGTGTTCAAAATTTAAAAGAGGCTTTTGATTTCCCCAGATTGCTCACAGCATTGTTTAGGACTACATACAGTACGTGTCTATTGATTTATTGACACTGAGGTAATTTTTTTTCCTCTATCATTTTTCAACGTCTGGAGATTACTGGCAGACCAGCATTTATTGCCCATCTCCAATTGTCTTTGAGAGGTGGATCACCTGCTTATATGACTGTAATCCTGATGAATCTATTCCCACAATGCTGGTGAATAGTGAGCACCAGGACTTTAACCCAGTGACACATAAATAATGGTAGTATGTTTCCAAGACAAAATGGTGTGCAGTTTGGTGGACGGGGGGCAGGGGCTCACTGCAGATAATGGTGTATCCATGCTCCTGCACAATGTTCGATTCTATGTGCAACTCTTCAGAAAATGTTGCAGTACTTCTTAGTGGTAGAGGTTATGAACTGGGACATGCCATTAGAGCAGTTCATGCAACTAACAAGAATGCACTTTATGGATAGCATATACTGAAGCCACTTTCATGTGATAGCAGAGGAAATTAGTGATCAAGATGTTAAGTGACTGTTAATCTTGTGGGCCTCTGTTCCTGGAATGTGTCAAGCTTATCGAGTATTATTGGAACTGCATTCTTCCAGGCACGTTTATAATATTCCATCAATTCTCCTTAGTTGACCATTGTAAAGGATGAAGCAGCTTTAGGTTATCAAGAAATAATAGAATAACCAGCCTCTGGTCTTGCTTGTCCAGCCACCATATTAACCATGGCTAGTCAGGTTAGGTTAGTTTAATGTTGACACTGTACCCTCCAGAATGTTGATTGTGAGGACTTAGCAACAGTTAAACAATTGAATATCAAATGAAAGTGATTAGACTTAGTCTTGGAGGTGTTCCTTGGACTTTTGTAGTACAAATACAAAGTGCCACTTCTTGGTCTATGCTGGAAAACCATACAGATCTTGCTGTAACCAAGTATAGACTGCTTTATTTTTTGAGGCGTTACGAATGGAATTGAGCATTGTGCAACCATCAACTAATACATTTGGTTTTATAATGGGAAAAAAAAGATCATTGCATTTGCAGCTAGAGATGCTTGGCCCTGAGGAACTCCTGTACTGTTATGCTGGAGCTGTGGAATAGATCAACAACAGCACCAGCTTTCTATGCAAGATATAACTCTTGCCTTTGCTTTGTTTTTCTCTTGATGCATATTGATGTTTTTTTCTGGAATTTCTTCAAGCCACTCTCAGTTAAGTACCACCTTGATGTCAAAGCATTCCTCTCACTTCACTTATGGAATTTATCTCTTTGGTCCATGCTTGTGAAAAGGTCTGGAGCCGAGTGGTAATGATGAAGCCCAGTATATGCATTAGTAATTCAGTTATTGTCATTTGTACCGCAGGACAGCACTGTTGAAGATAGATGCCTTCCATTGCGAGCAGCATTGAGAGTAAACCAGCTGTGCAGTAATTATCCTATTGTATTTTCCTGATTTATGTCAATGGGACATAACTGGGTATTATTGCACAAGATCTGGTTGATCCCAGTGTTGTAATTGTAACTGGAACAACTTGACTCAAGGAATGCTTATTTTGGATTTCTGCTACCAATAGGAATTTGTTGTTCTTATAACCTTTGCTGTAACCTGTGTGCTTAGCTATGATATCACATGGAATAAAGACTGGCTTCTATGATAGTGAGGATCTCAGGAGGATGCCAAGATCATCTACTCACAACATCTGACGAAATGATAGCATATCCCACATGCTTCATCTTCAGTTCTTGTGCTAATCCTGCTGTTCAGGGTGCAGGTGTTCTCAGAATCTTCTCCTCTTACCCTTTTTGCCTGTTTATTGTCCACACATCAAAACTAAGTACAGGGGGAGAGAAGTGCTTTGGTTGGATCCCATACGTGCATTTATTGCGTGCTCTTTAGTACACGTGCAGTCTTGTGTTGCAGCTTCCACCAGACTGGCATTTCAATTTCAAGAACACTGAGTACCACTCCCAGAATGCTTTTCTGCATTCCTCATTGACCCAGTGCTGATTTCCTAGCTTGATGGAATTGGTAGAGTGAGAGGTAGAGTTCATTGTAATGTAATGTTACTAATAATAACTCGGCATAAACAAAAAAGCAGCTCTGGTTTTCATAGCCTCAGTAGTGTTCTTCAGCACTTGACAGTAAACCTGTAGAATGGTAAGTAGCTGACAAGTGTAGGCCATTTACCCCTTCTCTGGAGGAATATGATCCAGCCATGAATAACAATGGATGTTCTGTTTTCTAATATGAATATAAATAAATCTTTCAGGAGCCATCTCAGCTCATCTTGTGCATCAAGAAGGATGGCAAAAACTATGAAAACCAAATATTAATAAACTGTTAAACAGTTATAGCATCCTACCAACATAAGTGCCAAGAGATTTCACTGGAAAACCAAATTTCATGGAGGTCTCACTCAGCATCACAGTGAGGACCCACTGGATCAGCAGCAAGAAAGGCAAATTGGGATTCTGAGCCTATTTTAGTATTATATTTGCCAGTTCCAAGAACAAATGAGATCACAAGCTATATCACAAACAAACTCCCAAGGGATTCTGTGGGTATATTAAGAATAAAAGGGTGGCTAGAAATGGAATACATCCTGTTAAAGATCAGCATGGCTGCTGTGTGTGGAACAAAAGCAAATGGCTGAGACTTTGAAATGAACATTTCTCTTCAACTTGTACTATGGAAAAATTTAAGGAGTTGAGGAAATTAATGGTGTTTATCTTGGACCCCATACAAATTAGCATGGAGGAGATATTAGAGGCCTTAAAGTGCCTTAAGGTGGATAAGTAACCGGGGATTGACCAGGTGCAATCTCAGACCTTGTAGGAAGGTAGAGAAGAAATTATGAAGGCTTTTGCGGAGATAATTGCTTCATTTTTGGCCACAGATGAGGTTCCTGAAAAGTGGCTAAATTGGTACCATTGTGTAAAAGAGATAGCACGATCAAGCCAGGAAATTACAGGCCGGTGAATGTAACACTGTTGACAGGTAAATTGTTGGAGGGATTCTGGGTTACAGGATCTACCAGCATTTAGAGAGACAGGGTCTGATTCAGGTCAGTCAGTACTACTTTGTGTGTGCGAAATCAATTCTACCAAAGCTCTTGGAGTTTTTCGAGGAGGTAACCAAGAGGGTGGATGAGGTTAGGGCAGTGGATGTTGGCTATATGGACTTTAGCAAGACCTTTGACAAGACCCTCATGGCTAGCTAATCTGGAAAGTTAGGTCACATGGCATCCAACGGGAGATGGTGGTTTGGATTCAGAATTGACTCAGTGATAGGAAACAGACTGTAAGCCACAGGTAGGTGCTGAGAGCTCTGCTTGCAATTTATATAAACGATTTGCATGTGAATGTACAAGGCATTGGTTATGTTTGTGGATGAAATCAAAATGGGTGATGTTGTAGATGGGGATTTTGATCAGTTGTGTATATGTGCTTTTTAATCCAGATAAATGTGAGGTATTGCATTTTGAGAGGCTAAGCCAGGATAGATCTTGTATGGTGTATGGTAGGGCCCTGGGGAGTGTTATGCAACAGAATTACTTAGGAATGCAAGTGAATAGTTTGCCGAAAGTGACGTCCCAGGTAAATAGGGTTGATGAAAAAGGCACTTAGCTAGCTGGCCTTCACCGATCTGGGCACTGAGTACAAGAGGTTACAAATGCAAGAACGTGGAGCAACACGCAACCTTATTTCAACATTTTGAAATGTCGACACTTTCTTTCCTCCCTCTGATGCTGCTCAGACTCACTGAGTTCTTCCAACATTGAGTTGAGAAATTATTTATTTATTAAGATACAGCATGGAGTAGGCCCTGCTGGCCCTTTGCACCACACTGCCTAGCAACCCCTAGTTTAACCCTATCCTAATCATGGGACAATTTCCAATGACCAATTATCCAACTATCCAGTACATCTTTGGACCGTGGGAGGAAACAGGAGCACCCAGAGGTAACCCACACGGTCACAGGAAGAACGTACAAACTCCTTACAGACAGTAGAAGGAATTGAACTCAGGTTGCTGGTACTGTAAAGCATTGTGCTAACCACTATGCTACCGTGCCACCCATGATGTAGTTATATAAGATGCTGGTGAGGCTACACTTGGAGTGTTGTGTACAGTTGTGTATAGGAAATAATGTTACTAAATTAAAAAGAGTGCACAAAGGATTTACCAGGATGTTGCTTATATTTGGGGGCCAGAATTACAAGATGAGGTTGCATAGATTAGGAATTTATCCCCGCGGGTGTGACCTAATAGAGGTATACGAGATCATGAGGGGCAAAGGCAGAGTTTTTTTATTCCTCTGGAAGGGGGTGCAAATATATGAAGGCATACGTTTGTGAGAGATTTAAAATGGACATCAAGAACAGCTCCTTAATGCAAAAAGTGGTACATATTTGGACTGCCAAAAATTGTGGTTGAAGGGGGCATGTTATCAACACTTAGAAGCTATCTAAATAAGTACATGGATAGGAGGGGTTTGAAGGGCAATAGGCCAAAAGCAGGTAAATGAGACTAGCTCGCTGTGCAACACAGTCGGCATAGACGTTGGGCTGAAAGTCCTGTTTTCATGTTGTATGACTGCGACCCCTTGCATCCATAATTCATGTAGGCAGCACAAATAGAATGTAAAATCTACTCATTTAAGAGTTTTTTTGATGTTCAATGCACACTTTCAATTCTGTTCAGTATTAGAGTCATAGAGCAGTACAGCACAGAAACAGGCCCTTTAGTCTATCTAGTCCATGCCGAAACCATTTAAACTGCCTACTGCCATTGACCTGTAGCGGGACCATGCTCTTTATGTCCCTGCTATCCATGTACCTGTCCAAGCTTCTCTTAAATGTTGGAATTGAGCTCCCATGCACCACTTGTGCTGGCAGTTCATTCCACATTCTCATGACCCTCTGAGTGAAGAAGTTTCCCCTTATGTTCCCCTTAAACTTGTCATATTTCACTTTTAACCCATGACCTCTAGTTGTAGTCACACCCAACCTCAGTGGAAAAAGCCTGCTTGTATTTACCCTCTCTATACCCCTCATAATTTTGTATACCTCTATCAAATCACCTCTCAATCATCTACGTTCTAAAAGAATACAGTCCTAACCTATTCAATCTTTTCTTATAACTCAGGTGCTTCAGGCCCAGCAACATCCTTGTAAAATTTTTCTGCACTCTTTCAACCTTGTTTACATTTTTCCTGTAGGTAGATGACCAAAACTGCATACTATGCTCCAAAACTCCCATCTTCTATACTCAATACATAGATTTTTTTGAAGGCCAATCTCCTGAAAGCTTTCTTTACGACCCTATCTGCCTGTGACGCTACTTTCAATGAATCATGTACCTGTTTTCCCAGATCCCTTTGTTCTCACCAAATTCCTCATTGCCCCACCATTCACTGTGTAAGACCTACCCTGACTGGTCCTACCGAAGTACAAAACCTCTCACTTGTCTGCATTAAATTCCATTTGCCATTTTTGAGCCTGTTTTTCCAGCTGATATAGATCTCTCCAGAAGCCTTCCTAAATCTCCACTACATCCCCAATCTTGGTGTCATCCGCAAATTTGCTGATCCAGTTAACTACGTTATCATCCAGATCATTGATATAGATGACAAACAACATAGGACCCACCACCGATCCTTGTGGCACACCACTAGTCACAGGCGTCCAGCCAGACAGGCAACCCTATACTACCACTTTCTGACTTCTCTCACAGAGCCAGTGTCTAATCCAAATACTTCCTCATCCTGATTGCCAAGTGACTGAACCCTCTTGACCAGATGCCCATGTGGGACCTTGTCAAATGCCTTGCTCAAGTCCATGTAGAGAACATCTACTGCCTTGTCTCCCTCCACTTTCCTGGTAAGCATGAGCATGTGAGGGCATCCCTTTATCCCGAATGGGTTGCTGGTAGAGGGGAGAAGAATTGTAACCTGAGTAAGAGGCATTTCTGCAAGTGTCATCAGCAAACTTTAATGAATATCAAGCCACGGGAGGAATGGCATACAAGGTTTTCAGACACTACGCAGCAGGGATTTTTTGAGGGAGATGCAAAGATCAAGTGGCTTCCTAGACATGCTCAAAAAGGTGGAAACAGGGGGGCGTCACGTGATGACATGGTATTGAGACGTGTAAATCCAGCTCTCCCGCAACAAGTCAGTAAAGTACCGTTTAAACAAAACAAAGTTAGTAAATATTTTCTGAAAACTATTCATAAACTTTGTAAGATTACTTTACGATATGTCTCCTAAACCGCAACAAAAGAAGTCTGCTGTTGCGAAGCAGTCGCGAGACGGGAAGAAAAAAGGGCCTACTGCAACGATGGAGCCTCGGACTCAGGTTGGATCTCCTTCGGTAGAACAGGGTGCAATGGCGGCGGCAACGGCTTCTTCGAAGAAGACACCGGTAATGCGCATGCGCGAACCGACACAACACAAACTACAAGAACCGACAGCCACTGCAATTGAAAATGACTCAGAGTCAGAATCGGATTCTGCAGAGAACACAGATGAAGAAGAAGAGGAAGAATTGGAAGTGATTGGAAGTAAAGGAGATGATAGAGACATGAGAGAGGCTATATTGCAAATAACGGCTGAATTAAGAAAAGTAAGAGAAGAACTTAGAGATACGAAGATGTGCTATGATAAAGTTATGGCAAGACAGGACAAAATGGATAAGAAGCTTCAGAAGATGGAAAGAGCAATGGGGCATATGAATGATAGAGTGGAAAAAACAGAAAATGATTTGCTTGTCTGGAATTCGGAAAGAAACCGACTCTTGGAGAAAGTGGACATGTTGGAAAATTTTAGTAGACGTAATCATATTAAAATTGTTGGTCTTAAAGAAGGTATGGAGGGAGATAAACCAATAGAATTTTTTCAAAGATGGATCCCGGATGTTTTGCAAATGGAAGAGGAGGTTCGATCAATTGAAATTGAGCAGGCACATAGAGCTCTAAGACCAAAACCAAAAGATGACCAATATGCATGATCGATTTTAATAAAATTCTTAAGATTTCAAGACAAGGAAAGGATTCTACAGGCAGCTGCTCGAGCTGCCAAAGATAGAAAAGGGCCAGTGATAATTGGAGGGAACAAAGTTTTTTTCTATCCTGATATAAGTTACGAACTTTTGAAGAGAAGGAAGAAATTTAATCCAGTGGAAAAAACCCTATGGGATCATGGTTATCAATTTACACTGCGTTATCCTGCAACTTTGAAGATTTTTTTGTCTGGTGGAGAAAAAAGATTTTTTGATGATTATCAGAAAGCAGAGCAGTTTGTGCGAGATCCTCTGAAAACTCACCAGACACAAGAACAAACCCAGGGGAGCGAGATAGATTGAAGATGAAGATTGGGTTAAAGAATGGACTTGATGGATTTTTGAAGCAGGATGAATGTATAAATATATTATTAAATATACAAGGGGGGTAAGAAAGGTTAAAACTGGAGGAATATTAGTTGGGAATAGTAATACTAATTTTGTCTATATATATATAATGTTTTTTTGTTGCGGGGGAGCTGGAAGAAGCACTGATCGATTGCTACGCTAGCCATGTGTGCAAGCGTGGCTTTTGCCACGACCCGCAAAATGGAGGGGGGTAATGCTGTGTATCCTTTCGTTCACAACATTAGTGGGGGGGTATTTTGTTTTTTCTTTTTTTGTACTTTTTCTTTCTTCTTTTTTCTTTCTGCCTGGAAGGTTGGGAGGGAGACACATAGCAACATGGTGAAGTTTAAAGAGGTTCCCCAAGGAACTATGAAAGTCGAGAAGATAACTAATGTTTTAGATTGGAGTAACTTTGTGAAGAATAATGACTAATTTATTGAATTTTTTGAGTTTTAATGTTAACGGGCTTAATGGACCAGTGAAAAGAAAAAGAATCTTAACACATATTAAGAAAATGAAGATAGATTTAGCTTTTTTACAGGAAACGCACCTAACGGAAACAGAACATCAGAAACTAAAGAGAGATTGGATGGGTAGTGTTGTTGCGGTTTCATTTAATTCAAAAGCGAGGGGAGTAGCAATTTTGATCAATAAAACGTTACCAATTAGAATACAAAATGTATAACTGATTCTGCGGGGAGATATGTGATTATACATTGTCAACTTTTCTCTGAACTATGGACTTTTATGAACGTTTATGCACCAAATGAAAATGATGCAAAATTCATACAAGAAGCTTTTCTGAATTTGGCGGATGCACATGAAAAAATATTAATTGGAGGAGACTTTAATTTTTGCTTAGACCCAGTTTTAGATAGATCAACCAAGGCTGTTATAAAATCGAAGGTAGTAAATTTAACTTTATCATTGATGAAGGATTTAAATCTGATTGATATATGGAGAAGAATCAATTCTAAAGAAAGAGACTATTCGTTCTACTCTCATAGACATAAAACTTTCTCAAGGATAGATTTGTTTCTATTATCAATGCATATTCAACACAGAGTGAAAAATATGGAATATAAAGCAAGAATATTATCAGATCATTCCCCTTTATTAATGACAATAATAATGGCTGATAAGGAAGAAGTGGCTTATAGATGGAGATTTAATTCAACATTATTAGAACGTCAAGATTTTTGTGATTTTATGAAAAAGCAGATTCAATTTTTTTTGGATACAAATTTTCATTCAGTGGATGATAAATTTATATTATGGGATGCGATGAAAGCATATCTTAGGGGCCAGATAATAAGTTATACGTCTAAAATTAAGAAAGAATATATGGCAGAACTAGATCAATTGGAAAAAGAGATTACAAAAATAGAAAAAGAATCTCAAAGATATATGTCAGAAGAAAAACGAAAACAACTTGTCAATAAGAAGTTACAATATAATACGCTTCAGACATATAGAACGGAAAAAGCAATTATAAGAACTAAACAAAGGTATTATGAGTTAGGTGAGAGAGCACATAAAATTCTTGCCTGGCAGTTGAAAACAGAACAAGCTTCCAAAACAATAAATGCAATTAGAACAAGGGCAAATAAAATATCTTATAAACCTCTTGAAATAAATGAAACTTTTAAAAACTTCTATTCTGAATTATATCAATCAGAATCCCAAAATGATGTTAATGAGATAGAAAGGTTTTTATCACAAGTTTCTCTTCCAAAATTGAATTTGGAAGAACAGAAGGGATTAGATATGCCTTTTACATTAAAAGAAGTTGAAGAAGCTTTCGGATCACTCCAAAGTAATAAATCTCCAGGAGAAGATGGTTTTCCACCTGAATTTTATAAAAAATTTAAAGATTTATTATTTCTTCTTTTTATGGAACTAATACGTCAAGCAGAAAAAATACATAAACTTCCAGAATCTTTTTCAACAGCGATTGTAATAGTATTGCCAAAAAAAGACAGAGATCCTATGAAACCAGCATCATATAGGCCTATTTCTTTATTGAATACGGATTATAAAATAATAGCAAAAATTTTATCGAATAGATTATCTAAATATTTACCAAAATTAATACATATGGATCAAACAGGATTTATTAAAAATAGACAATTGGCAGATAATGTAACTCGGCTACTCAGTATAATTCATTTGGCACAAAAAAGGGATGAGAAGAGTATAGTAGCTTTGGATGCAGAAAAAGCATTTGATAGATTAGAATGGGATTTTTTATTTAAAGTACTAGAAAAATATGGGTTAGGAACATCTTTTATAAATTGGATTAAAACTTTAAATTCTAACCCTAAAGCTAAAGTGGTGGCAAACTCTCAAATTTCAACACCATTCCAGTTAAAAAGGTCAACTAGACAAGGTTGTCCACTATCACCTGCTTTATTTGTATTGGCGATAGAGCCATTAGCAGAACTAATTAGAATTGATCCAGATATTATGGGTTTTAGAGTTAATCAGGAGGAATATAAAATTAATTTTTTTGCCGATGATGTTTTGATCTATTTAACAAATCCACAACATTCGTTACATAAATTATCTTCTAGATTGGATGAATATGGGAAGGTATCAGGTTACAAAATAAATTGGGATAAAAGCGAAATTTTACCTCTTACTAAAGGAGACTATAATCAATGTTGATTAGTAACCCAATTTAGATGGCCGGTAAATGGTATAAAATATTTAGGTATAAGACTTGATAATGATCTAAAGAATTTATATAAATTTAATTATTTACCACTATTGAAAAAAATTCAAGAAGATCTTGACAAATGGATGATATTACCAATAACATTAGTAGGTAGAGTCAATGTTGTAAAAATGAATATATTTCCTAGATTACAGTATTTGTTTCAAACATTACAATACAATTGCCACAGAAATTTTTTCAAGAGTTAAATAAATGTGTGAGAAAATTTCTTTGGAAAGGTAAAATGTCAAGAATATCTTTGGAAATATTGACATGTAAATTTGGGTTAGGAGGGTTACAACTTCCAAACTTGAAAAATTATTATAAAGCAAATCAACTTAGATTTATTGCATCTTTCTTCGATGATCGAAAACCAGCATGGATTAAAATAGAACTAGACAAGATAGGAGAAAATAGACCTGAAGATTTTATATATAAATGGGAATCTAAATTGATACGGGAAAAAAAAGAACTCCTATATTAACACATTTGATTGATCTGTGGAATAAGATAAATGTTGATAATGAAACACAGAAATCTCCCTATTAGCAAGGAGACCTTTGTTCCAAAACAGACTTATTCCTTTTACAATGGACAAATCAACTTTTATATAATTGGTACCAAAAAAGGATTAAATTTATAGGAGATTGTTTTGAACGAGGTATATTGATGTCATTTGAACAATTAAAGGATAAATATAAAATATCTAATAATACTTTCTTTTGTTACTTTCAATTAAGGGCTTACTTAAAAGGTAAGCTGGGTCAAACAATGTTTTTGCCAAAACCTAATGAAATTGAAATTTTAATTCAAAAAGGGAAAATTAAAAAATTTATTTCTTGTATGTATAATTTGATTCAAGAACAGACAATTAAACAAGGAACCCATAAGTCAAAGCAAAAATGGGAAACAGATCTGAATATTATTATTGATGAAACAAATTGGTCAAGACTTTGTCTTGACAGTATGACAAATACAATAAATGTTCTACTTAGATTAGTATAATATAATTTTTTACATCAATTATATATTACACCGCAAAAAATAAATAGATTAAATTCAAATCTATCTGATAAATGTTTTCGGTGTAATCAAGAAATTGGTACTTTTTTACATTCTACTTGGTCTTGTTTTAAAATTCAACCCTTTTGGATAAATTTAAGAATCTTATTGGAACAAATTACTGCAATTCAACTTCCACATAACCCTGTATTATTTTTATTAGGTGATATTGAAGGGATAAAACCGAAACTTAAATTGAATAAATATCAGAAAGAATTTATAAAAATTGCATTGGCAGTAGCTAAGAAGACTATAGCAGTTCCTTGGAAATCTGATTCGTATTTCAGTATGGATCGTTGGAATAATGAAATGGCTAGTTCTATTCCACTCGAAAAAATTACTTATAATTTAAGAGATAAATATGTAACATTTTTGAATATTTGGCGCCCTTATTTACAAAAGATAGGATGGCATATTTAAGTGCTCCGATAAAGACTTTGGTCACTTGGGGAAAGTAACGAATAATTATACCAAATTCATTTTGAATCCCATGGAGCATGTGGAAACCTTCCAATAACCAGGCGGTTCTTTTCTTTTTTTTCTTTTTTTTCTTTTTCTTTCTTTTTACGTAGGACTATATATGGGGGGGGATGGTTAAGGGGAGGGGGGAGGGTAGATTCTTTTTTTCATGTATTCTTTTTGAAAATTCAATAAAAATTATATTACAAAAAAAAAAGGTGGAAGCAGATAGAGTGGGAGATGATGCCAGAAATCAAGCAAGGAACACTTGGATGCAGTGCCACAAGGAAGTTCAGTGGAATTATCATTAAGTCCCATTTCCTAGCTATTAGCCTCAAGCATTGTCATGGCCACATTCACTGCACTCTTATCACTGGCCCACTCTATAAAATGAAGATGTAAAGGTTGGAATAGGAACTAATCAGAGTGAACAAATGTTGCATGACCTCACCTCTGGGGGGGAAAAAAGGATGCTGCTGGCAAATATTGGGCTAGTTCTTGATGAATCTTTTGCCTTATAGATGAAACCATCAAAAATTATACTGACCTAATTTTTCTTCTCTATCCGATCACTCAATGTGGGCAAATGGAACTAGTAAGGTAGGCACTGTGGTCGGCATGGTTGAACTGGGCAAAATCTGAAGCAAATCATACTAGATGAGGCTTTAAATAGAATTCTTGTAGGGTCTTTGCTTCCTGTTGCTAGATGTACTGTATGTTCAGCTAATTAAATTTGAACATCGAAGTGGGCACTGGGTCAGCATGTTTGCATGTTGATTGATCTCTTGATGTGCCTTTTACTGAGTGCTTCAGCATATGGTGGACTTCATAAATATGGTCCTTTGTGAGATTCTGCCCAAAAATGTGTGTCCTCTACTGACACCATTTTGGAGCTTTAATAGCATTCCAAAGATTGTTGTTAACCAGAATTTTGACTGATGTAGATATAATTATATGGGTGCAGCAACATTTTGGAGACTGGATATTTTGTAATGAGGGACTCAGATTCTGAGTCCTCTGACCCATTCCACCTTATACAAAGCATATCAGATATGTGATGGAATACTCAGAATCAGAAATCAGGTTTATTATCACTGACGTATAATGTGAAAACACGAGGAATTCTGCAGATGCCTATCATTTTGGATCTCCCCCTCCCCCTCCCACTTTCAAATCTCTTACTAGCTCTTCTTTCAGTTAGTCCTGACGAAGGGTCTCGGCCCGAAACGTCAACTGTACCTCTTCGTATAATGTGAAATTTAGTTTTGTGGCAGAAGTACAATTCAAGACATAAAAATTACTATAAAAATAACTTGTGCAAAAGATGAGTAATGAGATAGTGTATGTGGGTTCATTGACCATTCAGATATCTGATGGCACAGGGGAAGAAGCTGGTCCTAGAATGTTGGGTGTGGGTGTTCACACTTTGTTACCAGCTCCCCAATACTATTAACATGAAGGGAGCACATCCTGAATGATGGGAGTCTTTAATGATGGATGCCACCTTCCTGAAGCACCAACTTTTGCAGACGTGCTCAATGTTGGGGAGGATTATGCTCCTGAACAACATGTTGGCCTAAAATTCAGCTTAATATGGCGTAACACAGGGGGCAGTTTTCTTCAAAGGTTCCGAGCAACCATACACTATTTCACACAGCTACTGAAGGGAATCCAGTAAGTTACAGATCACCTGAAAAGAAGAAACGGTGGTTCTGAATTGAAGAGAGAAACGAGACGAATTTGATCTGGAGGAGGGTGTTGGAGGAACAGCTTCACTTGGGGAAGGGACGATGGAGGTCAGATATCACGCTCACTGGGGTAAGGTGATGCATGATCTGTAATCTGGTCTGAAAGACCTTGCCAGTAACAGGGTGGTGGGTGGAAGTGAACAACAAGGGAATTACTCAGTCAAATTCATCTGCAAGAAGACTGAAGCCTGAAACTCTCCAGCAACAGAACAGGTAAGCCTGGTTGCTTTTTGACATGCCAAACCATGCCTCAACTGTACAGTTAAGGCCTGCATTGGTGTGGATAGGCTGCTTACACACACAAATAATTGGAAAATGACATCCAAGGTAGAATACATGATGGCCTGTATGCTGGAGTACATTATGTGCCTAAAGGACCCAGTTTGAATTTCTAGAAAAGTGCAAAGATCATGCAAGGAATCTGGTCACTTTTATAGGTACGTGGAAGATCTTCTAACACACTATTAGGTGTAATGTATGGTTAGAAAACTGGGGTTTAGTCTGAATTGTATTGACCATTTGTACATAAGTTCATTACATTTATTTTCAGTTTCATCATTTCCTGCTTTTAAACTTTACTAGCTTCTGGCTTAGCAACCACCTGCAATTCTATTCTTCATCTGCAGAAAGATGTTAAAAGCAATTTACAATCATGGGATCAAAATACCCTACTCCAAAGGGGTTAATAGAAAAATAGAGTAAAGAAGTAAATGCACATGAGAAAAGAGGTTTAAGAGGATTTTTGAAAGGCAAGAGGAAACACTGGGAAGGGTGTTCCAGAGAGCAGAAGTGAAAGCTGAATAAATGGTTCATACAGTCGATCCAGGGGTCTAAAGAACAAGTATTCATTTGATGTGAATGCAAGGAAAGTGCTTAGGAGGACTTAAGTCAGTACGGGTTTATTTAACTAAGGTGGCATGAGTCCACAATGGGATCTAACAGCAAGGATAAGGATCTTGAACATAGTTCCTTGAGCTGTGAAGCAGTGGGAAAAGACACTGCTGATGATGTGCAGGTGAGGAAATAGGCTACACAGAGATTTGGATCAGTTAAACCTACTGAAAAACAGCTTTAATAAAATCTAGGTAAGAAAGTGTTATAGAAGTAGAACTGAAGGGTATTGAAAGCATGATCTAAGTCTTAACAGCGGAGGGAGGAAATCTTATATTGAAAGAAGAACAAAAATGTGTTTATATAGCAGCTGTGATTTCCTCAAAACTCAAGGGTACTTAACAGCCAATTAAATGCCTTATGAAGAGTAATCGCTGTTGTTTGAAAATGATCATTGTATTTGATTACAATAAGATTCCACCAAGAGCCCCAAGAGGTGTGATCAATCGATTTATTTTGGTAATGTTGACTGAGGGATGAATATTAGCTGAGATACTGGCAACATTCCTTAAAATTATCTACCAATGGTGCTTTTGCAACCATATGATCAAATGGATAAGCTTCTCAATTTAATTTAAGTCCACTACCACGTTATGGATATAATACCTCCAGTTCCAACCTAGTTTAAGGTTTTCAGATACTTGTCCAAAGGCTTGAACCTATAAACAATTGAAAACTAATTAGTTCAAGGGAAACTTTATCTATGTACTGGTAAATAATTTATTTCTGTCAAAATTCATTAATTCGGTTTATCACATTGAAGATGATCAGACCTTGCAAGTGTATGCTGGTGCGTTTATTTCATTCCAACAGTTACTACACTTCAAAGAATTATTTTGTTGGCTGTAAAGTGCATTGAGATATCCTGAGGTCATGATCAATGCTATATAAATACAATTGTTTACTTATTTTTTTCTCTTTTCTAACTCAGGCAGGGATGCTACCACAGAGCCAAGCTGTTACTGTGAAGAAAGTGGAAATGGATACTTGGAAGAAAGCTGTCTTGGTAATGGTGCAGTTGTGGGGAACAAAAGTGAGCTTAGGGTCAAACAGATGCTTATTTTCTGCATCTTCTACAAACCTGATCTAGCAACCAAGACACTAATATAGTCTAGAGCAGAAGCAAGTAAGTGACTATGGTAGCTAAAGTGAATATATACAGTTAAATTTGCTTTCAGATTAATGGAGGAGGAAAAGAAGTGGTAGTGATTATCACCAACATATGTGTTACATTTGACAAAATCTGCGAATTATATAATTGATGGTAATGTACTGTACAGATGATGAAGAGAAAGAGACTACAAGTGCACCTGCACCAGCAAACTGAACATAAATGTAATTGACAGCATTGTAGTGGTTAGTTCTCCAATAGACATGAGCCTAACAAGTTAAGGGGCTGCTGAACAAAGACAGAAATATGGAATGGTTAAAGATATTGCAAAGAATATGAAATGAGAGCTGTGGTATTTTGGTGTTCAAAATCTTATTTATGGCTTTGTAAAGAAGATGCATAGTCATCACTTTTAGGAATCTTAAGTAAAATGGTAAGGGAAATGTAGAACTTTATTTGAAATTTTGTAGAGAAAAGAAAGTTTATGGAAGAATTGTTCGAATAGGAGTTCAATTTCTTGACCTAGATTGAAGGTATTGTCAAGCAGGAGGTGTAGAATTTGAATTATCAAGCCAAGAAAGTGTTTAGGGAGCACATGGTGTGTCGTATTGATAAGAAGAAGCCAACAGGGTAGAAATGACAGAGATGAAATGTGTCATAACTTGTTTGGTTAGAAACCGAACCTGAAATTGAGGGACAACCTAAGGACATTTCAAAGGCATCAGCAATAATATAAAAAGATTGAATTTGGGTAAAAAGTATTGAAGGGTAAATATTGGATTGCATTAAGTAATCCTTTTGTACATCTGGAGAGCTAAATGTGTGAAATAAAATTAGAGATAAGGTAGTGGAAATGAAAGCTAGGAATTGTTCATACTATAACATTGTGGTTCACTTGCTATTAGATGCTTACTGGCTAGCTCCATGAGTATCCAATATAAAGGGTGAAGCAGACGTTGGATAACTTCCCTTGAAAGTTACCACAAGAAACCAGCTCCACAATGCACAAGTGTATTTTCCCCATGGCCCTAATGATGACTGCCATTTTGGTATCTTTTCATGTTCCAAAACAACATGGACTATGCATTCAGTAGTAAGGATTAACCCAGGTAACCTGCTCCTCTTGTATTACTTATGATCTTTACTCAAATATTGTTAAGGTTTTAAAAATGAATATAATATGCATGCTGAATGAGGGAAAACATAGATGAGAACATAAAAAAATAGAAGCAGCTCCTTGTACCATTCCATATAATCATGGTTGAATTTACCTCAGTGCCACTTCCATAATCACTTCATGTCCTTAACATCTAAAAAAATGTTGAAAACTTTCTTGAGTATACTTAGTGATTTATACAACAAATTTCATGCATATTTTCTGCTTTTGATTCTTACAGTAATATTAATGTGGACTCTTCTGTTTCTTTTACTAATGCTCAAGTAAAATTTCAATGGCAAATTGGATATTTAACCTTATGCACCAATCATTTTAAGCTTTTATTGCAAGAGTGAACAGTGGGCTGTTCAAAATAGTTCTGAAGAATTTTTTCAATTGTCTGCTGGTACAGATCTTTCCTTCAGAAGAAGAACTAGATTTACTATCACTGACATACATCACATTAAATTTGTTGCTTTGCAGCAAGAGTACAGTACAAAGTGCCTTTGTACTGCAAAGTAACAAAATTACAATAAATTACAAAATAAATAAAAGGTGTAAAAATCAAGGAATAATGACATGGTGTTCAAGGGTTCATGGACTGTTCAGAAATCTGACGGCAGAGGGGGGAGAAAACTAATTTTGTTTCGTGTGGGTCTTCAGGATCCAGTATTTCCTCCTACACGGCAGTGATGGGAAAATGCATGTCCCAAATGGTGAGGGTGCTTAGTGATAGATGCCGCATTCTCGAGCCACTGCCTCTTGAAGATGTCCTTGATGGTGAGGAAGGTTCTGCCCATAATGGAGTTAGCTGAGTCTTGCAATCCTGCCGTTCCACTGCAGCTTCTTGCAATTCTGTGCTCTGGCGTCTCCATACATGGGTGTGATGCAACCAGTCAGAATGCTCTCCACTGTACATCTCTAGAAATTTGAAGACGTTTTTGTTGACATCCCAAATCTTCTCCAACTCCTGATTAAATAGAATGACATGGTACGCTGCCTTTGTGATTGCATCAATATATTGAACCCAGGATAGATCCTATGAGATGTTGACCCCCAGGAACTTGAAGCTGTTCACCCTTTCCATTACTGGCCTCTCAATGAAGACTGGTGTGTGTTCCAACGACTGAACTTTGCTGAAGTCCACAATCAGTTCCTTGGTCTTGCTAACGTTGATTGCAAGGTTGTTGCAACACCACTCAACCAGCTGATCTATCTCACCCTTGGACACCACTTCAGTTATCATCCAGGGTGTTACCAATAGTGGTGTCACCTGTGAATTTATAGGGAGGTGTTGGTGGAAGTGTTCAGCAGCAGGGAATGGCCAAGTATCCTTGTGGAATCAGAACTACTTCCAGTGGCCAAAGGGAACCTTTAATTAGCGAAAGAGTAGAAGGCTTCTTTCCAGCAGTTTTTCCAGGTTCAAGTTAAAGGGGCACATCATAAATAGAATGTACCTCACTATTTAAATCAAAAATTTTTGAATATAATTTAAAATGAGGGAAAAATAGACTGGGATCGTATGATATCTCCCTCTGTTTCCAGTCGTTCTGCTGGAGATTAAAATAATTTAAAATCCTTTACTGCTGAAAAGGATCAGCATCAAATGTACCTGTCTTGTGTTACTTTTGGCTCTGGCTAATAAATCATTGAATTTTCCAAACTTACAGTCTTAAAAAAAATCTGCTAACTTTAATTTGCTTATAATTGCAGAAGCTATCACTTAGTCTTTCACTCCTAGTTAATGGTAATTTTAAATTCTTTTCTTTGAATTAAAATACTAATTTTCTAATTTAGCTCATTAGCCAAAATTTGCAACAAATGGAACTGCAATTCTCTTTTATCGACAGTGTATATGCTCTTGTTTATATCTGAAAGAGCACACCCAAACATGCTGTACTCCTACTGTGCCACAGAAGATTAATTTGCTCAGACACTGACAAATTGTCAAAGTTGAGTTTATTGTCATATATACAAGTGCACATATGCCCAGGTGCAATTTAAAAACTTGTTAGCAGCAGCATCACACACATGTTGTTTTTGTAAGCAACATTCATATGCAAAACAAAATGGAGATAAATTATTGACAAATATTCCAATAAGAGTACATTTGCAATAAAAAAGAAGTCCAAAACACAAATCCAGAAAGATTCAACAAGGTAGGTAAATTATCAAACTGTGGTGCTGAGGATAACAGGGCTGCACCTCAGAACACAGAGGACAGATTTCTGACACACAGTCACCTGCTCACTGTGCTTCACCTTGCTGCATAATTACAACTAACTTTAAATGCTGAAACTTTCTACATCATCATCACTTCCTTCCATGTTCCCTGATCCTACTTTTGGGTCTTGGACTGACTTACCTGAAGGACGTCTGAAGAGTTCTATCATTCAGCACTTCCATCCCCCACACACACGCTGACAGTTGGGCCAGTATAGTTAAGCTGTCTTTTTTGTACATAACTTAAAAAGGTATAGAAATACAAGTTTTATGTGTGCTTTTAGCTTCAGTGGTTACTGGACAACTATGAAACAGCAGAAGGTGTCAGCCTTCCTCGAAGCACTCTGTACAACCACTATCTGCGTCACTGTCAGGAGCAGAAGCTTGACCCAGTGAATGCAGCTTCTTTTGGGAAACTTATTCGCTCCATTTTCATGGGTCTGCGTACCAGGCGGCTAGGCACAAGGTTAGTTACTTACCCATTTTTTTAAAACTGTTTTCTAATAATTGCACTAAGTATTTATTTAAATTTAAAGCATTTTTCCTGCCTTAGAGGAAACTCGAAGTATCACTATTATGGCATCCGGATCAAACCAGACTCCCCACTAAATCGCTTACAGGAAGATATGCAGTACATGGCCATGAGACAACAACCCATGCATCAGAAACAGAGGTAAGCATTTTAGAAGACTTAATACATGCAGCAAACAGTCTGCTGGAGGAACTCAGAGGTCAAGCAGCATCAGCGCCGGAGAAAGAATTCTTGACGTTTCGAGTTGAAAACTTGCATCAGGAATGAAATATCAGTGATTTCTTTATCCATCCCCTTCTCTTCCCCCCCCCCACCCCCACCCGATGCCACCTGACACGCTGAGTTCTTCCAGCAGGTTATCTGTTGCTGCAGATTCCAACATCTGCAATCTCTTGTGTCTCTACTAGTACATGTATCTGTGTCTTGCTACCACCTCTGAAAATAATATTGTTGATAATACTGTCCTTCAAATCATGAATTATTCTACTTTCCTTCTCTTTCTCATTTTGTTAAGATTATGTGAACTCCAGAATTTGTTGACAGAATAATAGTACTCACTGTTGACTGTGTGGTAAACAATAAAGCAACTTCAGGTGAAGAGCAAATAGACAACTGAATGTGAATATCTTGGCACTGTTACAGAATTTATTCAGCCCTTGCATTAGTTTCGTGAGAAAAATATCTTGTCCTGTCTTTATTTTCAAATAATTCTTATTTTGACCATTGAGTGCACCTTAGAAACCTTTACCCTTTTAGTGCTATAGTTAGTGTTACTAGATGTTCGGGTATAGAAAAATTGTTTTTTCAATATAGAATCTTAATCAATTTTTATAGTTTTTCAGGAGAGTTTAAAAATGTTATTTCTTTTTTACTTCCTTTTCTGATCTTTCCATTTTTTGTCTCATCATCTTTTTGTGATAATTTCCTAATCTTTCAATCACTAAAAAAATATTGTGTTGGTTAACCATTTCATGCAGGTACCGAACCCCATCTGTTGTTAGTAGCTTTCATTTTAAATATGAAACATTTTAAACTTTACAATGGCAAATCAAAATAATGTAAGGCTGTTAGATGCATACTAAACTGTTTATTTGAGGGCATGTCATTCCAATGTGCCATTTCCCTCCAAAAGTTTTTGTTTATATAATCCTTCATTGAAAGATTATTGAAACCCATAATGTAGAGCCAGGAAAGAAAAGACAGAGGTGTCAGTTAAAAGTCATGGAAAATCAAACTGTATTAAAATAATTTTTATTAGAAAAATATTAAATTTTTGAGATAATGATTGAAGGAGATGGTAATGACAACACCACTAATTTGGAAATCTATGTGGCTATTGATAGTAAAGATTGTGTTCTGATCAGGTTATCACTAATTTTTCATGTTAGTGTCTTGTGCATATGCTGCCATTGTAAGTGATACAAATGTGATCTATTCCAGTTTGAAACTCCCAGTTTATTTTCTCTTGTTTCTCTTTGAGGTGGAATTCTTCTTTTACATTTTTCAAAATCATTTTACTCCAAAGTTTCCCATTAAACATTCCAGTGTTGGTAATATTGTTTCTCAGATATAAGCCTATGCAGAAATTGGACGGAATAGGGGACGGCTTCGCAGGAAGTGGACAACAGGTTCCAAACTCTGCAGAACAAACCATTGTAGCACAAAGTCAACATCATCAGCAGTTCCTTGGTAAGCCATGCTGTGTTAATTTTAGTAAACCTTTGATGTTTACTATTATTTGTAATTTCTTAGTTTATGTCATAGAACCTTGGTGTCAAACAGCACAGAACTGGGCCTTTTGATCCACGAGATCGAGGCCAACTTTTTTTGCCCATCTACACTAACCCCATTTATCCATATTAGGAAATATACAACTGCCTATTTAAGTCTAATTCTAAACATTATATTAGTATCTGATACCATCAACTCCAGTGGTACCCCTCCTTATGTAAGAAAAAATACTCCTTCCTCTCACCTTAAATGTATCCCTCTCATTTTTGATACCACTACCATGGGAAAAAGATTTTGTCATGCACAGTCTTGTTTGCTTACATCAGGTCACCTCAAACCTCCTTTGTTTTAGGGAAAGCAAACGTAGAGTCTCCAATCTCTTCCCATGACTAAAGTCCTCCAATCTAAGCTTTATCCTAGTGAATCTCCCATGCATTCTCTTCATTGCAAGCATATCCTTGCTGAAGTCCAGCAACCAGAACTGCATACAATATTTGGTGTGGTCTAACCAGTGTTTTATAAAGTTGCAATGTAATATCTAACTCTTAAATGTTATGCCAGTACTATGCAGCCAGTCCTCATTCCCTGCCTTTGGCCCACATCCCTCTAAGCCCCACATCTCCATGTACCTATCCAACTGCTACTGTTGTACCTGCCTCAACCACTTCTCCTGTCAGCTTGTTCTATGTACTCACTACCCTCTGCATGCAAAAGTTGCCCCCCGATCACTTTTCAATCTTCCCGCTCTCATCCTAAATCTACGTCCCCTAGTTTCTCCCCTACTCTGAGGGATAAAACTTACCGTTTATCTAAGCTTCTGATAATTTTAAACATTTCTATAAGATTGCTCCTCTTTCTCCTCCATTCCAAGGAATTAAGACCTAGCCTGGACAACCTGTCCCTCTAACTTAGATCCTCTAGTCCTGGCAACATCCTTGTAACTCTTTTCTGCACTCTTTCCAATTAACTTCATCTTTCTTTTAACACTACACAGCACTCCGGGTGCAGTCTCACGAGCAACTTGTTCAACTGCAACATAATGTCCCAACTCCTGTACTTGATGCCCAAACTGATGAAACCCAGCTGCTAAACATCTTTTTCATCATCTTGTCTATCTGTGATGCTGCTTTCAACTAACTCTGCACTTATACTGTTACATAACCGGCAAAATGAATATCAATCGAGACAGGTTATACGTTTGTATAAGAACAACCAAACATTTATTAAACACGAATAAACAATAATTAAAACAAACGAAAATCTTAACCGGAAGTTAACGGCTATGCCGCTGTTCAACAAATCGTCACTCGGCACTGGTTCTTAAAGCGTTAAATGCGAAAACAGTTCTTAAAGCGGTAAAGTCAGATATAGTTCTTAAAATGGTAAATTCGAAAGTCCAACAGATTTATACATTCAATTGGGAGAGACTTCTCTGGAGAAGGATTTCTTCATAGACACGACTTTCCTGCTGGTTCTGTCCAAAGGATTCATGATGCAGGAAATAAACGGTTTAAAACAACTGACCTTAAATTCTAGAGAGCAAACCTTGCATGAACTCTTTGCTGTTTTGGCAACAGTTATTTTCAATGCAGGTCACTACTCCTTCAACAAAGACTCAATAAGGTCGATCCTTTGTTAAACTGCCGAATGAAACCAACTCCTCTCAATCCTTCAGGTCCTGTACTTCGATAAAGCCTTCACTCTCCCGTACTACTGCTGGAATAAGGTACATCAACACATCTAGCAAAAATTGCCAATCCAGCACTATTATACCTTGCAACAGAACACAACACTCCGTTTTTAAAAAATGAAACTGCGTCATAAAATAAATATACAACAGAAACGGAAACACAGGTGCACGTTTTAGCTGGAAAACTAAAAACTAACTGCGTCATCTGGGGTCTTCCCTTATATACCCGTGGTGAGCATGTCATCACATGACCTCACATCGGCGGGAAAATTACATCAGGTAACCTCCAAAAGACCATTAAATCATTCTCACAAAAAAAATCACAGATCTCCTTGAGGTATGTAACAATACCCATAAGTCACTTTATCCATGACACTCCCTAGTGCCCTACCATTCCTAGCGTAAGTCTTACACTGGTTTGACTTTCTAAGATGCATCACTTTATACTTAACTATATTGAAATCCATTTGCCACTCCTTGTCCCACTTCCCTACCTGATCAAGATCTCCTTGTAATCTGCAATACCCTTTTCCAATGTCAAGAAGGCTTCCTATTTTTTGTCATTGACAAACTTGTTGATAAAGCCTTGTGCATTTGCATGCGGATTACTTATATAGGTAATGAATATTAAGGTCCCAACATCAAACCCCTGAGGCACACTGATAGTCACCGGTCTCAATTCTGAGAAACATCTTCAACCACCGCTCTGCCTCTTACCTCCTACCCAATTTTGAATCCACCTAACCAGATCTCCCTGGATCACATGGGACTTAATCATCTGGAATTGTCTGCATGCAGGACTTTGTCGAAAGCCTTGTTGAAAATCCAAATAGGCAACTTCCAGTGTCCTATGCTTATCTACCTTTTTGGTTACCTCTTCAAAAAACTCCGAAAAGTTCATCAAGAACATCTCCCATACACAAAGCAATGCTGACTTTCTCTTATCAGACTTTGTCTACCCAAATGCTGGTAGATCCACTCCCTCAAAATTCCCTCCAGTAACTTCCCCACTAGTGATCTCAGGCTGACTGGCTTGTAGTTCCCTGGCTTGTCCTTGCTACCCTTTTTAAACAACAGAATATTAATCACTTTTCAGTCTTTAGGAACTTCACCACTGGCCAATGATGAAGCAAGTATCTCTGCAAGAGCCGCTGCTACTTCCCTGATATTGACTGAGATTGCCTTTGTGCTAAGTGATCAGGCGGGTTCAAAATTGGTTAAGCTGCCCAGGATAGTTTCCTGAAGTAATATGTGGATGGTCCTCGTAGCGAGGGGATAATGTTAGATATCTTCTTGGGAAATTAAACTGGACAAGTGATGTACCGACAGAGGGGTCCTTTGGAACCAGTGAAAAATAATTCTGTTGGTTTCATGATATTTAAGGAGAAAGATAGGACTGGTCCTTAAGTTGAAGCCCTAAATTGGGGGAAAGCCAATTTCACTGGCATCAGACAGGACCCTTCAAAGGTTGAACGGTAAACATTGTCCATGTAGGTTTCAACAAAAGTTTTGACAGGAACCCATACGATAGATTGCTCCGGAAGATGAGAACACTTGGGATCCAGGGTGGCAGAACTAGTAGGATACAAAATTGGCCAAGTGGTAGGAGGCAGATGAGATCATGAGGGTTGTTTTTCAGATTGGAGGCCCGTGACCATTGTTGTGCCACTTTGTCATATACATTAACAACTTGGATGAGAATGAAGGTAGTATAATATTAGCAAGATTAAAGATGACACCAAAATTAGTGGTGTGGTGGATAGTGGTGGAGGTTGTTTGAAGTTACAGAGGGATATGCATTCAGTGACCACTTTATTAAATGTACTTGTGCTCCTGCTCATTAATGCAAATATCTAAACAGTCAGTTATGTGGCAGCAGCTCAGTGCATAAAAGCTTGCAGACATGATCAATGGGTTCAGTTGCTGTTCAGACCAAACATCAGAATGGGAAAGAAATGTAATCTAAGTAACTTTGGACTGTGGAATGATTATTGGTGCCAATCAGACTAGTTTGAGTATCTTAGAAACTGCTGATCTCCTGGGATTTTCACACGCAACAGTCTCTAGAGTTTTCAGAGAATGGTGCGAAAAAAAAATCTAGTGAACGGTATTTCTGTAGGCGGAAGTGTCTTATTCGTGAGAGAGGTCAGAGGAGAATGCAAGACTGATTCAAGCTGACAGGAAGGTGGCAGTAACTCAAATAACCACACGTTACAACAGTGGTGTGCAGAAGAGCACCTCTGAATGCACAACATGCCAAACCTTGAAGCTGATGGGCTACAACAGGAGACCACACCAGGTTCCTTATGAAGTGGCCACAAAGTGTAGATCAACTGGGAAAAGTGGGCAATGGAATGGCACCTGGAATTTAACTCAGACTAGTGCAAAGTGATGCATTTTAGGAAAGTAAACTATGGCAAGGCATACACAGTGAATTATAGAGCCTTGTGAAATGTTGCTGAATGGACACAGCTCACAGTACAAATGTAGAATTACCTTAAAGTGACAACACAGTTAGACAGGGTGACAAAGACGATGTATGACAGGCATCCCTTCTTCAACCAAGGCACTGAGCACAAGAGTTGTACAAAGCATTGATTAGCTAAATTTGGAGGATTACCTTTTTGTTACGGTTGCCACACCACAAGAAGAGCGTGATTAAGTTAGAAAGGATCAAGGAAAGCTTCACAAAGCTGTTGCGTGGATTGGAGAGCTTGAGTTACAAGGAGGAATTGAATAGGCTGATGAGTTTTCCCTGTAGCAACAGAGGCTGAGATGTAATATAATCATCATCATCATCATCATCAGGTGCCATGCCCAGTTTGAGCTTTGACTGCCATGGCCCACACACTCCTGTTTCGGGTCAAGTGGATCAATTCATTGGTATTCATTTCCAGTTCTCTGGCTGCTGTCTCCATCATCATTTGTCTTTGTCTTCCTCTTGCTTTCTTCCCTTCAATCTTTCCCATAATTACCGTGCATTCTAACGCCTCTTTCCTAAGCACATGTCCAGTGAAGTCACTTTGCCTTTTCATGATCTCATACATTATTAGAGATCAATAAAATGATGAGAGGCATAGATAAGGTAGAAAGCCAGAGTCTTTTCCCCTCATAAGGATGTCTAAAACTAGAGGAGAGTGCATTGGTTTATGGTGAGAGGAAGGAAGTTTAAAGATGATCGAAGGAATGAGCTGTCAGAGGAGGTGCTGGAGGTGAGGATAGTTACAACATTTAATCCAGACAGGTGTTTGAATCAGCAAGACATGGGAGGATTTGGAATTAATGCAAGTAAGTTGGATTAGTATGGAGGGGTATGATGTTCGCAATAGACACAGTAGGCTATAGGGCCTGTTTCTATGCTGTACAAGTCAGTGAATCTACTGGGCATTGAACTCACTGCTACAGATTAAAAATCCTCCTGGGTTTGAATTACAATATCAGATATACAGTATTAAGGTGAGATAGATCTTTGCTTAGTCCAGAATCATACTATTAAAATGATCAAGAATACATTGATAGTATGTTGTATTTGCTATGTTACGATTCCTTGACATTTCCTGTTCATGCAGATGCAAAAATAATTGCAATCAAAAATTAGTTTTTAGATCCTCTTTTTACTTTGCCCTCTAATGCTTGTCATTAAAAGTTAAAACAACTGGTTGTAGGAGGAAAAAAATCTTAGGTCTGTATCCTCTGTAGTTTAGAAGAATGAGTGATAAATTTCATTGAAACATACCAAATTGTTTGTGGTGCCTACAAGACAGATATGAGGAAGATGTTTCTCCCAGTAAAGGAGTCAAAAAAATAGGCATCACAGTCTGAAAATAAGGTGTAGGTTATTTACAACTGAAATAAGGAGACACTTCATCACTAAATAGCGAATCTCAAGAGTTCTCAGATTCTGAGGATGGGCAGAAAAATGGTGTTTCATACTCAAGATCAGTCATCATCTTTCTTACTCCATGAGCCAAGTGGCTACTCCTTCTCCTGTTTTGTATAGGAATTCTTATTCCTCTTTATCTGTTCCTGCTATGCCCCCAGGCTCTGGGTCTGTTTGTTGTTCTTAAAGCAGTATTGCTGTCTTCAACTTGTAAAGCTGAGCAACATGCAACACATAATATTGAAGTCTCCTCATGTACTAGGCATGCACCATAAGACAGCCCAGATAATGAAATCTCATTTTCAGGGCCAATAGCTTTTTCAACTATTAGTCTATTATTGCATCAATGCTCAGATGCTGTGGCTGCAGAACACAGTACTGTGAAGAGCCAGAGAAGTAGAAATTGGCTCTTGTCTCCCAATATCCATCCTCCCACGTAGTGCCAACCACTGGAAAAATCTGGTAGTGCAGAGGCACTCTACGTAAAAATAAAAGGTCTTATGTACATCCAAGAAATGGTGCACTGATCATTAGGAAATTCTTTGTAATCCACAGCTACCTGTATATTGTAGGAGTTAATGGGAGTGTTGTTAATAGCTCCCTATATTCATAGGAAGGCAATGCCAGTAAGTCCAAATGTTCTCAGTATCGATTCCTTGCAGGACCAAAGTAAAATTTAATTACTTCAGTTACCTTGTTGATATTACTACTACTACTACTACAACATCGACTCAGGCCTAGGGGGCTGGCGTTGGGCACGATGACGGACTCTCCACTTCTCCCTCTCCCTCATCAGTGTGTTCAGTTCATCTACATTAGCCGCGCCGCTGTCTTCTAGGAGCGTGTTGACCATAGTGAGAGTGACCATATAACAATGAGAGTAAATTGAGATGTGTGGCAAAAATCTGCAGCAGCGATTTGGAAGGAACCTGTCAAAAAGAGCAGGACCTCCATGAAGAAAGCAGTCCAGGCAAAGAGTGTGTCCAAAGATATTTCTGCTTTATTATAGTGATGAAGGCTTTGGAAAACCTGAGCCTCTAAATAATTTGCTCACAGGAGAGGCCCAAGAAAGGTATAGTTTTTCCAACGATTCTTGTTAATGTCCATGTCAATGTGGTGCTACCATATTGTCACCACTTAGGCACTCGTTAAACAAATTTTTCAGTAGCTAAAATCTTAGTTCAGATCTTTCTGAACTTGTATCGTTTGAGCAGCCTGTACTTACATTTATGTATAATTGGGAATCTCAAAGTCAACAGAATATCCTTTTAAGTAAGTAGTAAAGCCAAAAACTACTATGACATTCTTGTACATCTTCTGAGACTGTTATATGACGGTTGTGCTGCAGAACTTTCAACTCTAATTTATGTTGGTACAGGCAAATCTTTGGCGTATTGATGGAATCACATGATGTATGTTTAACCCTAAGAAAAGGTCAGATAAGTTGATGGCCATTATGGAAGTTCACAATGCGGTTTACATTACATGATTTTACTGAGAAATGATCGACAGCGCAATCCACTGTTGATAGTTTCAAATTTGGATATTATGCAAACCAATTTCTGGAATCATTCACTTAATAATTTCACTGTTGTGATAAGATGACCGAGGCATTATGTTAAAACACATTGGAAACTACTGTGTTTAATGAGTTGTGGGGCAAGAACTACATTACTTTCATTAGAAAACAAATTAACCCCATACAGCACTGTATATGACTAAAATCTTTGAAGAAATTAATATCGTTGAAAGAAGTCCAATTGCAGTCAACAAATCATTTCAATGACAGAAAATTTTAAATAGTTCAATTATGGCCTTCATTGCTGTATCAAGTACAGTGAAGCTTGCAAGACCCATTATTATCAATAAACCAAGCAAAGTTTTGTCTTATATAAATTGTGTTAATAAATGTTTTGTTTTATTTATTCCCATGATAGATGCCTCTCGTGCTCTTCCTGAATTTATAGAGCTTGAGGTTGGAGATAGTTCCTTGTTGGATGGCATTACTGTTGAGGACATCAGAACACTACAGATTCTATATAGGGAACACTGTGAGGTATGGATTTTAAGGGCAACAAGTACAGTTGCAAGAAAAGGTTTGTGAACCCTTTACAATTTCCTGGTTTGCTGAATTAATTACTCATAATATTTGGTCTGATATTCATCTAAGTCACAATAATAGACAAACACAATCTGCCTGAAGTAATAACACACAAACAATTGTACTTTTCATATATTTATTGAACAGGTTGTTTAGTCACAGTCCAGGCTGGAAAAAGTATGTGAACCCATGTATTTAATAACTAGTAGAAGCTTCTTTCGCAACAATAACCTCCACCAAACTTTTCCTGTAGCTGCTGATCAGACTTGCACAGTGACGAGGATGAATTTCAGGCCATGCTTTCATACAAAACTGTGACAGTTCATCCGTATTTCTGTGATACCTTGCATGAACAGCCCTCTTAGGTCATGCCACAGCATCTCAATTGGGTTAAGGTCTGGACTCTGACTTGGCCATTCCAAATTGCAAACTTTCTTCTTTTTAAACTATTCTGTTGTTAATTTACTCTTATGTTTCAGATCATTGTCTTGTTGCATTATCCAACCCCTGTTAAGCTTCAGGTGACGGACTGCTACCCTGACATTCTCCTGCAAAATGTCTTGATACAATTTTGAATTCATTGTACCTTCAATGACTGCAAGCTGTCCAGGCCCTGAGGCAGCAAAGCAGCCCAAAACCATAAAGCTGTTTCCACCATGTTTCACAACTATGGTGATGTTTTGATATTGGTGTGCAGTGCCATTTTCCCTCCAAACATAGCAGTGTGCATTTTTGCCAAGGAGTTAAACTTTTGTCTCATCTGTCCACAGAACGTTTTCCTAGAAGTGTTATGGAACATCCAGGTGATCTTTTGCTAACTTGAGATGTGCAGCAAGTGTTTTTTGGAGAGCAGTGGTTTTCTGCATGGTGTCCTTCCAGGATTCTAGTTCAGTGTTTTCCCATTTTAGTGAACACATGAACAGTCTTTAGCAAGTTCTAGAGATTTCTGCAGGTCTTTTGCTATTACCCTTGGGTTCTTTTTCACCTCCTTCAGCATTGTACGTTGTGTTCTTGGTGTGATCTTTGCAGGACTCCCATGCCTAAGGAGAGTAGCAACAGTACTGAGTTTCCTCCATTTGTAGACAATGATCAACGTGGACTGATGAACACTCGGGTCTTTAGAAATGCATTTGTAGCCTTTTCGGGTTTCATGCATCGCTACAATTCTTCTAAGGTCCTCTGAAAGTTTTGATTGAGACGGTGCACATAAACAGATCTTTCTTGAGAAGAGCAGGCTCTGTCAGTAACCTGACTTTGTGTCTTTTTTATAAAGCAGGGCACCTCTACAACTCAAACCACCAATTTCATCTCACTGACTGGAACACCTGACTCCAAATTGCTTTTGTAAAAAGCATTTCCCCAGAGGTTCACATACTTCTTTGGACCTAGCCTGTGATTGTTTAAATGGTGTACCCAGTATTGATGAGAAAAAGTACAATTGTTTGTGTGTTATTAGTTTAGGCAGATTGTGTTTGTCTATTATTGTGACTTAGATGAAGATCAGACCACATTTTATGAGTAATTAATGCGGAAAGCCAGGTAATTGCAAAGGGTTCACAAACCTTTTCTTGCGACTGTATATTTTATTAACAATTCACAATGTAGGTCTCTTAAAAGTAAACTATTTATCTTTTTATTGATTTATTTAGAGATACAGCGCGATAAAAGGCCCTTCTGACCCAATGAGCCCACACTGCCCAATTACACCATGTGGCCAATAAACTTACTCATCTGTCTGCCTTTGCAATGTGTTTGTACATTGTCCCTGTACAAGCCCCTTACAGACAGTGCAGAATTGAACCTGGGTGGCTGGCGCTATAATAGCACTATGCTAACCGCTGCACTACCGTCGTCTCATACAATTTCACAGTAATCCTTGCCAGAACAACCATAATCATTGAAATGACATTAACCTTTCTCATCAAACTGTGATTAATACTCTTTATGAATATCACTACTTTATTTGGCATTTCAGGATTTTAGTTTGGGGAACAAAAGAAATAATTAAACCTGTATCTTTATTTTAAATCATTTGTAAGATTCCAGATTCTCTTCCTAAGACACACGTCCTCATGTAGAATGGTGCCTATCTTTTTCAGAAATGTGCATTCAATCCTTTAACACTGTACTCTTTTACTTATATATTTCTGTTGTCTTAAAGGCAATACTGGACGTAGTAGTGAATCTTCAATTTAGCCTCATTGAGAAGTTATGGCAAACATTCTGGCACTATAGTCCATCCCCTTCACCTGATGGGACTACCATCAATCAAACAAGGCAAGTCACTGACTTCATTTTGACTTTAACAGCTTGATCAGTTTTCTTAAACTCAGTTACATGTAAGAACAAAACAAGATTCTGGAGGAGCTTAGTGGGCCAGGTAGCGACTGTGGAGGGAAATAGACAGTTACCTTTCAGGTGGAGACCCTCTATCTGGACTGCTGGGTCCCTCCAGCATATTGTTTGGTGCTGTGTCTCCCTTTAGTTGGATGGATATTGGTTTAAATCCTTTTTAGAGCCCAAGATAAGTTGGTATCAGAGCTACACCCACAAGAAGATGGCGCTAGCAAACAATGTGACCAAGGGCAACATCTTCCAAGCAGTTTACAAATTTACTTATTTCACTTATTTTATGTCTTTTCCTCTCAAATGTGGTTCTGCTACTATTGGATCCTTTGATCTACGTTTTGGTGGCTTGTTTTTGGGCTGATTGAGTGATCTGGTGTTTTGCTGCCTCCAAGAGGGTTCCATGAGGGTTCAAGCGCCCTCGGGGCCAAGAAGCTTGGAGACTCCATGATTGACTATTTCTTACTGATCTCAATGATTGATTCCATTTCTTGCTGATCTCGCTGATTAAAGCTCTGAAGAAGATTAAAGTCATCGAGGCAGGTGCAGAAGGCAAGCTTGTGAACAGCACTGCTGTCTGCCAACCTCTCACTTGCTTAAGGTGACGGCATATGACGATCTCTCTTTCTCTCAAGGCCAATTTATACTTATGTGTCAAATCTACGCCGTAGGTATGGCGTAGCCACGTAACCTACACTGTAGCCTGACACGCACCTCCCCAAAAATGTAACTACGCGTCACGGCGACGCAGACTGCAACAACTGCGATTGGTCCGCTTGGGAGCATCGCATTTCCTCCTACGCTGCAGTAGCTTCCCATTGGGCGACTGAAGGGCAGGGAAGGAACTCTGGCTGCAATGCTTTCCATAAAGCTTTACAGACCTCTGAAATTATGGAGGACCCTGTGCTTGACGCCAGTTTGTAGCTAGCTGCTACAGCCTGTTGACTTCCACCTGAAGCTAAAACTCGAATGGTGATCGCCAGTCTCAGAGTATACTGTGCGTACACTGATGTGAAATAAATGGTTGGAGACGATGAACCAAATCGTCAAATCTAACTGCCGACATCCAAAAGTATTTGAAATGCATTTCCTCATCCATGTCTCTCAGTGGCCAGACAAGCACAGAAAATTCACCCTCCTTCAGTTTCAGTCGCCATTGTTTGAAGTTTGAATTTCTTCGTGTTGAGTTTCAACACAAAGAAACTCAACACTGTGGCATAGAAACCCCACCGCCAACTAGCGTTTTGGCAGTGAATTGCAGAGCAACACAGACACACCAACGCACAAGTATAAGTGCTCACAACGGCATAGGCCACTTGTGTAGGCTACGGTGTAGGCTACTATGCAGAAGTATAAATCAGCCTTCACTCTCTGTCGCTGTTCCTGAAAGAAGGTCCCTGTGTTTGAATGGTTTCCCTTCCTCAATGCTGTCTGAAGATGGTGCCAAAGTTCTGGGCCTGTGGTTTGTGGATTGAACTCTGTGGTTCACGTTATGATATGTTTCTGATTTCTGGTCGCTCCTTTTCTTGTTGCACTTTTGGGTGATTTTGACCGGGGCAGCCTGCAGATTCTGAACACTGACCTGAACTGAATATGGACTCTTTCGATTTCGTGTTTTATATTTTGTGATTTTTTGCTCATTTGTTTTGTTGCCATTTCCGCAATTTGTTTTATTTTTCATGTGGGGTTGAGGGGGTTAATGTGTTTTTTTTTTCTTTGAATGGGCTCCATGGTTTTTCTTTGTTTCGTGGATATCTTTGGGAAAGGTGAATCTGAGGGTTGTATACTGAATACATAGTTCGATAATAAATGTACCTTCAATCTTTGAATTGGACATTTAGCAACCTTCCAATGATGCAGGCGGGCTGCCAACATCTAAGAAAAATTACCACAATATCCAGGTCTGATTTGTATTTCTTGTAGCCCTCAGATATTTTCAAATCAGAGGTGGTGAACTTTTTTATTGAGAACATGTAACCAAATTGGCAAATAATGTTCTGAAAGAATCTCTCATGTGCCACGGTAATTTTGAGCAGAGATTATCACTGATTAATGATTATGGACTTTTTTTTAAAGGAAAACAGGTGAGCCTTGTTGCTTATTTATGTTCATTCATTATATAACAGACAGATTGAAATAAATGATGCTTTTTGGAAACCTTTTCAAAAATTATTATAATTAATCTGCTAAAAAGAGAATTGAAAAATAAACACATGAAATTTTGCAGGTGCAAGAAATCCAAAGCAACCCAGTCAAAATGCTGCAGGTTAGGTAGCATCCATGGAAAAGAGAAAACAGTCAACATTTTGTGTCAAGACCCTTTTTCAGGACTGGACTGGAAGGTGGAAGACACCAGAATAAAAAGTGGGGAGGGGGAAGGAGGATAACTAGAAGGTGATAGGTGAAGCCAAGTGGGTGGGAAAGGTAAGGAGCTGGAGAGGAAGGAATCTGATAGGAGAGGAGAGTGGGCCATAGGAGAAAGAGAAGAAGGAGAGGGCATTGGGGGAGGTGGTAGGCAGGTGAGGAGAGGTAAGAGGCCAGAGTGGGGAACAGAAAAAGGGGGAGGAGGGAGGGGAAAAAATTACCAGGAGAAATCGATGTTCATGCCATCAGGTTGGAGTCTACCCAAATGGAATATGAGGTGCTGCTCCTCCACCCTGAGTGGCCTCAACGTGACAAAAGAGGAAGCCATGGACTGACATGTTAGAACAGTAATGGGAGTCAGAGCTAAAATGGTTGGCCACCGAGAAATTCCGCTTGTGGCAGATAGAGTGGTGGTGCTCGACAGAGCAGTCCCTGGATTTGCGACCGGTCTCACCAATGTAGTGGAGGCTGCTTTGGGAGCACCGGATACAATATAGCACTTTGGCTGCTTAAAGGGATACATATCAGGAGGGAGATTAGTGGGGAGGGATGAATGGACAAAGGGAGTTCTGGAGGGAGTGATCCCTGCGGGAAGTGGGGAGGGAAGGGGGTAGGTAAAAAAGAGGGTAGTATCCCTCTTGGGTGAAGTTGTTGAGAACGATGTGTGGATGTCGAGGCTCATGGGGTGGTAGGTTAGGACAAGAGGAAGTCAATCCCTGTTAAAGTGGCAGGAAGATAGTATGAGCGTGGATGTCTGGGAAAATGGAAGAGATGCGGGTGAGGGTAGCATCAATGGAGGAAGAAGGGAAATCCCAGTCTTTGAAGATGAAGGGTTGGAAAGGATGTCCTGGAAAGGAAAGCGTCATCCTGGGAACAGATGTGGCAGAAATAAAGGAACTGAGAAAAGGGAATAGAATTGTTATAGGAGACAGGATAGGAAGAGGTATAGCCAAGATAGCCGTGGGAATCGGTAGGTTTATAAAAGATGTCAGTAGACAGTTTGGCTCCAGGATTGGATTAGATTAGATTCAACTTTATTGTCATTTTGCCGAGTACAGCTACAAAGCCAATGAAATGCATTTAGCGTCTGACCAGAAATGCGAAGAATAGTGTTATTTACAAAATAACTGCGATAAAAAAGTGCTACAGCACACAAATATAAAAGTACTGAGACAGTACAATACGGATGCAATACTGCTTAGTGCTGTGATGAGAGGTTCAGCAGTGTCACAGTCTCAGGGAAGAAGCTCTTACTGTGCCTGCTGATGCGGGAGCGGAGGCTCCTGTAGCACCTACCAGATGGGAGAAGAGTAAAAAGTCCATGGTTAGGGTGAGATGCATTCCTGATGATGCTTTTCACCCTTCCCAGGCAGCATTTATGGTAGATGTTCTCAATGGTGGGCAATTGGGTGCCGATAATCCGCTGGGCAGTTTTCACCACATGCTGGAGTGCTTTGCGGTCCGTTACGGGACAATTGCCATACCACACTGAGATGCAGTTGGTGAGTATGCTCTCAATGGTACAGCGGTAAAAGACTGTCAGTATCCTGGGACAGAGGTGAGCTTTCTTGATGTTCACCTCTGGAGACAGAGAAATTGAGAAAGGGGAGGGAGGTGTCAGAAATGGACCAAGTGAATTTAAGGGCAGGGTGGAAGATGGAGGCAGAGCTGATGAAATTGACAAGCCCAACACAAGTGCATGAAGCAGCATCAATGCAGTTGTCAATGTGGTGAGGAAGTGTTGGGGAGGATTACCGTGGAGGGCTTGGAACATGGACTGTTCTACATAACCAAAAGAAAGGCAGGCATAGCTGGGTCCCATGTGGATCTCCATGACTACCCCTTGAGTCTGGAGAAAGTGGGAGGAACTTGTTGAGGGTGAGGACCAGTTCTGTCAGACAGAGGGTGACGGTGGAGGTGAACGGGATGGTTCATTTGTCGAGCTTTAAGGCCTTTAAGTAAGTCACACATTTGCACAGTATCAGTCTTGAAGAAGGGCCATGACTAGAAATGTCAACTATCCCTTTGCCTCTACAGATGCTGCTTAACCTGCTGACTTCCTCCAGCTTTGATTCTTTCACATTTCAAAATGCTTTTCCACATAAACAGCTAATACAAGTATTGTCTATATCCAACTAATTGTTGTTGTTTCGTATGGCATGGCCTGGGAGGGGCAGACATGAGTCTGTTCACTCGGGAGCCGGGATTGGATTGTTCTTCGTCTGGTGTCTCATCCACAGCTGTTCCATCAAGGGTGGCCCTGAGTTGGCATCGTTTAATGGAGTCTTTGAAGCACACAAGCCTCCACACAACGTCAACGTGTTAATCCAGGTCGTGGAGGATCCAACTAATTAATATCAGATTTTTGAACAGTTTAAAGAACCTTACAATGAAAAAATTCTCCCAACCACCCCCTCCATTTTCCAGCCATAAATTCAATATTTATGAATGTGGAAGCTGGATAGTAGAAAAATACCAGAATCTTATACAAAAATAGTCAGTATATAGGAACATTCATGTATATCCACAGAATTTCACTCAAGTTTAAATTTCTACCCATTATTCCTATCTTAAACATATTCCATTCAGTGCTGCTAAGACAATTCAGTTGCATTGAATTTTCTTTTCAAAAAACAGTATACCTTTGGATTTGCTCTACTTTTTTTACTGTAATATATCTCCATTGTTTAAAGCCTTAACTGATGTATGAGCTCAAAAATGAACCTGCATTCAAACTATACTTTGTCACAATTTTCAATTTAATCTGCCAATGCCTTAGGCATATTAAATTGGATCCAATGGCCTTTGTAGTACTTGTCAGGGATATAATAATCCATCATGCAATTACAGAATAAAAATAAATCATTTGTTATAGGTGCTTTAATTATTTCTGATATAACAGTTCCCTAGTAAGAGAAGATGGACTCTCGACCTCATGGTCTACCTCATTATGACCTCACACTTCATAACCGTAATACTTTATTCTGCACTCTGTTACTGTATTACCTCAATCCACTATTGTAATGAATTAACCTGTATGAACAGTACCTAAGCTTTTCACTGTAATTCAGTCCTTGCGATAATAATTTTTTATTTAATTAATAAATTCCATATCTGTTCTGCAGTGAGAATGAGATAGAAGGTAGACTTCCAAAGGCAAAGCTTATTGCTCTGTGCAAGAATGATTCCGTCCTCAAGTGGATGTGCACCTGCGATCATGTAATGTACCAGGCTCTGGTGGAAATCCTTATTCCGGATGTCCTCAGACCTATTCCTAGTAAGTACAGTTGCAAACAGCTTTTCTAAACTTTCAAACTATTTGTAAGTGTATAAAATTGCCAATAATGAATTATTGCTTTGTTGCATTTGTTCAACAGACATCCCTTGATTCAGCTAAGTATATTTTGTGTATATAATACGCCCTGAAGAAGTCTGTATTTTCCATATTTGAAATTATCACAGCAATATGAGTTTAGCAGCAGGGGCACAATATCCTGCTTTCCATGTTTTGAAACAGAAAAAAAAAAGCATAATCTCCCTATTAAGTATAAGCAAGAGTTGTGTCAGAAACTCTAGGAGAGTATTTTCTCTCTTAAAAAAAGCATGGTTAAGGAGATAAATGAGGTGTAGGGATAGGAAGTCACTATGGAAGTGAAAAACTTTAGGAAAGCGATTTTTTTTTAATTCACATTGCAATACAGAATAAAAGGACATATTTTGAATAAGTTTGTTCCTTGCTGAAATTCTCACTATAATCTATAAACGTAGATAATCTTGTGAGAGAACATTGTATGCCAGATGCTTTTTGGCTTTACTTGATTATGCATTATGTGTTATTAACAAATTGCAGATTAGTTAGTTAGAAATTGCCTGCTGCCACCACAGGCAGCACAATTTCTGATGTACACTGTTCAAAACCAATATCAGAGTTTTTTAAGCTTTACACTCAAAATAGTAAATTATGTTTTTTAAACTGTTACTTGACGATTCCCAGTTAAGCTTGTCTCTTCTTCCACATAACAAAGCATTTATATTCACTAAAAACGATTTGATTTACACACTTAGAATACAAATAATTTGAATCCTATTCTTCAAAAAAATCTTAAAAATGCATTTGGGGGAGTTATGGAGCTGATGTACAATGTAGTGGGAAAGCTGTTGGAAAAGATTCTTAGTGATAGGGTCTATGGGCATTTAGAGAATCACGGTCTGATCAGGGACAGTCAGCATGGCTTTGTGAAGGGCAAATCGTGTCTAACAAGCCTAATAGATCTCTTTGAGGAGGTGACCAGGCATATAGATGAGGGTAGTGCAGTGGATGTGATCTATATGGATTTTAGTAAGGCATTTGACAAGGTTCCACACGGTAGGCTTATTCAGAAAGTCAGAAGGCATGGGATCCAGGGAAGTTTGGCCAGGTGGATTCAGAATTGGCTTGCCTGCAGAAGACAGAGGGTCATGGTGGAAGGAGTACATTCGGATTGGAGGGCTGTGACTAGTGGTGTCCCACAAGGATCGGTTCTGGGACCTCTACTTTTCATGATTTTTATTAACGACTTGGGTGTGGGGGTAGAAGGGTGGGTTGGCAAGTTTTCCAACGACACAAAGGTTGGTGATGTTGTAGATAGTGTGGAGGATTGTTGAAGATTGCAGAGAGACATTGATAGGTGCAAAAGTGGGCTGAGAAGTGGCAGATGGAGTTCAACCCGGAGAAGTGTGAGGTGGTACACTTTGGAAGGACAAACTCCGAGGCAGAGAACAAAGTAAATGGCAGGATACTTGGTAGTGTGGAGGAGCAGAGGGATCTCGGGGTACATGTCCACAGATCCTTGAAAGTTGCCTCACAGGTGGATAGGGTAGTTAAAGCTTATGGGGTGTTAGCTTTCATAAGTGGAGAGATAGAGTTTAAGAGTCACGATGTAATGATGCAACTCTATAAAACTCTGGTTAGGCCACACTTGGAGTACTGTGTCCAGTTCTGGTCGCCTCACTATAGGAAGGAAGTGGAAGCATTGGAAAGGGTACAGAGGAGATTTACCAGGATGCAGCCTGGTTTAGAAAGTGTGGATTATGATCAGAGATTAAGGGAGCTAGGGCCTTACTCTTTGGAGAGAAGGAGGATGAGAGGAGATATGATAGAGATGTACAAGATATTAAGAGGAATAGATAGACTGGATAGCCAGCACCTCTTCCCCAGGGCACCACTGCTCAATACGAGAGGACATGGCTTTATGGTAAGGGGTGGGAAGTTCAAGGGGGATATTAGAGGAAGAGAGAGTGGTTTGTGCGTGGAATACACTGCCTGAGTCAGTGGAGGCAGATACACTAGTGAAAATTAAGAGACTATTAGACAGGTATATAGAAGAATTTAAAGGTGGGGGTTTATATGGGAGGCAGGGCTTGAGGTTCGGCACAACATTGTGGGCCGAAGGGCCTGTACTGTGCTGTACTATTCTATGTTCTAATACCTCCCATCATAATGCCCATAGCTGAGTAATCCTGAGTGAAGGCAGTAATGTAGCCTTATGCTCAGTAGAGTGCTGGCATGGACACCAGGGTCAGCCATGAAATCTCCCAGCAGAACCAGTGCCAGATAAACTTGATGCAAGTACAGTAGAACTATTAAATAAAGAGCAGATGGAGACTTCCATAAAAAGGGTTAGAGTTGTATTTATTGATAATTGATTTATTATTGTCACATGTACCAAGGAACAGTGATAAACTTCAGCTTTGCATGCCATCCGCACAAATTATTGCATCATATCAATGCATTGAGATAGGAAAAAGCAATATCAGAATGCAAAATATAGTGTTATAGTCACAGAGAATATAGTTCTTAGTTACATTTACAGAAAATTACATGTTTAATATAATTATGAGAATTTGCAATGTTTGCAGTATTTGTCTATTTTTGTTATTTTTTCATGTAGTTGAGCAATTTTGAACATTTGTGAGCATCACAGGCATCCACAAACATTCAGTGAAAATGGCAGTTTTGACATCTACTGAGCCTGCAGCCTGGCCTTACTAATATTTTCAGCATGCTGTCAGCACAACCTGACACTTGTGTATTGCTGATGAGCTGGAGGGCTACACTCTGGATCGTACTGGAAGAACTAGTGTCATTGTTAGCAGAAGATCTGCCCTGATATGGACACTATCACATTTCTGTGAATCTTATCAAATGAAATTACGGAACTGCAGCTTTTGCTTCTACGTTTTTCTTGTACTTCATTTATGTTGACAGCGTGTAACCAAATTACTGATTAATCTGATTTCTGTCTATCGTTATGAACCTTGGAGACTTGCATTCACAATAAATAAAATATATTTTCTTTGTTACATAACTTTTTAATTGCTTTTTTAAGGATTGTGGGATAAGTACTTTCATCAACTTATATTCACTGTCCTGGCGATTTTAATCCAGCTATTTTATATTATATATTATCAGTTGACATTATCACTGCAGATTATTCTGCTTTTCAGTATTTATTTTTGGCATGTCATTTCAATGCTACTTTTCTTCAGTGCATTCCCATTCCATTACTGCCACCGTTAGCGTATTCCTCGCTATCATTGGACCCCTCTGTGATGACATTCTTCAGATCTACAGGAAGAGCATTGTTGAGAATGCTGAAACCATTATTCTCCACAGCTGTTGTTTTTTTCAGCTGCCATATTCAATGTACTTCTCCCAAAATCAATTTCTCATGCCATCTGTAACACTGCATTTAAAACTCATCCGTTTATGTTGCAAACCTGCCCCAAAATTCTTTTCTGTATTTTCTTGTGCACTTGTAACTTTGTAAATAAGTTTTCTTTACCAAATGTATTTTATACAATGGGTAATTGCAGTGATATAACGAGCATTTCAATTTTCATATTCAGTCAAAATTATGGGTAGAATTTAGTTAAAAATAGCTTTTGTTACAACCTGTTGAGCTATATTTACAAAGGTTGCTGGAGATATCCATCCAAAGAAACTCCTACAGTTGGAAAAGGATTCCACATCTATTTTTAGTTCCTTGTTGAAATCATTGCATGGGATTGCTGAAGTTTTTTCATACATAGATTGGTGAAAAGATGGTCAACTGTAATATGGTTATCTTTGCACAGGATCAGTGATGTTGGGCCATGCATACTGATCAAAAACATTATCTTTGTTAACATAGCTTATCGTTTGATGCTTCTATAGTTAGTTCTGTCCATCCAAATAAAATCCAAGAAAAGACAATTGCATGATAGACTTCAACTCTGGGGGGGAACAAAACCTTGCTGTTAATCTATATAGCTTTAATTCATCTTTGTCATTGTTAGGTGCCTTGACACAAGCCATTCGCAATTTTGCAAAAAGCCTTGAAGGATGGCTGACAAATGCCATGAACAATATTCCACAGCAAATGGTTCGCACCAAGGTGAGTTTAAACGAATTGTTCTAAACTAAATGACATATAATCCCAAAAGCTTTAACTATTCAGAGCTCTCTAAGCCCCTCTGCAGAAGTCTAAATAATTTTCTTTTACATAGTTCATTATATGTAGAGTATTGATAAATTTGGATCTATTAATAAAAACCTAATTTGGGGCTAGCTTATTTGCTTGCCCCAAACTAATTATATTCTAGGCAGTACAAGCCTAATCTATTTAATTGTTCATCCTCATTTAACCCTTGAAACCCTGGTAATGTTCTAGTGGATCTATTATCAGTAGATACTTTCTAAGATTTGGTATGTTGAATTGTACAGAGAACACAGCAGAAAGCTTGGTGTTCTTGTAACAGACTATTTCCTCTATATTGCAGCCATCTAGATAAAGATACTAATACATTGTTAGATGATTTGGTTATTACCAGCTTTTAGCCTTCTACTGAATAGTCAGATTTTTCTGTCTTGGGTTCAGAATGAGAGGCATCACATATATGTGCATGAAAATACAGCTGCCACGCTTTGGCTTAGCTTCTTAACATTTTGTAATTTTTTGTTCCTGTCTACCTTACCTGCTATGGTATTTGTATTTATATCATTGGCAAACTTATTTTAAATGTTTTTTCTCCTGGTTTTCTATTAATACATTGAATAGTTGAAGATTTGTGCACCCTTTTAGAAAGAGGAATGTTTGCTTATATTAGTTTCTGCCAAAGTGAGGACTGCAGATGGGGTTTTCAGGTCCCACTCGTGAGCAATAATGCTTTGACCTAAACGTCTTGGCATTGCAATGCACATCAAATAGCCAAAATCATGATAGTGGTGTAATGATGCTGGTAACCAATCATAAACAATGAATGTTGCGCAAGTACAAATGTGGCCAGGTAAAGAAATAGCAAAGATGATCAATGTTAAATTTAATGTATTTTCTAGAGTTTTCTTTTTAATTAGTTACCTCTGCCAGTTTAGCTAACACAAAATTTTTAAACATCTGTAAACTATGTCAGCATGTTTCAGCTTACAAATAAATGAGTGAAACACATATTTAATTTTTGATGAGATGAGCGGAACACTGGAAAATTTTGTACTATACTCAAATGTAGATTTTAAATCTTGTGCAATGAATCCACTATATTTTATTGTGACCACTAAGCCTAGTTCTATCAACACACATAAAAGTTGCTGGTGAATGCAGCAGGCCAGGCAGCATCTCTAGGAAGAGGTGTCTAGTTCTATGTTCATATTTGTCAGCAAATCTAGGGATTCTTATTAGTTAGATAATTTGTGTGAAACTCTAATTACTTAATAACCAATGGCTGTTGCATTCCAGAATCTCCCTAAGTGTTTAGATGCTTTCTCGGTCAGTTTGTTTCCCATTAATTCTGCATTGTCATTATGTCATATCATTATGTCTAGCTAGTTTTCATTACAAAAGGAAGAACTTGTTTTTATTTGTAGCTTTTCAGTCTTTGAGGAGCATCTTGAAGTGAACTGATTATTTTAATGAATGTATGATTTTCATGTTGTATAGTCCTGCAAAAACAAATGTTAAGGATATAAATTAATTTGTCTTGGTGTTGTCTGAGGATCTTCTTGCAGTGGAGGAATAATGGACAAATCAACAGAACTCACCAATCGTGTCAGGATTCTGTGATGCATTTTTTTAGATCCAACTGAGAACAGCAGATGACATGTAGTTTAATATTTTCTACTGACTTGATTATAAAGCGGCTGGACTTTAGATGACATTTATTTTTCTTCCTTGTTCAAAGCTTTGAAATAATTTGTTATGCATATGGATATTGTTTAATGTGATGTGTGTGTTTCTGATTAACAATTTTAGGTTCACTAGTGATAAACTTCAAATTCATACTGACTTACTTTACACCAACTCTTGATGTGTGCTATGCATGAAGTCCTGAATATAGTGTGGTTGTAAACCAATTACTTTAATTTTCTTTGGATTTCCAAGCTGAACATGTAAGAGACCAGTTCCAAATGAATGGAAATAATTCACTGATGTCTATTAGAGATTAGAATTATGTTGAATCAATTTACAAATGAGAATGAACAGAACATAATGACTCTGGGGACTCATTTTTTCTACTTCAGATTTCCTTTTAACCTAGTTTCATTATAATTTCCTACCCTAGTTTTTAACTAGAATCCAGTTTATAACTTAATGAATGCTCCAGAGCACATAAAATGGTGCTATAGTCAGAGATCTTTTTAAAGCTCTGTAGGCTGTATGAGATTCAGAGGTAGGGTGGGTTTTCTCAACGTCTACAACAAAAGTGCACTAATAAAGATATAACAACCATATAGTTAAAAATGGGCTGTCTGGTAAAATTAGGTAGTACCAAGGAACTTAAAACATAAAAAAAGTCAAAGTAGAAGCAAGCCTGTTGTAATTTAATGACCTAATAGTGTAACTTCTTTCCTATATATTTCTGTTTTCTGATAGGTTGGAGCTGTAAGTGCCTTTGCTCAGACACTGCGTAGATATACATCCCTCAATCATTTAGCTCAAGCTGCTCGAGCAGTGCTGCAAAACACATCTCAAATTAACCAGATGCTGAGTGACCTCAATCGTGTAGATTTTGCCAATGTCCAGGTAAGCTTCAGGACTATAGTATTTTGTCAACTGAAGTTCATTCTGTTGAAATAGGCAAACAGAAAATGCTGAAAATATTCATTGTCAGGCAGACATTTGTGGAGAAAGATACAATATTCAGTTCTTAGATTGATGACCTATCCAGTTGAATATTTCCAGCATTTTCATTATTTTGCTATCAATTGCGTTGACATTATGTGGTAATTAAAACTTTCTCACTTAACCTTTCCTTCAGTAACAATTTCAAAAACTACTCTTCCCCAACTGCTATTCTTCAAACTTTCTACTTGAGTACATCCCAATACAAGGATCTTGCCTGGATTGGAGAGTGTGCCTTATGAGAACAGGTTGAGTGAAGTTGGCCTTTTCTTCTTGTAGTGACAGAGGATGAGAGGTGACCTGATCGAGGTATTTAAGATGATGAGAGGCATTGATAATGTGGCTAGCCAGAGGCTTTTTACCAGGGCCAAAATGGTTAACATGAAGGGACATAGTTTTAACGTGCTTGAAAGAAAGTACAGAGGGGATGTCAGGAGTGAGTTTTTCCACACACGGAGTGGTGGGTGCATGGAATGCACAGCCAGTGACAGTGGTGGAGGCGGATAAAATAAGGCCTTTTAAGAGACTCTTAGAAAAATAGAGGGCTATGTGGTAGGGTAATTCTGGGCAGTTTCTAGAGTAGGTTACATGGTTGGCACAACATTGTGGGCCGAAGGGCCTGTAATGTGCTGTAGATTGCTATGTTCTTTGTTGAATTCTACCAGATATGTTTTGGCTCTGCCCTTCAAAGTAACTAATGGCATCTTATGTATTTATAACAAGGATAATCCATTCCACCTCATCTTTTTCAATTTTTCAGTCTTTGATGTGTTTTACCATGGCCAGATTCTAAACATCTGATTAGCCTCTCCAGTAGTTTATCTTATGACCTAATGATCAAATTGTCCACACTGTTATCTCTATTATCATGCGTTATCTCTATTAATACCCCACACACTTTTAATTCATTTTTGGGATGTTGCATAGTATTTAAAATATACTTACTAGTGAACCTGCTAAGTTTAAAGGGAGCATGGTAAACAGAGCCCAGGTCAATTTAAAGAGAGTACAGGAAATGGGGTCCCCAGTAAGTTGAAAGGGAGGGTGGGAACCAAGGTCCCACTGAGAAGGAAGGGAACATTGAAACCGGGCTCCTGCTGAGTTGGAAGAGAGCATGGCAAGCATCACCTGGTGAGCCAAATGCTGACTCATTGCGATTTCTGTATACAGGGGTGCCTGGGTTACAGAAGATTTGACTTGCAGGAATCCAGCTTTCTGCAATTTCTGCCAGAGAATTCTAAATACATATAAAAATGTCTCTATGAAAACGAACCTGTCAGTTGTACATGATCATGGATATTTGTCACAGAGTCTTCAATGTTTAAAATAACATTAAGTAATTTATACTCAAAATGCCTGTACATACAAATATCCAATTGTTTAAAGTGTGGGTTGGTTAAAAAGAAATGCCTTGCTGGAAATTCATTGTCTCTGATCCCACTCTGGCTCCTTTATGACCATATCTGTGATGACTGGCTGCAACTGATTTTTGTTTATTATTTCCTTCACTTACTTGTTTTCCCTTACTGAAAAATTGCTAATTTCCGACTTGTGAATAAATTTGTTTATAGCCAGTTCTCTGAAACTAAACTCTTACCTAGCCTAAAGAGTGTCTGTACTCTGCTGAGGATTATCTGATCTGAGTTTTATTGCATGTGGCTCACTGTCAAGTTTTCTTTGACAGCTTTACAGTGGTGCAGTGCTAGCCAGAGTGCACCAGAGCACGTCTGGTACATCTTTAAGAAAAAAGCCAAAATAAACAAGCTAATGAATTAGGTGCCGCCCAGAGTGATTTGAGTATCTCAGAAAGTGTTGATCTCCTGGGATTTTTACGCACAACAGACTCTGGAGTTTACAAAGAGTGGTGCCAAAAACAAAAAAACATCCAGCGAGTGGCTGTTCTGTGAGCGAAAACATCTTGTTAAATCCACTCACTGGATGTTTTTTCGTTTTTGGCACCATTCTTTTTAAACTCTCAGAGTCTGTTGTGGGTAAAAATCCCAGGAGATCAGTAGTTTCTGAGATACTCAAGTCACCCTGTGTGGTACCTAATTAATTAGCTTGTTTATTTCGGCTTTTTTCTTAAACATGTGCCAGACGCGCTCGGGTGCGCTCCAGCTAGCACTGCACCACTGCAGCTTTATTGTTCTTGTTCTACCACCTTATATCTTCTCAGAGCTTACTTGGTTGACAAGTCCATTTGTACTATTTACTTCTGAGGCATTTCTCATTGACCAAGTTTGTGTTGGAATGAGGATTATTTTTAACTAAATTGCTGACCCTACAAATCAACCTAATTTCCAATTGTTTGGATTAACTATATAAAAGAGCTACTGTAATGACAGCTGTTTCTGTGCTCCCTCTTGCAATAGTAGAGCTATGCCAGCTGCCAGTGAGAAGAGAGGCATTTTGTGTCAATAAAGTTCCAATTATGGACAGAATTACTTGACCTCTTGGTATTTGATTCATAACTTATGTGTTACAGTTCCATGGGTGGTTTGAAAGCATGTTCTCTATGTGTGCTATTTTGAAATACAGACAAATGGAGATGATTATATTATGTTTATGACTTATAGTTTATAATTCATGCTTATAGATATGGAAAGGAATTAGGAGCCAAGGTATGAATCATCTGCCACTAGATATCCAGTCCCTTCTCAGCTTATATCTACAGAAATTATGTGACTGGTCCAGTTGTGCTTCTGTTCAATCAAGATCACTAGGGTATTGAAGGTGGAGGATATAGTAGTGGGAATGCCAGTGAATGTATCTGATTGGTCTCACTTTTGTTGGAAATGACATTTGCCAAAAACTAATATGATATGAATGCTACTTGCCACCTACTATGCCTAAATGTTGTCTCCATCTTGCTGCAGGCTTGGACTGTTTCATTTTGTAAATAGTTGCAGTTGGAACTGAATATTGTTCAATGAGCTGCACACGCACAAAATGCTGAAGGAATTCAGCAAGTCAGGCAGCATCTATGGAGCTCCTTTGTTCTCTGATCTTATAATGGAGAGAAGGACATCAATGTAGAAGAGGCTAGATATAGCTGAGCCTAGGACACTGCTCTGAGGAGTGCCTGCAGGTGTATTGTGGAGCTGTGATCATAGATATTCAGCAACTACCTTCAGTTTATGTGAGATGCAACTTCAACCTTTGAAGAATTTTTCCCTTAATTCCCATTGCTTGGTTTTACCAATGCTCCATGACGCTACACTTGATTATATACTTTTGCCATGGTGTGAATTGTAGTAGGCCCCATTTCAGCTCAGGAACTTGGGTCTCTAATTTATGTTTTCGACAAGACTGCACTGAAGTCTGAAGCTAAATTGTCCTGGTGAAGTGTAAACTGAGGGTTAATGAATAGCAGGTGCTGTTTGACAACACTATCAATGATGACCTGCATCACTGTACTAATGACTAGGAGCAGACTGACGGGGAACTGATTAGCTTTTTTGGATTTGGCCAGTGTTAGGTGGGTGGTACGTATATGGACAATTTTCCACATTGTCATTCAGATAGCAATATTGAAGCTGAACTGGAACAGCTCAATCAGATGCATGATTCTCTCTGGAGCACATGGTGGACATTTTAAATTATTTCTGAACTCCAGTGCAATGTAGTGCAACTCTTCAAAGTAGAGTCAGATTTATTATCGCTGATTTATATGATATGAAATTCTGATGAGTGGTATTCTGAGCTAATAAAAAAGAGGAATATTTTCAGTATTCCCCAAAGGACATTGTACCTAATGAAATACTTTGAAGTCGAATAACATAGAGAACACAGAAGCCAGCTTGTCCACAGCAAGCTGTCACAAAGAACATGACTGGGTATAACATATTTTGGTAGTGTTAATTAGAAATAAATATTGGCTAAATATTGGGCATAACTCTTCTGTTATCATAAAAATCATCACAGGGTTCTTTCACTTGAAAGAGTAGACAGAGCCTTGGTGGAACATGCCATGTAAAAAGCAGCATCTTCAGCAGTACCACAATCCCTCACTATTGCACGGAAGCATCACAAGATCTGCAACGGCACTTCAACTCTCAACTTCTCATTCAGAGGTGACAGTATTACCCCCTGAGTCTCAGCTGTCACTAAGCAAAGACAGGAACAAACCTATGAATCTTGACTTTGCCATTGCCAACACAGTCTATGCTAATATCTTTCTTTGGTCCAGCCTTTGTCTCTTCCACCATGAATCCTCAAGATTGCAATTTTGGAGCCACAGAAAAGCTTGAACTGACAAGGGAAAGATCTATTTTTGTGACTGATGTGGGACCCATGACATGGATAGGATACAGGTGGTTTTGCTGAAGGAGTGTAAGCAGCTAGCAAGTTTGAAAAGCAGAATCACAAAGATAATATCTGAATCACATGCAAAAGGTCAATTAAGATGAAAATGATGAAAGTTTAGCTTAAAGACAGGTTTTGGGAAATAAGTTTAAATTTATAGGGCATTGGCACCAGTGCTAGAGCGAGAGAAATTCCATTGTAATAGATTTTGACTGATCACATCACCTCTTCCTTATCTGTAGAGTACTTGATAAGTTACCTTTTTTATTTTAATATCAAAACTGTTATTCGAATTGTCAACCAGGATAAAACAGTTAGCTGCTTCTGCTACCTCCCACATTAGCAAACCACTGGAAGATCTGAAGAATATGCTTCAGCTATAAACCAAGTTACTTTTAACACCATCTCTACCACTGAGAAGACTGAACTCGAGTATCATATAAACAACATTACCTTCAAGTTCCCAGATGAACACTTGAAAGTTAAACTTTAATTTGGGTGTCTACTGCCTCTCCTCCCAAGTTCTGATTTCCTCATTTAACACTACCATGAAGCACAATCATCATGAGGAACACAGCGATTCAAAAAAAACCGATCTCTACCATCTGTGTGGGCATTAAACTAAGCCTTATAGCCACCTTATGTCTCATGTGCCGTGCATAATTTTGTGCACGAATAACCCTCAGTACTATGGAAACCACCTTTTTTTTGACAACAAACCTGACATTTTTGGACTGCTGTGCTTATCCTTCATCCAGGAATACCATAAAGGCCCACTAAACTGATCACTGCATCTAGATTATAAATTATGTACGAATGCATATTTGTCGTGTATTGACAGGAGCAGGCTTCCTGGGTGTGTCAGTGTGATGACAACACAGTACAAAGACTGGAACATGACTTCAAGATGACTCTTCAGCAGCAGAGCACCCTTGAGCAGTGGGCAGCATGGCTTGATAATGTGGTGACACAGGTATTGAAACCCTATGAAGGGAGCCCTAGCTTTCCCAAAGCTGCTCGTCAATTCCTGCTTAAATGGTCCTTTTACAGGTAGGTCTTTAATTAAAATTTTATGATAGATCTTAAATAGACTATAAGCCAACATTATCTGAGATAGTAGATTAAAGCAGTCATGACCAGTTCCAAGAAAAGAATGCCAGATATACTATCTCTGTTCTCATCGCATTAAGAACATAAGAAATAACAGCAGGAGTAAGCCTTTTATTCATTGTATCCTTTGATTTTCTTAATATCCGCAAATCAATTGAGCTGTGTTTGCAATGGGCCACCACAGTCCTCCAGACTAGAAAATTCCAAAGATTCACCACCATCTGAATGAAATCATTTTCCTTAGCTCATTGCTAAATGGCTTGCCCCTTGTTCTCAAACTGCACTCTTAGTTCAATACTTCTTGGTCATGGAATCTTGTTCCCTACATCTAGTCCTTTAACAATTTTGTAAGTTTTGATGAGATCCACTCTAATTCTTCAAAACTCTAAAGAAAGCAGGCCTAGCCTACCCAATCTGCCCTCATTCAATACATATGCCATCTTTGGAACCATTCAGAGAATTTTCATGCATCCCCTTTGTAGTAAATGCATTACGTCCTTGATAAGGGTGCTAAAACTATATGATATTCCAGGTATCGTCTCACCAAGGCCCCAGAAGATTTTCTTACAACTGTAATTAGTCTGTTTTTTTTTAATGAAGACTAACATCCCATTTGTCTTCCTAACTACCTGCTGCAATTCAGTAGTTCCATTTAACATCAAGAGTATGTATACAATATACAGAAATAAACTACAACAAATTCAGAGTGGATCACATTATAGCACATTTGTTATTTTACTCGCAAGTAGAGATATACTTCCAGCCAAGTTACGTCTGGCAATATAGCTCTGATCTTCTGCTTCAACCAAAATACTTCCATACTTTTTTTTACAAAGAACTGTGATTATGTTGATACATTTCATAACATTACATTTCTCTGTTATCTTCATCCTTTTCTCATTCTCACACTTGATCTTCAGAAGCTCCATTCTGTTTCCCCTTTTTATCAAATTATGTCCTCTGGCCATAAAACAAATTGCCCGTCATCAAAGAAAATGGTTTGTTCCCATATAACACAAATGCACTTGTAAGTTTTCTCAACCAAAGTGGCAAAGCACCTTAGGATTTCATAGATCCCATTTTGTTACATTACTTTTCACAAAAGTTACAAATCAAAAATAATTCAGGATTATAGATATATTTCCACGTGTTGTTTTTTTTACCGAGTTCTCTGATTCAGGAATTGGCAACACACTCTCCCCCGCCCACCACCTGAAGAGAAAGAGAGAGGGCATGCAATCCAAGTACAGAGCCCCTGACAACTAACCCGCTGTTGCTGATGTTCTGTTTTCTCCCATGATGCTTCATTCGCTGGAACCAGCAAAGAATTGGCTTGTCCCCAGGGCCGTAAAGCCTCGGAACCCCAAAGGCACGCTCATCTTCTGGGCTGTATCTTTGCGATATCGAGAAATGGCCAGTTGATGAGCCCCAGGAGCAGGTCCCTTCACTGCAAAAAACCGAAGTTAGAGTGTAGCTGTAGGTCAGGGTCTTAGACAGAACCACATCCACCTTGAAAAGGGAAAAAGATATTAAAAGTAGAAATAAGCTGTTTCCACAGATGAGCTTAAAGAAGTTGCTGGCTAGCATCATCTTAGCTCCCCCCACCATTGCAGACCTTCAGTGATTGTGTTCAAACCAGGTCATTTTGAATATCAAATCTACCCAATCTCTCACCTTATATTAAATACGCTGCCTTTCTGCATCTACCATGAAGCACAATCATCATGAGGAATATAGTGATTCCACATTATATTCTACCTGCCATGTTTCTTGCCAGCTAGTTTCTTCATATTCCCTAAAATCTGCTCCATACACATAATGTCACTTAAATTAGTGTCATCAACAGGCATAGAAATATTAATTTTTGATCCCTTCATCCAAATTGTTGATAGGTTATGAATAGCTGGGGCCAAGCACTAGTTATGAGAAGGATTCACATATTTTGTTTTCTTTCCAGTAACAGTAGTATACATGATAGTATTTCTAATTCCATGACTTTTAATTACTTTCACCACCCTCCTGTGAGAGACTTTCATTAAAATCCAAATACAGTACATCCATTGATTTTCCCTCTCATCTAATCCAATTATAACTTCCCCTTGACCTTAGATTAGTCAAACATAATTTATTTTTTATAAATACGTGTAGCCATTACTTAATCCTGTATCTCTTTTCATCATTTCTAACCAATGGCAGGTTGGTAACTCCCTGTGTTTTTAAATAGTTGGTCATATTTCCTGTTTTCCAATCCACAAGAACAATCTAGAAGCTATAAAAGCATGGCAGTTAACAACTAGGGCATCCACTATCCCTGTAGGGATGTAGATCAGACCCTTTCGATTTATCAGCTTTCAGGCTTATTAACTTTAATAGTACTATCGATAATTGTTAATTGATATAGTTGCTACTTGCTTCAGTTCTTCATTCTCACCAGAGTTTTGATCCTCTAATATATCCAGTAGGTTTTGTGTATCTTCTGTGAGGTCAGGTAAAACAAATAATTGTTTAAATCGGGTTTCCCAGCCTTTTTTATATGCCATGGACCAATACTGTTGGCACCAATGTGTTGGCGCGTGCCCGAGAGGTTAAGGCGTTTGTCTAGTGATCTGAAGGTCGCTAGTTCGAGCCTTGACTGAGGCAGCGTGTTGTGTCCTTGAGCAAGGCACTTAACCACACATTGCTCTGCGACAACACCGGTGCCAAGCTGTATGGGTCCTAATACCCTTCCCTTGGACAACGTCGGTGGCATGGAGACAGGAGACTTGCAGCATAGGCAACTGCCGGTCTTCCATACAACCTTGCTCAGGCCTGCGCCCTGGAAACCTTCCAAGGCGTAAATCCCTGGTCTCATGAGACTAACGGATGCCTATCAATCAAAAGGACCAATACTATTAAGCAAAGGGTCCATGAAACCCCTGGTTTAACTCCTTTGCTATTTCCTTATTTCCCTTTCTAAATTATTATACCTATGAATCCAGTGTTCCTATTTGTCCTTGTAGTCTTTTCCCTTTTATGGACTACTAAAAGTTCTAACAGTTTTCCTGACAGCTCTGAAACCCTTTAAGAAACATTCAAGCAGACACCTGAATGGGTAAGACAACAAAGGATACATACCTAATGCAGGCAACACACACAAAACGCTGGTGGAACGCAGCAGGCCAGGCAGCATCTATAGGAAGAAGTACAGTCGACGTTTCAGGCCGAGACCCTTCGTCAGGACTCACTGAAAGAAGAGATAGTAAGAGATTTGAAAGTGAGAGGGAGAGATCCGAAATGATAGAAGACAGGAGGGGGAGGAATGAAGCTAAGAGCTGGAAAGTTGATTGGCAAAAGGGATGCAGGCTGGAGAAGAGAGAGGATCATGGGGAGAAAGGAAGGGGGAAGGGAGCACCAGAGGAAGATGCAGAGCAGGCAAGGAGTTATTGTGAGAGGGATAGAGAGAGAAAAAAGAGAGGGAAAAAAGTGGGGGGGAATAATAAATAAATAAGGGATGGGGTAAGAAGGGGAGGAGGGGCATTAACGGAAGTTAGAGAAGTCAATTTTCATGCCATCAGGTTGAAGGCTACCCAGACAGAATATAAGGTGTTGTTCCTCCAACCTGAGTGTGGCTTCATCTTTACAGTAGAGGAGGCCATGGATTGACATATCAGAATGGGAATGGGACATGGAATTAGAATGTGTGGTCACTGGGAGATCCTGCTTTCTCTGGTGGACAGAGCGTAGGTGTTCAGCGAAACGGTCCCTTACTCTGCGTCGGGCGGGTCTCACCAATATACAGAAAGCTGCACCGGGAGCACCGGATGCAGTTTATCACACCAGCTGACCCACAAGTGAAGCATCATTAATGCCCCTCCTCCCCTTCTTACCCCATCCCTTATTTATTTATTATCCCCCCCCCTCTTTTTTTCTCTCTCTGTCCCCCTCACAATAACTCCTTGCCTGCTCTCCATCTTCCTCTGGTGCTCCCCTCCCCCTTTCTTTCTCCCCAGGCCTCCTGTCTCATGACTCTCTCCCTTCTCCAACCCTGTATCCCTTTTGCCAATCACCTGTCCAGCTCTCAGCTCCATCCCTCCCCCTCCTGTCTTCTCCTATCATTTTGGATCTCCCCCTGCCCCTCCCACTTTCAAATCTCTTACTACCTCTTCTTTCAGTTAGTCCTGACGAAGGGTCTTGGCCCGAAACATTGACTGTACCTCTTCCTATAGATGCTGCCTGGCCAGCTGCGTTCCAGCAGCATTTTGTGTGTGTTGCTTGAATTTCCAGCATCTGCAGATTTCCTCGTGTTTGCATACCTAATGCAGGCATGACATTAGTGTAGATGGACAGAAAGGTCAACATGAACATGGTGGACTGAAGCGCACCTTTCTGTGCGTGTAACTGTGAGTCAATTCTTGTGTTTCTTGCAGTCTGCAGTCTATTTTTTCTTCCCTTTCTTTATCAATATCTTGGTCCTCACCCTCAATGACAGTCGATTGAGCTGTAAGCATGTTTAACATTAACACAAGTAAAGAGGGTGCTGCATCTACCAATGCTTAGGAGCTGGCAAGTGATTTGATTTCATTGGCATATGTGAGTTCATGTACACAGTGTAAATTATGTAAAGAGCAGCATTATAGTCCAGGTGATGAAATATCATTTCCCTCACACTGCCACCAAGCCCTCTTTGAATAATTGGCCACAGCCAGCACTTTATGGCTCTGTGGTGAATAGCAAAATTATCCATAGCTGATTTATTTCAAAGCAAATTTCATTTCAAGTGCTCATGAAAGCTGCTTTCTGTTGTAGTACATGCTGAGAAGACTCTCTTAATTCACATAACATTTATGGTGGAAATTTATGTTTTATTTCTATTAGATGTCAAAGCTCAGAGGGAAAATTGAATAGTACTATAAAGAAATGTGAAAAATCATTCTACCTTTTTAATATTTAGGACTAATCCAAATATTGGCATTTAAGACAGTCTCATTGAAATATTCTCATTAAGTACAGTAGCTGTGGAATAAAATACAAAAATGGGAAAGGTCAATTTTATGCTGAAAATTGTACTATATTGATGAAAAATTTTGATTCCTGAAGGTACATTAGAGAAAATGTTTCTTTTATTCAGATTCACTGAGATAAATTTCAGATGTACAACACTTATTTTCAGGGACAAATGGTATTGCACACACACCAAAACCACTCCTTTTCCTTTTCATACTTATCTGGAGTATTGATATATTCCAGCAGCCATTTAATCCATTTTCTATACCTATAACTGCATTATTTGTTAATCTAAATGGTGAGTTTTGGCAATGCCTTCAACGCTGACAGATCAAGACTAAGCCTCATTCACTCTTCCAGAAAGTATGTATACTTCTCAGATATGGGTCATTGCACTTTGATCAGTGACGGAACCAGGATGATAATCCCTCTCCAGAAGTTCGGAAATGCTGAATTTAATGTAATATGTCCTGTATTGGTGAAGGCCTTTCTTCGAAAGCTTCGAACATGTGGCATACCTATTACTGGTTCTGAACTTAGGAAGCTATTAAGTAATAAGCCAATTGTAAATGTGAAGATCACGTAACCTTTCTGCCTTCAATGTTTCAACAGTTCCATGGTTATTCGAGACCTGACCCTACGGAGTGCAGCAAGTTTTGGTTCTTTCCATCTGATACGCCTGCTGTATGATGAATACATGTTTTATCTGGTGGAGCACAGAGTTGCTCAAGCTACTGGGGAAACACCAATCGCTGTGATGGGAGAGGTAAAAATTTAGAAGTCCAGAAAATGTGAAAACATCTTTTTACTATAAATATCTACACTATTCTGCAAATCTTGTCACCTTTGAAATGATCAGCTATCAAACATGGAAGAGTGCAGCACAGAAACAAGTGCTTCGGCCATCGATGTTTTGTACCAACCATGATGCTTATCTACTTGCACAAGGCCCATATTCCTCTATTCCTTACCTGTTCATGTGCCCATCACAAATGCCTCTTAATTGCTACTATCCTGTCTGTTTCCACCACAGAATCTGGCAGCGTGTTTCAGACACCTGCCACTCTCTGAACGAGAATAAGAACTCTTGCCTCATAAATCTCTTTTTAAACTTTCCTCCTCTCACCTTAAAGCTATGCCTCTAGTACTGGACATTTCTACCCTGGGAAAAAGATTGACTCTATTTTATCTCTGCGTCTCATAACTCTATACGCTTCTACCAGGGCTCCCCTCAGCCTCCAGCATTCCAAAGAAATTAATCCAAGTTTGACCAATCTCACCTTATAGCTAATTCTGTCTAATCCTGGTGAACCACTTCTACACTCCTTCCAGTGCCTCCACATCCTTCCTATAATACCACCAGAACTACAAACAGTACTCCAAATGCAATCTAATCAAACTTTTATACAGCTGTAACATGACATCCTAACTTCTGTACTTAATAAAGGCAAGCATGTCATACACCTTCTTTACCACTCTATCTACTGTCACAATGGGGGCTTTGGAGGCGGACCCAAATGCAAGACACAGACACTGAAGTGCAAGGAACAGGACTTGACTAGAGTGGGGACGTGACAGAATACAGACAAGGAGCAGGGACAAGAACGCAGACTTGGGCTAGGACCCCGAGCCAGAGACTGGACAAGGACCCAGAACCTGGGTCTTGCCTCGGGCTCGGGCCCCAGAACCAGGCATGGACATGACATGTCTGCAGGACCGGAGGCTGGGGTCTTGAGGCTTGAGCTTGGAGACAGGCTGGGGTCTTGGTCTTGAGGCTAGAGCTTGGAGACAGGCTGCGGTCTTGGTCTTGAGGCCTGCAGGCTGGGGTTTTGGTCTTGGGTCTAGGGTACTTCGAGGCTTGGGTATGGACTCCGAGCCAGAGACTGGGCAGGGACCCAGAACCTGGAACTTGACTCAGGTTCGAACTCCAGAACTAGGCAAGGACAAGACCAGGCTACAGGACTGGACATGGCTTGGGTGAGGAACTCCTGGGTAGGGCGAGACACAAGGACAAGTAAAGGCACATGGACAGGACTCACATAGGACTGGACTAGGCACGGACTGGACGAGGGCCTTCAGGAGCACAGAGCCTTGGACTAGAAGAGACAGGAGCACGGAGCACAGAGCCGGGACCCCTCCTTGGGAACAGGACGTAGGGCCAGGACTCACACATAACACAGAGCCGGGACCCCTCCTTGGGAACAGGACGTAGGGCCAGGACTCACACACATAACACTGAACATGAAGAGACGGATCCCAACACAAGGTGGCAGCAAACAGCCAGGCCTACCTAGCAAAGGCGAGGACACAGAAACAGTTCCTAACACTAGGTAGTGGCAAACAGCCGGGCCTACCTAGCGAAGGCATGGACACAGAGAGACAATTCCACACAACAAAAGACAGTTCCTTATCTTGACCTAACCAGGCTCCAGTCTTGCTCCAGCAGTAAAACTTCAGCGATACAGGCAGGGTATCCAGGCTAGGTGAGCAGGCAGAGAGTCAGGCGAGGTATCCAGGCAGAGAGCCAGGCAAGGAGGGGAATAGAACAGTCCAGCAGAGAATCCCTGGTTTGCAGAGGTATTTATGTCTCAGCCCCAAAACGAGAAACATGTACCCACAACAGAAACTGGGGAAACCAGAAACCCCAGAACAAGGAACCGTGAACTGGACCGTGAACCGGAACACGAACTTCACAGACTGGACTATGACATCTACTTGCGTTGCCATTTTAGGGGAGCTATGCACCTGTATCCCAAGATCCCTCTATACATCATTGCTCTTAAGAATCCTACCATTATGCAATCCTGCTCTTGCATTTGACCTCCCAAAGTCTCCCTTCTCAATTCTCCAGATTAAACTCCAGCTACCATTTTTATCTGGCCTGTATTCTGCCAAATTCTTTGGCAGAGTTGTGGATACTGAGGAGTATTGTCAATTTCTTGTCATCTGTGGACTTAACCAATCAGTTCATGGATATTTTCATAGAAATCATTTATCTATATAATCAAAAACAACAGAGGTTCCAGCACTGATCCTTGGAGTACATCACTGGTCACAGACCTCCAGTCGTATTACATCCCTTCACTGCTATCCTCTGTCTTTTATGGTCAAGCCAATTTTGAATCTAACCTATTAAGTCCTCATGGATTCCGTGTGCCTTAATCTTCTAGATCATTCTACTGCAAGAGACTTGAGCAAGCTTTACTAATTTCTATGTATACAACATCCACTGCCCTATCCTCATCAGTCATCTTCATCACCTCCATAAAAAACTCAATCAAATTTGTAAGACCCATCCTCTTACAAATTTGATTGAGTTTTTTATGGAGGTGATGAAGATCATGCTGACTGTCTCTAATAAGCTTATCCATGGCCAACTATCTCTAATAAGTCTATCCATGGCCTCCTCTATTGTGACAATGAGGCCACGCTAAGGGTCAAAGAGCAACACCTCATGTTCCATCTGGATAGCTTCCAACTAAAAGCATGAACATCACTATCTCTAACTTGCAGTAGTTTGTCCCCCCCCACCATATTGTCTCTTTTTCCATTCCTATTCTACCTCCCCTCGTACTCCTCTTTTACACATCACCTCCCTCGAGTGCCCCCCTTCTCTTTCTCCTGTCAGATTCTTTCTTCTTCAGCCCTTTACCTTTCCCACCTATCGCATTCCAGATTCTTGATTTCCCCCCCCTCCCCATCACCTAGTTTCATCTATCACTGGCCAGCTTGTGCTCTTTATCCTCGCCTCTCTTTCTTCCTTCCTCTGACTTCATCCCCCTTCCTTTCCATTCCTGATGAAGGGTCTTGGCCTGAAACTTTGACTGTTTATTCCCCTCCATAGATGCAGCCTGACCTGCTGAGTTACTTCAGCACTTTGTGTTTGTTGCTCTGGATTCCCAGCATCTGCAGAATATCTTCTATTTCTAATAAGCTTGTGCTTTTCCAGACGCAAGTATATCCTATCCCTAAGGATCATCTATAATTTCCTTACCACTTGTATAAGGCTCACTGACCAGTCATTTCCAAGTTCATTTCTATTGCCCTTCTTAAATAGAGGAACGCTGGCTTTTCTCCAGTTCTCTGGGACCTTGCCTATGGCTAAAGAGATGTAAAGATCCCTGTCAAGGGCCCAACAATCTCCTTTCTTGTGTCTCTCAATAACTTAGGATAAATTCCATCAAGTTCTGGAGACATCCACCAGTATTCTTCAAGCGCGCCAGTACCACCACCTCCTTGATATCAATGTGCCCTAAAATACCAGCATATCCTTCCCTGATTTTGCTTTCCTCCATATCCTTGATCTTGATGAACACTGATTCAAGGTATGCTTTTAGTGACTCACCCATTTCCACTAGTTGTAGCATATATTCCGTCTCTTATCCTCGAATGGTCCTAGCCTCTTCCTAGTTACCCTTTTTTTTAATGTGTTGGGATTCTCTTTCTTCTTTCCTACCAGGGACATTACACAGCCCCTTTTAGGCCTCCCAGTTGCTTGTTTAAGTTCTCTCCTACTTTCTTTTGTATTCCTCAAAGTTTTATTCCAGCTTCCTAGATCTTAGATATTTTTCTTTGTTTAAATTTGTGGCATCATCCAAGTTTTCTGACCCTTACCATCCTTATTTTTCTTTCTCACAGGAACATATTAGTTGGGAATTCTGACCTTAATGACCACCACACATCAGTTGTGGACTTACCCATTGATAGCTGCTTCTAATTTACAGATCCCAAATTCTCCATAACAGCATTGTAATTGGCCTTACCCCAGAAAAGCTAACTGTTAGAAAGAATTCTCCTGTAATCTTTACATTCATTTGATCACTTGGTAGTTTCTACCATATTGACTCTACATGAGAGGCCTTAAGAAAGAAAATAAGACTTCACTGGCTTACATGTGCCATTTCCTCGACCATACCTAGAGATCCTTCCCTTTCTATTTCCTACCTTTTTAAAATCCATTTCCATTTGTTTCCTTTTTCCTATCCTCACCATTAGAACCTGCATAAGAATATCAATAGTAGCAATCAATTAATTGGTCTCCCGAGGCCACTGCACCATTAAGGTTGGGGCTAATCCAGTCATAGTCACTAGATCATTTTCTTGCTCTCATCCAATACACCAACATTTCTTTAATCTTAAGTGTCTGTCAATATTCAATTGACAGACACCTCCACAACTTTTTGGGATAGAGAATTCCAAAGATTCATGACCGTTTGAGAAAGTAACTTCCTCCTCATTCTGTCTGAAATGACCAACCCTTTTTTCATCAACTGTGCCCCCTTTTTCTAGATAGCCCCTGTATAGAAACATTCCCAGCATTCTTCCTGTCAATCCTGAACGTTTCAATAAGATTAGCAATTATTCTTGAGTGCTCCAATGAGTATTTAAAGGTTCACTCTGCTCTACCTTTCATCCTGGAATCAACTTAGTAAACCTTCTCTGCACTGCTTCTGGTACAAATAGAATATGAAGAACAAACACCATGTAATACTCCAGGTTCAATGGTTCAATTTAATGTCAGAGAAATGTATACAATATACATCCTGAAATGCTTCTTCTTCGCACCATCCATGAAATCAGAGGAGTGCCCCAAAGAATGAACGACAGTCAGATGTTAGAACCCCAAAGCCCCCACCCCGCGTGTAAGCAGGAGCAAGCAGCAATCCCCCTCCCCCCACCAGCAAAAAAAAAAGCAAGTATCGGCAACACTACTGAGCACTCAAGTGTGAGCAAAGCAATAGAAAGACACAGACTTTGCGTTTCACCCGGCATTCAACATACCACAGGTTCTCTCTCTCCCTAATAAAGGAGAAACTGGTATCTCCATTTTCCCAGCAAGTGGGGAGACATAACAAACAACTCTCTGGTTCACGATGTTAAAAGTCCATTACGTCGCTTTTTCAAGCTCTGTGCCTGAAGATCGCAAAGATCCCAGGTCTCCAGGCACACAGCAGATGTCCCGACTCCCCCGACGACCATACAGGTCTCCTGTCGTGGTCTCACCCAGGCCCTGTAAAAATTGCAAAAAACCTTCCCTACTGTTATGTTCTATACCCCTTGCATAAAGACCAATATTCCATGAATCTTCCTAATTACTTGTTGTACCTTCATGGTAACTTTTTGTAATTCATGTACAAGGTTCTTTTGTAGTCTCACGCTCTTTAAATATTAATTTTACTTCCTTCCAAATTAATAACCTCACATTTTTCCACAATATACTCTGTTTGGCAGCCTCTTAGTCAGTCAACTTGTCTATATTTCTTTTAGGCTCTCTGTATTCTCTCGCGACTTGTTCACCTGCCTAAGATTTTATCATCAGCAAATTTAGCTGCCATGCATCCAGGTCAACAGAGTGGATATAAATTGTTAAGGCAGCACTGATCCCTGTGCCATCCCACTGATTACTGATATTTGTCTGAAAAAGATTAGTTTATTGCACCTTTCTGTGTTCTGTTAACTGATAACTGCTCAGTTCATGCTATTATATTACCCCCAATCCCATATTTTCTTATCATATGCAGTAACCTTTTATGTGACATCTTATCAAATGAATAGATTGCTGGTTCTCATTTATCCACCCAGTTTATTACAATCTCAAAGCACTCTAACAAATTTCTCAAGTTTCAGTTGCAATTTCTATGTTGACTCTGCTTGCGGTATGATTTTCCAAATGTCCTGCTGTTATCTTATTTTTAATGATTCTCAGCATTTTTCCAATAACAAATATTAGGATAACTCGCCTATAGTTCCTGCTTTTTATCTCCATCCTTTCTTCAATAATGGCATTAAAATTACAATTCATTACAATTTGAAAAAAAATTCAGCGTAAAATAATTATACTCCACCTGGCAAATGGAACAACAGCGGTAAAAAAAAAAATAGGATTTCTAAGACTCATTGTGAAGGTGCAGTAACAGATTTTTTTTTTGTTTTCTGTAATCTGTGGGACTGATCATATTAGTTACTATGCATGCTCCAAGGGACAGGAGTGCCTCAACTGCTCTAATAATTTTTGAACAATTTTCTATACAGTAATTTAACAAATCCACCTACAGCTTAATTGTCCTTTATTTTATCTGTACTGTAACAAGATATTAATGTAATAGTACTGTATTTTAAATTGTGTGAATATTTAAAGTCCTCAATATTTCAGCTTTAATTATCTTTGAAAAAATAGAAATACTGTAATAGGATCACAAAGCACTCGCTAACCATCAAATGCCTGATTACATTAATCATCCCCTAACACATTTTAGTCTCCCCATGTTCTCACAATTTATAGTTCTTAATTAATTTACCAAATTTGAGATATGGCAGTAAAATAGGGCACCCAGGTGAAACCCATGCAATCACAAGGAGAATATACAAATTCCATAGACACCATCCTAGGCTAGAGTTGAATCTGGATCAGTAGAACTGTGAGGCAACACTTCTAGCTGTGCTACCTACCTGGATGCATAGTGAGGTAGAAGAAGGTTGATAATTCGTTCAGGTAAAGGATGTTGGAGAAATGGATAGGTGAAATCTTGAAAGGATCGAAGCATAAGGATGGAAATTTAAATGAGAAATGCTGAGAGATGAGGAACCAGTGCAAATCAGCCTGGACAGCATGGATGAGTCGAGAGCACTTGGTGCCCCGTATGAAGAGTCAGTAGAGATGGTGCTGAGTTGAACTTTATGTCGAAGGATAAATAGGCCAGCCAAGAGAACAATGTAATTTTCAAATGCATGGATATCAAATGCATTGATGAGGGTTTCAAAGGCTGAGAGTATAGAAACTGGTGATCTAACAGAGAGAAGGGTGGTCTTGTTGATGTGCAGTATATGAAATCATCATCTAGGATGTTGAGATTGCACAGAATCCAATTCTTGAAACATTGGCTAGGGGAAGGATAGAGCTAATGGTAATAGTTCCCAAAGTTTAACTAGAATATGATATCAGAGGCAGTGAAGGAATAGACAAAGGAGGTAATGTTAGAAGTCCCCATTTTGAGTGTAAACTCCAAAATAGACAGTGGAGAAGCCAATATATGTGTTAGAGATGAAGAGGTGGGAATTGAACAAGAACAAGTATTTAAATGAAGTAGCAAAAAGACCACAGACTGTATCATGGTGCAGGAAGAAAAACCTTATTTACAGATGCAATGGCTCCGATTGGACTGATAAGAATAGAACTGTGAGCATAGTACTATAAAGCGAGATAAATTACACTGCCTAGATCAAAGATCAGATCTCAGGACTTGGAAATTAGTACACAGTGAGTGACATCAGGTACTTATTAGACCATCTGGGACATCATTGAAAAGCAGAGTCAAGAAATTATGACAAAGAAAATCAACCATACAGAATATGCAACAGGCCCACAGAAAGAAAGATGGGGAAAAGATTGCTATATCCCTTAATAAAATCAGGGGCGCCACAGTAGTGTAGCGGCTAGCAGGACACTTTTAACGCAGGGTGTCAGAGTTCAATTCCAGCACCATCTGTAAGGACCGTGTACATTCTCCACTTCCTCTTGAGTGCTCCAGTTTCCACCCACAGTCCAAGTGGGTCAATTGGTCATTGTAAATTGTCCCGTGATTAGACGGGGTGTAAGTGGGTGGGTTGCTGGGCAGCACAGCTCATTGGGCCAGAAGAGTCCGTTCCACACTGTATTTCTAAATATAAATATAGGGAATTGTTAAAGCAGTTTATTTGCTGACCTTAAACTTAGCATCTTGAATGCCTTTTTCAAATTACCATCTTAATGCTACCAAATTTAACAGCAACAGGTGCGTGCACACAGGCTGGGAACATCTGCCTTGCTCCATCAGAATTAGCCTGCATTCATTAGAAAATTGTTTGATGTCCACAACTATTTCCATTTATAAACTAATTTCTATTAATCAGGGCTGAAAATATTCGAAATTCTAGGTAAATTTAAAAATACATTTTAAAGCTAAACAGAAGTATTATGTGTAAATAGGATTTTAACAGTAGGAGTTCCTTTTCCCAGCTCTGTTCTTGTAACACACAAATTGTGAAAGGAGCATGATAAATGAAGCTTGTTTATGTTGCAGTTTACTGATCTCAGCATGATGTCTCCAATAAACATGGACAAAGGCAAGTATTTCTTGAATGATGTTTTTTCAATTGTTGCATTTGAAAATTTACATGCATTTCAATATTTTAAAAACTTAAAACTGTTTTGACAGTAACAAGTATTAAAGTTATGGTAGACTGATTATCATTTTCAGATGTTCTTCCGCAAGCATAGAATGTTCCTAACTCACAAATACAATTAGCCTGTAACAGTTTATAGAGTTATTCTTGCGTGTGAATGAACTATAGTGGTGTCTGCTTTTTGTGGTCTGCTTACCTTCTAAGTAGCTGGTCAGTGGTGTCGTGGCATCCGCGCTGGACTTTGGGGCGCGTGGTCCCAGGTTCGATTCCAGCCGGCTTCTTGCATGCTTTTTATCATGCTGGGTTGAGCGCCGAGCTATAAACTCGGTCTCATAAAACAGATAAATGCTAAAGAAACGGCAAGGTTGTCACCCGATGCGCCAGTGAGGCGCTGGAGGATATTATTATTTTTATAAGTATGTTGATTCACTCCAGTATTCTTGAAGCTGATTTAAATTGTGATGAATGTATATATTCACAAAAATCTATAATGTACCAGTAGCTGTTTCTTAAACATCGTGATTATTCAGTGTTTTTAGGTGCCATGTTTGCATGATAACGCAGAAATTTAGCATTTTACTATACATTTGTAACTGTGTATTTACACTGATTACTGCCGTGGAATTATAGAATAGGAATGGTAACATTCAGCCCACAGTGCCTGTGCCAGATTTGTGAATTATTTTCTCCTGCCTGATCCTTCTCCAGAGCCTTGCAAGTGTTTCCATTTCTTGTATTTTTCCAATTCCCTTTTTGACATTATCATTGATTGTTTAAGTCCGTCTATCAGGCAGTATATTCCAGATCATAAAGATCTGCTGCACTTCGTGAAATATTTTGTATACAGTAGTTCTACATACCATGCCAAGTATGCTTTGCAGTTTCTTGCCTTCCTATTATCTTTGCCTACCTCCTTCAGGGAAATGAAAATGTCTACCCCATCTCCTCAGTATTGTACCTACTCATGTTTTTCCAACATATTTAATCATTTCACCAATCTTCCTGATGTCTGCAACATTCCTGCTCTTTGTTGTGGTTGTTATTTTGTTGCCAGTGCTGTCCCTAGCAGACCGCACTGCCTGCTTTTCTCCAACCTGAAAAGAAATATACTGGTCCCTACCTCATACTCATTACTCAGTTTTGTACTCATCACTGCTAGCCACTAAATTACAGGAGTAATATGGAAAATAGAAGTTTATGGGATGATTTAAAATTGAAATATGTGCTATCTATTCTACCTCCTTCATCCATTCTTTATTTTACTTCCTTAAAGAATTTTGATTACTAACCACAGTTTGCACAAATCTATGGTATCTTGTCTTAATTAATTCATGCTTCTCTGAATGAGAATTATTTTTATTTTCTTTTGCAATTCTGTGTCCCGCTGTTGGCCTTGGATTGATTGGCTTCTGGTTGTTAAGCTTATCCCTTCTTTGAAGAGAGGTGTGTAACATCTGCAGTCCTCTCACACCTACTAAACATTACTAAAAGGATTGAATGATTGTCCAAAATGTTTCTGTTCTTCAGCTCTGTCTCTGTCAGCAATCTAAGATGCACCACATCTGAATCAGGTTGTTCGTTAACCTTGAATGTTGCCAGCCTGTTCAGCAACACCTTTCTAGCTACTTTCTTCAAAACATTGATGATCCTATTAGGGGATCAAGAGCATATTTGTTAAAGTCTCTGACGTAACTAAACCTTGGACTATTGATCTAAGAATGTAAGTAGGAATCCTGCCATGTAAACTAGGCTATTTAATGCAAGTAATTTTTTGAAATCCGATAGTAAAAACAAGCTGGTTTTACTGTGCAACTACTGAATTGTCCTGAAATCTCTCTCTAGTTAATGAATGATCTTTATGAAAGGAAATCTAGTGTCCAGACTCAGCAAAGCAAGTCCCAGTCCTGTTTTTATTTCACTTAACCACAGTTACTTGTTCTTTCTCGTATACCTATCAACTCCCCTTTGAGGCTTTTGCCATGTATCTACTACACTGGTGACAATTTGCTGTAGCCAGTTAAGTTGCCAATGTATTTTTAGCAGGTGGAGGGAAATCAGAACATGCAGTCATGCAACGAACGTACAAAGTCCACACAGACATCTGATCAAACACACAAGACTGCAGATGAGGCAGAACCATGTGCCGTAATAACGTTCTAATGACAACGCAAGATGTCTTGGTGTGACGCGCTAATTTTTGTTACTTGAAATACAGGAGCTTTTGTAGTTATCACACAGGACCAGTACCATGATCAGGCACAAGAGGAGTGAGCCCAAACATAACATTGCTCATTCCAGATGACGAGGGATGATATCTGCTGCAGATTACACAGTGCAATCCAATGCTTCATTTCCTCCTTCAAGAAGCTCCTGCAGGGAAGGAGAGGGAAATCGATATGCTTGAGAAAAGTTGGCAGTACATGTATGCACATTTGTTGGCACAGTGATCTTCATATAGGTTGGGGAATTGCACCCAACACACAAATGGCATTGCAGGCTCCCATATCATTTCACAACACCAGAGATCTAAAAAATGACACCTCACATGATGCGACATTCCCTCAGTGCAGAATTTATGTCAGGTAGGACTTCGTATTCTAATCCTGGTTTGGAGCTTGAACCAGAGCTGTCTGTTAATTTAGTGCTGTCAGCTAAACCAAGCAGACAGCATGTTGCAGGATTGGAATGAACTACAGGAATGGTAAGGCTGAAATTTAGAAGTTAACATTTTTAACAGCTTTTTAATTAATTCCAAGTTCTGTACTAATCTTGAACGACATAATCCCAAATCCAATCCACATTTTATCTTGCATATAACACATGCTCATTTATAGTTTCTTTTAATCCTTGTGTAGCCTACATGCAATTCTAGATTCTATATCCTGAGATGCACAAGTTAAACCTCAAAAGCATGGCTATTGAATATTGTATGCTTCAACAGTGATAACCTTGTGATATAACATTTTCACTAAGTACTTTGTATTTTTTCCTTTCCTTCTGAAGATGAAGGAAGTGAAGTTGAGAGCGAAATGGACGATGAATTAGAAGATTCTGGAGAACCACCTTTCAAACGAGAGAAAATAGATCTAAACCAGACATTACAAGGTGTGTGTGTTGCATCGCCCCTCAACAGCACCATACAACCAGACCCTCTGATCCCACTTCATGCTGATCAAATCATCACAAGTGTGGCAAGTGCCAGGCACTGCAATGCTGCTGGAAGCACATACACAGCAGTCTAAACAATAACGTGAGCTTTGAGAGATTACCCCGCTTTACATCAAGCCTGAAGCCTCACACTGTTAAGGCTTCAGTTATTCAGATGACACATTTTACTATGCTGAATGTTACTCTCATACACTAAATGAGTGTATATAGATCTTTTGTTAAGTTTTGTTTAGTTCAATATTGATCAATGTTGACTACAGGAGATTCTCTGTAGCTATGGCAAATGTAATTATGATGAACTTATAACAATACAAGTTGTTTTAATTAGTTGAGGTTTTGATTCAGAATATATTCTTATACATAATTCAGGGCAGGATATACTCACTTGACAGCAGAAGTATAGAAAGGCCAGAGCTTGAATTCAACAATATCCTGTTATCTTACTGCTCGTGTTAGCATTTTAATTTGGTTCTGTATTAGTGAGGTCCAGAGTGATATTGCTGCCACTTTATTTGAATGCACTTAGAAAAGTTTAAAATAGGATAAATCTGTAGTTAATACAAATTATAATACATAGGAGCATCCATCTTCCCAGCATCATATGGGTTGGTATGGCATGGTAATCAACAATAGTATTCTTGACCAAAGTGTTTGCTTAAGTAACAAGGTTTGTGCCTCACCACCATTAATGCCTCAGATTTCAGTAATTTTGCTGTTACCTCAACAATTGTTCCAACTACATTCAATTAATTTATAATTAGAAAATATAAATTCTTCAATATGTAATATTTCAATTTCTTTTGACTGTGCTTTTCAAGGATGTGTTTTTCCACCAGAAAGTATTTCTCAAAAGAATTGGAGGTTCCTTTTTAAAAGAAACACTTTTCTGCCTCTTGACCCAGCTGGTGGCGAAAGGTCCCGAGTTCGAATCCAGCCAGCTCCCCTGCACGCTGTCCATCTACGAGCTGATCTCTTTGGAAACTCACCCAGCAGAAGGCAATGGCAAACCACTGCTGTAACTTGCCTCATACACGGTTCCCCACTACGTCAGAGAGGCGTGGAGGGAAATTGTTCGCTAACTGGAGAAACTCCGGATGCGACGTTCCTTTCCTTTCCTTTATATAGTCACTAATCTGAACAAGTAATTGGGTTCTCTACTGGATTCCAGTCATTAAGCAGTTAATTTCAGCATATTGATGTGCTCTAAGCTTTGGCCACAAATATTTGACTGTTACACACAGAAGAGTCTATTTTTTTCCTTTAAAATGAGCCACACTTCTGCTGTTGAATGATGCAGTTTTGGAATGTAGATTGAGGTTAAAGTTGAAAGCTTGAGGTAGGAGGCAGTATTCATTGTTACTGATCTCCTAAAACTGTACTGTATTGTCAAAAATCAAAATCTATTAATTTCTTTTAAATGACCTCCTACCTTTACAGTAGGTCTAATGGAGTTCCCTTTGAAATATCAATTTTTTAATGCTACTGATCTGTATAGTAGTGCAGCCAGAATTAACATCTAGATTAGTTTATTAAAATTTTGGGGAGAAATGTGTTAATAATCAAGGCTGCGGTATTTGGTAAAAATATATTGCATTTGTTGCAGTTATAATAACACTTTATAAATAGGGTCTTTTTAGACCAGCAAAAAGTATACTGTTTCATTGAAGTTCAGTGTACCTGTAGTTAATGTTAGGACAGACAAGAATCATTCATTGCGAATTGATTTGTCTGTGCCATCTGTTTTGCTATAGTGTCTTTAGCTGCTATGTCTAATAAGACTTTACAAGGGGTTGACCAATACTACCTGTTGCCAGTGCTCCAAGATATTCTCAATGAATGAAATAAATATCAATGTCAGTTTTTTTTTCTGTAACGTTAGATGTAGATTTCAAATAATTTTGACTTCAATATTAGAAATTGGACTGAAATTTCTCAAGATATATTTAAATTTGCTTAAAACTAGCTTGATTGCTGGTAATGACTGTGATATCCTAGCTGGTTCCAGTGGCTGTATTAGCCAACTCCTCAGTGCAACCACAAAATACAAGGAATGTAGCACTTAGCATAGTCTTGGCAGCTTTACATTGAGTTTTCTGTGTGTTCTGTGTGGTTGTCCAAAATGACTAGACCAAAAGTACTGTAGCTGGCACACCTCACACATACTCATCAATTCTGTAGGAACAGACTTGGTAGGCAGTTAAATGCCACTTCAGGAACGTACGTCAGGGATTACTGTACCTCGGCTATTACACAGTGCCTTAAACAGTTATGGGAAGAGTTAATTTTTGTAGCTCAGCAAGGTGTGCCTGCTGTTTTTCTATTATCCACAGGGGGAAGAAACAGTAAAGTTCGAGTGACAATTCTTAGAAACCTATGTCTTTTTCTTACACTAAGAATGAGTATATTTGTTCTTGAAGCCATGTGGAATAAGCAAGTATATACATTAATCAGGATTTGAGGCATTTCTCTGTTAATTAAAATGGGGAATGTAATTCATCTGATATATTGAAGCACCCCAGAAGTTACTAATCAATGAAAAATTCTTGACTTATTTTAGCACACTCTAAAGAAAAACAGGTTATAAACATTGTCATAGGCAGTGCACACATTGTTCTCCCATATATAATTGCTTGAAATTTAATGAGCTACTCAGTATGTTCTATATATATTCTGAAAATTGACCCTGAGGAAATGAAAATACAGTGTAAAAATATTAGATCCTGTAATTAAACATATTATAGGCATCCTGTGTGATACTATAATTTTTTTTTACAAACTTCCCTCTCACTTAGTGCTTTTTTTTTGAGGGAAAATGGATCCCTCAACATCAGGCTTTTTATTGTGGCTTTCAAGAAATATGCTCTAATTAATCATTTTAAATTCAAAGTAATGGAAAAATCTTCTTACAGCATGGTTACTTCAGTTTGTTTTCAGACAAAATAATTTTCAGTGCTGTGACAGAGAACCATATAATTAAGATGATAAGTAAAAATCTGGGTTTTGAAATGTGTTTCCCTGAAGCCAGATATGGTTTTAGGTTTTGAAGAATAAATAAAATTTCTTAACAGTCCAATACATCCCCCATCCTACAGAAAAAAAAAACAAAGTGTAAAAGTTTCTTTTTAAAGATAATTTGATATTAAAAATGTTACATGTTAAGGCCAATTGAAATAATTCCTAAACTTAAAAAAAGAACATTGTTTCATTGTAATAAACTGATTTTTATTAAACTTGTTAGGTTTAAACAAACATACTCATTCTTTTTAGCACCTGATCATTATTCAACATTCTGATCAGGAACTACAAATGATCACTGGACAGCTTTGACTGCACCTTAGTGAGTTATGGGAGAGGTGGGGTGGGTCTCCTTGATTCTGTTTGCTGTGCTTTGAAACCAAATTCCAACGGTTTAATTTTTCTCACAGATTCTGGTCTTAACGGTTTTAACATTAATTAAATCAATTTGGGGCACATATTCCAAGCATTCTGCCTGCTTTCAATCTTACAAATATTGTATTACTTATTTCTGTTTTATGTTAACATTTGCATACTGTTCTGGACCAAAATGTGTTTATATTGTGTATCCAGTGTGTTTGTAATGATTAAGAAAGGCCTTCTATATATTTCTTATCTTTGCTCTTTTTTCAGTGTTTAGTTGTCCTGCAGATATATTTGGATCGTAATGTGCAATTTAGAGGATTGTTAAGGGGGTAGGGGGGGTCCATTCATAGATCCTGTGTTGACAAAATGTAGTTCTGTAGAACGGAACACACACTGCTCTGATTAATCATTAGACTCATTGAACTTTGCTAGTAATGAGCATTTTACCTGGCATAAAAACTGGAATTGAAGCATGCCCTTTATATTGAGTTTCAGTACTGACGGATAACAGTCCAGTGAATTGTTCTCATACGTGAAGGTATGCATTGAAAGCTCTGTGTTTTGGCAGTAGAAGTGCTTCTCAGTCTGCATGCCTTTCTATATGCTGCTAGATAGTGGTTTTTGTTTTGGTACCAGTTAGGTAACCACATTTTAATTTTCTCGCACTTTTTCCTGCTTATACCATCATGTTTCAAAGAGCCACTTACAGAGTGAATTATTTCAACCTTTATTAAATATTTATACGTAAACTAAGTACAAACCCATTTAAGCCTTATCGCAAAATATAGTGTATTTATCTTTTTTGCCAAATGGCACGATGTGGAGTACAGAAGCATTGAACAGGGATTGAACATGTTGTGACATTCAATTATTAGTGTGTTTCAATCCCAGTCAATGAAAGTAGCAGCCAGCAGCTTTTCATTAAGTGTGTCATTGTTAAAAGTTTACCTAATTTGAGAACAATTATAAGTCAACCCCATTTTAAGACAAGTTCTTCTGGAAGAATTTCATGGCTTTAATTTTGTGAGCAATTTTCTTCCCTCTTGTTTACAGCAATTTTTGTGACTTAAGTACATAATATCATTTACCTAGCCATGAACCAATAGGATAATTTATGCTCAACCTTTTTCCAGTGGTGCCTTCCTAACCAATAGGAAGTATGCAACAGTGGCACATATTAACTGATGTACTAGTTAATAAACCTCTGGAATTTCAGATAACCAATAAGAGGAGTTCCTTTTCCAGGGAACTGCGTCAATAGTGGGAAAGGATTCATGTTTCTCAGCAACTGATGCTCCTATAGCATTGGTAACCTAAATTTCTAGGGTCAGAGTTACTTTTGGAATATCTAATAAAATATTCCAATCTGAAATGTTTCCGCAGATATGGACCTTTTTTTTTGTTGTTTTGAAATGTCAGCTTTTTATCCACAAAATACAATGTTTGACATCTATTTTACAGGTTGATTTTATAAACTTTGCTGGAAAGACTAGTTTATTAAACTATGTATTTAGAAAGAGAAATTTGTCTTTGGTCACAATACTCCACACTTGAAGTATTGTGAGCAGTTTTGGACCCCTTATCTAAGAAAGGATGTGTTGGAATTGGAGAGGGTGCGATGAGGTTCTTGAGAATAATCCCAGGAACGAAAGGGTTAACATATGAGGAGCATTTGATCACTCTGGGTCTATACTCGATAGAGTTTAGAAGAATGGGGTGTGTGTAGGAGATCTCATGGAAACCTATCAAATATTGAAAGGCCTGGATAGAGTTGGTGCAGAGAGAATGTTTCCTATAGCGGGTGAGTCGTGGACCAGAGGGCACAGCCTCAGAATGGAAAGATGGCCTTTTAGAACAGAGATGAGGAGAAACTTCTTAAGCCAGAGGATGGTGAATCTGTGGAATATGTTGACACAGAGAGCTGTGAAGGCCAAGTAATTGGGTATAATTAAAGTAGAGTTCAGTACGTTGTTAATTAGTCAGGATGTCAAAGATTATGAGGAGAAGGCAGGAGAATGGGGTTGAGAGGGATCATAAATCAGCCATGAAGTAATGGCAGAGCAAATTCAATGGGCCAAATGGTCTAATTCTGCTCCTATGTCTTATGGCCTTATGAAGTCGGGAGAATGGTAGCAAATGGGTCAATCTGGTAACACTGCTAGATGTTCAGGGAAGTGGAAAGGGAATAGTCATTTCATTGTATTGGCAGTGTGGGAGAAGTAAGGTTGGAGCTGAATAATTTACTTACAAGGAAAATGTTCCAGTTCAGTTCAGTGCTTGTAAGACCATTTCCTGAGAATGCCCAAAGACAGGTGACCCAGAGAGCATGACCCCAGTTGTCCGACAATACATTGTGTGGGAAAGGCAGGGGGGTGATTAGTGCCAACTAACTTATTTGCAGTGATGTTAAACAACCAATAAATGGTTGTTATCCTATTTAACTCCAGGAATAAAATATAGATTTTTAATTGCATGGCATTGAGGGGAAGAAAAGCAGCATGAAGCAATTAAATTCCAGATAAATAGAACTGGATGTATGGAGTCTCATTTGCATTTAGCAAAATTAACCAAAGACAAATTTCTCCCCTTGCTGTTTCATATAGTAATTGCATGGATTAATTTGCCTAGTGTTACCATGGCAACCATATTCCTGTGATGATTCAAGGAACTCAACTAGCAATTTTACAGTTGGATGTTCAAAAGCAGTTTGAACACTAATAGTACCATTTCATTAAATATATAATATGTATAGAAAATTAAAAACACTTCCATTCAATATACCTGCTTCACATCTAAATATTGAATGGCATTTCTTATTTCCAAAAAATATTTTCTGATTCTTTATGTAATTTGTTTTAAAATTTCCAAGTATGAAAGATTCAAAGAAAAATCACTAAGTTATATGGAGGAGCATATTGATCAAGATAAAAATATTTACGAACATACTTTAGAATGCCATCACAACCAAATATTACTGGCCAAACAAATAAATTTTCATGCAAATATTTTTTATAATCTTGTAGGAAAATGATACTTTTCCTTCGTTCCCTTTATTGTTTTCTTTCTTTCGCATCCCGGAACTGTTCAGGATAAATGCGCAGAAAAAGTTTCCAGGCTACAGTCCCTCTGCCACTGTCCATCAGGAAGACTGAAATACTTATCTTGGAATTCTGCTATGCTGACATACTAACTCCATTTCAGTCATGGGCTTGCCACTATAAACTTCAGTAACACCCAAGGCTATTACTCAGTAAAATGTATATCAAAAGCCATTGTGAGCACAAGAGAAAAATATATAACATTAGATACTTGGAGAGGTGAGTCTCAGATAATGGGTGAGGTGGGGGAGGGAGTAGCTTAACAACAGCTTTATAGTGGAGAGGGTCTAATGTATAAAATGCAGATATGGTATTTAATGGTGCTGCATTATGAACACCTGCTCACAGAGTAATGCCTAACATTGACAATTCCTGAGACAAATTGTAAGATTTTCTTCTCTGTCATCCAAGAGAAGCCTTACATGAGTAATGATTTAATATTTTTATGTGGCTATATGGAAATTGCATCACAAATCAGAAAATCCACAGATGCTGCAAATCTAAGCAACACACACAAAATGCTGGAGGAGCTCACCAAGCCAGGCAGCACCAATGGAAAAGAGTAGGGTCGACGTTTTGGGCTGAGAAGAAGGTCTCCATTGATGCTGCCTGGCCTGCTGAGTTCCTCCAGCATTTTGTGTCTGTTGCTTGGAAATTGCATCAGATGTGTAAGTATAACTCACACGTTAAGTACTGAAGAGCGCAGACACAAGACAACCATGGGAGTTTACTCGATGCTATTTTCTGTGAACAGTACTACACAATCTAATTTGTGGTCCACTATCTGTTGGGAACCTGCCAGTTATAATACTTTTTACTTGAACAATCCTACACTATTGATGCTTTTCCATTAGCAGATTACAAACATACCTCTTCCTCCCACTGAAACTTAAAACTGCGTATGGATTACCCCTTTGACCCAGTCTATATCGTGCCCTTCCCTCATGCATTTCGTTTCAAGGATGAATATTTTATGTGTACAGTTCAACATGCCATGCCACTCAGGCAATTTTGCATTGGTCACCCTCTGCACACTTTCATTGCTTTTTACCCTTGCTGTCCATTTAACATGTAAACCTCTATCTCATGGCTATCTGTCATGCTTTTTTGAAATCAGGACTGTGGTCATGTTTAAGTAGCTATTTCATGGAGACTCCTAGCAGATTTTGCACCCTAAGCACTTGGGATGTGGAAGCCCTCCCGATGCCTTAGGTCTTGTTTTAACTAGAAGATTTGGAGACCTTGCCAGACTTGCTACCCAGCTGTCATGCAGAAGTGCTAACGTTTCAGCAAGGAGCCAGGCCATAGATGTATAGGATTAGTCCCCAACAAACGAGCCTCAGGCACAAAGGATATTATGGACTCAGTGAAACTGGAGGCAAACTGAAGCCCATGGATTCCTAGTGGGGCCTGGGAGAATTCCTGCTTGTCCTGGCTCTTACAAAACCTTCCCCTTTCCTACCTCTTTCCCCAACCCCAAATGCAGGGATTCATAGGCTGGTAAATTTTGACTACCAAATGGAGCATCAATAAAGCAACAATATACCAAATATATAAAAGTTATTTGAATTGATTGACCTTGAGGAGAAAAAGACAGTGCCTTTTCAAAACATTGGTTAATCTTGTGCCTGATTTGTACATAAGCACCCAGGCTGCAGAACAACATTGATTCAGTACTTCCATGCACTCCACATCATTTTTTTTCTTAATATTAAGTAAAGGCAATATATATTTTTGGCCCAAGAGCTGCAAATTAGGCAGCTGAATTGTCCCTTGTTACAGTGTTTTAAGCTTTAGACCTGCTGAGGAAAGTCATAATGTATAAAACTTTATATGATAATGTTCAACTCTAGCAAAGAGGAAGAAGAATGAGCTGCTCGATACACTCCACACTGTCATGTTGTCACATCAGAGAGGGCAATTCATTTTCTGTACAAAATGTCTGATGCAAAATTTCTTGTTGACAATTTATGACAGATTCTTATAACTACAGCCTTTAACACTGAGTGATTAATTGGCAATTCAGTATAGGATACTTTCCAATAGAATTTTTCAGTGCCATTTTAGAATTCACTTACTAAGTGGCAAATTGGAGTAATCAGATGCACAAGCACAAAAAGGCCCAAATTATTGGGGGATTTTTTTTTAATTGGTCTAACTACATCTGAATTGTGTGAAGTAATAATGTTAAAGTTAAGATTTTTTTCATAATTTTTTGTAGGGAATGTATTGTGAAATTATGTATTTTTTCCGGTTATTTTGAATGACAGCTACATATAGTTTTAATTATTTAAACACTTACAAGGAGGATGTGATTTTGAATACCCTTCAATTATGTAAATATATATTTCATGCTGTGATTTTTGTGAGAAATGTTTTATGAAATCTTTCAATATATCATGACCTTTATAAATTGGTTAAAGCAAACCAATAGTGTGCGTGTGAAAGGTTTGTACTGTGTACTGTTCAATGACAGGAACTTTTTGTAAACAAAAATATGAAATCTTACAGTGTGTTCTTATATGTAGACAAGCAACTAGTATATATTGAAGAGACTTGTGTAGAAAGTTTTTTCTTAATATTTCAGACTTGAACTCAGGCTAGCTTTTCTTGTCGTGTTTCTATAAGCTGTGGCTTGTCTGTAAAATCAATAAAATATTGTTTTTGTTATTCTTGTTTTCGGAAATATTTCATGTATTTTTCCACCTCAAGGTTCATAAAATTTTCAGCAACAATTAACTGATAAAGGCATCAGAGCTGCCTATCCCTGATAGAGTTTGCATGTGGAGAACCCTGTGCTATTCATTCTCTCTGTGATACCTGTCACCACCAATTGTTTTTCTCCATCTTGATTTTCTCCATTAATTTGTTTTCCATTACTACTATTCAGAATGGGATATTTTCACAGGACTCCATGTGACCGAGGAATGCATTTACCAACACAGACCCATATCAAAGTGAGACTATTGTACATATTTTAATTTTGGGACAGACCTTAAAATATATAACTTAGCTAAAATAAAATGCAAAGTGATAGATATAATAGATGATGTGTGTATATAAGCTATAGCAGAGAGAGATTAGTGGTTGCTGAATATTTTTTCAGTAAAACAATATTATAAGTGACATGAACTTGGATACAAGGACAACAATTTTGAACTTTGCACATAATAAAAAAAACTAAGTAACATTATTAATAGTGAAGGGGTTAATCGCACACTTTGGAAGGGTATGGTTCAATGGAATAGGCAAACAAACAATTAACAACACTTGTGGTGTGTAAGCTGTGACAAGTTTACTGGAAAGAAAGGCCTCCTGAAATCCTGCTCCCTGAAAATGATCGCGACAGGTTGCCCTATTATCCAAAACTTTTGTTCAGTTGTGGCAATAAAAATAATAATCCCAGTGTGACAGCCAAAACAGTGTCCTAGCTAGAAACAGAATTCTATGAAGTGACACTTTTATGCTGCAGTTTAGGAGAGGAATCACAAAGATACAGCCTCTATGGGTATTCTGGGTCTAGAGTTATAGAACACTTCAGCACAGAAACAGGCCTGTTGGCCTATCTGGACTGTGCCAAACCATTAATTTGCATAGTTCCAGTGACCTGCATCCGGACTATGACCCTCTATACTCTTCCCATCCATATTTATCTTAAATTTTGAAAGTGTGCTGGCAGCTCATTCCACACTCTCACCACCCTCTGAATGAATATTCCCCTTAAACATTTCACCTTTCACTCTTAAACCATGATCTCCAGTTGTAGTCTCACCCACTCTCATTGGCAAAAGCCTGCTTGCATTTACACTATCTATACCCCCTCATAATTTTGTATACCTCTATCAAATCTCCTCTCAGTCTTTTACATTCTAGGGAATAAAATCCTAACCTATTCAAACTTTCACTATAATTCAGGTCCTCAAGTCCCGGCAACATCCTTATAAATATTCCCTGCACGTTTTCAATCTTATTTACATCTTTCCTGTAGGTAGGTGACCAAATTAGACCCTTGCAACTTCATACAGTTTCAACATAACATCCCTACTCCTGTACTCAGATTTATGAAGGTCTATATGTCAATAGCTTTCTTTATGACCCTATCTACCTGTGACGCCATTTTAAAGGAATTATAGATCTGTACCTGCACTCCTCAGTGCCCTACTGCTCACTGTGTAAACCTACTCTGGGTGGTCCACGCCTCGGACTTGTCTACATTAAATTCCATCTAACAGCCCATTTTTCCAGCCGGTCCAGATCTCGCTGCAAGCTTTGATTGCATTCCTCGCTGTCCACTGCACCCCAATCTTGGTGTCATCCGCAAATTTACTGATCCATTTTACCACATTATCATCAAAATCATTGACATAGATGACAAAATAACAGCAGACCCAGCAGTGAGCCTTGCGAAACACCACTAGTCACAGGCCTCCAGTCAGAGAGGCAACCATTTACAACTGCTCTCTGGTTTCTTTCATGTTTAATCCAATTTACTACCTCCACTTGATTGCCAAGTGACTGAAACTTCTTGATCAACCTCCCATGTGAAATCTTGTCTAAGTGCATGGAAACAACATCCGCTGCTTTGCCTTCATCACCCTTCCTTGTAACTTCCTCTTAAGAACTCTATAAGATTGGTTAGGCACAACTTAACATGCACAAAGGAATGTTGACTACCCCCAATCAGTCCCTGTCTATCCAAATACTTATATATCTGGTCCCTTAAAATACAGTACCTTCTAATAACTTTTTGATACTGATGTCAGGCTAACGAGACTATAATTTCCTGACTTATCCTTAAACAATGGAACAACATTAGATATCCTCCAATCTGCCAGCATCTCACACGTAGTTAAGGATACTTTAAATATCTCTGCTAGGGCTCCTGCAATTTCTGCCCTGCCCTCACAAGGTGCGAGACAACAGATTGTCATTCCTGGAAATTTAACCACCCAAACTTGCCTCAAGACAACAAACACCTCCTCCTCCATAATCTGTATATGGTCAATGACCTCCCTGCTGCATTTTCTCATTTCTGTGTCTATCTTCTGAGTAAATACAGATGCAAAAAAAAAAATCATTTAAGATCTCCCCCATCTCTTTTAGCTTGACACATAGATTACCATTCTGATCTTCCAGAAGACCAATTTTGTCCCTTGCTATCCTTTCGCTTTAAACATATCTATAGATCCTTTAGGTTTCTCCTTCACCTTGTCTGCAAGAGCAACTTCATGTCTTTTAGCCCTCCTGATTATCTTCTTGACTGTTCTCTTGCATTTCTTATACTCCTCAAGTACCTCATTTGTTCTTGCCTGCCTATACTTGCTATTAAACTCCTTCTTAACAGGAGCCTCAATATCTCAAAATCCAAGGATCCCTGAACCTGTTACCCTTGCCTTTTATTCTGACAGAAATGTACAAACTCTGTGCTCTCAAAATCTCACTTTTGAAGGCCTCCCACTTACCAAGTACACCTTTTCCAGAAAACAACCTCTCCCAATACAGAATTGCCAGATTCTTTCTGATACCATCAAAATAGACCTTTCTCCAATTTGGAATCTCAACCTGAGAACCAGATCTATTTTTCATAATTACCTTGAAACTAATGGCATTATGATCACTAGATGCAAAGTGTTCCCCTGCACAAACTTCTGTCAACTGTCCTGTCTCTGATATCATGCTAATATGTACTGATTAAGAAAACTTTCCTGAACACATTTGACAAACCTTTTCCCATCCAGCCCTTTTACAGTTCGGGAGTCCCAGTCAGTATGTAGAAAGTTACAATTACTTACTATCACAATGGTATGTTTCTTGCAATAGTCTGTGATTGCTCTGCAGATTTGTTCCTCGAAATCCCATGGACAGTTAGTGGTCTTAGAATATACTATAATAATGTGGTCATACCTTTCTTATTCCTCAGTTCTACCCATAATGCCTCACTAGACAAACCCTCCAGTCTGTCCTGACTAAGCACTGCTGTGACTTTTTCCCTGAATAGTAATGCTACACCTCCCCCTTTAATCCCTCCCACTCCATGACATCTAAAATAACAGAAGTCAGGAACATGGAGCTGCCACTCCTGCCCTTCCTGCAATGAAGCCTCATTAATGGTTACAATGTCATAATTCCATGTGCTGATCCATGTCCTAAGCTCATCTGCCTTTCCTACAATACTCCTTGCATTGAAATATATGCAGCTCTGAACATTAGTCCTACCATGCTCAAGCTTTTGATTCCTGACTTTGTATGTAGGCTTAACAACTTCTTTTTTCACTGGTTCCCAGCCCATTGCACCTCTAGCTTAAACGTACCCCCCCCCCCCCCGACCCAGTGCAGCACTAGTAAACCTTCCTGCTCAGATATTAGTCCCATTCCTGTTCAGGTGCAAACTGTTTCTTCTGTCCTTCTGTACAGGTCCCACCTACCCTGGAAGAGAGCCTAATGATCCAACGATCTGAAGCCCTCCCTCCTGCACCAACTGTTTAGCCACTGTATGTGCTTCCTATTTCTGGCCTTCTTAGCACATGGTACAGGCAGCAATCCTGAGATCACAACCCTGGATGTCCTGTCCTTTAACATAGCACCCAAGTCCCTGAACTCACTTCGTCACCACCCCTAACCTCACTATTGGCGCCGATGTGGACCACGACCTCTAGCTGCTCACCCTGCCACTTCAGAATGCTGTGGACTCAGTCCAAGATGTCTCTGACCCCGGCACGTGGGAAGCATCAGACCATCTGGGAATTTGTTCTTATCCACAGAACCTCCTTTCTGTTCCCCTAACCAACAAATCCCCTATCACTACAGCTCACCACCTCTCCCCCTTCCCTACTGAGCCACAATGCTAGAGACTTGACCAGTGTGGCTTTCCTCAGCTAGGTCATTCCTCTCCCCCCCCGCCCCCAACAATATCCAAATCTGTTGCTGAGGGAAACAGCCACAGAACTTCTCTGTACTAGTTGCCTATCCTCTTTCCCCATCCTGACAGTCATCCCAGTTACATGTGTCCTGCACCTTGGGTGTAACTACCTTCCTGGTCCTGTATCAACCCTTCAGCCTCCCAAATGACCCGGAGTTCATCCATTTCCAGCTTCAACTCCTTTACATGGTCTTTTAGAAGCTGCAGCCAGATGCATTTCTTGCAGATGTAGTCATCAGGGACACTGGAGGTCTCCCTGTCTTCCTACATCCTGCAAAAGGAGCATTCCAGCATTCCTATTGTTCTAAATGTACAGTAATAAAGAAAGAAAAAATACTTGCCTATGGCCTACACTTCTCCTCATTGAAGCCTTGATGAACCAAAGCTTCAAATCCCCACTTCAACACTTACCATTGCACACAATAGCTGTTCTGCTCAAAGCTAACCTATTTTTATTCATCCTTGTCAGGTGCCTAACTACGCACAATCCAATATCACCTTAGGAACTGGGGTACACAAAAAAGAGCTGACTGCCCCTGATCGCAACTTTTAAACTCTCCTCTATGCAATCCAGTATCTCCTCGGGACTGTAACTCACAAGATGAGCCAACTGCCCCCGCATGCTGCTTTTAAACTTTCTCTCCTACGCTACGTGATCCGGTGTGGCGTGCAAAACATTTAGATGGAACTTTCAGATTTTCTCACACCCTGCACCTTCAACTGCCCTGAAAGGAATATGTTTTAAGTATTTAAAGCTTAATGTTGAAAATTGTTAATGAACCTGCTTCCACCGTTTCGCTTTTCATTTATTTGCCAACTACGCAGTATCTTTGGCATATCAAATACCACTGAAAACTATTCATCCTTACTATATCAAAAGTATTAATAATTACAAAACAACTATTTTCTCTTAATCCTTTTCAAGGGAATAACAATGGTTTCTGAGCATTCACTGAACTTGCTTTATCCTGGTACCATTTTAGAAAAATTTTCCACCTTCTTAAAGCTTTTTATCTCAAGGTATATGGCATAAAACTGAATGTGGTCCATCAAGGGCCTAAACAGTAAACATTATAAAGACATGATAGAAGTTACTTGATTTTGCCTCAATTCCTATGTTAAAAATCCTGACTGCCTACTTAGTCGGCATTTCACAAAATTGCACACATTTAATCCTGTATATATTGTCCTAAATATTCACTGATACCAAGGATGGCCCACTAAAGTGTAAATGTACAGCGAGGAACAACTTTTGACTATGGACACGCTCCAGCAAAATTCTGTACTTGTTTAGGCCCAATGTATTTGGTGAATGCATTTTGCACAGAGAAAAATGGAGCTCCAATCAGAGAGATCGGAAGCATGAGAAGACGCAGTTCACTCAGGTTCACCAATCGAGTAGAAAAGGCAGCGACTCAGGGCGGTTTAAAGCTTTGAACAGTAGCCACTCAGCCTTCAGGATTCATTGACAAGAACAAATTAAAGTAAGGCAGGGGCAAGCAGAGTGGACGAGTTAGAGCAGGAATTGTGAGGTTTTAGCTCTTTGAGGCTTCGGCAAGGAGACGCTTGAGTGAGAGAAGACAAAAAAGCTGTAGGTGAGTTTTTTTTTCTCCCCCCCCCACGGTTTCCTTCTTTATATTTGCTAAGTTAGAACAGTAGCAGTGGAATGCTCCTCTTGCGGGAGGTGGGAAGACAGGGAAATCTCCAGTGTCCCTGATGACTACCCCTGCCGGAAGTCCATCCAGCTGCAGCTTCTAACACTCTGCATTAAGGATTTGGAGCTGGAACTGGATGAACTCCTGATCATTCGGGAGGCTGAGGGGGTGACAGATAGGACACAGAGGGGTAGCTACACCCAAAGTGCCCCTGTAGCCATCACCCTCAACAACTTGGATACTGTTGGGGGGGGGGAATGACCGAGGAGAGGAAAGTCACAGCAGTCAGGTCTCTGGCACTGAAAATAGGTCAGCAACTCAAAAGGAAGGGGGGAGAAGAAGCAGACAGTGGTGATAGGAGATTTGTTAGGGGAACAGAAAGGAGGTTCTGTGGACAAAAATGAGATTCCCAGATGGCATGTTGCCTCCCGGGTGTCAGGGTCTGGGATACCTTGGATTGAGTCCTCAGCATTCTTAAGCAGTCAGAGGTCGTGGTCGAGGTAGGTACCAATGGCATGGGTAGGATGGCAGCTGGCAGACAGACAGACAGCGGCAAGGTTCGCAAAGTGAGTTCAGGGAGTTAGGTGCGACATTAAAGGGCAGGACCTCCAGGGATGTGATCTCAGGACTGTTACCTGTGCCATGTGCTAGTGAGGCCAGAACTAGGAAGACTATACAATTTAACATATGGCTAAGGAGTTGGTGTAGGAGAGAGAGCATAAGACTTCTGGATGATTGGGCTCTCTTCCTGGATAGATAGGACCTGTACAGAAGGGACAGTTTGCACCTGAACTGTAAAGGGACTAATATTCTAGCAGGAAGGTTTGCTAGTGCTGCACGGTGAGGTTTAAACTCGAGTTGCAGGGGAATGGGAACCAGAGTGCCAGAGCAGTTAGTGGAGAGGTTGTGGGGACAGATGTTGGTAAGACCTCTGGCAGAGTCAGGAATCAAAATGTTGAGCATGGTGTGAACTGCATATACTTCAATGCAAGAAGTATCGTAGGAAAGGCAAATGAGCTCTGATCATGGATCAACACCAGGAATTATGATATCCTAGCCATTAGTGAGACTTGCTTGCAGGAGGGGCAGGACTGGCAGCCCACTATTCCAGGGTTCTGTTGTTTCAGACACAACAGAGTGGGAGGGATTAAAGGAGGAGGGTAGCGTTACTAGCCAGGGCAAATGTCACATTAGTGCTCAGTCAGGACAGACCAGAGAACTCGTCCAGTGAGGCATTGTGGGTGGGACTGAGAAATAAAAATCGTATGACCACATTAATGGGGTTTTCAAGAGATACTGAGACCCTGATTAAGAAAAAAGGAGACGCATAGCAATATGGGCAGGTAGAAACAAATGGGGTGTTTGTGGAATATAAGAAATGCAAGAGACTGGGCTCTAAAAAAGGCACAAATCCCACCCAGCTGGAAGGAAGTGATAATCTCAGCTATACCGAAAAAAGGCAAGGATAAAATGGAATATGGGTCATTTAGACCAATATCCATTCTTAATGTAGATTATAGATTATTTACCTCCATCATGGCCAAGCAATTAGAAGAGTTTCTACCCATACTGATACATAAGGATCAGACAGGTTTTATACAACAACACCAAACACAAGACAATATACGAAGGACACTTCACATTATGGATCATATACAAAAAAAATCTAAGCAATAGTGATAAGCGTGGACGCTGAAAAGGCATTTGATTCAGTTAATTGGAATTTTCCTTACAGAGTTTTACATAGATTTGGTTTCCATAACACAATTATTAAAACTATATAGGCACTATATGACAACCCTACTGCTTGGATTAAAATCAATGGATATTTATCAAATAGTTTTACCCCAGAAAGGGGCACGAGACAGGGTTGTGGATGGTCACCACTACTCTCCACATTATATCTGGAACCATTAGCTCAAAACATCAGATAAAATGAAGATATCAGGGGAATTACTATTAAAGGAACAGAGCATAAATTGGCCTGTTAAGCAGATGACAGTTTGATCTATCTAGGGCAACCAACATACTCTTGACCTAAATTGATGCAATCCTTTGAACAATATGGTCAATTATCAGGATACAAGATCAACATAGATAAAACCCAATTACTTTCATATAACTATAGCCCACCAAGAGAAATTGAAAGTAGATATCATCAAATATTTGGGTATCATTATGCCAAAAGATCTGTCAAAATTATCAGAATGCAATTATCAGCCTATATATGAAAAAATTAAGGAAGATATAACAAGGTGGAACCTAATTCCTTTTTTTTAAGTCTCAGTTCAAGGATTGAATCTATTAAAATGAATATATTGCCCAGACTATTATATCTCGTTCAGACCCTACCAATAGAGATTAACCAAAGTCAATTCAATGAATGGCACAAAATGTTATCAAGGTATATATGGCAAGGTAAAAGGCCTAGAGTTTGTCTCAAAACTTTGCAATTAACCAAGGAAAAGGGGGGATGGGCCTACCTTCTCTTAGAGATTATTATTTTGCAGCACAGTTAAGAGCTGTGATATGCTGGTGCAACCCATCGTTCAATGGAGAAACATTGAGGAGGGGATACATCCCATCCCCATATAGGCAATTTTGGCTGATAACAACCTACAAAGGTACATAAATACTATTGATAATCCATGGGTGAAATGGACTCTTAAAATATGGAAAATTATTATAAAAGAATATAAACTAGAGGGAGATATTGCAATTCTTCAATGGCGTGCATATGACTCGGATTTTACGCCAAGTAAACTGGTTGCTAGATTAAAGGACTGGACAGCTAAAGGGATAACAGTTCTTTGCAATATAATGAAAGAAGGAACACTGTTCAGTTTTGAAATGCTTAAAGAGAAACACATTAGAAAAACAAGACTTTTATCAGTATCTACAGATGCAACAGTATGTTAATAGGAGGGTTAAAAATGTAACCAAGGCAAGTACATGTTTGATAGAACTATTTAGAAAAGCATATAATTCAGGTAATGGTAGCAGAGTCATTTCAAGTGTGTATAAGGGTTTGTCAAATCTTAAAACACATTCGACTTCATACATTAAAACAAAATGGGAGAAGGAAGGAGGGATAATTATATCTGAGGAAGAATGGACAATAATAAGAAGGTATCAATGGAAGTGTACCAGTTCACAGAAATGGAGGGAGTTTGGGTGGAAAAACTTGATAAGATATTTTATTACACCCTCTCAAAAATCCCATTATGATAGTAACCTCCCTGTTTGCTGGAGAAATTGTGGAAATCAAAATGTAAAAACTATTACCATATTTTCTGGGATCGCCCTGTTATCAAAGCCTATTGGAGTGGGATACACAATGCCCTATCTTTAAATGTGAAATACCCTTAGACCATATATTTTGGGTATATACCTCAAGAATGGTTGAAAAGAGATAAATATTTAATGAATATACTGCTGGTGGCTGGTAAAAAGACTCTTACCGGGAAATGGTTATCACAGGAGAGCCCAACTTTAAACACATGGATGGAAATTACAAGGGACATTTACAAAATGGAGAAGATAACAGCATCTGTCAATCATAAAGTGGAACAATTTTATTCATACTGGGAAAAATGGATTAACTACATAACACCTCATAGGCCTGATTTTATTCTCACAAACCAATGAATATGTTGTTAAAAAAAAGATCACTCCCTACTTGTACATAGTTTTCTCCTTTCGCTTGTTCTTTCTTTCCTCTCTTATCTATAGGTGTATACCTCAGGTAAATATTATGTGGAGATTTGTGGCAAATATGATTATATGATATATATGTAAAATATCTGAAATACATTTTATGGAAATGTTTGTTTGATGATGAACTTCAATAAAAAATAAATTACAAAAAAAATGCAAGACAACACTTAAGAAAGAAATCAGGAAGGCTAAAAGGTGGCATGAGGTTGCCCTAGCAGACAAGGTGAAGGAGAATCCTAAGGGATTCTACAGATAAGTTAAGAGCAAAAGAATTGCAAGAGACAAAATTGGTCCTCTGGAAGATTGGAATGGTAATCCAAGCCAAAAGAGATGGGGAGTCAGAATCAGGTTTAATATCACCAGCATATGTCATATGTTTGTTAACTAATTGGCAGCAGTACGATGAAACACACGATAAATATAGAAATAATCAATTACAGTAAGCATATATATGTATATTAGATGGTTAAATTGAAAATAGTGCAAAAACAGAAATAATTTAATAAAGTTAGGTAGTGTTCATGGGTTCAATGTCCATTTAGAAATCGGATAGCAAAGGGGAAGAAGCTGTTCCTGAATCACTGACTGTGTGCCTTCAGGCTTCTGTACCTCCTTCCTGACGATAACAATGAGAAGAGGGCATGTCCTGGGTGATGGGGGGGGGGGGAGTCCTTAATAACAGATGCCGTCTTTCTGAGGCACCGCTCCCTCAAGATGTCTTGGATACTACCGAGGCTAATACCCATGATAGAGCTGATTGATTTTACAACCTTTTGTAGCTTCTTTCAATCCTGTGCTGTAGCCCCACCCCAAACCAGTGATGCAGCCTGTCAGAATGCTCTCCATGGTACATCAGTAGAAGTTTTCAAGTATTTTAGATGACAAACTAAATCTCCTCCAACTCCTAGTGAAATACAGCCACTGTCTTGCCTTCTTTATGGTTGCATCGATATGTTGGGACCAGAATAGATCCTCAGAGATCTTGACACACAGGAACTTGAAACTGCTCACTCAACTTGGATCTTAAATTTAAGGTCTCAAATAATTTTTTTGTAGCTTTATTTACTCAGGAGATGGACACAGAGTAAATAGAAGTTGCCTGGATTGGGGAGCATGTCTTATAAAAACAGGTTGAGTGAACTTGGCCTTTTCTCTTGGAGCAACGGAGGATGAGAGGTGACCTGATAGAGGTGTATAAGATGATGAGAGGCATCGATCGTGTGGATAGTCAAAGGCTTTACCCCAGAGCTGAAATGGCTCGCATGAGGAGGGCACAGGTTTAAGGTGCTTGGGAGTAGGTATAGAGGAGATATCAGGGGCAAGTTTTTTACGTAGAGTGGTGAGTGCGTGGAATGGACTGCCAGCAACAGTGGTGGAGGCAGATACGATAGGGTCTTTTAAGAGACTTAGGGACATGTTCGGCACAACTTTGTGGGCCGAACAGCCTGTATTGTGCTGTACGTTTTCTATGTTTCTAAGTGAGGCAAAACAGCATCAATTTCATGAACCCTATACAGATTACAGAGGAAGAGGTATTTGCAGTCCAGACGAAAATTAGGGTAGATAAATTCCCAGGGCCTGACAGGGAGGCAAGAGCAGAAATTGCTGAGTCCCAAGCAGAGATATTTAAATCATCCTTAGCGACAGGTGAGGGACCAGAGGATTGGAGGATAGCCAGTGTTGTTCTGCTGTTCAAGAAAGGCTCTAAAAATAAACCAAAAAGATTATGGTCTGGTGAATCTGATATCGGTAGAGGGAAAGTTATTGGAAGGTATTCTGAGGGACCGGATATATAAGTATTTGGATAGACATGGACTGATTAGAGATAGTCAGCATGGTTTTGTGCGTGGTAGGTAATGTGTAACAAAACTTTTAGAGTTTTCTGAGGAAGTTACTCAGAATGTTAATAAGACAAGGTCATGAATGTTGTCTACATGGACTTCAGTCAGGCATCTGATAAGGTCCCGCATTGGGAGGTTGGTCATCAAGTTTCACTCAGCATTCAAGATGAGGTAGTAAATTAGATTGGACACTGGCCAGAGAGAAGTAGTAGATGGTTGCCTCTCTGACTGGATGCCTCTGACTAGTGGAGTGCAGCAGGGATTGGTGCTGTGTTCTTTGATGTTTGTCATCCATATTAACATTCTGGATGATAATGTGGTTAACTGGGTCAACAAATTTGCGGATGACACCAAGATCGGAGGTGTTTAAGGGGAACATGAGGGGAAACTTAACTCAGAGGGTCATGAGAGTGTGGAATGAGCTGCCAGCACAAGTGATGCATGCGAGTTTGATTGCAACACTTAAGGGAGGTTTGAATAGGTACGTAGATGGTAGGGCAAGTCGATGGGAGTAGGCTGCTTAGATGGGCCAAAAAGCCTGTTTATGTATTCTATGACTTTAAAGTTCTTGGGCAAGACTAGGATTGACATCCTGAGAGAGAATGTACCAGATGTTGGTTGCAGAAGGTGTGTGGGGGGTGCAAGATCCAGTTGAGAGGTTAGGTTCCCAGAATGGGAATTCCAGGCTAGATTTAGGCTATTTGCGGAATCAGGATGTTAGAGAGGGAGTTGGTTCATGAAATCAGGGTTTCAAAGGGAACAAGATCAGTGTGTAGGGGCTATGGACCAATTTGGTGAGATTAGTGGGTTAGATGCAAGTCTTATACCAATTCGTACTGAGGGAGATCCAGTCTAGGAATCTCAAGCCTCCTTCTCCAGCCCCATGTTAACCTTACTTCTATGTCAATGAGTACGAGTTGTTCCTACCGTGCCTTTTAAATTTCTCTATAATTCCTGCAAAATCCATCAGTGAGATCTTAACACATTTCCTACTCATATTCCCAGCATAGATGGCAAAATAATTTCAGCCTCCATCACCACTGTTTCTGTTTAGGATGTCTTTGACTTAGCCCTAGGAAAATAACAGTTCATACAAGACTGCCTTTGCCATCTGCAGAAACATTTGTGCAAACTCCTTATATTAAGTTACGTTGTTTGCAGTCACTGTGTTGCATGGACATGCTTCTGACTGCACTCCCCTGAGTCATCTTCATCTGCTTGTATATTGAATACTGAAAACTGACCTGAGAGTGTTAGAACTCAGGAGGAAAGCTGCACTGTGTCCCTCTTCCTATTTCATGGAACATCCTTCCATGAACTATGCATCGGAATTCTGTGACTGTGCTGTCACCACGCTGTAGAGCACACAGCCTCATGCACACATTGCAATGGCTCATCGAGCTCAAGAACCCAAAGTCTGGCTAAACAGCTGAGGCTTGTCTGGCGCACCTGGCTATTCAGGAGACAAACCGAGCAATCCTAGGAGATGCCCAAGTAGTATGGAACACTAGCAGCAAAGCCAAAGGGCTCCAGTTGCCATGTCCCATTTAAGGTGAAGACAGAGATCCTTGGAACCTAGTCCCAGGAGCACAGGGACATTTGCTGCACCTCGTTGCTGATGTCTGAGGAGACAGACGAAGGCTTGGGCTGTGATTTGGCCTAGGTTTTCACTAAAGACTCAAGACTCTTATGGATCTATGGGGGAGACTCTGAGGTCTGCCGAATCGCCCCTGCTACTGACAGAGTCTCAGGAGACATCCTCAGAGGAAGGTTTGTGGGTAATTGCAGCACCCAAGTTGGTAGAAATCTCTTCCGCTATCAAGGGTTTGGAAGAGGTCTTCAGTAAGATAAAGGCCTTGACTCTTCCACCGCACCAATCCTTCTACTATCTACTATCTACTGCCTGGTACTTGTCTTCCACGGGGTCTATTATACGCACTTTCAGACCCAGAGAGAAGCGCTATGGAGGAGTATATTAAGGAGGCTCTTGCCGAGGGATTCATTCAGGCCTTCACCTCTCCAGCCAGTGCTGGCTTCTGCTTCGTGTAGAAGAGGGATGGGAGCCTGTGGCCTTGCATTGATTATAGAGGGCTGAATCGGTCAAGATTTGTTACCCCTTTTTAGATTAGATTATGAGAACACTCAGTCCTCTTTTATTGTCATTTAGAAATGCATACATGCATTAAGAAATGATACAATGTTTCTCCGGAGTGATATCACAGAAAACAGGACAGATCAAAGACTAACACTAACAGAACCACATAATTATAACATATAGTTACAGCAGTGCAAAGCAATACCATAATTTGATGAAGAGCAGACCACGGGCACAGTAAAAAAAGTCTCAAAGTCCCGAGTCCCCAGCAGCAGGCGGCAAAAGGGAGAAACTTCCTGCCATAAACCTCCAGGCACCGTCAACTTGCCGATACCTTGGAAGCAGCCGACACTGAGTCTATCCGTCCGAAAACTTCGAGCTTCCAACCAGCCTCTCCGATGCAGCCTCCCGAGCACCATCCTCTGCCGAGCACCTTCGACCTCTCCCCAGCCACTGAAACACGCAAAGCCAAGGATTTCGGGGCCTTCAGCTCCGGAGATTCTGGTTACCACACAGTAGCAGCGGCAGCAAAGCGGGCATTTCAGAAGTTTTCCAGATGTTCCTCCGTGCTCTCATGTCTGTCTCCATCAAATCAGAATTGTGCACGGTCTCCTACTCGACAGATAACAGATATCATCACTGAAGTGGCCGCACGCACTGCTGTCACGCCGCCATCTTCTCCCCGCTCCCTTCCTCTCATGAACACTGCCTTTGAGATTCTCCAAGGGGCAAGAGTATTCTCAAAGCTACACTTGTGAAGTGTGCACAACCTGGTTCACGTAAGGGAGGGTAATGAATGGAAGGCGGCATTCAACACACCAACAGGGCACTATGAGTACCTGGTCATGCCCTTTGGCCTTGTGAGTGTGCCAACAGTTTTCCAGGCCTTTATAAAGGATGTGCTCCAGGCTGCTCTCCATAAGTTCACCTTCGTCTACTTGGATGACATCCTAATTTTTTCGAAGTTCATGTAGGACCACCTCACTCAAGTCAGTGATATCCTAAAGAAGCTTCTCGATCGTGGAATTAAATCAAGCTGGAGAAGTCTGAATTTCACATAACCACCATTTCATTGTTGGGCTTCATCATCTCTAATGGCAGTCTAAGATAGACCCTATTAAGAATCTAGCAGGTAGTCGGAGATTGACTGCAACCAATCAGTGTGAAACAAGTCCAATAATTCCTGGGATTTGCCAACTTTTGCCGAAAGTTCATCAGAAACTTCAGCTCAGTGGTGGCTCCACTGACAGCTCTAACCAAGAGATCCATTGGCCCTTTTGTTTGGACTACCTAAGCAGAGGCTGCTTTCACAGAGCTCAAACAGTGGTTCACAACAGTTCCCATTTTGGTTGCACCTAACCTGGAATTTCCCTTCATTGTGGAGGTGGATGCTTTTGCCCCTTTTCCTGTCAGTAGAGATGGTTCCGCCAGGCTTAGTAGCTAAGCCACACATGAAGGCCAGGAGCTGGACTTGGTTGTCAGAGGCTATTTGAAGTGCACGCCACTGAGAGCAATTAATAGGTAGTGGGAGCTTGTCCCCATTACCACCCCTGGCTATAACAACCTTAAGGGGCCAACTGACCTATATTCTGCCATTTAATAATCCTTTATCCTGTCCACAACCCTATCTATCTTGGTGTCATCTGCAAAATAGGCGAGAGGAGAAGATGGCGCGATGCAGTACACGCGGCCTCCTCTCCGGTGATGAATATCTGTAATCTGTCAAGTAGAATGCCATGCACAATTCTGATTTGATGGAGGCAGACGTGAGAGCACGGAGGAACATCTGGTGAAACTTCTGAAATGCCTTTATCACTGCCGCCGCTACTGTGTGATCCGAAATCTCTGGAGGGGAAGGCCTCGAATCCTCGGCTTTGCCTGTTGCTCGGAGGCCGGGGTGGGGTCGAAGCGCTCGGCAGAGATGGTGCTCGGTGCTCGGTTTCGGAGGACTAGTCAGAGGCTTGAAGTTTTCGGACGGACTCAGAGTCGGACTGTGGTTGGGTGCTTCCAGGATGCTGCATCAGCAAGTTTGCAGCGCTGGAAGCTCATGGTAGGGAGAGTTTCTCCCTTCTACCATCTGTGTGAGATGTTGGGGCTATCGGGACTTTGAGACTTTTTTTTACCGTGCCCATGGTCTGCTCTTATCAGATTACAGTATTGCTTTTCACTGTTGTAACTATATGTTGTAATTATGTGATTTTTGTCAGTTTAGTCTTGGTCTGTCTTGCGTTTCTGTGATATCATACCATGGAACATTGTATCATTTTTTAATGCATGCATTTCTAAATGACAATAAACGAGAACTGAGTGTCCTCATAATCTAAAAAAAGCTTGCTAATTCGTCCATCTACATTTTCATCCATATCATGATATATATCACAAACAAAAGTGGTTCCTGTCACCAATCCTTGCAGGACACCACTGATCACAGACCCCTTGCCAAAAAAACAACCTTCCCCCCCCCTCCTTTCTGACTTCTATGGGCAAGCCAGTTCCAAATCCAAACTTGCAAGTCTCCCTAAATCCCATGCATATTTACTGTGCCTTCTGAAACAACCTACCACGAAGGACCTTATAAAATACCTTACTAAACTCCATGTAGACAACTTCCACTCCATACATACATCGAATTCCTTGGTCACCTCGTCAAGAAGACTTGATCAAGCTTGTAAGCCATGACCTGCCCTACACTTAAGGACATAAGAAATAGGAGCAGGAGTTGGCCATCTGGCCCGTTGAGCCTGCTCCACCATTCAATAAGATCATGGCAGATCTGGCCATGGGCTCATCTCCACCTACCTGCCTTTTCCCCATAACCCTTAATTCTCCTACTGTGCAAAAATATACCTAACCTTATCTTAGGTGTATTTACCGAGGTAGCCTCCACTGCTTCCTTGGGCAGAAAATTCCACGGATAAAGCCATGCTGACTGTCCCTAAGCAAGCCATGCCTTTCCAAATGCACATAAATCCTATCTCTCAGTATCCTCTAAATTCTTCCCTCCCACTCACATGAGGCTCTCTAGCCTATAATTACCTGGATTATCCCTACGTCCTTTCTTGAATCAATGTTGGCTACTCTCCAGTCCTCTAGGTCCTTACCTGTTACTACAGAAGACATAAAGATCTTTGTTTAAGCCCCAGCAATCTCCGCAGTTGCTCCTTTCAATATGCTATCAGGCCCTTAATGTTTTTCAGGCGACCCACACTATCTTCTCCTTAATCTCAAAACGTCCCAGCACATTACCATGCCCAACTCTGTCCTCACTAACCTCAAAATCCTCTCTGTGAATGCTAAAACAATGTATTCATTTAATACTTGCTCTGACTCCAAGCACAAATTCCCTCCTTTATCATTGCGTGGACCTACCCTCTCCTTAGTTATCCTTCTTTTCTTAATATGGGTATAAAATGCCTTGGGAGTCTCCTTGATCCCATTTGCCAAGGAAATTTCACGGCCCCTTATGGCCTTCCCACTCACCTGTTTTAACAGGGACTTGCACAATTTTTATAGAGTCCATGTTTATTGAGTTTCTCTAGTTTTCTTTAAGGTGCTTACTGAACTAGTCCATGCCTCAGAAGCATACAGGATGGCAGGAACCACTGCTGCCCAGCAAACCAGGAGATTTATGCTGGGTTTAAGGCCGTAATCTTCAAACATTCTTTTCTTCTGAGAGCCAAAATCTGGACTGGCACACTCAGAGCAAAACTGAATCACCTTGATGACTAACTTCAATGGGAGCAACACACACAAAATGCTGGAGGAACTCAGCAGGTCAGCCAACATCTACAGAGAGAACATTTAGGCTGAGACCCTTCATCAGGATCTCGGACGGAGCTCAGCCTGAAACATCAGCACAGGTAGAGACTTTGCAGATATTGAATATAAAATCCTGTAAAGAAGGGATAGGCCAATCCATTCTACTGACAACAAGAAAGCACTCTTAAAGACAAAAACAAACAGTATAGAACATTAGATTCAGGATGTTGGACAGTGGGGCCAAATTTTAAGAAGGATGACCTGTTAAAACATGCGAAGACCATAAAGAGAAAGTCAAGAAATGGTGAGTCTCACAAAGGATGTTGTTTGTACAATTGGTTCAAATTTCCTCAGTGCTGAGGCAGGTGTAGAAGCCCATGTGACAGGTTGTGATGGAGTAATGTCCTCATTCATGTGCCATTGGAAATGTGATGTGGGGTGTCAATCTTTCTGGGGCAGAGCTTCCCAGGTGCCCAAGAGTTCTTGGTTTCCAGACTTAGCTCTGTAATCAGTATTTCCATCAATCTTGTTGTATTGGCCAGTGCAATCCTCCACCTCAAATGAAACTCTTCCTTCCCTTATTGCCTATAAGCTTCCTGCAGAAGTTCTACGCGGAAGCTGAAATGAAACACATTTGAAGAAAATACAATCTGCAATGCCAAGATGACCTTCCATCCCATCCCCTCTCATTCTAAGATTTTCAGCAACACAGTGCATCCTCAGAGTACACCATCAGAGGGTTGTCATGAAAGTCCAGTGCTTGGCTGGCCTGGATGCATTGATCAATGGCCATATTTGTCAGCATCCCACTGTGACAAAGCTCAGTGGTGACTGAGGGCAATATCAGGAGCATGGCTAGTTTCCAGGTGTGTGTGGAAGGAGGGAGAAAGGTAGGAAAAAAGCAGCAATGGCGGAGAGGGATACATCACAGGTTTATCCAGCATTGTTCAGGGATTTGGTCAGGTACTCGTTAAATAGAAGCTAGTGGTTCCAGGTTGGAGACAATGAGACAGAGAGCTTTAGTGACGGCAAGGATTTCAATAATCTTGCAAGCCTCCCACTGCAGGCATCCCAAGTGTCCCAGATGACGTCGTCATAACTCCCCCGCAGAGCTCCAAGAAGAATATTACACAGGAACTGACATCATCCTCTCTGTCTTTGTACTGAAGTTGTGTCACCATAAAGAAGATGACTCACAAGAAGAAGTGTGTAGCTTACCTTCCCAAATGGCATGATCTAACTTGAAAATGGCACCAAATACTGCTTATACTAGGATCATCTGATTTACTGACAGAGTACAGACAGAGCACAGCCAGAGCAGTCATACACAGTTACTTTTTTTTCTAAACTCTATTTCATCTTAAATAGTTGATGTTTTGAACTTTATCCTAATCTAAATCCAGCTATATTTTCCTCAAGTATCACTTCCACACACCCACGGTTTTTGTCCACACTTTCCTGGGTACATTTAGTAAGATTTCTCTAACTGCTGCATTTCCCATTGCCCTTTTGCTATTGCCAGTTGCCCAGTCTTCAGATATTGTTTCATTTCCTCAGAATAACAGCGCTTGCATGGTCTCCACTGGGTGTCACTGCATTATTGAAGGCAGTATCTGGTTCCACAATGCATCAAAATTCATACCACATGATATATGGATACGTGATGTACTTAAAGACACCTTTACACAACAAAACTTTTGCTGAAAGTTGCTTATTCAGTTAAATAAACAATCCGAAATTTGTTGTAGGCAGTCTCTTAGTAAGAACTCTCCGGAACTCACTCCAAACATAGACGACTTGCACACTCCATTGTGCTGCGTAGTGTAAAAGATAGGTCTGCCAATTACTGAACTGAGTTATTCAAAAAGAACACTGCGCTGATAATACCATAAGGATTAAATAATCTGTTAACTCCCAGTCCTTATTCTTCACAGAATAAATAAAGTAAACTTATTTGACTGTGTCCCACTTCAGAAACAACAGGTGCTGTAATCCATTTAAACATATTTCCTTTGGAGTTTGAAATAACTTACAACTGTTTAAAGTTAGGATGAATGACTTATCTATAGAGTTCCTTGGTCGCTATGCAGCAAAGGCCAGCATGAACAGTTGTGGGGGGAGGAGGATAGAGGCACAGGAGATTCTTTACAAGTAACTGAAACTTTCGTGCCCTGAGCAGAGTTTTTACGTTACAGAAACTGCAAATGTTGAGTTTAACCTACCCTGCAAGCAGTAACAATATGCTGGAGGAACTCGGTAAGGGGAGAGGAACTGTCGATAATTGGAAAATCACCTCTTCTTCTTCTTTTGTGCTAATGGGGGGGGTGCATTACCGCCTCCTACTGTAATGGAGTGTGACGGGAGCCATGACAGACATCAGATCCTGCCTCCCGACATGAGATCCTGCCTCCCAAACCTGTTTTAGTTAAAAAGTTCACCGGGGCCCCACACGACTTAATCATCCCTGCCTCAGGTGTCAGAATATCTTGCAAACTAGGCACCCCAGATCTACCCAATAACTCCCAAACAGTTTCCTCCATTCCAACGAAAATCTATGGCACACCATGATCACATCTTCCATTACCTCTGGGACCAGCCTTATAAAAAACACACCACCCATTCCCATACTTACCAACAAGTGCCAAAGTGGAGTGCAAACCCATATGTCTAAACCTCAGTCTTGCCAACCACATATCTTCCCTCCTATTCCTTCCCAAAGGTGCCTGCCCTAAACTGATGGAAATAAATTGTAATCCCACTCCCTGTCCCACTCCTATGCCACAATTTCTGCCATTTTCCAATTCCACTCAACGTAATACAAGTTTTGGCTTCATACTTTCCTATATTGACTATAATATCTACCTCTAAAGTAGTAAGTGCCTGTTTTGCTGTATCATCTGCCCTTTCATTACCCGTTACACGCTCACGTGTAGCTACACAACAAAACTGTACAACTATTCTCCAGAACATATAAATTACAATACACTTCCATCAATAGATCAAGTCTACTTGAATGCTTTGATTCCAAACTCTGCAATACCAAGGAAGAATCTGAGTAGATTTCAAGTCTATTTAGCTTAACTTGTACAACCCATAGCAAGCTAATGATAATGGCCATAAATTCTGCTGCATAGACAGACAACCCATCTGTCAGCCTTTTCCCCACCTCAACATTAAACCAGGGGATAAATATCGCAGAACCCACCAGTTATTAACAGAGTCTTTAGAACCATCTGTAAAAATAAGCAAAAAGGAAAGACACTGCTGACAACTTCTCATCACGTCTATCTCCCAGTAACATCAAATCTATTGCCACATCTGGAAGTTTCCAAGGTGGAGAGCTCTTGGCCAGGCCACTGTTAGGCTAATCCGCAAGTCCCCAAGACCATACTCCTGCACATATTCCCTAATTATCCACCCAATCCACTTCCCTTTTCAAGCCACCAACTAACCTATGGAGCGAACAAACTACCAGTGTAGTAGCAACACACATCAAAGTTGCTGGTGAACGCAGCAGGCCAGGCAGCATCTGTAGGAAGAGGTGCAGTCGACGTTTCAGGCCGAGACCCTTCGTCAGGACTAACTGAAGGAAGAGTGAGTAAGGGAAATTTTCATTCTACAGACAGTCCAGTGTGGTGATTTTTGAAGAGGAGGTGTGAGATGGAAGAGGAGAATTCTAGGCCTACAGACAATTCTGATAAGGTGAGCGATGAAGAATTACAATGTTCTGAGTCATTTCACTGCACTAGTGCAACAACAGGCACAAAAAAGTCTGTCTTTTTTTAAACAAAACTGTAACAGTTTATTTACACAACAAATACACAAAGTACAAACATTAAGTATTTACAGGACAGTGCATAAATTCAAATTTAAATATGATTACTACTGTCTATAAAATGGTCAGTTACCTGGGGGGGGGCACTGCTCCCAGAAATCCCCCAATGTGACCACATGCTCCTTCTCCAAGAACAGCTGGGCACGAATCCCCAGAAGAGGGGCAGGCTGTTGCCCTGGCAGAGCCCTCGACTTTCTGCCACCTGGACCCGTGAATGGCCATCTTGGCCAGGCCCAGGAGCAAGCCCACAAGTGGATTCTCCTCGTGACCCACCCCCTTCCGTATTGGGTGTCCGTATATGAGGAGCGCGGGGCCAAAGTGCAACTAGAACCTGAGCAATAGACTCTTCAGATACTCAAACAGGGACTGCAACCTTTCACACGCCATATAATCCTGGTACACTGACTCCTCCCGGACACAGAATGGACAGGTGGATGGGGTGTCAGTGAACCTGCCCTGTGCAACACCTTGCACCCCAGGTCCCCAATGTACAGGGGAAGGACTCCTGCTTAAAGAGATTTCCACTGGAGACCTACTCCGCTGCTATATGCAAGACGAGTCTGGTCCGCAGACAAAGGCAAGGAAAGGTGTGCAAGAGCAGCCTGTACAAGAAACGATTTGGAGCATCACGGAAGGACATGGTGGGCATCCCTGAGAGATGGCTCATGTTGTGTGGGACCCTCTCCCGCTTGGTATCCTGAGGCCTGGGTCCAAAGAGCACTTCTGGCCCATCCACTTCCTTGAAACCCCCTTGTCACCCACCTAGGTCCAAAGAACACTTCTGGCCCTCTACTTCCCTGAACCCTCCTGTCACCCACCGTGATAGGATGGGGACCAGTCCCCCTCACAGCTAGAGCACCCGGTCTGGATGAGGTTAGACCCCATACCTTAACAGCTCTCGGCAAAAGCAAGGCAGCTCTCTCAAAGCAGCATGGCTGATGCTGTCTCCTGGAAGCCGCGTGCTCTCCTGCAGAGAAAGTGCGTCACCAGCGCATGCCATCTCAGAGCTGAATTGCAGGAGGACTTTCAAGAAAATAGTGTGCCAGATTTTGTTAAGTGCTTTGAAGATGAAGAATGGCTGCAGAAACTAGCCTACCTAACAGACATTTTTCATCATATGAATCAGTTGAACAAGTCTCTGGAGAAAATATTTTGACTTCAGGTGACAAGGTTTTTGGATTTAAAAGGAAACTGAATCTTTGGAAAAGTAATGCTGCAAAAGGAAATTTTGAAATGTTTCCACTGCTGCTTGGGCTTGAGAGTGAGGAAGGATATCAGAAAGTCTCAAGTCTTAGTGAAAACCACCTGGAAGAACTGCAGAACAAAATTGAACAGTATTTTGCCTCCCTTTCAACACAACGGTAAGACTTGGTGTGGGGCCCTTTTCCTGAATCTTCTGTTCAACCTAAGAACTTGACTTTGAGAGAAGAGGAAGAACTTTGTGAGCTGCACTCTGATTATGCACTCAAGATGAGATATACTGACCTGCCCCTGGACAAGTTCTGGACTTCTGTGAAAGAAGAGTATCCTGCCATTCATAGGAAAGCAATGAACATTTTGCCGCAGTTTTCAACTTCTTACATGTGTGAGCAAGCTTTTTCTTGTTTAACAAGCATCAAGAGCAATGATAGAAATTGCCTCATTTCAGTTGAAGGTGAAATCTTATCTCAAGATTATCTCAAGTTCAACCTAGAATTGAGAAATTTATTATGTTTGCCTTGAGAGTTTTTTAAATTTATGAAAGAGAAAAAGAGTAATTTCAAGAAAGGTAAGCTAAGCTTAACCATTTTTTTCAAGAAAGGTTGGCTACAAATTCATTCTCTACTCAAAAGACCATTGACAATTATTTTTGGATTATTCTATCTACAATTTACTGATCACACTAACATACCATGAGCTCTAGATATAATCATTTTTAAGCAGGGGTTCCGAGACCTGAAAATTATTTCAAGGGTTCCTCTAGGCCAAAAATGTTGAGAAAGGCTGCTCTAAACGGTCGGCAAGGGTTGCTTGGAGTGTGAAGGCCAGGGTTAGGGTAAGGCTGTAATTATGTGGGTGGCAGGAAAATTACCCCTCTTGTGTTTCTTGATCTCAATACAGGTGATTCAGTGTCACTTGACCCTGGCACTTTGATCTGGCCCACACCTTTCATTAACCTGGCCCAACACTACTTGGTTTTACTAACCTGGTGTGCACCGGGACACATCATCAGTAATACAACACGGGGTCTTTTGCTGTTTCATTAGACATTAGACACCCTCACCTATGGTGACCCAGCTAAGGTCTGATTAGACCCAGCTTTTGTTTTTCCAATGGACCAAGATAACGAAAGGCATGTCGCTTCAAGGGTTTGGGTATTTTAGACCTCATTGTTTGGTTTCATTTTGACTATTTGAGCTGTAGAATCTTTTGAGGCTTCATCTCAAATTAAGATGTAACTTTTCTACTTTAAGTTTACACTGATCTTTATTTTGTATCTGGGTGTGTGGGTATCCCAATGATGAAATTAATCCCTCTTCCAGTCAGGGAGGCATCAGTGTACAATGCTCCCTCGGCCAACATCTTCTGGATAGACAATGAGCCTATTTATTTCATCTCTTTTACATCTGTTTTTCATCTTGAATGAGTTTCTGGAACCGTTGGTGCCTGCAATTTGCAGCTTGGAGATTGTTTGGGTGATCCAGCGCTTTGCTGTCTCCGAGAGGATTCCAGGAGACAGTGAGCATGAGACTTGAGACGAGGAGGCTGCGGAATGGGCTGCGAGCTGATGTTCAACTCCATTTCACTGATTAAGGCTTCCATTCTTCACCGATTAAAGCAACAAGGGAGATTGAAATAGAGGCAAATGAGGAGGGACACTGTCTGCCTTCTGATGGCTGGTGGGATCACTCTGCTGCTGGACAGGGAGACTGTGTGGCCTATGCCTGTGCCCAGATGGTAGGCCTCTGAGTCTCTCTCTTTCAAGATGTTAGAGTATGTTACCAAACTTTTCTGTGTCTATAGATTTGGACTATGAACATATTTTTCAGTCTTACAGTTTTTATATTGTGTTTTCACCTGTTCTTTCTCGTTTTTTTGTGTGGGGAGTGGGAGTCTGGGAGGGGGTCAATGTTCTTGTTTCATTTCATTCATGGAGTGGTTTTGGGTTCTATGTTCTTGCTATGTTTTTGTTAGGCTTTTGGGCGGGGAGAGGGGGATTTGGGAGTCGATGTTCTTATTGCGTTTCATGCAGGGGAAGTGGGGTTTAGGGGTTGATGAGCATGTTGCCATTCTTTTTTGTGTGGGATGGGGAGGGTTTTCTGTTTCTCTCTGAGCTGACTTCCATGGTTTTTCTTTGTTTCATGACTATCTGGAGAAGAAGAATCTCAGAGTTATATACTATATACATACCTTGATAACAAATAAACCTTTGAACAAAAATACCAGTTGTAAAACCTACCATCCATAACAAGTTTACTGCATTTAATCAGAAGCCCCTCCCTCCATAACTTATCATAACCTTTTTCAATGGCTGAAAACACTGCAACTACTGGTTCTTTCACTGTAAAAGCTTTCTGAACATCATACAGGGACATCAAATGTAGATCTCCCTTTAGAAAACCCACATTAGTAGCAACTAAGTAATTCTCTCTTCTCCAAGACAAACATCAGCCTTATTACTATCATTTTCCATTATTTTACATAATGAAGAAGTGACAGCAATAAATCTGTGGCAATGTTCCCTCTAACGTGTATACATGTGCACACACACACACACACACACACACACACACACACACACACACACACCTCTTTTGCTACTAGCACACAAAGGAATTTAAACTGTGCACAAAAGGTTGTCACCCTCTACCTCGTTGGCATGTTAAGTATATTTCACAATCAAACACAACCATATTTCCTCTTCCGGTTTCTGATGCAGACGGTGTTGACAACGTGGAGTTTGTGCTGATTTGTCTGCAAATTTTAGAACTGGCTTATTTAGACGGTTTTTATTGAATAAGTTTCGAAGAAGCAGAAGGCATGAAGTGCAATAAAAACCTGTTAATTCACAAAGTGGAATAGCTTAATGAAACAGCAGAAATTGTGGTGTAGGTTTTGTGAGAGTGCAGATGAACAAGCGAAAACAATCAAACCCAGAGGAGATTAAACTTCTTATAGACAGTGTTTTGCTAACTGTTAAAATGAATGCTAAAATTCAGTGCGCACATGTTGCTGTCACTGGGCAAAAAGTTGCACAGCACAAGATTTTTGCGCACTCTGGTCATTACAAATTAGAGGGAACACTGACCTGTAGCTACCTGGCAGTGTCGGATCCTTCCCAGGTTTAACAATAGGCAGCACCAAAGCCCTTTCCAGTCTCCTGGGAGCATTCCTTGCTTTCAGACCTTATTTTAAAACTCGAGAAATTTCTTTAGGGCTGCCTCAGGCAGATGCTGGAGCATATGATACCTAACCATATCTCGTCCTGGGGCTGTAGTACTTGTACTATTGACAGCAAATTTCAGTTCAGCCAACATAATGTCATTATCTATGGCACTCTCAAACATCGCTTGCTTATCACAAATCTTCCCACTGTCCATCAAAATATGCTGTCGTCTCTTAATATACTCATCCCCTAAACTGTCTAGTCCACGTATCTTTGCAAACCTGTTTCCCAGACATTCTGCCTTTCCTTTATCTATTGTAGCCAAATTTCCATTCTCGACTAACACTGGAATCTAGTTATAACCTCTGACACCATTCATTTTCTTCAGCATTCTCCACACCACTATCAGACCAGTTTCCCTCCCAAATGATGAGCAAAATGCCCTCCAAGCCACACTTCTAGCATTCCTAATCTTAATTCCCACTAAACCCAAATTCCTTGATGCTACATCCACCACTATTCTGAGTCTTATCAGATTTCTTTCCCACCTGTACTGTTCCATTAACCACAGAACATAGAAATGCAAGAAAATCTATGCTTTAAAGAATCAATACCTCACTAGATGCTTCACCTCCCCCACTCCCGCCTATACAACTTCACTCCATCATCTTCCTCCATCTGATGGCGCTATTTTTCCCTTCTGAATTTCCCAAGCCTTTTGTAAAATAGGGCAACCTAAACAAGTGGTTCTATTAGCAGTCCCACACTTGGAGAATCTTCCCTCGGCGCCATCTTCACAATTCGCATATAGTATTCATGTTCACCTCTGCATTTTGCACGTCGTAGGAAGCAGCAACATGCCCCACTCGTTGGCATTTTACATGCAGTGGTGGAAGGTCATACATTCTGACAGAATAAATAGACTTAACGGTCGCTCTTCATCAGAAAAACACAACAGAACAAACTATCACATTTTTCTCTTCTCTCCAAGTCTGTAATCTCTTAGCCCAAACAAGCTTAACTCCTCTCAGGCTATCCCTAGATATCCTTAGATACTCACAGAAGTACACGCAAAATATCACCCGAACCTTTGTTTTCCCTCCTACAAATGTCCTAACAATTTTACTCCTGTTCAGAGTCTTCATTTTTAGTATTTTCTCCCTGTTCTTTTAAATCAGCACATGTAACCAACGCTCTACTATTCCACAATTTACTGACGTTACTTTACCAATATCATTCTGAATAACCTTCGTCAATCTAACCGGGTGAAGATTTTTTAAATCACAATTCGATATGAACGTAGTCATTATCTTGAAATCGACGACATCTTCTACGCCAGTCCTAAAACCCCTCATGGGCGACCTTTCTCTTCCAAACCCGCCACCCCTCCCCCCCCCCACTCACTTTCCTTTTATTTCTTGCCAAAATCCATTCCAAACTATCCTAATTCCCCATATGAATGTCCTGCAGTCACATTACAGGTGGTGCAAACCGCCAGCCCTCATCACTCTCGCCGAGAGCCCAGAACACAGCGCGGTTCCATCCAGCCACCGACAATTGCTCCTCGGCCGACCTCGCCGGCAACTAACTCGGCTTTCCCTCTCCTCGGGAAATCACCTATTCCGCGCCAGATGTAAACCTGGTGCACGGCCTGAGACCCATTTGAGTTGTTCCATTTAATGTTTCTAATTACATTTGGTTTCAGTATGTTTACCTTTACTTATCATAAAGACAATACAAATAATTTATGTTCACTTTAATACGGTATGCGTCGCTTAACGTCCAGGATACGTTCTGTGAAATCGGCCGTTGTGCGAACACCATATTATATACTTAGCAAACCTATATGGAGTACTGTAACGTACCCATATTGATTAAATAGCCAAAAACTAACACTAAAACCGTATACTGTACATTATAATACATACATACACTATAATTTTTTAGCAACACACAGAAAAGTTGCTGGTGAACACAGCAGCCCAGGCAGCATCTCTAGGAAGAGGTACAGTCGACGTTTCGGGCCGAGACCCTTTTATTCCAGCATCTGCAGATTTCCACGTGTTTGCGGCTATAATTTTTTATTTCATTTTAACCTTTTTAATTTTTTTTCACTTTTTAAACTTTTATGTAAACACTTTCTTAGCCTGTATCACACACAGTTTATCAAAGATGATCAGGATCATCCACATCACTGGTCTCAACTTCCTCATAGTGTTCCACTGGAAGAGTTTCAGGTCGAATAACCTGCGTTTGGAAGCCATGATGCACTTTACGGTAATATTTTTGAAAGAAAATTAAACAGAGAGATAACTCTACTACACTCAAGAGATGCGCGATACACGAGACTGGTTACGTCCGTACGTCATGTTCTCCGATCGGGGCTACGGACGTACATGCGATCGGATATTGTCCGAATGGACGTTAAGCAGCGCACACCTGTAGTTCTTTATTGTTGGTGCCTTCCTTTTGACTTCCCTTTACTGACGCCTCTATGCTCCGGGAAAGCTTCCGAGTCGCAGCGATTGACACTTCGACTATGGACTAGTTAGGGACGAGTGTGAAGCGCTTCCAACCAGAACGACTGAGTCAGTGGCATTAGCCCGTATCATCAACGGCACGAACTCAGACTATGCCAAGCTCCTGTGTCTCATTTACAGTGAGGAATTTGCAGAAAATAATTTAGAAAAGACACATAAGGAACTTGTTCAGAAACTTTTAAATATATTGAAAATGAGATTTCTGGAATCAAAGTTATTGTACTTTTTAACCAATTACTTTGAATGACAAGGTATAATTGGCATTATATTGCATGAGAAATTGCATTGTAAGTGCTCCATTCAGTTGCTGATAAACTTGTTTTTTTTTCCCCCAGCATCTCTGGATACAGTACATACAATTTCTGGTTGAAGTCAGCCAAAAATTAAAAAATATTTCTCCTAGTCATAACACAATATTTCAGCAAATATGTGTTTCCTGTGGTAGTTACAGTAGAGTCCTTGCCAAAGTCCTTGGTATTTGAACGCAGGAAAAAGATTCACATTCTTTTAATAGGGAAATTGGCAAACTTAGCAAGCTCATTTGACACTGCCAGTTACTTTATTAAAGTTCAAAGTTCCTTTTATTATCAAAGTACATATATGTCACCTTATACAACCCTGAGATCCATTTTCTTGTGTACATACTCAATAAATCTTTAGAATAATAATCATAATGGAATCAGTGAAAGAGTGTTCAACTAGGGCATTCAACCAGAGAGCAGAAGACAACAAACCGTGCAAATAGAAAATAAGAAATTAATTAATAAGCAAGCAAGCAAGCAAGCAATAAATATCGAGAACATGAGATGAAGAGTCCTTGAAAGTGAGTCCACTGGTTGTGGGAACATTTCAATGGGGAGGCAAGCGAAGCTGAGTGAAGTGATCCCCTTTTGTTCGAGAGCCTGATGGTTGAGGGGTAATAACTCTTCCTGAAACTGGTGGTGTGAGCCTTGAGGCTCTTGTACCTTCTTCCAGATGGCAGCTGTGAGAAGACTGCAGGTCCTGGGTGGTGTGGTCCGATGACAGATGCTGTTTTCCTGTGACAGTGTATCATGTAGATATGCTCAATGGTTGGGAGGGCTTTGCCCATGATAGACTGGGCCATATCCACTATTTTTTGTAAGATTTTACTTTCAAGGGCATTTATATTTCCATACCAGGCTGTGATGAAGTGGGTCAATGTACTGTCTACTTATTATTGTCATTATTCAGCTATATTTACTGAATTATAGATAAAATCCATTTGAAATGACGAGAAGAAGCACTGTACCTCAGCACTGCACAGATACAAGCGTTCCAAAAGCAGTGTGAGAAGCACAAATGCAAAAGTAATCATTTGAACAATTAAAAACAAAAACAACAGGAATTCTGCAGATGCTGGAAATTCAAGCAACACACATCAAAGTTGCTGGTGAACGCAGCAGGCCAAGCAGCATCTGTAGGAAGAGGTACAATCGACGTTTCAGGCCGAGACACTTTGTCAGGACTAACTGAAGGAAGAGTGAGTAAGGGATTTGAAAGTTGGAGGGGGAGGGGGAGATCCAAAATGATAGGAGAAGACAGGAGGGGTAGGGATAGAGCCAAGAGCTGGACAGGTGATAGACAAAAGGGGATACGAGAGGATCATGGGACAGGAGGTCCGGAAGAAAGACAAGGGGGGGGGGGACCCAGAGGATGGGCAAGAGGTATATTCAGAGGGACAGAGGGAGAAAAAGGAGAGTGAGAGAAAGAATGTGTGCATAAAAATGAGTAACAGATGGGGTACGAGGGGGAGGTGGGGCCTTAGCAGAAGTTAGAGAAGTCGATGTTCATGCCATCAAGTTGGAGGCTACCCAGACGGAATATAAGGTGTTGTTCCTCCAACCTGAGTGTGGCTTCATCTTTACAGTAGGGGAGGCCGTGGATAGACATGTCAGAATGGGAATAGGATGTGGAATTAAAATGTGTGGCCACTGGGAGATCCTGCTTTCTCTGGCGGACAGAGCGTAGATGTTCAGCAAAGCGGTCTCCCAGTCTGCGTCGGGTCTCGCCATTATATAAAAGGCCATATCGGGAGCACCGGACGCAGTATATCACCCCAGTCGACTCACAGGTGAAGTGTTGCCTCACCTGGAAGGACTGTTTGGGGCCCTGAATGGTGGTAAGGGAGGAAGTGTAAGGGCATGTGTAGCACTTGTTCCGCTTACATGGATAAGTGCCAGGAGGGAGATCAGTGGGGAGGGATGGGGAGGACGAATGGACAAGGGAGTTGCGTAGGGAGCGATCCCTGCGGAATGCAGGGGGGGAGGGAGGGAAAGATGTGCTTAGTGGTGGGATCCCGTTGGAGGTGGCTGGTGGGGTGGTAGGTGAGGACCAGGGGAACCCTATTCCTAGTGGGGTGATGGGAGGATGGAGTGAAAGCAGACGTACGTGAAATGGGGGAGATGCGTTTAAGAGCAGAGTTGATAGTGGAGGAAGGGAAGCCCTTTTCTTTAAAAAAGGAAGACATCTCCCTCGTGATAGTGGAGGAAGGGAAGCCCCTTTCTTTAAAAAAGGAAGACATCTCCCTTGTGATAGTGGAGGAAGGGAAGCCCCTTTCTTTAAAAAAGGAAGACATCTCCCTCGTGATAGTGGAGGAAGGGAAGCCCCTTTCTTTAAAAAAGGAAGACATCTCCCTCGTGATAGTGGAGGAAGGGAAGCCCCTTTCTTTAAAAAAGGAAGACATCTCCCTCGTGATAGTGGAGGAAGGGAAGCCCCTTTCTTTAAAAAAGGAAGACATCTCCCTCGTAATAGTGTAATCATATCAGTTCCCCTCTACCACCACTCTGCTCCGTCTAGCGGAATTAGTCCTTACTCTTAATAATTTCTCCTTTGGCTCCTCCCACTTCCTCCAAACTAAAGGTGTAGATATGGGCACCCGTATGGGTCCTAGCTATGCCTGCCTTTTTGTTGGGTTTGTGGAACAATCTATGTTCCGTGCCTATTCTGGTATCTGTCCCCCACTTTTCCTTCGCTACATCGACGACTGCATTGGCGCTGCTTCCTGCACGCATGCAGAACTCGTTGACTTTATTAACTTTGCCTCCAACTTTCACCCTGCCCTCAAGTTTACCTGGTCCATTTCTGACACCTCCCTCCCCTTTCTAGATCTTTCTGTCTCTGTCTCTGGAGACAGCTTATCCACTGATGTCTACTATAAGCCTACTGACTCTCACAGCTATCTGGACTATTCCTCTTCTCACCCTGCAAAAACGCCATCCCCTTCACGCAATTCCTCCATCTCCGCCGCATCTGCTCTCAGAATGAGGCTTTTCATTCTAGGACGAGGGAGATGTCTTCCTTTTTTAAAGAAAGGTGCTTCCCTTCCTCCACTATCAACTCTGCTCTTAAACGCATCTCCCCCATTTCACGTACATCTGCTCTCACTCCATCCTCCCGCCACCCCACTAGGAATAGGGTTCCACTGGTCCTCACCTACCACCCCACCAGCCTCCGGGTCCAACATATTATTCTCCGTAACTTGCGCCACCTCCAACGGGATCCCACCACTAAGCACATCTTTCCCTCCCCCCCTCTCTCTGCATTCCGCAGGGATCGCTCCCTACACAACTCCCTTGCCCATTCGTCCTCCCCATCCCTCCCCACTGATCTCCCTCCTGGCACTTATCCGTGTAAGCGGAACAAGTGCTACACATGCCCTTACACTTCCTCCCTTACCACCATTCAGGGCCCCAAACAGTCCTTCCAGGTGAGGCATCACTTCACCTGTGAGTCGGCTGGGGTGATATACTGCATCCGGTGCTCCCGATGTGGCCTTTTATATATTGGCGAGACCCGACGCAGACTGGGAGACCGCTTTGCTGAACATCTACGCTCTGTCCGCCAGAGAAAGCAGGATCTCCCAGTGGCCACACATTTTAATTCCACATCCCATTCCCATTCTGACATGTCTATCCACGGCCTCCTCTACTGTAAAGATGAAGCCACACTCAGGTTGGAGGAATAATACCTTATATTCCGTCTGGGTAGCCTCCAACTTGATGGCATGAACATCGACTTCTCTAACTTCCGCTAAGGCCCCACCTCCCCCTCGTACCCCATCTGTTACTTATTTTTATGCACACATTCTTTCTCTCACTCTCCTTTTTCTCCCTCTGTCCCTCTGAATATACCTCTTGCCCATCCTCTGGGTTCCCTCCCCCCCTGTCTTTCTTCCCGGACCTCCTGTCCCATGATCCTTTCGTATCCCCTTTTGCCTATCACCTGTCCAGCTCTTGGCTCCGTCCCTCCCCCTCCTGTCTTCTCCTATCATTTTGGATCTCCCCCTCCCCCTCCAACTTTCAAATCCCTTACTCACTCTTCCTTCTGTTAGTCCTGATGAAGGGTCTCGGCCTGAAACGTCGACTGTACCTCTTCCTAGAGATGCTGCCTGGCCTGCTGCATTCACCAGCAACTTTGATGTGTGTCATTTGAACAATTACACTGGAGAGGATGCAGAGGAGACTTACCAAATTGTTGCATGGGATGGAACATTCCAGTTCCCAGAAGGGACTGAATTGGGTTGTTTGTTTTGCTTAGAGTAGAAAAGGCCAAGAGCTGGGAGGAGGAGGTGCCTGGTTGAAATATATAAAGTTATAGAGCTAATAATGAGAATCTTTATCCCCTAGCAGAGGGTCTATGATCAGAAAGTATAGGTTTGCATTAAGAGATTACGAGAGGATTTGAGGAAATTTTTTTTCCACCAGAGGTTGGTTGAAATTTTTTTTTTTTTTTTTTAATTTTTACTTTTCTTTTATGTTATTAAAAAACACTTCTTTTCCCCTCCCCCCGGCGGTGAATCCAGCGGTTTCTACCTCAGAGCCCGCCGCGCCGGTCGCCTCTCGGTTGAAATTTAAAACACTGCCTGAGAAGGTGGAGGAGGCAGCATGGAAGTGGAGATGCTCACCTAAAGGAGAATGGAAAATGGGATTAATATAGGCAGGTGGTCAAGTGGGCTGAACTGGAACCAGATAGGGGAGGGAGGGAAGAGCCAGTGGAAAAAATGTCGGAAATGGGTTGATGGACTAAAAAGAGAAGATAGGTAACAGATCTTTTGGATATAGAATAGAGTGATGGCCCCTTAAAGGACTGTTGCTTAGGATGGTGGAAGAAGAGTAAGATGGCAGACTGAGTAAGACAAAGCAACATACTCAAAAACACAAGAAATTCTGCAGATGCTGGAAAGCCAAAGTAACACACACAAAATGCTGGAGGAACTCAGCAGGTGAGTTTTAGGACTTACATGAGGATCCGATCACATTTTAGGTCATATTCATGCAGAAATAGAGGAAATTCTACAAAGTTTACTAACTTTCTAACACTACTGTAGGTGAAGCCAGCTGGGTAGGAAAGGTAAAGGGAGAGGAGGGAATCTGATAGTAGAGGAGAATGGACCATAGGAGAAAGGGAAGAAGGAAGGGCACCAGGGAGAGGTGACAGAAGGATAAGAAGACGTAAGAAGCCATAGTGGCGAACAGAAGAAGAGAGGAGGAAGTAGATAGGGTGAGAATGTGAAAAAAATTAAATGACTAGTTTAAAAGCATTGTATTTAAATACATGTTAAATCTAAATGAAGGTGAATGAATTAACAGTATGGACAGTCATAAATGGGAATGCTCTAAATGGCAATACAGCAATTAGTCGATAGAGTAACCAATGCTGGAAACTCAACTTTCCAGAATATTGAACATTTAACAAAGACAGACAAAAAGGAAAAGGACATGGGTCGTTCTGTCAGTGAGGAATCATACCTGTACAGAGGTTGGAATGGATCTTGGTTCAGCAGATATTAGATTCAGCTTGGATGGAGTAAGCAATAACAGGGTGCATAAACTATTGGTGAAGCTGTCTAAAGGACTTCGAATAAATATACAGATGACTTTAGGGAACAGGAGCTGGAGCTGGATGGCCTACAGATCATGCAGAAAAATGAGGAGTTGACAGGTAGCAGCCACAGAGAGGCAGTCACAGCTGAGATGCAGGAGGCAGATAACTGGGTGAAAGTGAAGTAGAATAGGCAGATAGTGCAGAATATGGCTCAGAAGGGAAGAGGGGAGAAGACAAGAACAGTGGCGATACCGAATCCAGTAGTCAGGGGAATGGATAGGAGAATCTGGGGACATGAGAGAAACTCTTGGATGATGTGTTTCCTCCCAGGTGCCAGGGACTGGGATGTCTCAGATCAGGTCCATAGCAATAGGGAAGGAGAGTAGCCAAAGGTCATGGTACACATTGGTACCAACAATATACACTTAGTGGCTGCTTTATTTGGTACCTTAGTGGCCACTGAGTGTACGTTCATGAACTTCTGCCGTAGCCCATCTACTTAAAGGTTCAATGTTGTGTGCTCAGAGATGCTATTCTGCAAACCACTGTCGTAATGCATGGTTACCTGAGTTACTGTCGCCTTCCTGCCAGCTTGAACAATTCTCCTCTGACCTCTCTCATTAACAAGGCATGCTAGAGAACAGACTGTCACTCACTGGATGTTTTTATATTTACTTCGTTTGGTGTATTCTCCGTAATCTCTAGAGACTTGTACGTTAAAATCTGAAGAGATCAGCAGATTCTGAGATACTTAAACCACCCCGTCCGGTACCAACAAAGTCAGTCAAAGTCACTTAGATCACATTTCTCCCCATCTGATGTTTGGTCTGAACAACAATTGAACCTGTTGACCACGTTGTCTGCATGCTTTTATGCATTGAGTTGCTACATGTGATTGGCTGGTTACATACTTGCATTAATCAGCACGTGTACAGGTATACCTAACAAAGTGGCCAGTGAGTGTATGTAGGAAACGGGATGAGATCCTGAAAAGCGAATACAGAGAGCTCGGTAGGAAACTAAAAGCAGGACCTCAAGGATAATAATCTCTGGATTGCTGCCTGTGCCAAGCACTAACGGGGTAGGAATAGAATGATGTGGCAGATAAATGTACGGCTGAAGAATTGGAGCAGTGGGCAGTGTTTCAGCTTTGTGGTTCACTGGGATCTCTTCGAGCAAAGGTAAGACATGTACAAAATGGAAGGGTTGCACCTGAACTCATGTCCTTGGGGGCAGGTTTGCTGGAGCCGTTGGGTTTAAACTAGGTTGGTGGGGATGGAACCAGAGACAGGTTGATGCAATGTGTAGAGAGATTGTGAGGAAGGATAGGCAGTGGATAGGGCATAAATTAAGTCTGCTGAGTCTGTTGAAATGTGCTTAGTTTAATGTGAAAAGTATCAGGATCGAGGGTGATGAACTTAGAACATGGATCAGTACGTGGAACAATGGCATTATGGCTGTCACAATGACAGGAATGGCTGCTGAAGGGTTTAGATGTTTCAAGAGAGATAGGGAGGGAGGTAAAAGATATGAAGGAGTGACGTGGATGGTATTACAGCTGCAGAAAGGGAGGATGTTGGGGAGAGATTGTCTGAGTCAGTGTTGGTGGAAGTCAGAAACAGGAAGGGAGCAATCACTCTATTGGAAGTATTCAATCGACCCCCCCCCCCCCCACACACACACACACACACACACACACACACACACACACACACACCACCACCACCACCACAATAGCACCAGAATCACTGAGGAGCAGATCGTGGAAAGGTGCAAAAACAACAATATTGTTATCATGGATGACTGCAACTATCTTACAATTGATTGGCACCTCCTTAGTGCAAAAAGTTTCTATGGAGCAGAATTCAGAATTCGTTAGGTGTTTCCAGGAAGGATTCCTAACACAATATATGGACCACTCAACTAGAGGCAAGGCCATCAGTAGTTGAACATTTCGGAGATAGCAACCACAACTCCCAGACCTTTAGCATGGTCTTGGACAGGGATAAGAGTAGATGGTATGGGAAGGTATTTAATTGGGAGGACAAATTATAATGCTATCAGGCAGGAATTTGGGAGCATACAGAAAATTGGAAACAGATCTACTGAGTGTAAGGTACAATGAAAATGTGGAGGATGTTAGGGAGATACGTTCCCCAATACTTCTGCCCTCTTCAATAGGATTCTACTACTAAACACATCTTTCACTCACCCCACTTGCCACTTTCCATAGGGATTACTTTCCATTTGACTCTGCTATCCACTCATTCCTCCCCACTGATCTCCCTCCTGGTACTTATCCTTGCAAGCCGGACAAGCGCTACACCTGCCCCTATACCTCTGCTCTCACCACAATCCAGGTGAGGCGACACTTCACCTATGAGACTGTTGGAGATGCCTACTGTATCCAGTGTTCCCCATGCAGCCTCCTTTACATCAGTTGGTCCTGACGTAGTTTAGGGGATTATTTTGTTGAGCACCTTCACAAATCTGCCACAGAAGGTAGGATTTACTGGTAGCCACCCTGTTCAATTCCCATTCTCATTCCAACAAGTCTATCCATGGTCTCTTCTACTGTCACAAAGAGGCTACTCCCAGGCTCATTTTCCATCTGGGCAGCCCCCAGCCTGATGACATGAACATTGATTTCTCTAACTTCTGGAATTTCTCTCCCCTCTTCTTTCCCTCTTTTTCTATTCCCCACTTTAGTTCCCCTCTTACCACTTATCTTCTCATCTGCCCACCATCTCCCTCTGGTGCCCATCCTCCTTTCACTTCTCCCATAGTCCACTGTCCTTTAACACATTCCTCCTTCTTCTGCCTATCACCTCCCAGCTTCTCACATCATCCCCTTCTCCCACCCACCTTCTTATTCTGGCTTCTTCACCCTTCCTTTCCAGTCCTGATAAAGGGTCTCGGCAGGAAAAGTCACCTGTTCATTCCTCTCCATAGATGCTGCCTGACCTGCTGACTTCCTCCAGCACTTTGTGTGTGTTGTTTAGGGAGCACTTGCATGGGGTTTTGGATAGGTTTGTTTCATTGAGGTAGGACAAGGATGGTAGAATGGAGGAACCAAGGCTGACACAGAAAAGCTGAACATTTTGTCAACGGGAAGACAGAAACTACATTAAAAATGATGATTTATGGAAGCTTGTATGGCCTGTAGCTCCGGGTTTGTACTCCAAATGGGTTGTTTTTTTTTCAGGGTTTTTTTTGTCAGCAGGGGTTTTTTTGTTTTAGTTAGTAGGGGTTCTTTTTCCTTCTTTCTTTTTTCCAAAAAAAAATAGCTTTAACATTTTGTTTTTTCCTATTATTATTGATATATTGTTTAGCTTAGTTGATAGTTTAACTCTTATTGTACATATTGATATGTTGACTTGATTACTTCAATTTTTTGTTGTTGATTTTCAATAATAATTAATTAAAAAATTTAAAAATAAAAATGAAAAATGATGACAAGTGGACCTGTAACAAATATACATTCTGAAAAGGCAGAAAACCCTGAAAAGTGTTTCAATCATAGATTACAAAAGAAATTGATTATAGTATAAAATTAAATACTTTGAGTTTGTCCCTATAGAAGACCCAAAAAAAATCTCCTGAGATCCTGGAGAACTAAAGATTTAATTTAAATGGGCAAGTGAAAGAAATAAGTAAACAAGTTAATGAACCTGAATATTGACAAACTTCCACGGCCTGAAGATTTACAACCCAGAGTTCTGAAAGAGGTGACTGTGAAGATAATGGATGCTCTGATTATCAAAGTCCAAAATTTCATAGATTATAGAATGGTTCCTGCCAATGTGAACATAGAAAATATGACCCCACTATTTTGTAGATAAGTGGGAGAAAGAAAACAAGAATTATTGAACTGTCAGCCTGCTATCAGTAATAGGACCAATGTTGGGATTTTGGACAACGCACAAAATGCTGGAAGAACTCATCAGGTCAAGCAGCATCTATTGGGGGGGGGTGGGGGGAGGAATAAATGGTTGACATTTCAGGCCGAGATCCCTTGTAAAGACTCATCTTTAATGTGATGCCAAGAGAATTAGAAAATAATATCAAGCTAAATGTTGAAAAAGTCTTCGAAATGGGAGATAAGGAGGCGGATATATTCTCGTAAGGGGGAATATAGACGGGAATTCAGTTACTCTGCTGAATATATACGCACTCCCAGGAAGTGATATTAGTTTCTTCCAGAAAATCACTAATATTATGGTAACTGAAGCAGAAGGTCTCTTGATACGTGGGGGAGAATTAAATTTACAATTACAACCAAACTTAGACTCTTCCAGTAGAAAAACCCATGAAACAAAGTCATTACATAAGAAAGTTAACACACTTTTTGAGGATGTTGGTCTAATTGATATATGGAGAGACCTTTTCCCTGACAGAAGGGATTACACTCACTATTCTGCCCCCAATTCTTTATATACAAGAATAGACTATTTCATAACATTTGGAAAAGATAAAGACGAAATAAACACCTGTGGAATTGGGACAATAGATTTAAGTGACTATGCACCTATATATTTATCAGTTGATTTCGACCTGCAACCAAAGAATATTATATGGAAACTAAATTCTACTCAATCATCCCTATTTTAAGGAACAAATTAAAAAAGAAACTGGTCTTTACTTAGAATTCAATGATAATGGAGAGGTTTCACCTTCCATTCTATGGGATACTCTGAAGGCTATCTTAAGAAGGAAAATTATAACAATATCTTCATATAAGAAAAAAATAAGGAATAAAACATTAGAGGAATTACAAAACAAGCTGAAGGAACTAGAAAAACAACACAAATTGAGTTTGGCGCAGGATACATTAGAGGAAATTTTAAAAATTAGGAATGAAATTAATCGTTTGACTACACAAGAAATCAGGAAAAATCTAATGTTTCTGAAGCAGAGACACTATGAAAGTGGATCTAAATCTATGAAAATACTGGCGTGGAAACTGAAAAAAAAGATAGCAGAAAATACAATTCATAGATTTAAAGCTCCAAGAACAAAAGTGATAAAAAATAAGCTAAGTGAAATTCAGGAAGCTTTTGAAGTGTTTTACAAAACTATATTCTAAAGTTCCAGGGGGAAGCATAACCCAAATTGACACCTTCCTGAATTCTCTGGAATTACCCACTTTAAATGAAGAACAAACTAGAACGATGATTGCTGACATAACTGAAGCTGAACTAAAAATTTCAATTAGTAGGCTTAAATTAAGTAAGTCACCAGGATCAGATGGTTATATGGCAGAGTGGTATGAAGAAGTTAAAAATGAGTTAATTCCTGTTTTACTCCCCACACTGAACTGGGCCCTAAGAAAGGCACAAATGCCACCCAGCTGGAAGGAGGCGATAATCTCAGCTATACCAAAAGAAGGCAAGGATAAAATGGAATGTGGGTCATTTAATCTTAATGTAGATTATAGATTATTTACCTCCAATCATGGCCAAATGATTAGAAGAGTTTCTACCCACACTGATACATAATGATCAGACAGGTTTTATACAACACCAAACACAAGACAATATACGAAGGACACTACACATTATGGACCATATACATAAAAATAAAATTAAAGCAATAGTGATAAGTGTGGATGCTGAAATTGCATTTGATACGGTTAATTGGAATTTTCTTTAGAGTTTTACATAAATTTGGTTTACATGACACAGTTATTAAAACCATACAGGCACTATATGATAATCCCACTGCTAGGATTAAAATCAATGGATATTTATCAAATAGTTTTACCCTAGAAAGGGGCACGAGACAGGGTTGTGCATGGTCACCGCTACTCTTCGCATTATATCTGGAACCACTAGCTCAATACATCAGACCAAATGGAGATATCAGGGGAATTACTATTTATGCTCTGTCCCTTTAATTGGCCTATTACGCACATGACATTTTGTAACCATATAACCATATAACAATTACAGCACAGAAACAGCCCATCTCGACCCTTCTGGTCCATGCCAAACTCTTACTCTCACCTAGTCCCACCGACCTGCACTCAGCCCATAACCCTCCATTTCTTTCCTGTCCATATATCTATCCAATTTAACTTTAAACGACAACATCGAACCTGCCTCAACTACTTCTTCTAGAAGCTCATTCCACACAGCTACCACTCTCTGAGTAAAGAAGTTCCCCCTCACGTTATCCCTAAATTTTTGCACTTTAACTCTCAACTCATGTCCTCTTGTTTGAATCTCCCCCACTCTCAATGGAAAAAGCCAATGTATGTCAACTCTATCTATCCCCCTCATAATTTTAAATACCTCTATCAAGTCCCCCCTCAACCTTCTATGCTCCAAAGAATAAAGACCTAACTTGTTCAACCTTTCTCTGTAACTTAGGAGATGAAATCCAGGCAACATTTTAGTAAATCTCCTCTGTACTCTCAATTTTATTGACATCTTTCCTATAATTCGGTGACCAGAACTGTATACAATACTCCAAATCTGGCCTCACCAATGCCTTATACAATTTCAACATTACATCCCAACTCCTATACTCAATGCTCTGATTAATAAAGGCCAGTATACCAAAAGCTTTCTTCACCACCCTATCCACATGAGATTCCACTTTCAGGGAACTATGCACCATTATTCCTAGATCCCTCTGTTCTACTGCATTCTTCAATGCCCTACCATTTACCATGTATGTCCTATTTTGATTAGCCCTACCAAAACGTAGCCCCTCATATTTTCCAGCATTAAACTCCATCTGCCATCTTTCAGCCCATTCTTCTAACTGGCCTAATATCTCTCGGCAAGCTTTGAAAACCTACTTCATTATCCACAACTCCACCTATCTTAGTATCATCTGCATACTTACTAATCCAATTTACCACCCCCCACCTAGATCATTAATATATATGACAAACAACATTGGACCCAGTACAGATTCTTGAGGCACACCGCTAGACACCAATCTGACACACAGTTATCCACCACTACTCTCTGGCGTCTCCCATCCAGCCACTGCTGAATCCATTTTACTTCTTCAATATTAATGCCTAACGATTGAACCTTCCTAACTAACCTTCCAGGTGGAACTTTGTCAAAGGCCTTACTGAAGTCCATATAGACAACATCCACCGCTTTACCCTTGTCAACTTTCCTTGTAACCTCTTCAAAAAATTCAATAAGATTTGTCAAACATGACCTTCCACGCACAAATCCATGTTGACTGTTCCTAATCAGACCCTGTCTATCCAGATAATTATATATACCATCTCTAAGAATACTTTCCATCAATTTACCCACCACTGACGTCAAACTCACAAGCCAATAATTGCTAGGTTTACTCTTAGAACCCTTTTTAAACAATGGAACCACATGAGCAATTCGCCAATCCTCCAGCACCATCCCCTTTTCTAATGACATTTGAAATATTTCTGTCAAAGCCCCTGCTATTTCCACACTAACTTCCCTCAAGATTCTAGGGAATATCTTGTCCAGACCCGGAGACTTATCCACTTTTATATTCCTTAAAAGCGCTAGTACTTCCTCTTCTTTAGTCGTCATACTTTCCATAACTACCCTTCTTGTTTTCTTTACCTTACACAATTCAATATCCTTCTCCTTAGTGAATACCGAAGAAAAGAAATTGTTCAAAATCTCCCCCATTTCTTTTGGCTCCGCACATAGCCGTCCACTCTGATTCTCTAAGGGACCAATTTTATCCCTCACTATCCTTTTGCTATTAATATAACTGTAGAAACCCTTTGGATTTATTTTTACCTTACTTGCCAAAGTAGCCTTGTATCTTCTTTTAGCTTTTCTAATTTCTTTCTTAAGATTCTTTTTACATTCTTTATATTCCTCGAGCACCTCATTAACTCCAAGCTGCCTATATTTATTGTAGATCCTTCTTTTTCCGAACCAAGTTTCCAGTATCCCTTGAAAACCATGGCTCTCTCAAACTTTTAACCTTTCCTTTCAACCTAACAGGAACATAAAGATCCTGTACCCTCAAAACTTCACCTTTAAATGACCTCCATTTCTCTATTACATCCTTCCCATAAAACAAATTGTCCAAATCCACTCCTTCTAAATCCTTTCGCATCTCCTCAAAGTTAGCCTTTCTCCAATCAAAAATCTCAACCCTGAGTCCAGTCCTATCCTTCTCCATAATTATATTGAAACTAATGGCAAATGTTTTCCTCCCTCTTCTTCTATTCCCCACTCTGGCCACCTGCTTGCCCATACAGGCAATTTTGGCTGATAGCAACCTATAAAGTTATATAAATACTATTGATAACCCATGGGTGAAATGGACTATTAAAATATGGAAAACTATTATAAAAGAATATAAACTAGAGGGAGATATTGTAATTCTTAAAGGGTGTGTATATGACTTGGATTTTACGCTGAATAAACTGGATGCTAGATTTAAGGACTGGACAGCTAAAGGAATAACAGTTCTATGCAACATAATGAAAGAAGGAACACCGTTCAATTTGGAAATGCTTAAAGAGAAATACTTATTAGAAAAACAAGATTTTTAATCAATAACACACATCAAAGTTGCTGGTGAACGCAGCAGGCCAGGCAGCATCTATAGGAAGAGGCGCAGTCGACGTTTCAGGCCGAGACCCTTCGTCAGGACTAACTGAAGGAAGAGTGAGTAAGGGATTTGAAAGCTGGAGGGGGAGGGGGAGATGCAAAATGATAGGAGAAGACAGGAGGGGGAGGGATAGAGCCGAGAGCTGGACAGGTGATAGGCAAAAGGGGATACGAGAGGATCATGGGACAGGAGGTCCGGGAAGAAAGACAGGGGGGGGGGTGACCCAGAGGATGGGCAAGAGGTATATTCAGAGGGACAGAGGGAGAAAAAGGAGAGTGAGAGAAAGAATGTGTGCATAAAAATGAGTAACAGCTGGGGTACGAGGGGGAGGTGGGGCCTAGCGGAAGTTAGAGAAGTCAATGTTCATGCCATCAGGTTGGAGGCTACCCAGACGGAATATAAGGTGTTGTTCCTCCAAACCGAGTGTGGCTTCATCTTTACAGTAGAGGAGGCCGTGGATAGACATGTCAGAATGGGAATGGGATGTGGAATTAAAATGTGTGGCCACTGGGAGATCCTGCTTTCTCTGGCGGACAGAGCGTAGATGTTCAGCAAAGCGGTCTCCCAGTCTGCATCGGGTCTCACCAATATATAAAAGGCCACATCGGGAGCACCGGACGCAGTATATCACCCCAGTCGACTCACAGGTGAAGTGATGCCTCACCTGGAAGGACTGTTTGGGGCCCTGAATGGTGGTAAGGGAGGAAGTGTAAGGGCATGTGTAGCACTTGTTCCGCTTACACGGATAAGTGCCAGGAGGGAGATCAGTGGGGAGGGATGGGGGGGACGAATGGCCTCCTGTCCCATGATCCTCTCGTATCCCCTTTTGCCTATCACCTGTCCAGCTCTCGGCTCTATCCCTCCCCCTCCTGTCTTCTCCTATCATTTTGCATCTCCCCCTCCCCCTCCAGCTTTCAAATCCCTTACTCACTCTTCCTTCAGTTAGTCCTGACGAAGGGTCTCGGCCTGAAACGTCGACTGCGCCTCTTCCTATAGATGCTGCCTGGCCTGCTGCGTTCACCAGCAACTTTGATGTGTGTTGCTTGAATTTCCAGCATCTGCAGAATTCCTGTTGTTTGTTTTTAATCAGTATTTGCAGATGCAACATTATGTTAATAGGAGGGTGAAAAATGTAACTGAGGCAAGTACATGTTTGATAGAACTGTTTAGAAAAGCATATAATTCAGATAATGGTAGTAGAATCATCTCAAGCATGTACAAGGGTCTGCCAAATCGTAAAACACACTCGAATTCATACATTAAAACAAAATGGGAGAAGGAAGGCGGGATAACCATATCTGAGGAAGAATGGACAATAATATGGAGGTATCAATGGAAGTCTATCAGATCACAGAAACGGAGGGAGTTTGGGTGGAAAAACCTGATAAGATATTTTATTATACCCTTTCAGAAATCCCATTATGATAGTAACCTCCCTGTTTGCTGGAGAAATTGTGGAAATCAAAATGCAAACCGTTACCATATTTTTTGGGATTGCCCCGTTATCAAAGACTATTGGAGTGGGATACACAATGCCCTACAAGACATTTTTTTAAATGTGAAATACTCTTAGAAAGTAAGACCATATATTTTGGGTATATACCTCAAGAATGGTTGAAAAGAGATAAATATTTAATTCAAAAAGGAAAAATTGAAAAATTTATTTCTTTCATGTATAATCTGATTCAAAAACAGACACTTAAACAAGTCGAGACAAAAATGGGAAACAGATTTGAATATTAATATTGATGAAACAAATTGGTCAAGACTATGTCTTGACAGTATGACAAATACAATAAATGTTCGACTCAGATTAGTACAATATAATTTTTTACACCAATTATATATTACACTGCAAAAAATAAATAGATTAAATTCAAACTTATCTTATCAATGTTTTCGGTGTAATCAAGAAATTGGTACTTTTTTACATTCTACTTGGTCCTATTCCAAAGTTCAACCTTTTTGGATAAATTTAAGAATTTTATTGGAACAAATTATTGGAACTCAACTTCCACATAACCCTATATTATTTCTATTAGGTGACATTGAAGGGATAAAACCGAAACTTAAATTGAATAAATACCAGAAAGAATTTATAAAAATTGCATTGGCAGTAGCCGAGAAGGCTATTGCAGTTACTTGGAAATCGGATTCGTATTTAAGCATGGATTGTTGGAATAATGAAATTTTTAGCTGTATTCCACTTGAAAAAATTAATTGTAACTTAAGAGATAAATATGATACATCTTTGAATATTTGGCACCCTTATTTACAAAAGATAGGATTGTATATATAGGTGCTCCAATGATAAAGATGTTGGTCCTTTGGGGAAAGAAACAAATAAATATCTTAAATTTATTTCGAATTCCATGGAGCATGTGGAGACCTTCCAATATCCAGGCAGCCTTTCTTTCTTTTTTTTTTCTTTTTCTTTCTTTCCTTTTAGGTAGGGATATGTATCGGGGGGGGAAGGGTTAAGGTGAGGGGGGTAGATATTATTATTCCATGTAACCAAGTTTGAAAACTCAATAAAAATATATATATTTAAAAAATGGTTGAAAAGAGATAAATATTTAATGAATATACTGTTGGTGGCTGGTAAAAAGACTCTTACCAGGAAATGGTTATCACAGGAGAGCCCAACTTTAAACACATGGATGAAAATTACAATGGACACTTACAAAATGGAGAAGATAACAGCATCTGTCAATCATAAATTGGAACAATTTGATTCATACTGGGGAAAATGGTTTAACTACATTATTCTCACAAATCAATGAATATGTTGTAAAAAAGAGATCACTCCCTACTTGTACACAGTTTTCTTCTTGTTTGTTCTTTCTCTTCTATAAGTGTATACCTCAGATAAATACTATGTGGAGATTTGTGGCAAACATGAACATATGATATATACATACAGTATCTAAAATACATCTTATGGAAATGTTTGTGTGATGCTGAATTTCAATAAAAAATAAATTACAAAAAAAATAAATAATATGATTGAACAGAGTTAATGTGAAATTACTTTAACTAATCTATCAAAGTTCTTTAAGGATGAATCTATTAGAATAGATGAGGGCAGCTAGAGGCTGTGCATTTGGACTTTCAAAAAACCTTCAATAAGAATGTTAGAATTGTTTCAAATATAATGTGTTTCAATTGCCAACAGGAAAGAGGTTAACAAGGTTAGAGCTCATGGAATTAGCAGTTATATGTGAGCATGGAGCATGCAACTAAGAAAGATATACAAGGTCCATTGCTGTTCCATTCAATAGAATCACAGCAAATCTGATCTTTAGTTTCAACTCTACTTCCCTGCCTGATCCGCATAATCCAATAATCCCTCCCAGCCTTGAAAATATTTAATGAATCCCACATCCACAACTCTCCAGGATAATGAATGCCAAAGATTCACATCCCCCTACAAGTGTTTTTAGGTTTTTACAGCTGACTGTCTTCTTTTGTCTGATTCCCAGCTCCCACTTTAACAGGCATTCTGGATGTTCCCTGTGCCTCATCCCACCATGTCTTCACCTGATGAGTCCTTCCGGCACACTTCCAGACTTCCAGCAAAGTTATGGCAAGGGATTTTTTTTTTTTGTCACATTAGGCTAACTTCATGTTGCAATAAATATATTTGATTTTTAAAAAGAAATAAAATGAAATGCCATGTAATTCCTACACTATATTTTGGGGAAAATTAAAAACACGAAGCTACCACAAAGCAACACACACACATAAAGTGCTGGAGGAATTTAGCAGGTTAAGCAGCATCTATGGAAATGAATAAACTGTCAACGTTTTCAGGACTGAGAAGGAAGGGGGAGGTGCCTGAATTTAAAAAGTGGTGGGGGGGTGGGGAAGAGGGAGAAGGAGGATAGATAGAAGATGATAGATGAAACCAAGTGGGTTGGAAAGGTAAAGAGCTAGAGAAGAAGGAATCTGATAGGAGAGTGGCCCATAGGAGAAAGGCAAGGAGGAGGGGACCCAGGACAAAGGGATAAGCAGGTGGCCAGAGTGGGGAATAGAAGAAGAGGGAGGAAAACATTTTTTTACCAGAAGGATTTTTTACCAGAATTTTTTTACAAGGATGTTGCCGGGACTTGAGAAACTGAGTTACAGAGAAAGGTTGAATAGATTAGGACTTTATTCCCTGGAGCGTAGAAGAATGAGGGGAGATTTGATAGAGGTATATAAAATGATGATGGGTATAGATAGAATGAATGCAAGCAGGCTTTTTCCACTGAGGCTGGGGGAGAAAAAAAACAGAAGACATGGGTTAAGGGTGAACGGGGAAAAGTTTAAAGGGAACATTGGGGGGGGCTTCTTCACACAGAGAGTGGTGGGAGTGTGGAATGAGCTGCCAGGTGAAGTGGTAAATGCAGGCTCACTTTTAACATTTAAGAAAAACTTGCACAGGTACATGGATGAGAGGTGTATGGAGGGATATGGTTCAGGTGCAGGTCAGTGGGACTAGGCAGAAAAATGGTTCGGCACAGCCAAGAAGGGCCAAAAGGCCTGTTTCTGTGCTGTAATGTTCTATGGTTCTATGGATCTAAGGAGAAATCGATATTCCTGTCACCAGGTTGGAGGCTACCCAGATGGTACATAAGGTGTTGCTCCTCCAAGCTGGGAGCGGCCTCATTGTGGGAGTAGAAGAGACCATGGACTGACATGTCAGAATGGAAATGTGAATCAGAATTAAAATGTTTGGCCACCAGGAAGATCTGCTTTTGGCAGTTAGAACACAGCTGCTCAATGAAGCGGTTCTCCAATTTATGATGGCTCTCGCCAATGTACAGGAGGCCACATCAGGAGCACCAGACATAATAGATGACCCCAGAAGATTCGCAGGTGAAGACTGAAAACATGTTTTTCTTTTTTTAATATGTTCTGCAGACCAGTTCACTCTCTGCATTAGCTCTTTAAATTTCCCTACAGGTGAAATGGAAATGGAGTGATCAACTCTCATCTGTTGGTTTTGCTCTGCTCTGACATCTTGTGAGAACTCCTGTCTCAGGAACTATTATAGAGTCACAGACCCTTGTCAGAGGCTGAAGTCAAGACAACAGGAAGATAGAAATGTTCATCAGTTGGAAGGACTTAAGTGAAGATCATTACAAAAACCTGAGATACTGGAAATCTAAAGTTAAAATAGAAAATGCTGGAAATGCTCTGTAGGTCAGGCTGCATCAGTGAAGGGTTAATGCTTCAGGTCAAAGATCCTTTGGCAGAACTGGGAAGAAGAGAAGCTTGTTAAGATTGCAGAGAGGGTGGGCTAGTGACAATTTCTTTGATAGGGAAAAAAACAGAATGACCATGGGGATAAGATCTAGACAAGGTTCTGTGGTCAGTTAAAGACACTGTTTAAGTGATTTTCACTTTAAATTATTGTCAAGTTTTAGTTTAACGAGACAAGTTTCTTTAAAAAAATGAATACGGTACATCTGCTATTGCTCTCTGTAATATCTTGATCTGCTAGATCTCTCATCCAACTCAGTGGCAGAATCATTTGGTCTCCGAACAGCAAATTAACCACGTCAATTCCAATTGCACCCAATAATATTAATGAAGATAAACATTCAAAACATTGCAGTGAGAACACCTTGAACAAGTTATCAGCCTAAAACCAAGGATATTTAATTTTTCCCCAATGCATCCCAACCAAGGAACAAACAAATCTGCTGGGAGAACTCCACAGATCAAGCAGCATCTGTGGGAGGAAAGGAATTGTCAGCATTTTCAGTTAAAACCCTGCTTCGGGACTGAGAGTGGAGTGGCGAGGTGAGGCGAGATGGCCAGCGGACAAGAGGATGGGAGAGGCGAGAAGGGACTCTGAGGCGATTGGCGATTGGTGGACTGAGGTGCACGTAGTGCCGGATGGCAGAGGTGAGCAGCATAGGAGATGGAAATCTGTGACAGGTGAATGATAGATGGATACTGACAAAGGGAAAAAGGAAAAGTGTGTGTGTGTGTGGTCAGATGGAGCAAGGTGAAGGAAGGAGTGTGAAGATGGAGACAGCTGCACCTTGCTTCACGAGTTTTTTTTCTTCTCCTCCCACAGATCCTGCTGGAACTGCTGGGTTCTTCCAGCTGATTGTTTATTGCTCCAGGTTCCAGCATCTACAATCTCCATCCTAACCAAGTGTTTGCCCAACTCCATTTCTAGGGTGGAAGAGGTTAAATCCACAATGATCTCCAGGCTCTTGCTCCAGTGCCTTACTGGCTGGGATTTAAAACGATCAATTCCATTCATTATGACGAGGTTTGCTCGGGTTGCAGATCCGAACTGCCCGCCTAGCGTTGCAATCTCCGTGTCAGGGCGAGGTGGTGCTGGTGCTGGTGCCGGGACTGTGCGCCGTCAGTGGGCCGATCTCACCAGCAGGGGACGGAAGGTGTCCAGCGGATCTCTCCGAACAAGGCTGGCGTTTCCGTCGTCCTCCAGTCGCCGGTTTCTCGGAGTCGCCTCAGTGCTGTCGTCGGTGTCTCGCCTGGTTATGGCCAGCTCGGCTCAGCAACAGCACAGTGTCTCGTTGTTCTTTGTCCAGGAGGATCAGAAGGGGGGAGTTCATTTCTCCAATTCGCTGCAGAGTGAACAGCCACTGAAACTGCTGGTGGAAACAGAGGAGGGGGGAGCGGAACTGCGCGTGATTGACGGTAAGTTTTGCTGCCTTTAGCTGCAGCTGGATCACAGGCTCCCGGCAGTTTACTTCCCTCTGCCTCGTACACTGCAATTGCCAATGCGTGCTCCATGCGCCGCAGGTAGACGTCCAGCCTGCACTAACGTGCGACCTTCTGCAGATCCTGTGCGGGCTCTATTGTGTGTATTTTAAATGGCAGGAGGCAAATGGGCGGGCGCAGCCCTGCTTTAGTTATTGGGAAGGTTATTAAGCACCCGTATTACTTAGAGTAGGTCTGAGTATTTCATGCCATATCAAAATTATCTTCCGGTTGTAGGGGTGAGGAAAGCGTCTTACCGCACCCCTAACTTCAGAACATTTCAGACTCTCGATCGGTAGCTGATAGTCGCCAATCTCTGCCTGGGTACTCATCTGGAGTTATCTAACACCATTCTGTGAGCACTTAATCACTTAGTGAGGTATTTCGTCGTGTTTTTAAAATATACAGTCAGAGGTAATGTAACTGCGAATTTTGTGATTTGAAATTCACAATATGACGTCAGTAGGAGACTAACAACGACAATTCGTCGTGTAGTGATGAACATGCTACAAATCCTTGTCTGTGCAGATCCAACCCACAATTGCTGATACAATAGCTGTTGCAATTTACGTTTGTAATCACGAGGTGTTGCCAGCGTGTGTTTGTCTTACGCAGTGAAACTGCCAACAACTTCTATGTAGAGTGGTAACTTGCAGCTTCTGAAGTTCTTTCAAGAAGGCGAACCCTTGCATGCGGTCAGGCCCTGATGGTGTACCTGGTAAGGCACTGAAAACCTGTGCCAACCAACTGGTGGGAGTGTTCAAGGACACCTGTGATCTCTCACTGGTGCTGTCGGAGGTTCCCACCTGCTTCGAAAGAGCAACAATCATACCCATGCCCAAGAAGAGCAGCGTGAGTGGCCTCAACCACTATCATCCAGTGGCACTGACATATACTGTGATGAAGAGCTCTGAGAGGTTGCTCATGAACAGAATCAACTCCTGCCTAAGCAAGGACCTGGACACACTGCAATTTGCCTACCACCACAGTAAGTCTTCAGCGAATGCAATGTCACTGACTCTCCGCTGGCCCTTGGATCACCTGGACAATAGCAATACCTACATCAGGCTGTTTACTGACTACAGCTCAGCCTTCAACACCATTGTACCCTCAGTATTAATCAACAAGCTCCAGAAACCTAGGTCTCTGTACCTTTCCCTGCAACTGGATTCTTCGCTTCCTCATTGAGAGACCACAGTCAGTGTGATCCTCGCTGACAACACTGACGCACCTCGAGGATGCGTGTTTTGCCCACTGCTGTACTCTCTCTACACCCTGACTGTGACTGTGTGGCAAGGCACAACTCAAACGCCATCTGTAAATTTGCCAGTGACTCAACTGGTCTCTCAACTCTTCTGTCTTGCCGCCATTACAGACATTTACACCACACACTGCATCCGCAAAGCTAACAGCATTGTGAAAGACCCTGTGCACCCCTCATACAATCTTTTCTCCCTCCTGCTATCTGGCAAAAGGTATCGAAGCATTCGGGCTTTCACGACCAGGCTGTGTAACAGTTTCTTCCCCCAAGCCATTAGACTCCTCAATTCCCAGAGTCTAGTCTGACACCAACGCACCTACACACACACACACACACACACACACACACACACACACACACACCACTAAACACCACTCCACTCCCTTTGCAATTTTTGCTCATTTCTTTCTCAATTCCTGCTAAAACATTGTTTTACATTTACATCATTTATTATTATATTGTAAATTGTCCTTTACTGTGCCTATTGTCTTGTTTATTAATTATTGTACTGTCTTGCACTGTTTTGTGCATTTTATGTAGTCCTGTGTAGGCCTGAAGCCTAATGAAGTTTTGTGTTGTTTCACGTAGTCTAGTGTAGTTCTGTATTGTTTCATGTAGCACCATGGTCCTGGAGGATTGTTGTTTTGTTTTTACCGTGTACTGTACCAGCAGTTATGGTTGAAATGACAATAAAAGCGACTTGACTTGGTGATCAGTTGGTTGAGTGGTTGATTTGTTGATTTCAACAATCTTGCACTCAATGCCAGTAAGTCCAAGGAATTGATTGTGGACTTCAGAAAGGGGAAGTTGAGGGAACACACCCCAGTCATCATCAAGGGAGCAGTAGTGCAGTGGATGAGCAATTGCAATTTCCAGGGTGTCAACACTTCTGAGGATCTATCCTGGGCCCAACTTATTGATACAATTACAGAGAAGGCACGGCAGTGGCTATATTTAATTAGGAATTTGAGGAGTCTTGGTATGTCACCAAAGACTCTCGCAAATTTCTGGAGATGTACCATGGAGATCATTCTAACTGGTTGCATCACCATCTGGCCTGGAGGAGCCACTGCACAATATTGCAGAAGGTTGCAGATTCAGCAGGCTCCATCATGGGCACTAGCCTCCCCAGCATCGAGGACACCTTCAAAAGGCGATGACTGGAAAAGGCAGCATCCATTATAAAGAACTCCCGTTACCCAGGACATGCCCTCATCTCACTGATACAATGGAAGAGGAGGTACTGGAGCCTGAAGAGAGACACTCAACATTTTAGGAATAGTGTCTTCCCCACCCCTATCAGACCTCCAAATGGACAATGAACCCATGTATACTACCTCACTATTTTTTTCTTCTTATGCTGTCCTTTTGTGCTGTAATTTCTTACTGTAATTTATAGTTTTTATTGTTATGCATTGCAGTGTACAGCTGCAATAAAACAACAAATCTCATGACGTATGCAAGTGATATTAAACCTGATTTCCAATATTCTGTCCCTCCAGGATTTGTTTTCTAAAATACAAACTTTAGATACTTTCTACTTCATACTTTATTGTCACCAAACAATTGATACTAGAACGTACAATCATCACAGCAATATTTGATTCTGCGCTTCCCACTCCCTGGATTACAAATATTAAATATTAAAAATAGTAAAAAAAATTCGTAAATATTAAAAATTTAAATTATAAATCATAAATAGAAAATAGAAAAATGGAAAGTAAGGTAGTGCAAAAAAACCGAGAGGCAGGTCCGGATATTTGGAGGGTATGGACAAGATCCGGGTCAGGATCCATTCAGCAGTCTTATTGCAGTTGGAAAGAAGCTGTTCCCAAATCTGGCCATACGAGTCTTCAAGTTCCTGAGCCTTCTCCCCGAGGGAAGAGGGACAAAGAGTGTGTTGGCTGGGTGGGTCGTGTCCTTGATTATCCTGGCAGCACTGCTCCGACAGCGTGCGGTGTAAAGTGAGTACAAGGACGGAAGATTGGTTTGTGTGATGTGCTGCGCCGTGTTCACGATCTTCTGCAGCTTCTTTCGGTCTTGGACAGGACAACTTCCATACCAGGTTGTGATGCACCCTAGGAGAATGCTTTCTATGGTGCATCTATAAAAATTAGTGAGGGTTTTATGGGACAGGCCAAATTTCTTTAGTTTTCTCAGGAAGTAAAGGTGCTGGTGGGCCTTCTTGGCAGTGAACTCTGCTTGGTTGGACCAAGTCAGGTCATTTGTGATATTGACTCCGAGGAACTTAAAGCTTTTGACCTGTTCCACTTGCGCACCACCGATGTAAATTGGGTCGTGCGGTCCGCTACTCCTTATGAAGTCAACAACCAATTCCCTCATCTTGTTGACGTTGAGGGATAGGTTATTGTCTTCGCACCATGCCACCAGGTTCTTAATTTCCTCTCTGTACTCAAACTCATCATTACCAGAGATACGGCCTACAATTGTTGTGTCATCAGCAAACTTATATATTGAGTTTGATGGAAACTTGGTTACACAATCATGGGTGTACAGTGAGTACAGCAGAGGGCTGAGTACACAGCCTTGTGGGGCACCGGTGCTCAGAGTGATGGTAGAGGAGAGCTTGTCCCCTATTTTTACAGCCTGGGTCCTGTCTTGAAGATCCAGCTGCAGATCTGAGTACTAAGGCCCAGGATCCGGAGCCTTATAATATAATATTTTCACAAGAATTGTGTACTGATACTGTAAATGCTCAGGTTAAGCTTCCTGTAATGATTGCATGCTAAAACATTGCTGCTTAATACCTCTCTTGAATTAAAAAAATAATCTTTGGAATTTGTAACACTCCTTTGATGTCGTGGAGTTTATTGTCATGTGCACATGTATACTGATACAGGTACAAGGAGAAACCTTGAAGTAGCATCACAAACATGTAAGTAGAGACAACACACAGAATATAAATTATGCAAGACAATGAGAAGAGAAAAAGACTTCAAAAACAAACATTAGTGCAAAAAAAAGGCAGAGAGACAAGTCTATGATCAGGCAAGAAGCGGTCCACAGTTCTCCATTGCTGAGGTTGAATTAAGGTGGTTCAAGAATCTGATGGTTCAAAAGTGAATGATTTAAAAATTGAATGGATTGTAAATCTTTTAAAATGAATTAAATATAAGAATATATAATTCATTTTTGCCTTAATTTCACGCAACATACAACCGTTCAGCTAGCATACTGAGAGATTGCAGATGCCGGAATCTGGAGCAACAGATGATGTGCCAGAGGAACGCTGTGGGTCAGGCAGCTTCTGTGTGAAGAAAGAAATTGTTACATTTCAGATCAAAACCCGGCATCAGTACTGCAGATGCTGCATGACCTGCTGAGTTCTTCCAGTGCTTTGTAGAGAGGATGATATGTTGGGGTCTGTAGTGAAGAAGTTATTTCCTGGTGATTATATTTGGTCTTATCAACACAACCAGACTGATGGAGAGGAGTAGCTCCAGGGAGCCCAACTAAATTCCAAGATGTTGCTTTTACGCCCCTGGAATTGTAAATGCCCTTTATTTTTCAGCTTGGATGTTCTCTCTTGATTACCAGAGTGCAGAACAGCCGTTTGCACTGGGGACATTTGTGTGATGTTGAAATACATGAGAAATGAAAGATAATAGCTTTGAGGTGCACAGGTAACAAGGGTACAGCTGAGAATGAGCTATGCCAAAGTTACATGAATCTGACCTTGTACTGTGACTGTAATTAGGAAATTGAGGAGCTGGGGAGGACAGGGCAAGTAATAGACATTTTACTCAAAAAGCAGGGGAAAGCGAAAAGTAAAATCCTTGCTTGGTTCTGTAAACTACCTCCTATATTTTGGCTCCAACGTGTTTTACCTGTGGCCCACTTTCTCAAACACGATCTTTTATTTGTCTGGGTAATGGAAGTAATTCTGAGTTTTGGATTCACACAAGTTCTGCTCGCTGGTAAATTATCAGCAGCACTGCTTCTGCAAGATCCCTGAAGTCCACTGGCAGGAAAGACTGATTCATGTCAAGGTCCATGTCCAGTACTGAGATTACGGTCATCTGGGTGGACCACAATATTCACACACCTAACACCAGACTGTCAAGGTGCACTCTACTCTGAGCTTCACCATGGTGGGCTACTTACTGGATTACAGAAAAAATTGATCCGGGTACATTGCCAAGGCAACTGCAATAGGTCTGTAGTGCAGCTAGTGGAGCTGCTACCCTGTAGATCGGGTAACACCAATTTAGCAACACAAACAGGAGGAAATCTGCAGATGCTGGAATTTCAAGCAACGCACATAAAAGTTGCTGGTGAACGCAGCAGGCCAGGCACCATCTCTAGGAAGAGATACAGTCGACGTTTCAGGCCGAGACCCTTCGTCAGGACTAACTGAAAGAAGAGATAGTAAGAGATTTGAAAGTGGGAGGGGGAGGATGAGATCCAAAATGATAGGAGAAGACAGGAGGGGGAGGGATGGAGCCAAGAGTTGGACAGTTTATTGGCAAAAGGGATATGAGAGGATCATGGGACAGGAGGCCGAGGGAGAAAGAAAGGGGGAGGGGGGAAGCCCAGAGGATGGGCAAGGCATATAGTGAGAGGGACAGAGGGAGAAAAAGGAGAGAGAGGGAAAAAGAATATAGATATATAAAATAATAAATAAATAACAGATGGGGTATGAGGGGGAGGTGGGGCATTAACGGAAGTTAGAGAAGTCAGTGCCCTGACTTTGGATGCTGCCTGTGCTGTGTTTGCATGTTTTTGTGTGTCAGCTTGGTTTTCTTCTTCCAGGTGCTCTTTTCATCCCAACAATGTGTGTAAGTCAGTTGACAGCTGTAAAATTCCATTGGGGTGTTGTTAGTTAATGGGAATGTGGGTGATTTATGGTTGGTTGAGCTCAGTGGCTGAAGGGTGTTTTACAATGTGTCTTACTCAGCATGTTCCAATCTTTATATTCTATGTAGTAGAAAATGTTTAAAATATTGGTTAATAATCAGAGTCAAAGAACACTACAACACAGAAACAGGCTCTTCAGCCCATCTAGTCTGTACCAAACAGTTAATCTGTCTAGTCCCTTCGGCCTGCACCCAACTATAGCTCTCCGTAACATTCACATCCATGCACTTATCAAAGTTTCTCTTAAATGTCAAAATTGAGTCCACATCCCCCAGTTGCGGTGGCAGCTTGTTCCACATTCTCACCACCTTCTGAATGAAGATGTTCCCCTTAAACATTTCACCTTTCACCCTTAACCCATAACCTCTGGTTGTAGTCTCACCCAACCTCAGTGGAAAAAGCCCTGTCTATACCCTTCATAATTTTGTATACTCTATCAAATCTCCCCTCGATGTTCTACATTCCAGGGAATGAAGTCCTAATCTATTTAATCTTTCCCTATAACTCAGGTCCTCAAGTCCTGGCAACATCCTTGTAAATTTTCTCTCTACTCTTTCAAGCTTGTTTACATCTTTCCTTTAGGTAGATGACCAAAACTGCACACAATGCTCCAAGTTAGGCCTCACCAACATCTTATACAATTTCGACATAACATCCCAACTCCTGTACTCAATACATTGATTTATGGAGGCCAATGTGCCAAAAGCTTTCTTTATGACACTATCTACCTGTGCTGCCATTTTAAAGGACTTATAGATCCGTCTTCCCAGATCCCTCTGTTCTACTGCACTCCTCAGTGCCCTACTGCTCACAGTGAAAGACCAACCATGGTTGGACCTCCCAAAGTACAACACCTCACACTTGTCTACATTAAATTCCATCTGCCATTTTTCAGCCCATTTTTCCAGCTGATCCAGATCCCACTGCAAGCTCTGGTGGTCTTCCTCGCTGCCCTCTACACCTCCAATCATGGTGTCATCCGGAAATTTGCTGATCCAGTTTACCACATTATCATCATCCTCTAGATTGTTGATATAGATGACAAACAATAACGGTCCCAGCGCTGATTCCTGCGGCACACCACTAGTCACAGGCCTCTGTTCAGAGAGGCAACCATCTGGTACCACTCCCTGCTCCTCTGGCGAATCCTACGTCTAATCCAGTTTACTACGTCGTCTTGAATGCCAAGCAACTAAAACAACTTGACCAGCTTCCCATGTGGGATCTTGTCAAAGGCCTTACTAAAGTCCATGTAGACAACATTCACTGCCTTGCTTTCATTAACTTTCCTGGTAACTTCCTCGAAAAACTCTATAAGATTGGGTAGACATGACCTACCATGGTCAAACCCATATTGACACTCCCTAATCAGTCCCTGTCCATCCAGATCCTTATATGTGCAGTCCCTTAGAATCCATAACTTTTCTACTACTGATGTCAGGTTAACCGGCTTATAATTTCCTGACTTATTCTTAGAGTCTTATTTAAATAACAGAACAACATTAACTATCTTCCAATCCTCCCGCTTCTACCCCGTGGCTAAGGATGTCTTAAATATTTCTGCTAGAGCCCCTGGAATTTCTGCACTAGCTTTGCATAGGGTCCGAGGGAACACATTGTCAGGCCCTGGGAATTTATCCACCCTAATTTGCCTCAAGGCAGCAAACACTTCCTCTGTAATCTATATAGGGTCCATGACCTAGCTGCTGCTTTGCCTCACTCTGTGTCCATCTTATGAGTAAATACAGATGCAAAAAATACATGTAAGCCAGGGGTTCCCAACCTTTTTTTATGTCATGGAGCCCTACCATTAACCGAGGGGTCCGTGGATCCCAGGTTGGGAACCCCTGATTTAATATCTCTCCCATCTCTTTTGGCTCCATGCATAGATTACCACACTGATCTTCCAGAGGACCAGTTTTGTCCCTTGTTCTCCTTTTGCTCTTAGTATACCTGTAGGAGCCCTAAGGATTCTCCTTCACCTTGGCTGCTAGAGTAACCTCGTGCCTTCTTTTTGCCCTCCTGATTTCCTTAAGTATTCTGTTGCTTTTCTTGTATTCCTCAAGTACTTGATTTGTTCCTACCAGCCTATACCTGCTATGCACCTCCTCCTTTTTCAATATTTCTCAAAACCAAGGTTCCCTAAACCTGTCACCCTCGCTTTTTATCCTGACAGGAACATACAAACTCTGAACGCTCAAAATTCCACTTTTAAAGGCCTTCCTTTAAAAGTACAGCTTTACCAGAAAACTACCTGTCTCAATACACACTTGCCAGATCCTTTCTAATACCATCAGCATTGGCCATCCTCCAATTTAGAATCTCAACCAGAGGACCAGATCTGTCCTTTTCCATGATTACGTTGAAGCTAATGGCATTATGATCACTAGATGCAAAGTTGTTCCCCTACAACTTCTGACACCTGCCCTAATTGGAGATCTGGCATCACACTCTGTTGAATTGGGACTTCTGTATGCTCATTAAGGAGGCTTTCCCCTGAACATATTTGACAAACTTTTTCCCATCCAGCCCTTTTACATCATGGGAGTCCCAGTCAATATGTGGGTTATTAAAATCACTTACTATCACAACCTTATGTTTCTTGTAATTGTCTGCGATCTCTCTACAAATTTGTTCCTCTAATTCCCACAGACTGTCCGGTGGCCTGTAATATAGCCCATTAACATAGTCATGTCTTTCTTATTCTTCAGTTCTACCCATAAAGCCTCCTTAGACAAGCTCTTCAGTCTGTTGAAAGAGCACTGTCACGACATTTTCCCTGACAGTAATGCCACCCGTCCACCTTTAATCCCTCCTACTCTATCATGTGTAAAACAACAGAACCCCAGAACACTGAGCTGCCAGTCCTGCCCCTCCTGCAGCCAAGACTCACTAATGGCTACAATGCCATAATTCCAAGGGCTGATCCATGTCCTAAGCTCATCCGCCTTTCCGACAATACTCCTTGCATGGAAATATACACAGCTCAGAACATTAGCCCCACTTTGATTCCTAACTTTGATCGTAGGCTTAACAACAACTTTCTCCACAACCACTCTACTATCTGTCCTTTTGCTCTGGTTCCCATCCCCCTGCAACTCTAGTTTAAACCCTCCTCCCCCACTAGTGCAGCATTAACACACCTTCCCGTAAGAATATTAGTCCCCCTGCAGTTCAGGTGCAAACAATCCCTTCTGTACAGGCCCCACCTTCCCTAGAAGAGAGCTCAGTAATCTAAAAATCTGAAGCCCTCCCTCCTGCACCATCTCCTTAGCCATGTGTTAAACTGTATGACCATCCTGTGTGTGCCCTCACTAGCACGTGGCACAGGTAGCAATCCTGTGATCACAACCTTGGGTGTCCTGTCCTTTAACTTAGCGCCTAACTCCCTGAACTCACTTTGCACGACCTCGTCACCCCTCCTACCCATGTCATTATTCGTACTGATGCGGATGATGATCCCTGGCCGCTCACCCTCCCACTTAATAATGCTCACCTCTTCTTCGCCTCCCCCCCCCCCGGCCCCCGGAGCCACAGACCCACAGACCCAAACTCAGTGCCAGAGACCTGACTGCTGGACTACTGTGGCTTTTCAAGTCATTCCCACCCCCACCCCCAGCAGTATACCTGTTTTTGAAGGGAACAGCCACAGAAGTATTCCGCACTGCCTATCCCTATTCCCTCCTCCTGACGGTCACCCAGTTACTTGGGTCCTACACTTTAGGTGTAACTACCTCCATATATGTCCTGTCTATCAACCCCTGGGCTTCCTGAATGATCCAGAGTTTATCAAGTTCCAGCTCTAACTCCTTAACACAGTCTGTTAAAAGCTGCAGCTGGATGCACTTCTTGCGAGTGCAGTCATGAGGGAGACTCGAGGTCTCCCTGCCTTCCCACATCCCACAAGAGGAACATTCCAGTATCCTGCCTGGCATCTCCACTGCTGTAGGCGTGCAACAAGAAGGAAATAAAGAATAAATAATGAAAAAAAATTACCTACTGCCTGTGCTTCTCCTCGCTGAAACCTCGATGAGCCAAAGCCTCAGCTCCCTACTCTAATACTGGCCCATTCGCACAATGGCCACTCTGCTTATAGCTAACTTTCGTTTTGGATTTTCCCAAGTGTCTAATTATGCCCAATCCAATGTTTCCTTGGGAACTGTGGCGTGCAAAATGTGCCGACTGCCCCACTTGTTTCTTTTAAACTCTTTTTCTCTCTCTCTACGCAATCCAATCCAATTGTGCCTTTTACCTTGTGGAGTGCTGTCTCAGAGAATTCTTCTAAGTTACCAGGTGCTTACGATGCTTGATAATGTCATCTCTGCTGGATTATTATTGCACTGATTTATTGTATGAACTAATCCGCAATAGTTGGCATTTCCTTTAATAGCTGCCAATTAAATGTAAAGGCGTCTCAAATCTCAAGAGAAATAACTGATGTCAAGTTCTGTATAATTCACAAAAATACTTTGAAATTGCAAATAAGATTCTGTAATCTGCAATCTAAATTATCTAAGTATATATTTGAAAAATCTTCTTGATATTATTAAAGTTATTCGAGTCTGCACGGAATAAATTAAAAGCAGTCTATATGATCCATCGCAAACTCCAATTTATTTCTGTTCAAATGTCTCTTGTAGATAACTGTTGCATTGGAAATCTGAATTATTTCAGCAAAACTTGATTCAATTTCATCAAGTTTATTGATCCTGTTCTTCATGTATAATTTCAAATTAAAGCTTTCACTTCCTCTGATGTTCGTCTTACCTCCTGCATGTTTCAAATGCTCTGGTTTCCAATAAATGTCAACTGTTCCTGTTATACCACCTTAGAGGTGTATTGATCTTTTTCTCTTGAACTTCTCTAGTGCGTCATACAGAAATATTGGCACTGGTAAAGTTATGTTTATAACACTAAAATCTTACATTCAGTACAAGCACAAATACACTTATTTGTCACTCGCTCCTTAACCGGTTGGGATAAAATTAACTTTAGAAATGCACAAGAGTCCTGAATAGAAACAGAAATCTAAGGGCGATAGGACTGTGCGGTTGTAGATGTAGGAGGGGAAGATACGATGGAAGGATTTAAAAACATGGGTAAAAATTGAAACATTCTAAATCCAAGACCATCATAATTCAGGAAGCAGACATTTGTTATGTGGATCTGGTGAGAATTAGGATATAGAACAGAACATTACAGCACACGATATTATGCCAACCATTTAGAACATAGAGCGGTACAGCACAGGAACAGGCCATTCAGGCCATAATGTTGTGCTGAACCAGCTAAAAAGCAAATGAAAAATGTCCAAAACACTAATCCTCCTACCTACACAATGTCTATATCCCACCATCTTCCTTACATCCATGTGCCTATCCAAACATCTCTTAAAAGCCTCTAATGTATTTGCCTCTACCACCATACCAGGCAGCACATTCCAGTTATCCATGACTCTCTGAGTAAAACAACTTAGCCCTCGCATCCCTGTTGAACCTACTCCCTCTCACCTTCAATGCATGCCTTCGGATATGAGACATTTCTACCCTGGGAAACAGATACTCCCTGTCTACTCTATCTATGCCTCTCATAATCTTATAAACCTCCATCAGATCTCCCCTCTGCCTCTGTCACTCCAGAGAAAACAACCCAAGTTTATCCAGCCTTTCATATTCACACATGCCTCTAAACCAGGCGGCATCCAGATAAACCTCTTCTGCACCCTCTCCGAAGCCTCAATATCCTTCCTATAGTGGGATGATCAGAAATGTGCATAATACTCCAGATGTGGCTGAACTAGAGTTTTATAAAGTTGCAACATAACCTCTTGACTTTTGAATCCAATGCTACTGTCTCGTTGCATTTGCCCTACCAAGCTGCAACACCTCACATTTATCTGAGTTAAACTCTATCTGCCATTTGTCTGCCCATATTTGCAACTCATCTATATTGCACTGTATTCTTTGCCCGTCTCCTGCACTATCCACAACTCCGCCGATCTTGGTATTATCCACAAACGTACTAATCCACCCATCTACATTTTCAACCAGGTCATTTATGTAGATCACAATCAGCAGAGGTTCTAGCTCTGATCCCTGTGGAACACCACTAGTTACAGACCTCCAGCTCAAACAAGACCCTTCAACCACTACCCTCTGTCTTCTATGTGCAAGCCAGTTCCGAATCCAAACAACCATTTTGCTACAGATCTCATGCCTCTTAATCTTCTGGATTAGTTTCCCATGAGGGACTTTGACAAACACCTTACCAAAATCCATGTAGCCAACATCTACTGCCCTGCTCTCATCAATCTCTCTTGTCTCCTTGTCAAAAAATTCATTCAAGCTGGTAAGACATGACCTGACCTGCACAAAGCCATGCTGGCTCTCCCTAATTAGGCCATGGGTTCCCAAATATTCATATATCCTATCCCTAAGAATTTACCTACAACTGATGTGAGACTCGTGGGTCTATAGTTTCCAGGATTTTCCCTTTTTCCCTTCCCAACCTTAGGCACTCGTCAGTCCTCCAGGGGCTCTCCTGTGGCTAGAGAGGACAAGAAAATACTGGTCAAGCCCCCAGCAATCTCATCTCTTGCCTCCTTCAATAACCTGGGGTAAATCCCACCAGGCCCTGGGGACTTTTCTACATTAATACTCATTAGGAGGCCTAACACTTCCTCTTCCTTAACCCCTTAACACCCTGATGTATTTATCCTAGTTCTCCATATGCATTTCCTTGGTAAATACTGAAGCTAAGTACTCATTAAGTACCTCACTCACATTCTCCACATCCAAGGAAATATCCCCCTCCCTTATCTTTGACTTGTCCTTCCCTCTCCCTAGTTATCCTCTTACTCTTGATGTATGTATTGAATGCCTTGGGGATTCACCTTAATCCTACTTGCCATGGCCCCTTCCTAGTTTCCTTCTTTAGTTCTTTTCTGTCTTCTTTAAACTCCTCATGTGCTTTGTTTGATCCAAACTTTCAAAGCTTTACATTCTTTTCCTTATTTTTCTTGACTAAATAATTCATGCCCTCTCTGGGTATCCAAGGTTCTCCTATCTTTCTATCCCTGTCCTTCCTTCTAACAGGAACATTCCTTTCATTGAACTTTCATCTTTAAACACCCTCCACATGTTTGATGTGGACTTGCTAGAAAAAAAAGGTGTTCCTGACTCTGATCCTTCCCTTCTATATAGTCCTCCATTTTCCTATCATTCATGTGCCTTTCTAAAAGGTTCTTAAATACCGCTAATATATCTGCCTTTGGATACACCCACCACTCTCTGTGTAAAGAACTCTGACATCCCCCCTATCCTTTCCTCCAGTCACCTTAAAATTATGCCCATTTTGTTGGGGAAGTTTTGGAGGAGTTCACATTTATTCAGAAATGAATGAGAGAGGCAGGCCAGTAGATAATTGATATAGAGTTGTGGGATCCAGCTGGTGTGAATTAAGATTTCAACAGCAGATTAAGATGAGGGAATTATATTTAATATTACTGAACAGCTCCAGAGACAGATACTGTCTTGGAGCTCTACTCCCAAAATTAATGTTGCCCGGAGAAGTACTTCAGTGGTGGTGTCCTTTCTGTACTCCTCCTTGGCTTCTGATCTGACAGAATGGGAAGTATATTTGAAATTTCTCAAAAAGATAGTGTTTCCACGGGCTTCTAGAATGTATTCAGTAATGTTCTACCTAAAATTAGAGGCAGTGTTTGACCAGATAAGTATTTGGTTAGGAGATAAGAGTAGGACAACTGTATGTACACCTGAATGGTGTTATGTCTTCCCTGATGCGGTTTGTCTCTAATTACCAGTTCTTACTAATTGTTTAGTTCACAGCTGCTGTTTGCACATTATCACATTGTTAAGCAATTAGCTTTTGTTATCAGGCTGGCCATTTTATGTTGTTTGTTTGTTTCAGTCAGTTAGAAGCCATTGTAAGTTGTGATCAGTGTTTGAACCTACCTTTTGTTATAGCACTGGGAAGTACTGTCTTGGGGAATAATAAAACCGTCTTCAGCTACAGCTATGCCGGGACTGGCGTTGTCTATCTGTCCAGTTTAAGAAAGCAGGGAATACTCTTGAGTGAGGGCAGAATAAGAGGGAAGTAATTCCTAACAGATGAGCGACTTGAGAGCCACATAGTCAAGTTTACTAATGACATCAAATTAAATGGCCAAATAAACTAAATAGATAGGAATGGAAAGTTCCAGAAAGATATTGAGAGGCTATGTGAGTAGATGAATGGGTGATATTCATTAGGGTACAGAAGGTGGAGAGCTAAGGGGGAAGGAAGTATGTGGTTACTAATTTAAGAATATGAGAAATGCAAATAGGAGGAGGCCATTTGACCTCTCACACCAGACCTCTTGCAGTAAAGGCCAATGTATTATTTGCTTCCAGTACCTACATGTTAACTTCCAATAATTATTGTCCATTGACACACTGAACAACACTCCTTACTCTCTCACCATTTTTAAATTCACTTTTTAATTTTTTTTCTCTACCAAGTGAATGATCTCACTTTTCTCTGTTATATTCTATTTGCCATGTTCTCATCCTTTCTCATGTTCTGTCTATTACTCTTTGAAGCCATTCTCCATCCTCCATGCAACTCGCTACTACCCTACAATGTATCTTCTGAATGCACTGCAGCAAATTCCTTATTGACACATTGCAGCTGTTTCTGGATGACTGATTTCAGGTTAACTGGTTTATTTTGGCCTGCTTTTCCTTTTCTCTTTTTGAACAGTATGCTTAGAGTTTGGACATAAGGCATATCAGAGTATTTTGTAGTTAGTGAGGAGCCAAGGGCTTGTAATGAGCAGAAAATTATTAAAGCCTTCATTATAAACTAATACAAATACGTATAAAATGCTGGTGGCCTTTTCACATTTAAGACAAGGGGACTAGAACACACAGGAGGAGCAACACACACGCACAAAATGCTGGAGGAACTCAGCAGGCCAGGCAGCATCTATGGAAAAAAGTACAGTCGACATTTCAGGCCGAAACCCTTCAGCAGGACGGGAGGAGAGTGTGCAAAGCTGTATAAAGCGCCACGGGGGCCAGGACTGGGGATTACACCTCACAAGGGTGTATAGGAGGGAATGAAATATAGAGTCACCAGAGTGTTACCTGGGCTAAACAAGTTAAAGGCATAGATATAGCTTACACAGACTATCCTCCATGCAGATGATTAAAGGGTGATCTAGTTGAGATAGTTAGTGAAATGTAAACAGTTGACAGAGACACCAATTCCTTTGGTGGACAGACCAGAGACCATAAATCTAAATCTAATGACAAGCTCTTCATGTATGATGCCTGGGAGAATGAGAAAAATCATCCTCACCTTCAGTAATCTGTTAAGGCCTCAGACCAATTGAAAGCTGCAGTCTCGAGATTGATGGTAGTTTTGTTATGGAAGGGTGTTACAATTCACTAAAACAAGATCAGCAGCTGGAACTAAATTCTAGATGAGCCATAATCTAATTTACTATTGGACAGACTTACAGAGCTGAATGACCCACTTCCATATTATTCAGATTCTTCACCTTTATGTCAGCCAGTATGTACAATAAATTATTTTGCACAATGGTTAGTTTTCCTTCATCAATCAAAATCCCAAGGCGCGTGCTTAAAAAAATGAAGCTGTTTGCATAAAGCTGACATCAGGTTCCTGGCCAAATCTGTGTTTGCTGATAGCTGGAGATCACTTAACTTTTAATAGAATCAATACTACATAGAACCTACTGACCCAGAAAGTGATTTTGCTGCACAGCCCTCCTCCCTTCATGCCACTCAATTAAAATATCCTTCTATTCCTTTCTCTGTCATCAATTCATCTGGTTTAACTCACTGCTGTTCTTTCTAGTTACTCCCTGTGGCAGTGAGTGAGATGGTGGAACTGAGTAAAAGATTTCTTCTGAATACTGTTACCACCGATAAACTATATAGTTATGGTATCCTGCTTTAGAGCTCCTTTATTACCAGCTCCACACCTCCCCGTCACCCACACACACAACAGGTGGGTGTCAGCTGATTAAAGATTACTGCCGTGGGTATATTAATATAGGTCATGCCTGATTAACACAGTTATTTCAGAGGCTGATCGTATGATGAAAAGGGCTCCGTGGAATTTCAGGATGCATTTGTGCTGGTGTCAAACAATAAATTAATTACAAACAATGAAAGTTTAGCTGCTGGTAGTAATGTTATTAAATGTGTTTGGAAAGTAGGATGGCACGAACAGAGGGTGTGAAAAGTGGTTCATGTAGCCTCGGCTTTTCATCATTATATATTTATGACTAAAGATTTATATGTGCATGATTGAACAGTGAGTTGCAGGAAAGCGAGAAGGAAGTTGCGGGGGAACTATGCGAGTGGGAAAAGTTCTGGAGTTGTGAGATAGAATCTAGCATAAAGAATGCAATAAAAGTAATTATGTAAGACTAATTTATATATATAGATTGATTGTATGTACATAAAAGGTGCTTTCCAATATGTCAATCCCTGGCCTCCTCTGCTGTCGTGATGAAGCCACACTCAGGTTGGAGGAACAACACCTTATATTCAGTCTGGGTAGCCTCCAACTTGATGGCATGAACATCGATTTCTCCAGTAATGCCACCCCCCTCCACCATTTCCCTCTCTCATCTTATCTCCTTGCCTGCCCAACACCTCCCTCTGGTGCTCATCTCCCCTTTTCTTTCTTCCATGACCTTCTGTTCCCTCCTATCAGACTCCCCCTTCTCCAGCCCTGTATCTCTTTCACCAATCAACTTCCCAGCACTTTACTTCATTTTACTTCATCCATCCCCCTTCCTGGTTTCTCTCTCCCTTCCCCTATCTTTTAAATCTATTCATCTTTTTTTCTCCAGTCCTGCCAAAATGTCTGGGTCCGAAACGTTGACTGTACTTTTTTCCCATAGATGCTGCCTGGCCTGCTGGGTTCCTCCACCACTTTGTGTGTGTTGCTCGGTACAGGAGTATCTGTACATAAGGTGACATTGACAGGAAGTGATAAAGTAGTGGTGGAGGGGTGGGTTAATGGGTGAAGGTGCTGACCAATCTGATGGGGGAAATAACTATTTTTGATTCTGGTGGTCCTGATGTGGATGCTCTGAGCACCTTCCATGATGGGAGTGGGACATGCAGTCCATGAGCAGGGTGATTGCTCATTATGTGGGATGTCAAGGCCACTCAGTTGGTCTGAGAGTAATAAATAGGATTTTTTTTTGGAAAATACGAGTCTGAGGAAGTTGAAAGAATTTGATGTTCACCTAACTGATACAAAGAAAGAACGTGGCTACCCAGTATTGCAGAGACCCATGGTCAGACTCTGTCTGGAGTTCAGAATTGGGTATCAAGCCAAAATGAAGATATAAAGACTGTTCTGATGAATGGTCTCCATGTTGAAGCATTGACGCCATTTCCCCTTCCACAGTATGGCCTGCCCTGCTGACTATTTCTAGCATTTTCTGTATTTGCTTGGATTTCTAGCATCTGCTGCTTTTTTTAAAAAAAAGAATTTTCACAGAAAATACTATACCTTGGAGTATTCACCAGAATAATCAGAGAAATATCAAGGTATGGAGGCTCAAAGTTTAAAGACAGACAGAATAAATTTGTGATGTATTAAGAGATTGAAAGCTGAATCAGTAACGATAGCTGAGAGTTATGGAGTCAGACAATACAGAAATGGCTGTATTGTTCTACCAAGTTCACACCTTCACCCTAATTGCATTTAAAGTGGTATAAGGATTTGACAGACCAAGATGTGGTTAAACAGAAGGGCATAATAATAATAATAATGGAACTTGTCCATTTGTAAATGAAATCAGTAAATGTTTTGATTTAGTACCACTGAAATAGTTGTGTGCTCTGAATTCTTCGGAATATTGTAGTTGGAATTGTTTGTTAGGTGAATGCTTCAAGAGAAAGGGAGGACAATAAGAGGGTAAATAGTGTTAAGCTATAATTCAGCCATTTGATAAAGAAAAGTAGAAGAGATATGATTGCTTCTGTGCACCTTTGTTCAAGTGAATTCAAATTATTTTGCTGTAAATGTGTTATATTACTCTTGTTGAGGATTATGAAAAACAGGAAAATTGAGAATTCAGGAATGATGGTCAGAAATCTCACCCACCTTTTTGGGTCAACTCACTTGTTTTTGTTCTCATTGCAAAAAATATCCTGCCTTCTGTTAGAATGGAAGGAACATAAAATGTTTTAACATTTTACCTGAATTTTTAAAATTCTAGTCAAGCTCATCAAAATACTTATTTATAGGTTATTTTTGGGCCTTTAAACACAAGCCCAGCAATTTAAATTTGGTGTAAGCAAAACCGAAGAGCTGATTATGGGAAGAGGAAACCAGAGGTCCATGAGCCAGTCCTCACCAGAGATCGAAGGTAGAGAGTCAGTAACTTTAAACTCTTCCGCGTTATCATTTCAGAGACTCTGTCCTGAGACCAGCATGTAAATACCATTACAAACAAGGCACAGCAGTGCCTCTACTTTCTTAGAAACTTGTGCTAATTCATCATATCATGTAAAACTTTGATGAACTTCTATAGATGCACATTGGAGAGTATTGTGACTAGTTGCATCATGGCCTCGTATGGAGACGCAAATGTCCATTAAAAAGCCTACAAAAAGTAGTGAATACAGTCCAGTCCGTCACAGGAAATGCCCTTCCCACCATTGAACACATTCGCGGGAAAGCAGCATCTATCATCAAGGACCCCTACCATCCGGGCTATGCTCTCTTCTCACTGCTGCCATTGGGAAGGAGCTACAGAAGCCTTGGGTCCAAAACCACCAGGTTCAGGAACAGTTATTACCCTTCGACCATCAGACTCCTGAACCAGCATGGATAACTTCACTCACTTCAACACTGAATTGTTCCACAACCTATGGACTGACTTTCAAGGACCCTACAACTTGTGTTCTTGATATTATTTATTTATTGACATTGCACAGTTTGTCTTACGCACATTGTTTGATCATCTGCCTTTGTGCGTAGTTTTTCATGATTTTATTGTCTTTGTATCTAGTGTGAATGCCCGCAAGGAAACGAATCTCGGGGGAGTATACAGTGAATTATGTACTTTGATAATAAATTTACTTTGAACATTTTCAAAATACCAGGAGTAAAAAAAAATCACACTGCCTTCCCCTCAGCTCTGTTTATTCATTGCTCATTCGACTGTAACGTGGTTTTGTGGACAAGAATGTCAAGACGCAGCTGTGTATAAAGGCCACGCCATGTTCACAGATGTCTGATTTATTGACAGCTTTGCATATGAACAAGTTCCATAATATAAAATTCAAAAGTCCAGTGTATGTACACAAGTTCATTCCTACCAACGACGGAACTTGTTTCCTACCTCTGCTTTTAGTAGTTGGTTCCTTCTTGTCATTCTTATGTGCTTCCAGTGATATTCAATACAGTACTGCAGAAGTATGGTTATCATATTGAGTGACTTCTGTGTATTTTCTGCCCTATGGATAGAAATTATTTGTGGATGTCTGTAAAAATGAACCCATACCCAGAGGCAGTCTGTATATGTAAATCCTGAGAATGTGTAACTTGGCTATAATTATCAGTGACTTCCCCAGTTTCCAGTAATTTTCTGTGCTAAATGACAATGTGCAATTGAACCTTAAGTTTAACCACATTAAGGTAATTCTCACGGTAATATGATCAAGAACTTCAGAGGAAGGATAGGAACATAATTAAATTGCTAAAGTTTGAAAAGGAAATAAATTTTAAAATGTATAAACTTAATTGATATATTATTTCTTATTCATGTCTTTGGTGGTTTCTTCAGTAAAGTATGCTAAAAGGACACTTTAAAAATGTCAGCAAAATTTTTGATGAAAATATTCAGTCCCTGAATGTACTTGTGGTTTAATAAGTGATGATGCAATATGTTGTAAGACCCACAGAGATAGATATTAACAATTTAAAGATTTTCAATTATTTTCTGTAGAACAAAATGCACTATATTAATTTCATTAGAATTAAACTGAGGTAGTTTCTAACTCCATTTGTAATGGATGATATATTTTGCAAACTCATTCAAGGATATTGGATTTGCTTCATTCGGTCAGAACAATACATCCAAGGGTAACTGTGGAGTCTGAGTGCAATCAAAATGACGTAGCTTTGAAACTAGGGGATAGTCTCCCTAGTTTATCATTATTTTCCACAGTAGGAGAAGATCAGTGGCAGGAGTTCTGAATTTATCCATCATGGTAGGAAAGGGTAACATTTATCCTGTGAGCTTGGCCTTTCAAGTGGTCCAGAATTTTTACCCCCTTTCATTTGGACAGAAACCAAAGAGGGATGAAACTCCATAAAAGAGAGGCTGACCTCAGAAGGGAAATATGCCTGTCACAAATAACAGGAATTCTGCAGATGCTGGAAATCCAAGCAACACACATACAAGTTGCTGGTGAACGCAGCAGGCCAGGCAGCATCTCTAGGAAGAAGTGCAGTCTCGGCCTGAAACGTCGACTGCACTTCTTCCTAGAGATGCTGCCTGGCCTGCTGCGTTCACCAGCAACTTGTATGTGTGTTGCCTGTCACAAATGCCTGCTTAGTTTGAATGCAAGCTTTGATTGATTATTTTGGAATACATTTGGAAGTTATTGGAGTGCTCTTGAAGTGGAATTCTGAAATACAGGATTGTCTAAAGCAGGATTGACTATGTTACTGTAATGGTAACTTAACAGCTATTACTGTGAAGCAGCATCCATTTCGTTGGACAGTACAATGATTTGTGCGGTTAGTCAATTGGTAATAATGAGCTGGAATTTGTATAGCTTGGTTTGTGTCACAACCCTCACCGAACTCTTATCAGTCATATAACAGCCAAACAGGCCTTTGCTGCTGACCACCAATTATCCATGAATACCAATCTCATTTTCCAATAGTTGGCCCGTGATTCAGGTGTTTGACTTGATACTTAAATAGTACCCCTCAAGCAATGAATTGCAGAGAACTGCCATTTTCTGAGTGAAAAATTTCTTCCTCAGAATCCTGTAAGCCTCCCACCCTTATCTTAAACCTATGCCCTATGATTGTATACACCTCTGTTCTTAGGGGAAATGTTTCTCCAAATCTGCACCACCTCCTAATTTTGTAACCTTGAGCAGATGGCTCAGCCTCCGTTGCTGCATGGAAAAGTAATCCAGTCACACCTCATAACCGAAATTTCTATCCCAGGTGACATCCAGGGGAATTTCCTCTGCAAACTCTCCAGCGCAATCACATCTTTCAGATAGGGTTGCGACCAGACCTGCATGCAGTACCCAAGCTGCATCTTAATCATCGTGTTCTGTGGTTGTATCATAACTTCCCTGCTCTTGCCTTCTCTGAAGACAGGTATTCCATATACCTTCTTAACCATTTATCTTCCTGTGCTGTCACCTTCTGGGATCCTTGGAAGTATATCCTTGGGATCCAATTGCCCACCATTGAGAACATCTACCATAAGCGCTACCTGGGCAGGGCAAAAAGCATTATCAGGGATGCATCTCACCCTAACCATGAACTTTTTACTCTCCTCCCATCCGGTAGGCGCTACAGGAGCCTCCGCTCCCGCACCAGCAGGCACAGGAAGAGCTTCTTCCCTGAGGCTGTGACACTGCTGAACCTCTCATCACAGCACTAAGCGGTATTGCATCTGTATTGCACTGTCTCAGTACTTTTATATTTGTGTGCTGTAGCACTTTTTTTATATGCAGTTATTTTGTAAATAACACTATTCTTTGCATTTCTGGTCAGATGCTAAATGCATTTTATTGGCTTTGTATCTGTACTCGGCACAATGACAATAAAGTTGAATATAATATACCAAAAGTCACTTTGTCCCTCAGTATGCCCTAGGACCCTACCATTGATTGTGCATTTTCCAGCTTTATTGGTCCTCCTGAAATGCATTACCTCGTACTTATGGGGATTAAGTTCCATCAACCAGCACTCTGCCCAAATAACCAATTCTTCAGTATTATCCTGTAACTAAAACCAGCCTCCCCATGGCATCATCAATTTTTGTGTCAGCTGCAAAGTACTAATTATACTGACTACATTCACGTCCATATTGTTAGGTTATAAGTTTGGAATTCCTGTGGTACACCGTAATTTCCAGTCTTACATCATCCTCTGCCTCCGATTACCAGACCAATTTTGGAAACATTTTAATAACTTGCCATTTATTCCATGAGCTTTAACCTTTTTGGACCAGTGTGTCATGTATGATCTTGCCAAAGGCCTTGCTGGAGTCCAAATAGACTGCATTGCTTTCATCAATACACTGCATCATCTATTTGAAGAATTTCATCTTCATAAAGCCAGGCTTTAATTAATGTTTGATTGGGATGTCTTAAATGGAAACCCCTCATTTTGAACAATGCCTCCCAATTCTAGACTCCATCACAAGAGAAAAGAAGGAGCTTCGATAGCCATGGGTGAGATGCCAGAATACTGCAGAGTGGCCAGTATTGTATTTATAAGAAAGCTACAGGCAAAATAGAGGGCGTAGGTTTAAAGTGAGTGAAAAAAGATTTAGCAAGGACCTGAGGGGCAACTTTTCAAGCAAAGTGTGGTGGGTACATGGAAGCGGCTGCCAGAGGAAGTGGTAGAGGTGGGTATGTTATGATACTTAAAATATATTTGGACAGTTACATGGAGAGGAAACATTTGGAAGGATATGGGGCCAAATAGGGCTAGCTCAATTTGGCAGCTTTGCATTGATGAGTTGTGACAAAGGGCCTATTTCCATTGCATACAGCTCTGTGACTCTAACCTCCAGGATCTTGCATGTATCAGTCAAGTTCCTCCCTCTTCTAAACTTCATTTGGATTATAAACCTAGCCTGTGGAAACTATTCTCATTAAAAAAAACCACACCTACTTTGAAGTATTATTATAGTAAACTTTCTCTTGACTATTGCCAAAAAATTAGCATTCTCTCTTTAAGGATCAAGTATCAAGAGTAACTTTTTTCACCATATACATTTACAAATATTAGGAAAGTATTGTGTTACATTGGTGCTACATGCAACAAAAAACAACAACGTTCACTAATTATACAGAATAAAGAATTATATAAAAATAAAGTCAGAGGTACAGATGTGGAATAAAATCTGCATAAATACCGGCATGTACACATTTACAATGTAAACAACATTATAAAAAGTGGTTTAAAGTGTTCAGAAGCAGTTAGTGGCACAATGTTGTCAGTAGGTGGTGCTGCTGTCAGGGATTCAGGTTGAACTCTGACCCCAGGAGCTGTTTGTGTGGAGTTCGCATGCTTGCTCTGTGCTGAACCCTGACCTCAGGAGCTGTTTGTGTAGAGTTTGCATGCTTGCTCTGTGCCTTTGGTATGCCTGCCCTGTTTGCATTCTTCAGCTCACTGATGGAGCTGGACGTGATGCGTCAACAAGACATTTTTAAGTGGATGTAACTTGAATGTTGTTCTATTTATTTAACAGTTTCAAAGTTCAAAGTACACTTATTACCAAAGTATGCATACTGTATACAATCTTGAGATCCACCTTCATGCAGATAGCCACAAAACAAAGAAAAATATTTGAACCCATTTTTAAAAAACCCTACACGCCAAGGACCACCAAACCCTCAATATGTGGGGGAAAAAGAACAAATTGTGCAAACAATTTTTAAAAAGTAAACAAATAACACACAAAAGATTAACCACAGAGTCCCTGAAAGTGAGCTCACAGCCACTGAGCCAGATTAGTGCTGAGGCGAGTGAAACCGGTCCAGGAGCCCAGTGGCTGCAGGCCTTAGCCATGGAGCCAGATTAGCGCTAAGGCTTCATTCCATCAGAAAGCTTCATGGTCATTATGTGTAATATTGTGACAAGAAAGATTTAGTGAGTTGGAACAATGATTATCCCTGTTCTGTATGGGATTGGGTTTATGCTGAACCCATATTTCAGAAGTAAAATAAAGATAAATGTTTGATGACAGGCAGATTTCTTCAGTCTCTGTCAACTGATAGAGTTAAAGGCTTTTGTAAGATTACAGAAGGCAGTGTTTACAGGTTAATCCTGTTTCTTGCATTGTTCTTTTGGGAGTTATCATGCAATGAAAATCTTTTGAGGAATAAGATCTATATTGTGATTCAAAGAGTAGCTCTTTGGTCACTGGAGACAAGTGATGAAGGAGGACCTACCTGTTGACTTTCCCTGTGGCACATAGCTGAGGATCTTTTTGTATTACTGAAACTGGATTGTCTCCATTCTTGTTCATCTGTGGCATTAGTGAGAACTAGGTATACTGTTATAAAGCTACGTTAACTATACATTCTGGTACATTGTGGTAAGTTGTATTGTAAAGGATTAATCTTTGTGTGTGTGTGTGCGTCGAATGTCTTCACCACCACGGCCTTGGGCATATGTGACTGGCTACAGGAGCTTCGATTATAACCGTGGGAATACAACAGTGAGAATATGAAAGTTAGGTGAACACAGGGTTGGGACTCACGAAGAGTGGTGACAAGTGATGATTGGTTCGTTGTTTTGAGCTGGTGCTAATGAATTGGTCCAGTTACTGTAGCATTTTCTATCAGTGGAAAATAGTACAAAAGTAGAGCGGTCGCCGATGGGCTTGTCACAAACGGCACTGCGTATTGAATGAGGGGTGTGCTGCAGTGAGAGGGGCCCGTGCACATGTGGAGAATTTTTTTAACTCTTGCTATTCTGTCCTAATTAGCTAAGTTTTGGAGTTCTAAGAAGATAATTGGAATCTATGGGTTTTTTTCTGCCTTACCAAGGCAGGTCCACGATTGGTGTAACGTAATATTTGTGCATGATACATTAGTCCTTATCTGATACATTCCTTTCTTCCTCACATGCTAACTTGGTTTCTTCGTAGACAAATTTATTTATATATTTATTTTGATATAGCACAGAATAGGCCCTTTTGGTCCTTCGAGCCATGGCACCCAGCAATCCTCGATTTAATCCTAGCCTAATCACGGGACAATTTACAATGACCAATTAACCTACGAACCAGTACATCTTTATGGACTGTGGGAGGAAACCCACGTGGCCATGGGAAGAACGTACAAACTCCTTGCAGACAGCAGTGGAAATTGAACCCGGGTCACTGGTACTGTAGAGCATTGTGCTAACCACTATGCCACTGTGCTGTCTCGTTTAACGAGCTTTCTTTCTTCAGTTACTCTGTAGTAGTGAATTCCACATTCTAACTATACAGGATTAAAAAGTTTCTGCTGAATCCTTCATTGGATTTACAGCTGATTGTTTTGTATTTATCACCACTATATTTGATTTCCCTGAGAGGAAACATTTTCATTTTTACTCACCATTTCCTAATCTCAGAGGCTTCTATTCAGCTGCCTCTGAACCTTCTCCTCCTTGCAGTAATTTCTCAATTATGTATTTTGTACTTAAATTGAAGCTGACTGCGAAACCTCACAAGGATTATTTTTGCATTTGCAAATATTGTTTTGACTCTGCAGCTACATCTGCTGAGTAAGGATGTACTAACCCATGCACGGAAATAAACATCCCAAGTCATCCATGAAATCAGAATTACATGAGAAAACGATTACAGAAGTACAGCTATTGTTGTTGGCAAAGAGAGCATTTGTACACTGTAGTTGGCTGTGAGGAGGCAAAGGAAATAGTTTGCACTGTTGTTAAGATTGTGTATTAGTAAGAACTTCAGTGGATGATTGGAGTCACGTCACAGGTTCCAATGAGAAGTGGTGTTGGTGTTCTGATATGAGCTTGCTTTCTTTCAGGAAATGGTGTTTGTGTGTTCAAATGTTCCATAAGCCGGGAGACGGAGAGCTGTCGGGTGGGAAAACAGGCCTTCCTCATCACAGTGGGATGCACCAGTGTGTTACTTCAGTTTAACTTGCTTAATGGTGAGTATGTAATGGAGAGCTTGTGTACCTTCTAATGGATGACTTTCTATAAATTGTTCAGCACCCCTTCTAGGATTTGCCATGAAATCCTCAGTTTGGGTTGAAGCTTGACTCTTTCAGCTGATGCTGTGGGAGTTTGGGGAATCGTGGGACCCAAAAACAATTTGTAATTGAAAAGCAGAGCAGTACAGACTTCTTAGATTGTTTCCTCCTCAATATAAATGGATAAATCCTGACCAGCAATCAGAATCAGGTTTAATACCACTGCCATATGCCGCAAATTCTTTTGTTTTGCAGCAGAGGTATGGTGCAATACATTTTTTAAAAGCTATAAATTACAATAAGACATTAATATACACACACACACACACACACACACACACACACACACACACACAACGGTGTAAAAATTTTAGGCATATGTAAAAACTTTTATAAAGTGAAGATGCTTTAAAGTTTTAAATATCAAAAAAATTACTATAAAGAGCAGTAAACCCTAAAAGCCATATCACGGTAGCATAGTTGTTAGCACAAAACTTTACAGTACAGGGTCCTTCTACACCCATTTCTGTTTCAATTAATCAGATTAGTTCATTCAACTCACTAGTTCATTGATCATTAGCATCCTGTTTGTTATCTGTGTTTCATTGTACACTGGGCTGTATACTGTACCTACAAAGTAATCAAAGTTTTAGATGAAAACTGGTCTATTATTTAATATATCACCTTCATTTTATATATATGTATATATGTGTGTGTGTGTGTGTGTGTGTGTGTGTGTGTGTGTGTGTATGTATATGCATGTTCCAAAAACATTGAGTGTGTGACTTCAGGCTCTTGCACCTCCTCCCTGATGGTAGCGAGGAGGGCATATCTTGGCTGATGGGGGTCCTTAATGATGGATGCCAACTTTGAGACTTTGCCTTTTGAAGATGCCCTCTACGCTGGGGAGGCTTGTGCCCATGATGGAGCTGGCTGAATCAGAACTTCCTGCAGCTTTTTCTGATCCTGTCCCTCTATATCAGGCAGTGATGCAACCAGTTAGAATGCTCCTTATGGTACATCTGTAGAAATTTGCTGGAGTCTTTGGTGATATACCAGATCTCCTCAAACTCTTAATGAAACATAGCTGCTGTAATGTCTTCTTTGTAATTGCAACAATATGTTGGGCCCAGGATAGGTCTTCAGAGCTGTTGACACCCAGCAACTTGAACTCCTCACCCTTTCCACTGTTGATCCTTCATTAAGGGCTGGTGTGTGTTCCCTTGACTTCACTTCCAGGAATCCACAGGCAACCTCGTGGTCTTACGGACTTAGTGACACCACTCAACCAGCTGATCTCTCACTCCAGTATGCCTCCTCTTCACTATCTGAGATTCTGCCAACAACAGCTGTGTCATTGACGCATTCGTAGATGGCATTGGAGCTCTGCCTAGCCACACAGTTGTGGGTTTAGAAAGAGTAGAGCAGTGCACTAATCACACGACTTGGGGTACACTGGTGTTGATTGTCAGCGAGGAGGAGATGTTATTTCCTATCCGCATTGACTGTGGTCTCCCATTGAGGAAGTCAAAGATCCATTTGCAGATGGATGTACAGGGACAGAGGTGATGAAGCTTTTTGGTTGTTACTGAGGGTATGATGGTGTTGAACTCCAGCCATAATCAATAAATAGCAGCCTGATGTAGGTATTGCTTTTGTCCAGGTGGTCCAAGGCCTAGTGGAGAGCCAGTGAGATTGCATCCACTGTAGACCTATTGTGGTGGTAGGCAAATTGCAGATTGTCCAGATCCTTGCTCAGGCAGAAGTTGATTCTGGCCATAACCAACCTCTCAATGCACTTCCTCACAGTAGATGTGAGCACAACTGGGCGACCGTCATTGGGACAGTTCACCCTGCACTGATATGATTTTGAAGCAGGTGGGAACATCCAACTGCTGCAGTGAGAGATTGAAGAAGTCCTTGAACACTCCCGCCAGCTGGCTGGCACAGGTTTTCAGTGCTCTTCCAAGTACACAATTGGGGCCTGTGAGGGTTCACCCTCTTGAAAGATGTTCTGACACCGGCTTCCGACATAGAGATCACAGGGGTCATCAGATGCTGCAGGGATTCACACAGCTATAGTTTTATTCTTTCTTTCAAAGTATGCATAAAAAGCGTTGAACTTATCCGGGCATTCTGTATCGCCGGTCTTGAACACCATAAATATAGCCCTCAGCGACTGCAAATCTCTTGGTTCATCCACAGACAAAGGTCTTGATGAAATCAATGAAAACTGTGGCATATTCATTCAGATTTGAAGAGGAATCCCTGAATATTGTCCAGTCTCCGGATTCAGAGCAGCCCTTTCAGCACTTCTCCGCCTTCCTTTCCTTTCCTTACCTTACCTTCATGGTCCTCCCCACCGATACTGCGGTCCTCAGCCTGGGAGTAGATGTACAGCCAGGTGATCAGAGTTGCCGAAGTGCAGTTATGGCCTCATTGGACTTGTGGCTAGGAGAGAAACATGGGACAACACCTGGAGCAACAGGTCCAGGTTAGGGTCAGTGGGACAAGGTAGAATAAAGTTTGGCACGGACTAGATGGGCTGAAGGACATGTTTTGTCTGTGTGCCATGCTGTATAACAGCCAACAGAGTTCCACGACCAAGGTTGGCCAGTTGTTGATACTTGTTTCTGGTGCATTATTTATATTTTTTTGATCAGGAGCAATGTTGGTATACTTTTATACCATTTTGCATGATCTTATTATTCTAGCTAATGAGAGAAATTTTACTGAATCACTGAATCTTTGTCATATTTTTGTTTGTGCTCCTTGGTAGAATAGATGCACTCCAGTCTGCTTTTCTTATCTACTCCCTTCAGTTTTGCCAGGTTTCTTTTCAAATGCTTCATTAGTTTTCTTCCAGAATAGTATCATAGTGCAATGCAGATTTTAAATGTTCTGTACAATGCTAATCCTTATCTCTGCAGCTCTGGTGACTCCAGCTCAAATCTTCCAGTTCTTGACATCCTGAGTTATCCACTTTGTCCATTTAGTGCTTTCTAAAAGTATTCAGCCCCCATCCCTTTGTTCACATGAATGAGTAACACAACCAAAGATTTTGATCAATTGTAACTGAGAATTTTGATTTTTAAATCACACGCTGCCTCTTTTTTCACAATAGAGGCCAAATACAGGGAAAATTGTAAGCATGCAATACTAAAAATTCAGAAACTGAACTGTCAGCAGTTCAAAAGTTTTCATCCCCCTTTGCTTAGTACTGAGTTGAACCACCTCTCGCAGATATTACAGCCAGTAGTCTTTTTGGATCAAAATCAAATCAAATCAAGTTTAATTACCATTCAGACCATACATGGATACAGTCATTTGAGACAGTGTTCCTCTGGGGCCCAGGTGCACAGCATACATTCAAAATAGTGAGAGAAAAAAAAACATTGTTACGCAAGAAATCACGTGTATAGTCCAAGTCCCTGAGCGACATGCAGATTGATGGTACAGCTCCTGACAATCCAGCCTGTCCTTCTGCCTGTTGAACACCGGAGGGCAGCACTTATGGGAGAGGCCAACTCCCAACCGAGCACAGACTCCATGCTATACTGCCTCCAGCGACATCCTACCTGGACTGCAGCAACAGGCAAGCTGACTTGAGGCCTTGTCCTCACCTCAACCGAGGTCACGCTGCTGTCTCGTCGCCTGTCTTTCCACCAAACAAGGGAAACAGGCCTGCAGCATCTTACTTTATCAATGTCCAACATGGTCTTGCGATTGCAAGAGAAACGTCCGAGATAGTCACTTACGGTTACACCGCACGCTGCTTTCATACACTAATTCCAATGTCTTCGAGTAGCCAGCAGCAGCACGGTCTGCACCCAGGTCAGTTCCTCCGAACCCTCTCTGGCCTTTTCCTTCTGCCTGTGGAGCACCAGCTTCTCCTCTCCCAGCCGACTGCTGGCTTCTTCTTCTCCTGGCCCGCCTGCCGGCTCCTTCAACACCCCGGCTGGTGGTTCCGAACAACAACACGATCACTGATGCGGTAGACCGGCTGTGCCCATTGTTCTTGGAGTCCATAAAAAAAAGCACATTTTAAAAAGAAAAGTGCACCATGGATTGGCCACAAGGGGCCCTGCGTTTGAACGCACCACCATCTTACCAGATAAGTCTCTATCAGCTTTGCAAAACATGAAGGAGCAAGATTTGCCAATTTCTCCTTGTAAAATTGCTCAAGCTGTGTCAGTTTAGATAGGGAGTGGTGGTGGACAGCAGTCTTGAAGTTTTGCCAGAGATTTACAATTGGGTTAGGGTCAGGATCCTGACTGGGCCACTCAATGACATCGATTTTCCTCATTTTAAGCTACTCCATGGTTGCTCTGGCAGTGTTCTTTGGGCCATTGTCCTGCTGAAAGATGAACTTCCTTCCCAGTTTAAGCTTTCTGGCAGAGGCCAGCAGGTTTTTTATCCAGAATCTCTCTGTATTTAGCAGCATTCACCTTCCCATCAATCCTGACCAGGTTTCCAGTCCCTGCTGCTGAAAAGCACCCCATTGCATGATGCTACCTTCACCATACTTTATAGCAGAAATGGTGTTACCTGGCTGATGTGCAGTATTAGATTTACGCTTCTTCCGCATCTTTACAGTATCTTTTAAGTGATGCTTCACAAAGTCTTCACCAGCAAGCATATGCTTCCTTCTAGCCGGGGTTTATTCTTTGCCACTCTTCCAAAAATACCCTTTTTCTACAAAGCCTTAGAGATTCTGGAGCCATCAACTTCATCTCCAGTTGGAGCCACTGACTTCTGTAACTCACTCAGAGTGACTGTTGGCATCTCTTACAAGCCTCTCTTACAAGTGCCATTCTTCTCTGGCAGCTAAGTTTAGAGAGGCGGTCTGACCTAGGCAAAATGGATGTGGTTTCATATTTTTTCCACTTTTTCACAATGAACTGTACTGAGCTCTGAAGTACAGTGTGTTTAGTGTCTTTGAGATGGTCTTGCAAACTTCCCCAGATTTGTGCTTCTCTATTATCATTTATCATTTCTCTGACTTGTCTTGAATGCTCTTTTGTCTTCATTTTGGTTTGGTCTGAAGAAAATCTACCATACTGTTGGACCTTACAGAGAGAAGGGGTATTTATTCTTATGAAGACATTGAAAACAGGTGATACTCCATTTTTTTTACATCAACAAATAGGGTGGGTTGGTAAGGTAATTGCACCTGAGGAAAGTTAGCTTAGTAATTACGAAGGGGATGAATACTTTTTCAGTCTCACAATTTTGGTTTTTAATTTTTCATAAATTGTTGACAGGTTTTGGAATTTTTCTTTTGATTTGACATGATGCACAATGTTTTTTAGTTTGCTCAAAAATCCCACCTCAATACATTTTAAAATTAGAAAATGAGCCAGTAAAATGTGAAAATAGTTGTGGGGATTGAATATTTTTTCAAGGCACCATATGTTCACTTATATTAAATATTTGCTGTTTCAGACATCATTTCAGCAGCATAAGTAAATTATTGCAAACATCTGAGGACCAGCTGAGTAGTTTTCTTCATTTGAATCGCACCACAATTGCTTATAAATGAGTTTTCACGGAAACAATGTAAAGATTGGTGCATCATTAATCTAGATCAGAAACACCATTAATACTTGGGTCACGCTGTGTCATGTAGCGCTGTCAGGAGGGTGTTTCAAAGAATATGGGTGTTTTGTTAGCTTGGAAGGTTTTTATCTCTTCTTTTTTTAGAATGTCCGAACATATTTTCACAGACACATTTATTATCTTGTTTTCAGAGTTCCTTACCTTTTACAATTCTTTAAAGACCTTTAGAAGCTCCAATAAAGCTCCCTCAGCTTTCAGCCAAAGAACAGAAGATGCTTCTGCAGCACAGTACTTCCAGGTATGAACCAGTCAGCTTCGTCATTGATCATTCCTTCTCAGTGACTGAAACACTCGGTCTGTGAATGAAGAAAAGCATTGGAAAGCATAGGCCTAGGAATTTGATTTTACTCGTACTTGGTGTGCTAAATGAGCTGTGTTTTGCCCTGACTCCATATCCAAATACCGCTAAAAGACCAATGGAATTTCAAAATTCCAAATAAACTTGGATATCCTTTATAAAGTTTGCTTTATAATTTCTTCCATTTTAATAATGCTAAAACTCCATTCAAATGCCTAAGAAATTTGACTTGGAAATGAAAGAAAATAATAGTAGGTGAAAGCCTGGGGGGAAACTTAATACCATAGCCGCTCAGATGGAGGTCTGCGAACACACGGAGTGAGCTGATCACTCTGTATCAATTGTTACAATTCATCGTCCATGGTATGAAAAGATAAGCACACCAATGATTCAAATTATGTTAACTGCCAGCAATGACATCTTTAATACATTGGAATGGCGGTGTGGGGGACAGAATTGGTGGTGGTGTTCTTTAACAGATGGAAATAATGGCCCAGTGGATGTCAAGGATAATTCATTACTTTTTATTTAGAAATTAAAAGCAAATCATGGGTCTTGATCTTTTAAATGAATTTTTTTGTCGGAGTTAATTAAAGGCCACATTGCACATTGAGAAAGGTATCACATGCATGAATGCAGAATGATTCCACACCTGCCTAGGGTAAGATTGCAGCAGGAGACAACCCATCCAATTTCCCAGGAAGCAACTGATCAAATGGTTACAAGCACTTCAAAGCATGTGCAGAGTGCACTTTTTGCAGCGATTTTTATACACGTATGTATAATTTGTGCAATTGTGTCCATTTACTAGGCAAGGAAACTTTGCATGCATCACATTAGTTTACTACCTTAAAGAAAAGCGGATGAGGCCGGAATGATCCCACATATAAATTCATTATTTAAGAGCGGGAGTAGGTCCCTTGTCCTCTCAAATCGGCCCTGACACTCCTGTCTATCTGTATTCATATTTCTCACCATTGCTTATCATATATTTATCTACTTTTAGCTCATAAAAGAAAATGAAAGGAGAATCTTTAAATATTTGAGGGAGAGAATTTCAAAAATTCACAAGTGCCTGAGAGAGTACTTGGCTTCATCTCTGCTTTAAAGGGGCAACCTCTTACTTTTAAGTAATGACCATTAGTTCTAGGTTATTCCGCACGTATAAACAACCTCTCCACAGCATTGACTCCCATGGCATTCCATTGATATCAATCTGAAAATGATCTACAGTGACATGCATAAGTTTGGGCACCCAGGTCAAAATTTCTGTTACTGTGAATAGTTAAGTGAGTAGAAGATGAACTGATCTCCAAAAGTCATAAAGTTAAGGATGAAACATTCTTTTCAACATTTTAAGCAAGAGTAGTGTATTATTTTTGTTTTGTACAATTTCAGAGTGAAAAAAAGGAAAGGAGCACCATGCAAAAGTTTGGACACCCCAAGAGATTTGAGCTCTCAGATAACTTTTACCAAGGTCTCAGACCTTAATTAGCTTGTTAGGGCTATGGCTTGTTCACAGTCATCACTGGGAAAGGCCAGGTGATGCAAATTTCAAAGCTTTATAAATATCCTGACTCCTCAAACCTTGTTCCAACAATCAGCAGCCATGGGCTCCTCTAAGCAGCTGCCTAGCACTCTGAAAATTAAAATAAATGATGCCCACAAACCAGGAGAACGCTATAAGAAGATAGCAAAGCGTTTTCAGGTAGCTGTTTCCTCAGTTCATAATGTAATTAAGAAATGGCAGTTAACAGGAACAGTGGAGGTCAAGTTCAGGTCTGGAAGACCAAGAAAATTTTCCGAGAGAGCTGCTTGTAGGTTTGCTAGAAAGGCAAATCAAAACCCCCTTTTGACTGCAAAAGACCTTCAGGAAGATTTAGCAGATTCTGGAGTGGTGGTGCACTGTTCTACTGTGCAGCGACACCTGCACAAATATGACCTTCATGGAAGAGTCATCAGAAGAAAACCTTTCCTGCGTCCTCACTACAAAATTCAGCAGCAGAAGTTTGCAAAGGAACATCTAAACAAGCCTGATGCATTTTGGAAACAAGTCCTGTGGACTGATGAAGTTAAAATTGAACTTTTTGGCCGCAATGAGCAAAGGTATGTTTGGAGAAAAAAGGGTGCAGAATTTCATGAAAAGAACACCTCTTCAACTGTTAAGCATGAGGGTGGATTGATCGTGCTTTGGGCTTGTGTTGCAGCCAGTGGCACGGGGAACATTTCACTGGTAGAGGGAAAAATGAATTCAATTAAATACCAGCAGATTCTGGAAGCAAACATCACACTGTCTGTAAAAAAGCTGAAGATGAAAAGAGGATGGCTTCTACAACAGGATAATGATCCTAAACACACTCAAAATCCACAAGAGGTGCAAGCTGAAGGTTTTGCCATGGCTCTCACCGTCCCCCAACCTAAACATCATTGAAAATCTGTGGATAGACCTCAAAAGAGCAGTGCACGCAAGACGGCCCAAGAATCTCTCAGAACTAGAAGCCTTTTGCAAGGAAGAATAGGTGAAAATCCCCCAAACACGAATTGAAAGACTCTTAGCTGGCTACAGAAAACGTTTACAAGCTGTGATACTTGCCAAAGGGGGTGTTACTAAGTACTGGCCATGCGGGGTGCCCAAACTTTTGCTTTGGGCCCTTTTCCCTTTTTGTTATTTTGAAACTGTAAAAGATGGAAATAAAAAAGTAATCTTGCTTAAAATATTAAAGAAATGTGTCATCTTTAACTTTATGCCTTTTGGAAATCAGGTCATCTTTTACTCGCTTAGCTATTCACAGTAACAGAAATTTTGACCGGGGTGCCCAAACTTTTGCATGTCACTGTATCTATCTTAACTGTTCTGTTAATTAGCCACTCCTCTATCCACATCAACTCTACATTCCTTATGTAGCAACCTTTTTTTTTGTGATACTTTATCAATAATTTCAGGCCTTGTTTCATACCTTGTTTCATTTTAAATAAGGACAAAAACGCTGGAAGCTCTGCAAGTTTCACTTATAACTTGATTTTAACTGACATGTGGCTGTTGTGTTTTACTATTTATTGTTATGTTTATTATTTAGTGTTGCGTTTGTTATGTTATGATTGCACTGCTCCTGAGAAACGCTGTCTCATTCTGCCCTGCAGAGCTAATGTACGGTTAGAATGACAATAAATTTTTTTGAATCTTGAATCTTTTGAAGTCAGGCTGACGCTGTCGAAGAGAGACGGCTTTTTAAAAAATTTTCATCCTGTTTGTTGCATCTTTAAACATATGCAGCAAATTTGTCAAATACAATTTCCCTTTGTAAAACTGTGTTAACTCAGTATGGTGTTTTTATAGTTTCCTAATTATCCGGCCATTTAACTCAATAATAGATTTCAGCACTTGCCCACATTACAGGCTAACACCATTCTGTCTCACAAACTTCTATTTTTTTTTGTTACAAATTTTAGCATATACCAAGGAGGAATCAAATTTAACTCTTCCCTTATTCTCATTCGAACTATATATCCCATTGCAGAATCACAATGTCCTCGTCACAAGTGCTCTTCCACTTATCATTTTCAAACTTGCAAACTCCCTGTACTTTGTTGCCTCATTCAAGTCATTAACGTATGTTATAAACAACGGAGTGTCAAGAACTGATCCCTGGCATATCGCACTAGTTAAATCCTTCTAGCCTGCAAAGGGCCTATTTATTCCAGCTCTTTTTTCCTATGTAACAAAATAGGTGACTTCTCCAGAATCCAATGAATCTTGGTTGATTATAACTCTATTGTTAGTGCATCCATTTTCTCTCAGATGTGGCCCATTAAGTCCAAGTGACCCATCAATCTTCAGCACCATTAGTTTGCCTAGTACTTTTTTTTCTCCAGTGATTCATGTTTGTTTATGTATCCCCATAATTGTCCATAATTATTGAGATGGATTCAGCTTCTACTGTGAAGTCTAATTGCAAATTAATACTTAGAATTTCAGACATTTTCCAGTTTTCCCATTATTCACATCTGGGATCAGAGTTTTTTTTTAAGCTTTCTTCCCTAACTGTAAAAGCTCTTGCTAAATGCTATATGTCATTTGCTTCTTTACACTCATACTTCATCTTCTTTCTGTTATTTTTTACTCATACTTTTGATTACTAAAAAATATCCCAGTCGTCTGACTTATTATTAATCCGTGCAAAATTCAAAATCCTTTTTAATTTGATACTTCTGTGTCCTTTTAATTGATACCATTCTTAATTTCACCATAACTGCTATCTTCTACTTCCAGCCTGGGTTTTCTCCTGTAATGGATAACAAATGAAACTGCAGATCCTGGAATCTGAACAAACAGGAAGGGTCCCTGACCCGAAATGTTGGTTAGCTTCTCTTTCCACTGATGCTGCTTGACTACTTTATTTCAGCATATTTGTTTTAGCTTTTAAATGTTCTCTCTCTTGATTTACCAAGAGAAGCACAGAGATTTGAGTAGGGCAGAAATTAAGTTCTGGATTATCAAAAGTTCAGTGTTTAAGTTGCCCAAAAAAGCAAAATTAAAGCTGCACAGTTCACTACATAAGATTTGGCACACCAATGAATTTGGCAGATTTATGATCTCATGCACATTGCACCCTGTTCATAATGCCCAAGCCAAATGCATGTCATGAAAAGCATTGTAATTTGTGGTTTCTTGTAACATTGGGTTAGGCATCTGGGAGCTATTCTGAATAAGGATCTGAAATGTTAACAGTTTGTCTTTCCACCTGGACTGCTGAATATTTAAGATGTTTCCTATTTTTATTTAAGCAGAGCCATGTTACCGATTGTTAGATCTAATTATAACATTTACACGATTATGACAAAGTTCTGGATATGATTGCAATATCCAACTATAATTATATTTCTTTTACATCCCTGGAGAAACGTTTCCCCAGCTCATTCTGCTGTCTTTAATGCAGAATAAATGCTTGAGGGTTTGAAATGAAAATAACAATCATTTCTTTTAAATTCCATGTGGAGATTGGAAGCCTAAAGCAGCAAAAATTTAAGCACTTGCTTTCCAGAAAGTTAAACCATTTACAGTAAATTTCTGTGATCATCGGTGGGTGTGATATGGAATCAAATTTGTTAGCTCTTTTACTGGAAAAGCTTGCTGTATTCAATGCTGAATGTTTTGTAATGCTCAAATGATCCTTGTTCTCAGCACTTTCCCAAGACAAAAATGCATCATACTGAAAACTGAAAATCTACATCTCTCCTTTATCAGCAATATTCCTAAACAGATCAAGTGTTGTGCTGCAGTGTAAGAGGAGAGCTGCCTTGTTTTATGATGTGCTGAGGACCTGATTGCTTTCCTTGGCATCTGTATCCAGCATCAAGCCAACACTTGGTGAAAACAGGTGATTTCACCACAGTGTCCAGATTACACCACAGCAGTCCCGTTGTTTTTAAAAATAGGATACTGGATTCATCAGCTCTTCACTAAAGTCAAATGTTTGTGTTTTCCATTCAGTTTTATGGCAGCCTATCACAACAGCAGAACATGATGCAGGATTATATAAGGACTGCCACTTATCAAAGAGCAATACTGCAGAATCATGTTGATTTTAAGGATAAGGTGAGTATTCAAAAGTTAGAGTTGGATGGAGTGGACAGGACTGAATCTCTCATCATTGGCTAATACAATTTTCCTAATCCTAAATTTACTTTCAAATTCTGATACAGTACAATTGCAAATGAGCAATAGCCTCTGCTAAAACCCAGCTCTGCAAATTTGCTACTTTAGGTAATTATACTATTTGTTTTAATGTTTATTCTAAGACTTGTTCTAGCCTTAATAGTCTTAAATGCAATACGCACCATTTGAAATGCTGGTCATGAGCATTCAGGTTGACTTAGATCTTAACGTGCACATTTTGAAGTCAATAAGCATATCTTAACAGTAAAACACTACGAAAAGTGAGCCTTCCTTAAGTGGTTGCCCCAAGTCTTCATGGGCATTGAACAGATCTTGTGCACTCAGTGCACATGGAGACTTTGTTTGTTTGGTCTGACAATGTAGAGTAAATAGACAAACTTGAGTTGCATGTGGATTTTGTGGAAGAAGGAAGTTCTGGGACTTCCACCAGTTCACTTGCCATGCATGTGGATGATCTGGGAGCAATTTGGCAACCATTATGAAACGTAAATTAGACATCTGGCCATTCCAGCCAGTGGTTTTCCACTAGAGCTCATAACTATACCGTTATGTGATAGAATTTCCAGGCTTTGGATGTAGAACCATTTCTCATCCATCCCATTACCTGAAGGAGATAATCCTTTTCCCCCACTTCAACCTGAAAAAATATATAATACTTGAGTAACAAACACAGAATGTCTTGAAATGTTGGGACTTTGTTGCAGGAATTAGAAGCAAAGCCAATGACTTTCATCGATGCTGAAGCAATGACTTTCTTCAATGTGAAAGGGGATGAGGATAAAAGTAATTCCTGCAATATATCAGATTACAAGAGGGATTATATGAGAAAAGAGGCAAAGTGCAAAATAGGGAGGACAAGATAAAGATTAATTTAGATGTGGTAAAAGGGGAATTAAAAAAATCACTTGGAATTTTGTAGGTTTTCTTTTATCCATTAATCTAATCAAGAACTTGACAAATGTCCTCCTGCAAGATTAACATGTTAAAGGAATATGGTGTAACTATAATTTAAACAAACCGTCCAAAAAATTAATCTCTGCTCCATAGTGCTCCATGTATATTCCATACCAGCGAACATCTGGTTTACTCCACTGTTGAACAATGATTCTTTTGAGCTCAGTGGAGTGGAATTTTAGGAATAGAAACACAGATCCCTTTCTGTTCTATGTCCAATGAATTTACAGGCAACTGTTTCTTCATGTACATGTTTATTCATGCCAAATATTAATATTTATAAAAGTACATAACTTTAATTCTATTAAGTAAGTTCTACCATAAAGCTCTCCCTAACTGCATTCCTCATTGGTGGATGTGTATGTCTTTTGTGTCTTTTCTACTGTAACTTGCCGCAGAATCCCATAGTTTAACCGTATTATTTGTCAGTCATTGGCTGAGCTCGAAACCTGTAATTATGTACCCATCTGACTAATCCTGAAGGACTTATTCACATTGCATTAGCTTTTGTAAAGGGTGTTTGGAACTTATTCAGCACACACTAAACTTTCGAACAATAGGGGAAAAAATGAGTTCTGACTTTTGTTATTTAAAGGTTGTTCTTGATGTTGGCTGTGGCTCCGGAATACTTTCATTCTTTGCAGTTCAAGCAGGAGCTAGGAAGGTCTATGCTGTGGAAGCCAGCTCGATGTCAAAGTATGCAGAGGTACAGTACGGATATACTACATGGATTATGTATTAATAGATGCGCAGTTGACTTTAATGATTTAACTGCTATTTTGTAATCGTCTTCAAAAGGCAGATTTAACAGAGGATTTGTATTTTAATGGAAATATTTCTACAAATTTCCTTGCACTTATTAGATTGGCTCATATGATGATCTCTCATTTCTGAATCAGGGTAGTATGAACCCTGTGCCCAATCTAGGCTTGAACCACATCTTTTTTTTTTATGTTTAGTACACATTCTTTAATTTCATCCAATTGCCACTTTCCCCTTGGATAATACTACAAATATAACGCCGATTCACAACGAGTCTAGTTGGTTTCATGCAGGAAAGGCAATGACATACAGTGCACAAAATGGTGCTGATTTTACATGCATAGAAATAAAGATTTCTTTTGAATAGCTATTTATTAGTGTGTGTGTGTGTACATGGAATTTCTCAAAGATGACAATGTGCCATCTCTAGTAAGCCTCCAGTGTTCCAAGTATTTTTAGAGTATATAATTTAAAAAAGGTTTTTAGACCATAAGGGCATAGGAGCAGAATTAAACCATTTGGCCCATCGAATCAGCTCGAATCATAGCTGATTTATTATCCCTCTCAATCCCATTGTCCCCATAAACTTTGACACCTTACTAATCAAGAACCTATCAACCTCCATTTCAAATATACTCAATGACTTGGCCTCCACAGCTGACTGTGACAATGACTTCCACAGATTCACCATCTTCTGGCTAAAGAAATTCCTCCTCATCTCAGTTCTAAAAGGATGACCTTCTATTCTGAGTACATAGGGAACATGCTCTCCACATCCACTCTATCTAGGCCTTTCAATGAGAGCCACCCTCATTCTTCTAAACTCCAGCGAGTAGAGGCCCAAAGCCATTAAGCACTATTTTCAATGTATAACTTCACTAGATCAAAGCATGAGTCATTATATTACCTTTGTTCTGATCTCTGCTTCTGAGCATTGCTAGGTTACCCAAGGTCTGGAGAAAAAAATACTGAGGTAATTGGAAGTACAGAGATGTTTTGTGACAGCAGGGTACATTACTGTCATGCCCTCCAATTAAAGTGAATAACTTGTCCAGAGTCAAATAAAAGAGAAGATAAATAGTGCACTTCAGAGAATGACTGTGGAGCTTTCCAAGAAGGATCAGATATGTGCCATCGTGTATTTCTGCCAATGTCATTGAAGAAAATTTGGTCAAAATGGATCAAGCATCCACATTGTTACACACAAGAACACAAGATATAGGAGCAGGAGCAGGCCATCCGGCCCATCGAGCCTACCCCGCCATTCAATAAGATCATGGCTGATCTGTCAGTAAACTCAGCTCCATCTACCTGCCTTTTCCCCATAACCTTTAATTCCCTTACTATGTAAAAACCTATCTAACTGTTTCTTAAATATATTTAGTGAAGAAGTCTCAACTGCTTCCCTGGGCAGAGAATTCCACAGATTCACCACTCCCTGGGAATAACAGTTTCTCCTCATTTCCGTCCTAAATCTTCTCCCCTGAATCTTGAGGCAATGTCCCCTAGTTGTAGTCTCACCTAACAATGGAAACAACTTTCCTACTTCTATCTTATCTATCCCTTTCAAAATTTTGGATGTTTCTATAAGATCCCCCCTCATCCTTCTGAACTCCAGAGAGTACAGTCCCAGGCGACTCAATCTCTCCTCATGGGTTAACCCCTTCGTCCCTAGAATCAACCTGGTGAACCTCCTCTGCACTGCCTCCAAAGCCAATATATCCTTCCTTAAGTATGGAGACCAGAACTGCACACAGTACTCCAGGTGAGGCCTCACCAGTACCCTGTATAGTTGCAGCGTGGCCTCCCTGTTCTTGAATTCAATCCCTCTAGCAATGAAGGCCAATGTTCCGTTCGCCTTCTTAATAACCTGTTGTACCTGCAAGCCAACCTTTTGTGATACATATACAAGCACTCCCAAGTCCCTCTTCACAACAGCATGCTGCAATCTTTCACCATTTAAATAATAATCTGCTCTTCTATTATTCCTTCCAAAGTGGATGATCTCGCATTTACCAACGTTGTATTCCGTCTGCCAGACCTTGGCCCACTCACTTTACCTACCTATATCCCTCTGCAGACTCTCCACATCTTCTGTACAATTTGCTTTTCCACTCAGTTTAGTGTCATCAGCAAAATTTGCTATGCTACACTCAGTCCCCTCTACCAAATCATCAATGTAAATGGTAAACAGCTGTGGGCCCAGCACCGACCCCTGCGGCACCCCACTCACCACTGACTGCCAACCAGAGAAACACCCATTTATACCAACTCTCTGCCTTCTATTGGTTAACCAATCCATCATCCAAGCCAATACACTTCCTCTGACTCCACGCATCCGTATCTTATTTATAAGTCTCTTGTGCGGCACCTTCTCGAACGCCCTCTGGAAATCCAAGTATACGATATCAACCTGGTCCCCTCTATCCACTGCACTCATTATGTCCTCAAAGAACTCCAGTAAATTTGTCAAACAGGACCTGCCCATTTTGAATCCATGCTGCGACTGTCTAATGGAACCACTCCTTTCTAAATGTTTCGCTATTTCTTCCTTAATGACAGCTCCAAGGATTTTCCCGACTACAGATGTTAAGCTAACTGACCTATAGTTGTCCGATTTTTGCCTATATCCTTTTTTAAAAAGTGGCTGAGCTGAAAATTTCCTTTAACCAGTGGATAGGAGGAATCTTTACAAAATCGGTTTGGAGGGCTGTGGAGGTCTCCAGGAGTTGTGATTTGGCATTATATTTGTAGTATTATCCAAGAAGGGAAATGTAGCCATTAAATGAAATTAAGGAATGTGTACTAAACATAGATGTCAACCCTGAAGAAGCATCTATTAATGTACAGGTACACCGATAGAGGGTTTGCTGCACACTTTACATTTTGTTGAGATAACTGGGAAGATTAGTAAAGGGAGTACTTGTCATCCATATGGATTTTCAGAAAGCATTTGAGAGCATGTAGAAAGCTGGTGAGCATAATTGGTAAGAACCATCAGGAAAAGACGTCAATGGTGGCAGAGACTGGAAAAAATGGCCCAAGGATAGAAAGCTATGTTGTGATATGTTTGTTTTTCAGATGGAGAATAATGGACAGTTCCCGCTGAAACGTTGCTGGGATGTGCTTTTTTTCCAAATAAATTGTGTACATTACAGCAAGGCTTTGAAAAAACCTGTCACTAATGCATAGCTTCATTCTTGTGAACTGTTCTTAGTTTCACAGCTGCTCCTTTGATGCCTGAAGTGTAAAGTGAATCCACCAGGTAAATCAATGCTGGCAACGTTCAGCTACATAGAAAACAGCTGTTCTTTAGTGTTCATGGCTGTAAGTTTATAAGTGCTCAGAGACCCTGGAAATTCTGAACAGGAAAGAAAAGGTGTGTGCTAAATGAATGTACTGGAATCAATAACCCTGTGACTGTAAACCCTTCAATTTTAATCAACTGCATTACTCTGGGATCTTTTCAGATCCTAATGTTCTCATTTCAACTATGTTGGCATCTTTCTTGTGCATCGTGTTTTAAAGGATAGTAAGGCAATTTGAGATTGTTACAAGGATCTACCCCTTAGTAATAATGAACTGAGAGGCACAGAGAGAATCTATATTTATCAACAAGTAACCTTTATTGTCTCAACTAAAAAGCACATCGGTTCACAGACTAACTACGTGTGTGCACGACCACTAGGATTCCCTGACTCTCTATGAACAGTAAAGGAAGAGAAAAGGTATTACCTGGGATAGGAGTCTATGCTAGCCAGGCGTTCCTTGTGTCTGTGGGGTCCTCTACATCCACGATGGTTGGTATCTGGAGAGATACCACTCCTTCGTATTTGAAGCTCTTCACTCTTAATGGTGTTCCCCATCAGTTCAAATGATGCATCTCCATTCCTTTGGCTCAAGGTCACCTTATTGGCTCTGGTCCAAGGCTACAAGCAGCATTGTTCTATGGTCTCTGCCCCAGCCCTATGCCTTTGTTCTTTTTTCAACTCGGTCAAACTAGGTGACCCAGGCACTGAGTCTATCGAGATTACAGATTGCTTCTCCAGCAAGCCTGCCACTTTACTTATTACATAGCTACTTATCTGAGAATGATTTCAGGTTCAGCAGGTTATTAACTGAAACTCCTCGTGTCCACATTTAATTGTTCTGATTAAATTATCCCAGTTAAAAAATCAGTTCAAAGAGTTGGAGCTGCAAGGACAGTCTCACAAAATGGCCACCTCCATATTTCTTCAAGCTCATGGCAAAAACAAAGACAACTGGTTCATCTACTCCTACTGTCCTTGATTCATCTGAATTCACTGATTTGCAGACTGTAGTTCTTTCTGGGCAACAAGATATAGATGTTTGGGATCATGGAAGCCATGATCTCACTAAGATAGGATTACTAATTAGCTGCTTACAATAGAAGTGGTCCAGTATGTAATATGAAGATGTCAGAGTGTTACAGATGGACCAACCCATAAAGTTAAAGCAGATAGAGAAAGAGCTGTTGGACTCTTGGTAATGTGCAGGGAGGGAAGTGAAAGTTGATGGCATCAAGTGGGTAAAAAAAGATCTAGCTGTCAAAACAAGGCATGGTGTGAATTCATCTTAGCCCCATCTCTCCCCCTCCTGTCTTCTCCTATCATTTCGGATCTCCCCCTCCCCCTCCCACTTTCAAATCTCTTACTATCTCTTCTTTCAGTTAGTCCTGACGAAGGGTCTCGGCCGGAAACATCAACTGTACCTCTTCCTATAGATGCTGCCTGGCCTGCTGCGTTCACCAGCAATTTTTTATATGTGATGGTGTAAATTCTGCCATGAATGTCTTCCAGTCTTATTTTCCTTAAATATTCCTCTACATGAAATTCTGCCCATAAATATTGCCCATTCCATTCCCTATCCTAAACACAACTGCTCGGAATGTGAAATGGAAGAGAAAACACAGTCTTGTAGAGTGTGATAACAATAAAATAATGTAATCTGAAGATAAAACAACGTAAATACTGAAAAATAACTAATCAAGAGATCCATTTTATTAAAGTTCTAATTTGACATTCTTGAAAGATATATTGTTTTCTTTTCATGATACCACATGGAAGACTTACTGCCCGTTACACCACTGGCAATGTATGTCTCCTATCTCTGGCGGTGTTCATGGCTTTCTTCATCATGTCAATAGCTTCCTCTCAGTTTTCACTATTCTCAGTCATGCAAGTCCCAGCTGGAGACTCAGGAATACTATCACACTCAGTTGTAGAGGGATACTTCGTTGCTGTTTCTGTAACAATTTTGTTTTATCAGTCAGGGTTGTCACCCCTGAGCTGAAGCCCCAAACCTGGAGCAGCGGTGGACCACTCATAGTCTGGCTTCTACCCTTTAACCTGTTTGGCATGGGTGACCCTACCAAGAGCCAAAGTATAACGCCCTGGGTTGAGCCGATATTGCTCTCTGGATCTTTGAGGCATGCAAGCCTCTAACCCCTACGACAAGGTTGTGGTCCTCTTGGAGGAAATGTAACATTTTGTGCATTCACCAGACTGCTCACTAGTGCAATTTTCCAGTAATTGTTGCCAAGCACATGCTGTGCAGAAATCTAATCACTCCCTCTGCTGCAATGTGTTGGAGATTGCATTATTTCAAAGAGTGGATCGTAAAAGTGCAAACTACTGAACAACGATTTTATTCCACATAGAGTGCAGGGTGTTGGGCTTATAAATTGACTTATTTTTCAATCTGAAGCAGATATTGAATTCTAAGACCTCCCAGAGAGTAGCAATTGCATTCACTGTCTTTGTGAAGATTAGATGCTGGTCCAGTAGTTACACATAAACAATCATCTGTGGATGCTGATGTATCTTCATTCAATTAAATGGAATCTCAATAGTTCACTGCAAGTTTCTAGTAGATGGGGTTTAATAACCTAAGCAACTATGTTTTCTTAAACATTATTTTATTAAAATAAAATCAATATCTGTAAAAAAAAATCAGTTCCATTTTTGCTGTCAATTAAAGAACTTGCTTCAGTGATTTTCTTTTTTAGAAAAGAAAGTATTTGCTTTAGAGATTCAGGTTTTTACAAAAAAGCAACAGTTTATCATGGATTACAAGGAAACCTTTAAATGATTGATGTTGACTTCCAATTAATAATGAACTAGACATCAAGCAATGGCTTCTTATGATTGATCCTGACCCACCTACTAGATACCAGCAGCTTGTATTTATTTTCTGATTCCTTTTATCCCCATACTTTTCCTCATGACTTGAAAAGTGCTGCTTGAATGAATTGGTATTATGAATCATCGCATTCATGAAAGAGCCAAGTTACACGGAACAAAACGTACGCATGGAAATAAACAGGAAATGGAAACGTGAGGTTTAACCTGACTGCCCAGGAGATATTTACTGACATAGAAATAAAAACAACATAAACTTTATCTGAAGTATATATAATGGTAACAAAGTTTAGAAATTTTCTTCAGCTAAAAGTAAAGAAATATCATAGAATCATTACAGAAAGTTCTGCAGGGTGTCTGCTGCAAGAGCAGGGCAGTTAGTTCATTTGGTTGACTCTTTCCCTGTGGCGGTACAGGCTTCTCTTGTATTATCCAATTTCTTTTTGAAAACTATGATCGTCAGGTAATGAATTGCTGATCATATATGTTAAGGTTTTTTCCAGCTCATCTTTCAGTCACCTTGAGTCACTACCAGTAGAAATTATTCATCTTTATTTACTTGTGACCTTGAATAATTCTTTTACACAAGCAATAATCCCATCTTTTTTGATTTATTTACCCAAATGATACATATAGATGCTATAAATCTGGGATAAAAAAAGAGCAAAAAACGGAAAAAAAAATCTGTAGAAAGAGGGACAGCTAACGGTTTCAGGATTGAATCTTTTGTCAGAAGTGAGGAAAAGAATTTCCAGGGAAGGTGGTGGCAGGGATGGATATGTCAAAGGGAATATCTGTAATAGATGGATATTAAGTCAACTGCAGTACTGGGCCAGTTAAAGACAGAATATGTTCCTTTGTTTATGTTATTCTTTGCTGATAGCAGGGCTGGAGAACATCTCCAGCAGCTAATACTATACTAATGAAGAAAGAAAATTGAGTTTATCTCACAGGTAGATGACTTGCAGCATAAGTGGCCAATTCTGATACTTAGAACTTAAAAGATGACAGCACGGTACAGACCCTTCGGCCCACAATACAGATGCAGTCACCCAAGACTGGAGAATTTGATATTGTGTTTGGAAAGCTGCATTTTTCCTGAGGGTGTTATCCCTGAAATTTGTGTTGCACTGCATGGTAATATGACAGATAGGATTGAGTGAGAGTGGGATGGATGGTTAGTGACAGGCAGCAGGAAGCTCAGGCTCACCCCTTCTGTCTGACTGCAGATGATCCACAAAGTGATCACCCAATCTGTAACAAGAGAAAATCTGCAGATGCTGGAAATCTGTAGGAACACAGCAGGCCAGGCAGCATCTGTGGAAAAGTGGACAGTCGACGTTTCGGGCCAAGACCCTTAAGCAGGACTGGAGAAAAAAAGATGAGGAGCCAGATTTAGAAGGTGGGGGGGGAGGGAGAAACATAAGGTGATAGGTGAAACCAGGAGGGGGGAAGAGTTCCTTACTAGGTGAAGTAAAGAACTGGGAAGTTGGTTGATGAGAGAGATACAAGGCTGCAAGTGAATGCTGGCCAACCATGGCAAAATAAAGGATATTGAGTTAAGCCCAGGATGTGCTTGAGCATTTATCAATTGCAGTAGGCTAGGTAGAATTTATTTGAACCTTGAGTTCCTCTCTGGTTTTGAGCTAAGCAGAAAGTTAAAAATAGAGCAAGAGCTCATGGATGGAGAAGAAACACACAAATGGAGTTGTGGGTAAGTTATCTTTGAACCAGCAAAACAGAGAGTATTCCTATAACCTTTGGAATAATATAAATTCATATTTTTTTCTCATTTTTCTTCTTTAACATTTTGTACATTTCCTAGCAGATCGGGTAACATTTGTTTCCAGTTAGTGACCTTTCAAAAAAGGTTCTGCAAAATTCAGTGTAACAAATTTTGAAAGCAGAGTGCACTGCATGCTTATATAACAGTGATCAAGGGTGAAGGTTTTTATCCTGGTTAAAAATTGTTCCAGGCTAGGAGTATGCTCTGAGAATAGTAAGCCTTTTGTAACAAGAGTCTGGGTTTTATATTGACTGTCGACTCTCTCTCAAGCCTTCAAAAGTAGGTTGCATTAGCCTGGATGGCATAGTGATGCAGTCAGTAAAACTGTTCCCTCAAATGGACAACCTGGATTCAGTAATGACCTTTACTGTCTGTGACGGGCTTGCATGGATTTTCACCCAGTGCACCCATTTTGCATCTAAGGTTGTGCAAGTGATAAGCTAGTTGGCCACTGTAAATTGGGAAATGTTAACATGAGAGGTGGAGAGGTGTAGGAGATGGGAGTATGGCAGTAACAGATGTTATCTGTTAAACTCTCTTGGAGTGATACTGGAAACATTTAATTTTAATATTTAAAATAGTGTGTCATTTAGTACAACAGCTAACATCAGAGCACATCAGTAAGACCAGACAAAGTCAAGCTAATCTAAAGCAAACAGAAAAGTGAAGATTATTAAAGTAAACCACTGAAGCTTCTAGCCAGTTGTAATTTAAAGCAACAATTTCAGTTGCAGATAATCATAATGGTGGGATTCCTCCACTTCTTGTGTTGAGAAACGGCACTGGGAACGCACACATCAATGTATATGCTCACATTTCCAGTGCTATGTCCCCAGCAGAAGTCTAAACTTAATATTGAATTTAATGGTTGAAACTTGCTAAGTCTCCAGTAGTTATATTGGGATACCCGTTTTTAAACCTCTGAACTAGATTAGACCAAACACAGGGTTTGCAAGGATGTTGATTTCAGTAGATGTAGGAAAAACGGTAAAAAGGCAAATTTTTCTTTGTAATTATGTGTTTATTCGAAGTTTGTAATAATTTTCATATTTTGATTGTTTTAATTGATTTTTAAAGTTTGTTTTTAAACAATTTTTTATCTCATTTACAAAATGCTTTGACAACAGGCAAACTGGTGACAAGGCTTTGCTGGCTGTTCAAGGTTTCTAGAGCAGTTTCATAGTTGGGACTTATTCAGTCCCTCAGTGTGAAAACGTTATATTCAGGCTCCATGACCCTTCTTAGGGCCCCATCACCTGAAAATGGGGCTACCAAGCCCGGCAAAAATATCAGCCGTATAGATTCGACTGAGGTTAAGTCAGGTAAGCGGTGACCATAAGGAGTAATCCCTTGGCATTGGGCTCCGCTAGCATTGAATGTCATGATGAAGAAAGACTTCGTCCTCAATGACTTATTTTCGCCACCAGCTTTCTCATCTTTCAACTGTTCGCTCCCAGCACCCCCCCCCCGCCGAGCTGATCCACCTAAATACCATTAAAGTAAACTTCCTTGCAGCATTGAACGAGGTAATGGGAATGTTTCTTACTTAATTGAAAAAAGTGAGCAGGGGGTTCAGTGGCAGTGCAGGAGGAATGCATGAAGTAGCTCAGTAATGATTGCAGTTGTGTTAAGGTAGCATGAGTTAACTTTATTCTTCTGGGTTTTTTTTACTGTAATGTCACGTGACCCACAAGAAGCCAGAATGTTTATGATATCTCTATGCTAAGGTATTGCTTTCTGTTTATACCTTCAGATTCTAGTGAAAAGTAACAATCTTTCGGAACGGGTCATGGTCCTGGAAGGGAAAATTGAGGAAATTGCTATTCCTGAGAAAGTGGACATCATTGTTTCAGAACCGATGGGGTATTTGCTATTTCATGAAAGGATGCTCGAAAGCTACCTCCACGCAAAGAAATGGTTGAAGCCAAATGGTAGGCAACTGCATACAGCTTGTAGTCAGACTTCACAATCCTGTCTTGGGTAGCATCTGAGATCAGTTGCTATGAAGTTACTGCCAATGGTAATGAGAGTTGAATAATCAAAATAACTTATCTCTTGTAATCAAGAAAAGTGATGGTCTGCATATCATGGAGAAACGCAGCAATACTCTGAAGGGACATGTTTTTATTTAGTAGCAAGGGATGTTGGTTGAAAAATGTTATTGTATTTTTAACACCCATTGCAAGTGTTAAGAGCTCTGAAATCATGTCAGGACTCAGGCTAGCTGCAAAGTTTCCTGTTTTGTCACAATAACTATCTTTTTAATGGCTGAGAAGAAAGAAACCTGCAGTGGTTTCCTTACCTATCAGCCACTGGTATGCATGCCAAAAGAAAGATACACATATTTTAAAGTTACTAGTTTTAAAACTGTTGAAGTCATAAAATTTCAATTCATCTAGGACCCTTACAGTGGATAGCAAAGGTCATTTAATTCCTGACTTCATTAAAGCATCAATCTCACAGGTGAAAGTAGCATATTCTGACCAATGCTAGCTTCAGAGTCAACTCTTCAAAAAGTGAACCACTTTCTGCAGGACATAAAATCCTTGTTTATCAAGGATTCTGTTTTAATGAAAGTGAAATTTCTTTATTTTCAATTAGAATGAGTCCTGCTGTGGTACAAGACATTAGTACTCAGTAACAGGACCCATGCTTCCATCTTTCATTTGTAATGGCCATGGAGAAAAGCCAAGCATCCTGCTCATGGATAATAAGGGATCGGAGTGTCAGACATTCTGACTGCTTTTCTACACCTTTTACGCTTTAGTGAAAATAATGAAAGTATTAGCCATCCCTTTAAAGTAAAGCACTATTTATTATGTCGCTATTATAGGCCTGTTTAAGACAGTGTGTTTACCCCACTGCTGTGTATGTTTTCTTAGGGATGATGTTTCCTACTTTTGGTGATGTTCATCTAGCTCCATTTTCTGATGAGCAGCTTTACATGGAACACTACACGAGGGCAAATTTCTGGTATGTCCTCGCAAGAAACTATGGCAATCGTTGGTATCACCATCTATAAGCCTTTTGGGTACAACTTGTTTTCTAAGGAAAGTTACTATATTCATGGATTACTGGAGAGAAATGGAAAAATGTTCTTTTTTAAATCTACTGCACCCAAATGTATAATGTAATGGTCCTGGAGGGTAAGGTGCAGTTATTGTTTGTCTTTTTAATGAGGACACGTTATAATGTGGATCATTTGTGACAGCAGGCTTGAGGAGGCCTTCCAGCATCACAACTCAGCAGACTATGTTATAGTTTGCTTTATTTTGGAATCTGGTATTTACAAAAATATTTTTAAAACATAATAATCTGAATAATTTAGAAGTTGCTCTATACTATGATATTGACTAGTTTCCCATGTGATTTGCTTTCACTTTTTGCATGAAACTGCCCTCCTTGCACAACCAGAAAGCTCTGACCACTTAAACCAGAAACATTTGACAACTGACACATATTGAACCAAGATATTTAGCGAACTGAACTAATAGTCCTGTGGCACTATAAACACGGAGTGAAGACCATAATGACTATTCGAGTTGTAAGGATTCGAGACCAGTGGAACAGCAGGATTCAGATGAAGCAAAAAGAAGGATAGAGGGTGGACATGGAGGGAGGGGACAGGAATAAGAGTTCAGAAGGAGAGGGTGGATAGCCTGGAAATGTAGAAGGTGGTATAAAAATAGACAATGTGGAAATATGCAGTAGATCAGGCAGCACATGTGGAGAGTGAAACAAAGCTTATGTACCAGATATTCTACCAATGCACCCAAGTTGTCCTGTGCTTCTAGCATTTTCTGGTTTTATTTTGGATTTCCAGCAATTTTTTGGGTGCATGGCTTTGGGCTATGTTTTATTTTAGTTTACAGCCGGAGGTGGGGAGAATGTCTGAGGAAGAGGGTGTGAAGGGTGAAGATAGAACATCGCAAGGTGGGAAAGAGTGGAGCGTTGCTGGGCAAAGATACCTTTCCAATCATTGGGAATAGGAGCTGTGGTATAAAGGCTAAGTTCCATTTATTTTATTAACGTCATGGGGAGAGGAAATTTGCTTTCTTGAAGGGAGAATACTAGAGTGAGGTACTTTATACTTTGGTTGCATGTGGGAGAGAGATTGGAAAAGGCACATTGTCTGTTACAAATCTGTTGAGGACAGTGCTAGGGGATGGATTCATCAACATGGGAGACAGGAATAAGCATTTTTTTTTCAAATCCTATTCTGTGGACCATTGTGGGAAGGGAATGTCAAGTTAGCTCTCAGCTTGTGAGAACTGGGGGATAAACAGAGAGAAGAAGTGTGAATGGTGGTGGTATTTTTCTTTAATGAAAGGAACATTTTCATTACTTTAAGGAATGGGTTGAAAATCCGGACTTTTGCTCATTGTAAGTAAAAGGTGATTTAAATCCCATGGTATGTAGGTTACAGTTTATTTTATCTATTATTAACATGCTAACATCTAACACTAAGCCTGATATGTGACTATAAAATAATAAATTGTCTAAAAAAACTGTTCCTTTTGCTAAGTTGCCAACACTGCTAAGGCTGCATGAGAGTGAAGCAGGGTAAGTAATCCATTACAGGAATTCAGTTTCTCTCTGATTCAGAGCTTTGTAAGCTCCACATCACTTGTTTCCACTGGAGCAGAGATCTCCAGCACTGTCAAGATTCCAAATAAGTTTTCATCTTATTATCATTGATATTGTTCATACTTAATGCTCAACACTGATGCCATTCTCTAAAGTTATTCCTGGGAATAAAATGAATCAACTTCATTGGTGTCATCGGCAACAGAAATGACTAAGAAATGCTAATAGAACAAACTTATCATTTAGATTATCTGTTTAGAAGAGAATTTTCATCATTGCCAGCAATTTTTGCCCTAATGAAGTTTATCCTGTGTATGCGTGGCCAGCTATTACTATTGCTCTTTTATAGAACACTAAGGGTTCTGATATTCTTCCTATCTCAAAAGTCCAAAATGCATAGAGTAATAATGTAAAAGAAATGATGGAAATAAAAAAGATTGGGGGAAGATATTAACTAGGCTGCTGGCTGACTTCCACCAAACTTACTCTGCCGTGCAGAGTTAAAATTTCCTCTAGCAGTCTTTAGCAAGGACTAAGTTGTGAATCAATAGGTATGTAAACGATCCAATCATTCCACCGTCTCTTGTTAAAATGTAATAAGATACACACTAATCATACAGGAGGTGGACATGGTAAAAGGAACTCATGGAGAAGTTATGAATGACTTAAAACTGCTTTAGTATTTTGTGAGTCTGAAGTCAAGTGATGAAAATACTTTGGGGGAAAGAACTCCCATATCTTTAATATTTTATATGATGTGCCGACTGTTCGCAAATGTGCTTGTGCTGTGCAGGTTGCAATTGCATTGAAAGATTCTGTGTGAAGCTGGAAGCAATTGGTGAAATGGTATTAAACAATGCCTAAATGAAGGTTTGTTTATCTACACAACTGACAGAAAATTGTATATAAGGAGATTAGGTGTGCTGAGAGAGAACTAGGAAAGGACATGGGAACCAAGTAAAATATAATTACTGGGCCAAGTGAGTTCAAGCACTTCAAATGAGAATTGAGTATAAAACTTTGGATGTGGATTTGTAGCTAGCTAAGGGAGTGAAAATTATGATCATCACAAAGAGAACTGTATCCAAGTGGGGACAGTATTGGTGCTGCACTAGGAGCTTTGGGGTTGTTGTTGGTATTCTTCTTAAAAAGAAAGATCTGTAAGGCTTTTCAACTTTGAAAGGAGGTATCTCAAAGATTTATTGAAATAGTGACCATTCAATCAGAAATTCCAGAGCAGCCTCACTTGAGTTCATGGCTGTTGAGGGATGAAGGACAAACCATACGACTTACTTCTTCACACAGAATTGTCTGCTGGACATGATCCAGCTCAAGACTGTACCGGCTCTTAAAGCAAAGATCATATGAAAATGGAAAAGTACTTTGAGAAAAGAGGATAAATGGTTGAATGGATGTCTTATCATGGAAATGATTTTCAGCTTTGCAGTTCTTATTGCTTCATTGCCAAATTGAGATGCTGAATGCTGAGCTGCTTTGTGAGATTTGAGCTCAAAACCTGGTTCAACTCAGTCATGAAAATACCTTGCAAGGCATGCCTTTATCATAACACCTCAGCAAAGTATGTTGGACATTTTTAAATTCCTGGGAGAACGCGTGTATTTACTGGTTGAATTACAGTTTTTTCTGTACACTGAATTACACTGAAAACAGTGTTTTCTTTAACCTATTGATCTGCCTTCACTCCAGGTACCAGCAGTGTTTCCATGGAATTAATCTGACTGGGCTTTCCAGTGCAGCTATGGACGAGTACTTCAGACAGCCAATTGTAGTAAGTGTAGCCAGTTGTAAGGCATTTCTTTTAAATCAAGTACGCTGAAATTTTGAACAGTTTTTGGCTAAAGTGTGAATTAAATTTGTCGTTGGGAAACATAGGATTAATCATTGACAAAACCAAAGTGTATGGGTGAGTTAAAGTTATTAGCCAGGGATCTTGTCATCAGTTTGACCTGAAATCTGAGTTAATTTTAATGATTCTTGAAGTGCAGCCAGAGCCAGCCATGCAATAGTATGCTTTAGCCTGTCAAATCAAGCCTGAATTTTGAGCGATTTGCACCATTTCAAAACAATTTGTACTCTTTGAAGTTAGCCTGCATCTAATAAAAGAGGGGCAAATGAATGGGCAATGAAAGTTGTTGTGGTGATGGCACTAATTTGCTAAAGAATTGCCATATTGTGAGGGAGGGGGGTCGGTGCTTGTGAAGGGGCATAGATTGTTTTTACTCGAATGCTCAACTGCATCTGGACACAGTTCACAGCCTTCTGCCAGTGCACATGACTGTTCGCTGAAGCATGTGTTTCCCACACTGCTAGCCTTTCTTTCCTAATAAGTTGTATTCACTATCATTATTTTTGAGTCAGAAGTTAGATTGCTGAACACTACAAATTGCTAAAAACTTAGTACCGTGTAGATTTCAGAAGTAAATTGCGCTTTCTCAAATGCTCAAAAGGATTTGAATAAAATGTCAGGCCACCAGGTTAACGTCTATTAATTTTTCCTATCTTAGGATACCTTTGATGTAGTCATTTTGATGGCACGATCTGTCAAGTACACTGTGAACTTTCTGGAAGCTAAAGAAAATGATTTGCATAGGTGAGTCGATAATATAGTTGGAGTTCTAACTTGCTCTCCAGTGTTTGTTGAAATTAGCCATAATCATAGGAAAAGTCGGAGATAGAATGAGCATAAGAGATTTGTATGCATGAGAGTGAGTTACCAGGTTTAGATGATAGAAATCATTTTGATGTCTTCCTCACAGATAATCTCATCAATGGTGCTATCCATAATTTGCAGCTATTGTCGAAATTTAATATTAGATGCAACATGATCCTTTTACCTTGCTATTCTTGATGACCCATACCTGTGTATGAGGGAGGTTATCAGTTTAAAGACATTTATAAGCCTTTCTATTCTGCAAGTCCATGCTAACCAGGGATTAAGTACAAGACTGTGCAATTTCAAAGAGAAATTGCACAGTCTTAAACTGAACTCCTGTTAAATATGGTTATATTCTCCGGTGGATAGTCTTCTGGCCAGACATGTCTTGATGAAATTGTAACTAAGCTGCAGAAGACTTAAAAGCCATTATGTGAGTGGCCAGAAATTCACTTTATATCATACAACTGAAATTTAGGTTTTTCCTCCTGGAGCCCAAAGACACTTAAGGTGAAGTGGAAAACCAGCCATAATCATGAATAAACTCCTCTCAGGCTTCCGGCCCAGGTACAAGTATCAATTTTAACCTATGTTTCAATTACAAACTCTGCCAGTGTCATCAGGAATGATGTCTAGGCGTATCTAATCCAGTGGTATTTATACTCCCATCATTTGTCCCTCTTGATTGGTTAGTCCTCATCCGCTGTCCCACCTTGTACAGTTTCACTCTTAAGTAAGAACTGGAATTCGATTGCAAACAGAGTTTGTCATTGAAACATCAGTTAAAATCGATACCTGTACCCAGCTGGAAGCCCAAGAAGAGTTTATTCATCATATACGCCAGGAAAGCAGTAGATCCTTTTTCAATAGCCATGATCAGTTTACTCTTTGATGCTGTGTGAGATATGAAAATGCAGAAATTTCACCTATGTTTCTTGAGGTCATTAGATTCATAATAAACAAGTTTCTATCGTAGCACTGGTAACAATTTTTAAATTTGCCCATGTAGAATGGAGATTCCCTTTGCCTTCCGAATTTTGCAGTCTGGGCAGGTCCATGGCTTGGCATTTTGGTTTGATGTGGCATTTGTAGGTTCACAGTAAGTATACTTTGCTTTTCCCTATATCCCAAGGAGCTTATATTTATTCTCAATGCATCATTTATGAGAGGACCTTAAAAGTTCTTTCTAATAACAATAGTATTCACTTCATATCTTCAGAAAAAACATAACAAGTGGCTTTGCAGAAAATATTAGAAGGCATGATCAATCGTTTCAGGTTTTATCGATATTAGTACAGGTCCACAATCCCTTATCCGAAATCCTTGGGGCCAGTTGCATTTTGGAATTCAGAATTTTTCAGATTTCGGACCCCACCCCCACCCCCGATAACAAAAAACACATATGCTCAAGTCTCTTATTTAACCTGGCTTAGTACGGTGGACTTTAGGACCCGGGGCACACCAAACCTATGCATATCCTCCCGTATACTTTAAGTCATCTCTAGGTTACTTATAATACCTAATACAATGTAAATGCTATGTGAATAGTTGTTATACTGTATTGTTTAGGGAATAATGACAAGAAAACATTTTATTTCCAACAAAAACATTCAATAAAACATAAAAATATACAGCTTCAAAGGAACCGAATCCAACACATGGTAAATGACCTATTGGAGTAAATGTAGAACGTCACTGTCACTATAAAACTTCAGTAACTTGTCTTTCTGTTTATTTAAATCATATACAGTGGTAGTTTCGGCATTATTTTCTTCAGTAAGACGCCGCACAGACACACCACAATCAAGCTTCTGCAATAACTCCACTTTCTGTGTTATTGATAACGATAGATGCTTCCTTCTCTTTTTCTCATTGTTACCCATAGGGGTATCTGCAGCTCTTTTTGACACTTTCACAGTGAAATTCAACACAAAGTCAACAGTGAACACAAGACATCAGCGAACAGCAAATGCACACGTAACCAGTACGAGCGCTGAGCCACAACTGATGTCTGGCGGCCTCTGCTAGTGCTGCCACGTCACACCTGAGTGACGTCAGCTGTTGGCGGAAAAAAAACGGTTTTTGGAGCTTTTTGGGTTTCAGAATTTCGGATAAAGGAATGTGCACCTGTACATGCGAAGGAAATTCCATTAATTTGGATAACAAGGAAACATTTGGAAGAAGTCAAAACAGAATAATTCATCAAAGATTGCAGATGTGAAGAAGGATAAAGTCAATAGTTACTTATGACCTTGTTTATGGGTATTTAATGCAATGCCATGTATAAAAACTTGATTGGATTTTCAGATATGTAGGTACAGGAAAGATGGAAAGTTACAATATATTGAAGGACTTGCAGAATCTGATGTGGTAAAGTTTTGCCCTTATTTATATTCATTAGTGCAAAGCATGAATTGAGTAAAATATTTCCTTACAATTTGGCTGGAGCTGAGGAACATTAGCCATGCTCTTCATCAATAACCTGTGATTGGGCAGTGGCTACACTTCAGATGTACTCAACAGTGAAATCGTATGGCATGTCTATGGTCAAAAAGGCACTTTTATGCATTTATTTCTCTCCATCTGACATTTGCATATTTTGTTTTACTTTTTTCTCATGTCTTTTTTAAAACCAATGAATGAAAGTTATACTCCAAAGAACAGAAAGATCCGAATAAATTAGAATCTAAGGAGGGACTTATTTCCTCTTCCTACACTTTCCTCTATGCTGTCCATCACTTTCCATGTTATGTCAACTCCCACTTGTACCTTTGGCCTATCATTTATCTCTTTTATTCTCCTTTTTCTCATTCTTTATGTGGAAATTATAACACACAAAGCTATCATACAACTAAATTACCGATGTCTGTGTAAACTCCTCAAATGAAGCTCTTTAAAGCCCTTTATCTCTTTTCCCAAATTTCATTCATTGGTGTTCTCTGCAATCAGGATACCAAACAGGAAATATATGTTCAAAACATATTTTCAAAAAACTCCTAACTGATTTTTTTTTCCAGAAAAACAGTCTGGCTATCAACTTCTCCTGCTGAACCTTTGACACACTGGTACCAGGTACGCTGTCTCCTACAGACCCCACTGTTTGCCAAAGAAGGCGAGACGTTCTCAGGGAAAGTCTTACTTGTGGCAAATAAACGGTGAGAATTGAACTGCTTCAGATTTTAATAACTCCCTTGTGTCTCGTTCCTATTTGGTAAGAACATAATTTAAGATGAACAAGAAACAAATGAAAAAGTGTTCATCTTAGCTAGTAGTGAGGTAAAAATGTGTTATAATCAGTTTAAATGTGGGAAATGAAGGGAGTGGGGAGTGTAGACAGGAAGAGAGTTTGCCTCAGCTTGGCCAAAGGAGTGAAATTTACACTCAGTGGCCATTTTATTAGGTACAGGAAGTACCCCATAATGTGACTACTGAATGTATTTCTGTCCATTGTTGTCTTTGCTCCTGTAGCCCATCCACTTCAAGGTTCAATGTGTTGTGCATTCTTCTGCACACCATTATTGTACCACGTGGTTACTTGAGTTACTGTCACCTTTTTGTCAGTTTGAACCAGTCTGGCCACTCTCCTTGACCTCTCTCATTAATGAGGTATTTTCACCCACAGGACTGCCACTCACAATGTTTTTTTTGTCTTTCATACCGTTCTCTATAAACTCTAGAGACTGTTGTGCATGAAAATCCCAGGAGATCAACATGTTTCTGAGGTTCTCTGACCTCCCCATCTGGCAGCAATAATCATTCCACAGTCAAAGTCACTTATATCATATTTCTTCCTCATTCTAATGTTTGGTCTGAACCTCTTGGCCATGTCTGCATGCTTATACCGTATACATTGAGTTGCTACCACATGATTGGCTGATTAGATATTTGCATTAACGAGTTTATGTACCTAATAAAGTGGCCACTGTATGTATCTTGATGCCTAAGCTTGCCTGATGTGATTTACAAGTGGTCCTGTAAATGAGCAAGTATTTTTCTCATCTGACATGAGCTGATTAATATGCAAATTAGGACTGTAGGTTAATTTTTCCTTTTCATTATGGTTCTCAAAAAAAATCCCAAACATTCTCAAGAGAGTTGGTCTACCCAGTTCTATTACAGCACCATCTCTCTTGACATCTGAACCAGAATTATTATCTCTGACATGTTAAATTATTTGTTTTGCAGCAGCAATACAGTTCAATACATAAAATATACCATACATTATGATAAGAAATATATAAATTAAGTAAGTCGTGCAAAAAGAGAGTAAAAACAATGAGGTAGTGTTCCGGAGTTCATTGTCAGTTCTGAAATCTGATGGTGTAAGGGAAGGAGCCGTTCTGAAACGTTCAGTGTGTGTCTTCAAGCTCCTGTGAACCATATGAGTGTATTCATCTTCTGTATCCTGCTTTACCAAAAAAAAATTACTTTGTTCAGTGTTCGTGTATTATTTTGCTTAAAGATGCTTAACGATATCACCTGAGATAATAGAATGAAACTATTTCTCCATAGTTCTCATAAATTATGCTTTTATTGTCAGTAGTTGATACATTTTTCCTTAAAATTTAAGTACTTTTAAAGGTCCTTATTAAAAGAACAGATATACTTTTTTGTCTTGACTGCAGTCTGGTCTCCTTACTTGAGGAGAGATATACTGGCTTTGGAGGCGGTGCAGAGGAAGTTCACCAAGTTGATTCCAGAGATGAGGAGAGACTGTGTTGCCTGTACTCGCTGGAATTCAGAAGAATGAGAGGAGATCTTATGGAAACATATAAAATTATGAAAGGGATAGATAAGATAGAGGCAGGAAAGTTGTTTCCACTGGTAGGTGAGACTAGAACTAGGGGACATAGCCTCGAGATTCGGGGGTGAAGATTTAAGACAGAGATGATGCTTTTCCCAGAGAGTGGTGAATCTGTGGAATTCTCTGCCCAATGAAGTAGTGGAGGATACCTCAGTAAATGTATTTAAGACAAGGTTGGATAGATTTTTGCATAGTAGGGGAATTAAGGGTAATGGGGGAAAGGCAGGTAGGTGGGGATGAGTCCATGGCCAGGTCAGTAATGATCTTATTGAATGATGGAGCAGGCTTGACAGGCCAGACAGCCTACTCCTACTCCTATTTCTTATGTTCTTACATTCTAATGAGGTTTGCAGCACCAGAGTGGATGTTGTCTGATGTGGGTTCTTTTAATATTGGGTAGCCATTGCATTTGAGGTGCTTTCTCTAGGTACAGCTGCTCACATTTCCATCCGTGTTTCAGTCTGTTTCTCAATCGCAGCCATGTTCCATCCCTGGCTTCTGGCAGTGCTTCCTGATTGCACTCCAGTTCCCAATTCCAGTCTCCAGTTTCTGATTGCAACTCTGACAATTCAAACCAAAATGTTCAATTGAAGGCCTAATCATTGATTTGCACAAAATTACAATTTAGATAGGGCTTTAACAATTATGTTACCTTCAAGAATGTTGTTATTTCCCTCTTTCAATAAGTGATGGATCCAGAGAGTATTTAGGTCAGTCTTGGGAAACTGTATGAAAGGGCTTATTGTGCATTACCTGACAATCATGAGAGCTCATGGAGAGGACATCTTGGCCACTAATCAATGGGTGACAAAAATGCAGACCTTTATGTAATAATGAAAATTCCTTTGCAGTGAATGTATCATCCAACATTTTTAACTGCATCATTGTGAGAGGAATAAATTGTTGGCATGAATTACTTGGGTCCTTTATTGCGATGTCTTATAATGTAGACATGGGCATAATGATTCAATGTGCATTATACCCATGAGTAGGTATTCAAAGGAGGTGATAATTGACAGTAAATTACTATTCATGAAAACTTACTGGTATTAGTTCTATATTTCCATCAATATCCCAGTTGTAATAAACCCCTATTCTCTGACTGTTGTTCAAAAAGTAAATACATTTGTTTTACTTAGGATTTCTTCTGCCTTCAAATTACAGACAAAGTTATGATATTCACATTATGGCAATGGTAGAACAAACAGGGTTCAAATCTGGGAACCTGCTAGACTTAAAGAATCCTTTCTTCAGGTAAGCCATTATTTTCTGTTCCTTTATAAATTGCTATTGTCCAAGGTTACAGTTTACATTAGATGAACACTGGAGTGTAGTTTTACTGCACTATAAAACAGGGTTCACTTCTTGAACTTATTAGATGTACACAACATCCAATGATGTTGGAAGAAATATTGGTTCTTAATACAAGACTTTTGAATACTAATGAATCAATGAGTAAAGGTCTTCAGATTCTAAGATAATTAGTCCAGTGTAAATTCAAGCATGCAAGAATAACATCTTTATACAACTGGATGAGCGATATTATTTGGTTCTGTTGCGTTTTTCCTCAGGAGCCTGTAAAGGAGTTGAGGACATTTAGAACTGGTGAAGGGTCTTCAATCTGAATTAACTCTGTTTCTTTTCCCACAGAAATAGCCTGACCTGAGTATTTCCAGCACTTTCTGTTTTTACTTTAGATTTCCAGCATCAACAGTTTTTTTTGTTGTTGAAGATATTAATGTATAAAATTAGACTAAAATGTATTGAAGGATTAAAGGAAATGTATTGAATCCATTGAAGGAATATCGAATTGGTAGAAAAAATATGTAACAGATGGCATTTAATTGTGAGCGCACATGAAGTTATCCACTCAAAATAAAGTCAAAGTCAAATTGGAATGTTTCCTTAATGTTCAAATATAGAAACTGAGGAGCAAAGAGATTTAAATATTTTGCTGAATTGAATTGGATTTACCTCATCATCCATACTTCCCACCCATCTTTCTTCATCTGGCCAGATGAGGAAAGCCCAACATGCTGACCCTCCTGACCAATCCAACAAGAGTGATCAGAGAGAGCTATAGCGGTAAGTTAGCCTGATGCATCATGAGAACTTCCCCACCACAATCCTGGAGTATTCTTAAGCTTCATCAGAGATTGCAGAAGTGGTGCAAGGGACTCGAAATTCAAAGGGAAATATCACTTGAAACATTTTTTTTTGCTGAAGCATAGATTAACACCACAAGCTACTGCAGGTATATATCTGATGAACAAGGGTGAGAACACACTTGAGACTTTGTCAAACAAATGAGATTACTTGGACTGAAGAGAAGCAAAGCAAACGTGTCAAACATATACACCAAGACATCAATCAGAAAGAATGCCATTAAAGACAAAATGAGCACATTCTTTTTCTTAGCTTGACTAACAAGTTGTGCTTTTGTATAAGGTAGGAACTCAGAAAGGATTGGATTTGATTAGTGATAAAAGAGTTATGATCCTTGTATATGTATATGATCCTTGCTTGAGATGAACTAAGTCTGAGTTAATAGATAGTGGCATCTGAATTGAATGTGATACAGACCTCGCAAATTGAAATAATCCAGACATATTTGACACAAAAACAAACATTTCCTTGAGTTCAAATTCAAAACCAAATAGTTCAAAAGTTGATTCAACACCAAAATGTAAGTAAGTCAGAAAGGCATTGAAACCCAATGCTGGATTAGATTTCTTGATGAGAATTCAAAAGGCTGCTTTTAAAAAGGGGCAGTAACCAAAATCTTTCTGATCTTCTTTGTCCATTTACGTTCAAGTTATATCAGAAGAGTCATGTAATATCCTTGATTTTTACCAACATAAAATTGCCAAAATCAGTTTGGAACAAAAACTAAAATCTCAAAGTGAATAGTTTGTGTGTTGCTTTAAAAATAAACAGGAGTCTGTGCTGTATCTCAATGCACTCATATTACATGCCCTGAAATTATATAAATATATAAAGAGAAAAATTAGGGGTACTAAAGACTAAAACACATCTTGAATATAGAGGTGAAAGACATGAATATGGATCTGTTTGATTTTGTGTCTGTCTTTGCAAAACAGGGAATCAATACTGAATATTAAATACGGAATCAATGCTGAATATTAATATTAAAGAGGAAGACTGGAAAGATGGCAGAGTACAAAGAACTATTTAAGCAAATGTGAAAAATGTTCCTTGGAAATTTCAGTGCCTGATTTAAGTGTAGGGGTTCTGCAGCATATGTTAGGTCCCTTGTATTTTGTGATGAATATCACTAATTTTCATTAAAAAAATTATAGATAACGAATTTAGTTATGAGAATAAGTGAGGAAAAAAAAGATTAAAACTGAGTGCAACAAGGACTATAGGAAAGCAGCGTCCATCACCAAGGATCCCCACCATCTAGGCCTTGCTCTCTTCTCACTGCTGCCATCGGGAAGGGGGTCCAGGAGTCTTAGGTCCCACACTACTAAGTTCAGGAACAGTTATTACCCTTCAACCATCAGGCTCAGTGTGGCACGTGGCCAAGTGGTTAAGCCGTTGGACTAGCGATCTGAAGGTCATAAGTTTGAGCCCCAGCCGAGGCAGCATGTTGTGTCCTTGAGCAAGGCACTTAACAACACACTGCTCCAGTTCACCCAGCTGAAAATGAGTACCAGCAAAATGCTGGGGGGTTAACCTCGCGATAGACTGGCGTCCTATCCGGGGGGGGGGGCGGGGGGAGTCTCGTACTCTCAGTTGCTTCACGCCACGGAAACCAGCATAAACACCGGCCTGGTGGGCCTATAAGGCTCGGGACAGACTTTAACTTTAACTTTAGCCATCAAGCTCCTGAACCAGAGGGGATAACTTCACTCACACCAACACTATGATTCCACAACCTTTGGACTCGCTTTCAAGGACTCTACAACTCAAGTTATCAATGGTGCTCCTGTAAAAATTGGTTAAGATGTGAGAGGTGGGGGGAGGGGGAGCCTCACTCACCTCATTCTTCTCAAGAAGTGGAGACACCGTTGTGCTTTCTTGACTGAAGAGATGGTATTGAGTGACCAGGTGAGATCGTCCATTATGTGCATTCCAAGAAACTTGGTGCTCCTAAGTTTCTCCACAGGGCAGCCATTTAAGTGCGGTGAGAAGTGGTCAGCCTGCTTATTCCTAATGTCCACAATCATCTCTTTGGTCTTGTCCATGTTGAGATGCAAGTTGTTGTGCTCGCACTATTCTACCAGCCGCTGTCTGTCCTCTCTATGCTGTCTCATCGTTGTTGCAGTAAAATGTAGAAACCAGGTAAATACTGCTTAGTCCTTAGATATAAATGTTAGAGTTCTTTTATTTTTTTTTAAATTTTCCTTTTTTTTTAGTTTTTACGAATGATGAGTTCTGGAAAAGCTCAGCTGAAACCGACACCAGCATTTCTTCTGAACAAGGTACTCAGGTGACTGCAGTAGAACAAAATCAAGCTGCAGTTTGAACCAGCTTTTTTAAAATGATGCTTCCAAATTGCAGCATCCGTTCTCCAGAATACTTTTATCAACCTTTACTAGTGAACAAAGCACATGTGTAAATACAAATGTCAACTTGCTAGCACTTGTGCAGAGCATCAGATGCAGCCCAAGAGTTTGAATTTAACAAAAGGCAGCCAGATATACATCTGTTGTCAGCTGCAAGGCAATAAAATAATAAATTTGTAGTCTGTTTTATATATGTATGTGAAAAGTATTACTGTGTACATGTAAGATATTATTAAGTCAGATACAATCAAGAGTATTGTGTAAATAAGACAGTTATATAGCAATTTGGTTAACTTGCAACTTTAAGAGATAAATTACAAGAAACAGTTTCAATATTTACCTAAATGAAAACAATCAATAAGTATGGCTTATTTATAACTCTAGCATTCTATACTGTATATCAAATATATTTTTCACTGTGATGTTTTGGCATTTGTGCTCTATGACCTGCAACAATTATTAAATATTTTCACTGATTAAATTGCAATTTGTCCATGCTTGGGCCTGTACCATTGTTTTGCCCAATATCTTGTGTCTGGGTTAGATATAACTAAATATAATTTACACATTCCACTGTTCCACAAATGAACCAAAGCAGAGAATGATGCCCTAATTCACAAGCTGCTGACTGTATCTTCCACCAATCACCTGGGCAGTATTTGCAAACAAAGTTTAGTTCTAACAATGTATGGCTGGTTTAATCATTATACATGCTGATGTCATGGCCAAGAGAGCTCACCAACGCCTGTACTTCCTCAGGAAGCTAAAGAAATCTGGCATGACCCATTGATCCTTGTCACCTTTTATTGACGCACCATGCAAAGCCGCCGATCTGATGCAGTATGGCTTGGTGTGGCAGCTGCTCTGCCCATGACCATAAAAATCTTCAGACACTTGTGAACACAGTTCAACGCATCACAGAAACCAGATTCCTATCGATGAACTCTATCTACACTTCTCACTGCCTCAGTAAAGCAGCCAGCACAATCAAAGACCGACCCACCGTGGACATTTTCTTTTCTCCCCTCTCCCATTGGCAGAAAGTATAAAATCCTGAAAGCACATACCACACGGCTCAAGGACAGCTTCAATCACCCTGTCGTCAGACTTTTGAGCAGTAAACTGGACTCTTAACCCGACAACCTACCCTGTTAATCATCGTGCATCTGTGTCGAATTATAGTTTTATTTATTATTATTTCAGAGGTTGTTTAAAAGTTACCAGATCACCCACTTCAAAAGAAAACCAAAATTGTTGGTGGCCGTTTGTATGATCACACACGTGAAAGAAATAGAGTGGTATGTGTTTGTTTCTTTTCAATTTTCTAACCATGTTTACAAATCATATCTCAACATTTTGCAGATTTGAACCTTTTCCAAGCCATAAAACATCTGTTCCCAAAATGATCTAAGCTAAATGCCAGTTGTGATACTGCATTAAATTACTCCACCCATCTCCAAGGAGGGAGTCAAAAGCGTTGCTACACTTCCCTTACCAAGGACTTTCTCCCTTCTTTTTTCTCTTTAAAAGGATGTGAGTTTCCCAGAATAGACAAATATTTTTCATGTAAACCATCTGCACTCCAAAACCAAATGCTTATCTGGAACTTTGTGTTCCACTCACATCACTTTTTAATATGTATTCAAATGAATTTGAGAGCTGAAAATTGAATTGATGCAATAGATGTGGACACATTCTTGTAGAGTCTGTATGGTGGAATATCTGTATTAAGGCCAGCCTGATCAGCAATGCACTTCTTTCAGAGAGAGGGCAAGAGTCACTGCTCACTGGATAAAAAATGTTAGCCTCATATACCAGTGGCTTTGGGAGTAGCAGCTAATAGGATGAAAGTGAACAATGGCCTTAGGTTGTGTGAAGGTTGTTTTCTTTTCTGTCATATTTACTTGACAATTGCATGAATCTTTGTCTAACATTAAAGATGTATCCTTTCATTGTCTCAAAATGTAAGCATTGTCATTGTCATGGGCAGTTTTGTACTCCATACCATGCTTTTGCTGTTGTATACAGCATCATATTTAGAGTATGTCTTACAATCCTTGGAAATACTGTACAAACTCTGCCCCCAAGAAGGATGAAAAAAAAATTTTGACATGCTCTGCATTTAGCTAAAAGTAAATATTTTTAAATGTATGAAATAATTAAAAAAAAGAAAATCCATAAACATATTGCCACACTTAATAAAATAGGAAAAATACTTGTACTTCATTGCAACCATTCTTCTCCAAGGTAATGAATGCTTGAGCAATCTATAGTTTCTGTTACAAAGAGCTTATTAGCACCGGCTGCAGAAGGAGTAGAGAGAATTATGAAAGGCCAACCTTAAGTCAGCAACGAGAATAATAATGATTGCCTAAAAGTGGATAATGTTTTAAGTTGAATTTCTTTTGTGATTTGTCACAAAACTAGATTTAAATAAGAGTGTGATATCCAGGTATGCATACCCTTCAGAGTTTTGTGAATGAATTTATCACATCATTCCCTGATCTTAAATTTCTCAATATCTGCTGTGATAATTTTTTGTCATGCGTTGTAATCATTGTAATCATGTCATCATTGGCCCATTATCGACAGATTGATTTTCAGACATATTACAATTTTGATCTCTGTGTGGCTAATGGTGTGGTAGAGACAATGGTTTCTATTTAAAAACAAACATGATTTCCAAGAATTGCACTTGGTATCATCTGGAGATGGGAATTTTAAAATACAAGAACATAAACAGAAAAAGAGTTGGTCTTTCAGCCCCTTGTATCTACTTCACCATTCAATTATAGATTAGATTAGATTATGAGAACACTCAGTCCTCGTTTATTGTCATTTAGAAATGCATGCATTAAGAAATGATAGTGTTCCTCCAGTGTGATATCACAGAAACACAGGACAGACCAAGACTAAAACTGACAAAAACCACATAATTATAACATATAGTTACAACAGTGCAAAGCAATACCGTAATTTGATAAAGAGCAGACCATGGGCACGGTAAAAAAAAAGTCTCAAAGTCCCAAAAGCCTCATCATCTCACGCAGGCGGCAGAAGGAAGAAACTCTCCCTGCCATGAACCTCCAAAGCGCCGCAAACTTGCCAATGCAGCACCCTGGAAGCACCAGCCGACTCTGAGTCCATCCAAAAACTTCGACCCTCCGACACCGAGCACCATCTCTGCCGAGCACTTTGACCCCACCCCAGCCGCCGAGCATCAAGCAAAGCCGAGGACTTGGGGCCTTCCCCTCCGGAGATTCTGGACCACACAGTAGCAGTGGCAGCGAAACAGACATTTCAGAAGTTTCACCAGATGTTCCTCCGTGCTCTCAAGTCTGTCTCCATCAAATCAGAATTGTGCACAGCACCCTACTTGACAGATAACAGATATCATTCACCGGAAAAGCCGCTGCACGCTGCGTCGCGCCACCATCTCCTCTCCTGTGTTTGATTTTATTTATTTAGTGATAGAGTGTGGAGTAGGCCCTTCCAGCCTTTCAAGCAACCCCACAAGCCCAATTAACCCTAATCTAATCATAGGACAATTTACAAAGTCCATTAACCAACCCCATACATCTTTGGACTATGGGAGGAAACTGGAGCACCTGCAGAACACCCACACACTCCACAGGGAGGACGTACCCGAGAGTCCTTACAGAACAGCAGTAGAATTGAACTCCAAATTCAGGGTCACTGCAAGATGCAGTAGTGTTGCGTGAACCGCTACATTACCATGGCGCCCAAGGGATCTTTTACCCCTGCATCACTTTTTTTTAAACAGAAAACTCATATTCCATGATTTCTTTAATTTCCAGAAATCTGTCGATCCATCTTGAAAGTGCTTAATGACAAAGCCTCACAACCATCTTTGAAAGAGAACCTCAAAGATTCGGTAAACTCTGGTGAAGAAGTTCCTTCTCATCTCAGTCTTAAGTAACACTGTATCCTGAAACTGTAATCCCTGATTTGGGAAACACGAGCCATAAACATCATCTATGCATTTCCCCTTCATGACCCTGAAGAATGCTGTAAGGTTTAGGTCTGCCCTGCATAATCTCTCCACATTTGCAGTCCTACGATAGCAAGTACATGTTTTCATTGTTAGGGAGACTGGATCTGTACATAGCATGATAGATGCAGCCCCAAGGCTTTTTTTAAAATTACGTTGACATTTATGATATGATTATGATTATGAGGACACGCAGTCCCCTTTTATTGTCATTTAGTAATGCATGCAATAAGAAATGATAAAAATGTTTTTCCAGAATGATATCACGAAAACACATGACAAACCGACTTAAAAGCTAACAAAAACCACATAATTATAACATATAGTTACAACAGTGAAAAGCAATACCGTAATTTGATAAGAACAGACCATGGCACAGTAAAAATCTCAAAGTCTCTCGAAAGTCCCATCATCTCACGCAGACAGTAAACCTCCAACTTGCCGATGCAGCATCCCGGAAGCATCCGAGCACAGTCCGACTCCAAGTCCGTCCGAAAAACTCCGAGCCTCCGACCACCTCTTCAACACCGAGCACCATCTCTGCTGAGCGTTTCAACCCTGGCCCCGGCAACAGGCGATACGCAAAGCCAAGGATTTGGGGCCTTCGTCTCCAGAGATTTTCGATTGCACAGTAGCAGCGGCAGTGAAGCAGGCATTTCAGAAGTTACTCCAGATGTTCCTCTGCGCTTCTCACGGCTGTCCCCATCAAATCCGGATTGATACACGGCCCCCCTAGTTACACATATCGATATTCATTCGGAACGGCCGCGCGCACCATTTATCCTTGTACCCAAATTTTTACCCTTGTACCCAAATCTTCCAAGAAAGGAGATACTCTTCCCCTTCCTGCTTACTACATCCAGATTAACTTTAAATAATAGTGTACAATGATGCACAATTCCTCTGAACACCAACACCTTTCAACTTTTTGCAATTCAAACAATACTCTGGTTTTCTACTTTTTTTGTCAAAGTAATTGCTCTCACATTGTTGCTTATTTCATCTGCATTTCTTTGCCCTTTCATAGTATGTCCATGTCCTTCTGAGGTCTCTTGGCATCATCCTCACAACTTCCAACACTACCCAGCATTGTACTTCCACAAACTTGTTAAACTTGATCTCATCTAAATCATTCGTATAGATTGTGAATAATTGGGGCCCTTGGAATATGCTTGTGATATAACATTCAAAAATAACCCATTTATTCTCTTTGTTAACCCAACCTTCAATCCAATATTTTAACCCTCACCTCATGTGCTCCAATATTTTTAATAACCTTATTTTGCATCTTAGGGAAGGCTTTAAATTCCAAAAGTACCACATGAAATGCTTTTCCCCTCATTCTGTTATTTACAACCTCAAAAATCTCTTATGATACCTTTTTTCCCTCTTTCATGACTTCATATTGACTCTACCCAATCCTAACATTATTTTCTGCCCAGTTACTACTTCCTTAATAATTGATTCCAGAATTTTTCTCACTTTGATGAAGGGCTAAGTGGTCTTGTTATGTCTTTCCTGGTGTGATTTGTTTATCTCTAATTACTGGATCTCATTACTTAATTGTAAATTCACAGCTATTGTTGATTACTCATTATTAAGCAATTAGCTTCATCATCAGGTCAGCCATTTTGTATCATTTGTACCTGGGCTAATAGGTCTGCTGTTCTCCAATTTATCTATCCCTCCTTTCTGAGGTAATGGGTTTAAGACTATAAGATATAGGAGCAGAAGCAGGCCATTCGGCCCATCGGGTCTGCTCCACTATTCAGTCATGGGCTGATCCAATTCTTCCAGTCATCCCCACTCCCCTGCCTTCTCCCCATACCCTTTGATGCCCTGGCTAATCAAGAATCTAGCTATCTCTGCCTTAAATGCACCCAATGACTTGGCCTCCATAGCCACTTGTGGCAACAAATTCCACAGATTTACCACCCTCTGACTAAAGTAATTTCTCCGCATCTCTGTTCTAAATGGACATCCTTCAATCCTGAAGTCGTGCCCTCTTGTCCTGGACTCCCCCACCATGGGAAATAACTTTGCCATATCTAATCTGTTCAGGCCTCATTCTCCTGAACTCCAGGTAATACAGCCCCAGAGCTGCCAGATGTTCCTCATTAAGTAAACCTTTCATTCCTGGAATCGTTCTCATGAATCTTCTCTGAACCCTCTCCAATGTCAGTATATCCTTTAGAAACATAGAAAACCTACAACACAGTACAAGCCCTTCGGCCCACAAAGTTGTGCCAAACATGTCCCTACCTTAGAAATTACTAGGCTTACCCATAGCCCTCTATTTTTCTAAGCTCATGTACCTATCTAAAAGTCTCTTAAAAGACCCTATTGTATTTGCCTCCACCACTGTTGCCGGCAACCCATTTGATGCACTCACCACTCTCTGAGTAAAAACTTACCCCTGACATCTCCTCTGTACCTACTCCCCAGCCCCTTAAACCTGTGTCTTCTTGTGGCAACAATTTCAGCCCTGAGAAAAAAGCCTCTTGACTATCCACACGATCAATGCCTCTCATCATCTTATACACCTCTATCAGGTCACCTCTCATCCTCCGTCGCTCCAAGGAGAAAAGGCCAAGTTCACTCAACCTATTCTCATAAGGCATGCTCCCCAATCCAGGCAACATCCTTGTAAATCTCTTCTGCACCCTTTCGATGGTTTCCACATCCTTCCTGTAGTGAGGCAACCAGAACTGAGCACAGTACTATACTCCAAGTGGGGTCTGACCAGGGTCCTATATAGCTGCATCATTACCTCTCACCTCCTAAATTCAATTCCATGATTGATGAAGGCCAATACACCATATGCCTTCTTAACCACAGAGTCAACCTGCGCAGCTGCTTTGAGTGTCCTATGGACTCGGACCCCAAGATCCCTCTGATCCTCCACACTGCCCGGAGTCTTACCATTAACGCTATATTCTGCCATCATATTTGACCTACCAAAATGAACCACTTCACACTTATCTGGCTTGAACTCCATCTGCCACTCTCAGCCCAGTTCTGCATCCTATCAATATCCCGCTGTAACCTCTGACAGCCCTCCAACCTATCCACAACACCTCCAACCTTTGTGTCATCAGCAAACTTACTAACCCATCCCTCCACTTCCTCATCCAGGTCATTTATAAAAATCACGAAGAGTAAGGGTCCCAGAACAGATCCCTTAGGCACACCACTGGTCACCGACCTCCATGCAGAAAATGACCCATCTACAACCACTCTGCCTTCTGTGGGCAAGCCAGTTCTGGATCCACAAAGCAATGTCCCCTTGGATCCCATGCCTCCTCACTTTCTCAATAAGCCTTGAATGGGGTACATTATCAAATGCTTTACTGAAATCCATATACACTACATCTACTGCTCATTCTTCATCAACGTGTTTAGTCACATCCTCAAAACATTCAATCAGGCTCGGAAGCCATGACCTGTCCTTGACAAAGCCATGCTGACTATTCCTAATCATATTATACCTCTCCAAATGTTCATAAATCCTGCCTCTCAGGATTTTCCCCATCAACTTACCAACCACTGAATTAAGACTCACTGGTCTGTAATTTCCTGGGCTATCTCTACTCCCTTTCTTGAATAAAGGAACAACATCCACAGCCCTCCAATCCTCTGGAACCTCTCCCATCCCCTTTCTAAAACAAGGAGCCCAAAACTGCACACAATACTCCGTATGGTCTCATGAGTGCCTTATAGAGCCTCAACATCACATCCCTGCTCTTATATTCTACACCTCTAGAAATGAATGCCAACATTGCATTCGCCTTCACCACCACCAACTCAACCTGGAGGTTAACCTTTCGGGTATCCTGCACGAGGACTCCCAAGTCCCTTTGCATCACTGCATTTTGAATTATCTCCCATCTAAATAATAGTCTGCCTGTTTATTTCTTCCACCAAAGTTCATGATCATACACTTTCCAACATTGTATTTCATTTGCCACTTCTTTGCTCATTCCTCTAAACTACCTAAGTCTCTCTGCAGGCTCTCTGTTTCCTCAACACTACCCATTCCTTCACCTATCTTTGTATCATCAGCAAATTTAGCCACAAATCCATCAATCCCATATTGACATATATCGTAAAAAGCAGTGGTCCCAACACGGACCCCTGTGGAACTCCACTAGTAACCGGCAGCCAGCCAGCCAGAATAGGATCCCTTTATTCCCACTCTCTGTTTTCTGCCGATCAGCCAATGCTCCATCCATGCTAGTAACTCCCCTGTAGTTCCATGGGCTCTTACCTTGTTAAGCAGCCTTATGTGCGGCACCTTGTCAAAGGCCTTCTGAAGATCCAAGTACATCACATCTACTGCATCTCCTTTGTCTACCCTGCTTGTAATTTCCTCAAAATATTGCAGTAGGTTAGTCAGGCAGGATTTTCCTTTCAGGAAACCATGCTGGCTTTTGCCTATCTTGTCATGTGTCTCCAGGTAATCCGTAATCTCATCCCTAACAATCGATTTCAACAACTTCCCAACCACTGATGTCAAGCTAACAGGTCTATAGTTTCCTTTCTGCTGCCTCCCACCCTTCTTAAACAGCAGAGTAACATTTGCAATTTTCCAGTCATCTGGTACAATGTCTGAATCTAGCGATTCTTGAAAGATCATTGTTAATGCCTCCGCAATCTCTCCAGATACTTCCTTCAAAACCCGAGGGTGCATTCCATCAGGTCCAGGAGATTTATCCACCCTCAGACCATTAAGCTTCCTCAGCACCTTCTCAGTCGTAATTTTCACTGCACATACTCTCTGACACTCTTGAATGTCCGGTATACTGCAGAAGTCTTCCACTGTGAAAACTGATGCAAAATACGCATTCAGTTCCTCTGCCATCTCTGTCTGTCTCATTACAATATCTCCAGCATCATTTTCTATTGGTCCTATATCTACCCTCAACTCTCTTTTACCCTTTATATACTTAAAAAAGATGCCACTCTATTCTAGAATCTGTCAATTTTTTAAAGATTGTATTTAGTGTATCTAGATTGCCAACTTTTTCAAAACTTTGTCCTGAGTATTTATAAGCCTTCAGTCCCATTAATTTTTTCCAATTTTTTTTTAAACTAATGCTGGTTTCTTTTAGCTCCGTGCTCATGCTGGACCTTTGGTTTACAGCTTCCAGGTTGGGAAGAACGATAGAGTCAGGTACTGTCTAGGCGATTTAAGACGTATCTGGATGAGCACTTGATTCACCCAATCACAGAAGGCGAAGGACCAAGCGCTGGTAAATGGGATTGGTATGGATGGGTTCTTTAGGATAGTAATGGAAATGATGGGCTGAAAACACTGATTCTTTATCACTCTGAGGTTTTCTGTGGCTTCCATAAAGGCAGATACAAAATACTGCAATTATCTCCCATTTATTTTCCATCACAATTTCTCCCATTTCTGTACACTCACATTAATTTTCACTAATCTCATTCCTTGTATGTAACTGTATTCATCTGGTTCAATACAAGCCATTTAAAAGCATATTCTGAAGAACTCAGGAAATGCAAAATGATGAAACCTGCTATTCTAATTCTCGTATAACAAGAAAATGAGAAGAACAGAAGAACGTTGCAAGAATCTCAGACTATGCATTGTTCATTCCCTGGCAGGCATTTTCATTGAGATACATTTTCAAGGTCGAGGTTGACCAGAAACCAAAAGCAGAAAATGTTGGAAATATTCAACAGGTCAAGTATCATATGTGGTGTGAGAAACTGAGCTGATGTTTCAAGTTGAAGATATTCTGTCAGAATTAAAGGAAAAATGAAATTACTGGGAAAGGAGGGTGAATAGGGAGAATATAGGAAGGTCTGTGCTGAGGTGGAGACCATGTCAGATTAAATGATGGTGAAGATGTAGACTGAAAGGGGAAATCAAGGCTAGTGAATGACAATGCTTATGCCTTAGGGGCATGTAAATAAGAAAAATTGAACAAAATCTGAAATTTTCAGAAGATAAGCAAATGAATGCTTTAAATTGATATGCTGAATCGTTGAATTTAATGTTGACTGTGGAAGACTATAATGTTATATTAATATTAAAAAATAAATAATATTTTTGGAAACAGCTTTAATCTTTCAATACTGGGTGTGTGAGAGGATGAAGGGAAACATACATTTTTGCTTACAGCCTGTTTATATTACTTATTCCCTACAATTTCCATATCTCAAGCATTTCAAAATCTGCACAATTAAATAACATCAGCATTTTAAAACCTATTTTCTGCAATAATTTAAAGCACCATGTGAAACATGGATAACCAACAACCTAGATTTATCCACTAAAGCAGTAGTCATGGTTATCATATGAGTTGATGGGGCAAAGCCAGGAAAACTTATCCAAGTGGTGGTTGCACCCAGATTTTGCTCAGTTGAGATATCCTCCTTTTGTGACAACCAAGCCAACTCTAAGCAACTGAGCTGTTGCATCTGGAAAGTCGCCCTCTCCTGTTCGCTGCTACAACTACAACCATCAGTTCTGAACATCCTGGGCTTGCTGGCACATGGGACCTATTTCCTATGGTAATTAAATTCTTTGACCAAGATGCTACGGTGACCATCAGGCAACACCTTGTGTTTTGCTCAATGCAGTCATAACTCTACAATAATTGAGAAGTTATACCTGAACTTCCTGTAGTGGTTCTTACAGTGAACAGTTTTTCAACAAGTTACAGCTAATAAGCAGGTTTTATTTATTAAGTTATTAGATGCGTACATCCTGGCAAAACCAACATATATTGGCCATCTATGTCTTGTCAATTCAGAGACAATTAACTCAGCTGCATAAATGGCTCCACATTCAAAAGCAGGCTTTCCTTAAGCACCATGAATGCACCAGATCGACTTTTAAGACAATCCCATAGTTCCATAATCACGATTATTGATATAGGATCTGAATTTCAGAAACTGGATACACACAAACCTATTTGACCTATGTACATGAAGTACAATTTAAATATCTACAGAGAATCATAGAATCTTTATGACACTGAAGAAGGCTATTTTGCCCTTAAAAACTGTGCTGGCTCAGTAGAGGTAATCTGTCAGATTTATTGAGCTTTTTTTCCCTCCCCCACAAGCCTGAAAGTTAGCTTCTCTCAAACACCTATCCCATTCACTGTTGAAAGCTAAGATTAATTCTGTTTCACTGCCCTTATAGACACTGACTATGCTGTACACAGAACCCTGCATCCCCTTTGCACCTTTTGCCCAAAGTTCTGTCTGTGGTAAATCAAAATTTAAAATGGTAAACACATTTGGCAATCAGGCAGTGTCTATGGATAAAAAGAGTTAATATTTTAGGTCAGAGATCTTTCTTCAGAAGTGAGAAGACAAGTTACAGCAATGGCGGAGGTAAGAAAGGAACGTTAAGGGAACTTCTTAGGGTGATGAGAGGGTAGTCTAAATTCTCTAAATGCTAATAAGTTACAAGAGATTTTGGAAAGCAATAAAACAGAGGAATGTAAAAAAATTTCTAAGTGCATATCAGGGCTGTTGTTGAAAACTGAAAATGTCCAGAAGGTCGGCTCCTGTCTGTGGAGAAAGAAGACAAGCGAATTGTTGTTACAAATAGATAACCTTAGAACAGAACTGGCCATTTCTGATACAATCAGGTAAAGCAGGTTGTCTGAAATTATTGAATACAATATTCAGCCCTGAGGTATGCTACGTGTCCAGCGGATGTTGAGGTACTTTGTTGGGACGGTATACAGAAAGAGGTTTATGGCCCCTGTCTTCAAACCTGCCCTATTTGGCTGATGTATTAAACTCGCAAATCAAATCTTGCCTGGAATGTCATTGCTCCAAATCAAAGAACTCCAGCTTCCCCAGCTGAACCTGGGACACATCTCTTAAATCAGCTCCTTAAGCAGTACATTACCATATCAGTGCTTGCTCCTTTGGCTAGTACAATTTCTAGCTCACATTAACAGTTATGCAAGTGATGTCAAGATTTGGTTTTATTTAATGTAATTATTTCTTGTGTTATTGTATGTTTATTGTCTTTCCCAAGAGAAACAAACAGTCTTTTCAAGTGGCTACATTTATCGTTATGGTACTGTTAAAATATGCATATATTCAATTGAACCAACACCGGATAAAAGGGGGTGCTGTTGTGCGGCGGACTGGCCTCTAACTTGCTGAGGCCCGGCGGCAGCTCTCAGTCACTTCCTCTTACTTAACCCTTGAAAAGGACCCCACTCCAGACCATCAGAAAATTGTCTCAGTTACCATCACTAACCTCACCAACACTCGAGAGCTCCCATCCACTGCCACCAAACTCAGAGTTCCCTCACCCCACACTGCTCGTTTCTACCTCCTGCCCAAGATCCACAAATCTGACCGTCCAGATAGACCTACTGTCTCTGTTACTCCTGCCCTAGTGAACTCGTGTTTGCAAACCTCAACTCCATTCTATCCCCCTTGGTTCAGTCCCTTCCCACCTACATCCACAACAATGCACACGCTCTTGAGCTCCTCAACAATTCCCTGCCCCTGACCGCCTTATTTTCACCATGGCTGGCCTGTCTCTACCTTTCTGTCCTCCATCAAGAAGGCCTTGAAGCTTCCACTTCTTTCTCGACATAAGCCCCAACCACCCTCCTCCGTCTGACAGATCCTGCTCCTCACCCTCAACAATTTCTCCCATTTTCTCCAAACTCAAGGGGTAGCCATGGGCCCCCACTATGCCTGCCTTTTTGTTCGCTATGAGAACAGTCCATATTCCAAGCCTTCCCTGGTAATGCTCCCCAACTCCTCCTGCACAACATTGATGACTGCTTTGGTGCTGCTTCATGCACCCGTGCTAAGCTCATTAATTTCATCAACTTTGCCTCCAACATCCACTCTGCCCTTAAATTCTTTTGGTCCATTTCTGACACCTCTCTCCACTTTCTCAATCTCTCTGTCTCCACCTCTGGAGACACATTGTCTACCGATGTCCTTTATAAACCTACCAATTCCCGCTGCTATTATGACGATACCTCTTCCCACCCTGTCTCCTGTTAACAATGCTATTCCCTTTTCTCAGTTCCTTTATCTCCACATCTGTTCCCAGGATGAGGCTTTCCTTTCCAGGACATCAGAGATGTCTTCCTTCTTCAAGGAACGGGATTTCCTTTGTTCCACCTCACTGGCATCTCCTCCATTTCCTGGACATCAGCACCCACCCCATCTTCCCAGTCATAACAGAGATAGAGTTCCTCTTATCCTTACCTACCACCCCATGAGCCTCTGCATCCAACACATCAGTCCCTACAACTTCTGCCATCTTCAAAGGGTTCCTACCACCAAACACATCTTTACCTCCTCCCCCCCCCGCCCGCTTTCGACAAAGGTAATTTGCTCTGTGATTTCATTGTCTATTCATCCCTTCCCACTAATCTCCCTCTTGGCACTCACCTGTGCACGTGACAGAAATGCTACACCTGCTGATTCACCTTTATTCAGAGCCCCAAACAGTCCCTCCATGTGAGGCAACACTTCACCTGTAAATCTGTTGGGGCTGACTATTTGATCCAGTTCTCCTGGTGCAGCCTTCTCTACGTGAGTGAAGTGCAATGTAAATTGTGGACCGCTTTGTCGAGCACATTCCCTCCATCCAACTAAAGCAGAATTTCCCCAATGGCCAAGCACCTTAATTCCTATCCCCAATTCCATTCTGATATATTCATCCATGGCCTCCTCTTCAGCCATGATGAGGCCACTCTCAGTGCATTATCTGATATTCAATCTAGGTAGCCTGCAACCTGATGGCATGAACATCGAATTCTCTTGGTAATTTTTTCCCTCTTTTATTCCCCAGTCAACATTTTACCACTTCTCCTCGCCTGCCTATCACCTCCCCCGGTGCCCCCCCTCCATAGAACACTCTCCTTTTCTGTCAGATTCCTCCTTCTCCAGCCTGTTACCTTTCCCACACCCACCTGGCTTCACTTATATCCTTCTAGCTCGTCCTCCTTCCCATCACCCACCCACCCTTTTTATTCTGGCTTCTTCCTTTCCAGTCCTGAAGAAGGGGCTCGGTCCGAAACATCGACTTTTGTTCAGCTCCATCTGCCTGACCTGCTGGGTTCCTTCAGCATTTTGTGTGTGTGCTGACCAAGAAAATATTACTGTAATAGATTTATGATAAAATCATAATATAGTCCAATATACTGTAAATGATTAAACAAATTGTTATTTTAGTGTGAAATGTATCAACCCGTAAATTTTATAAAACAAATCATTTGAAAGACGGTGGTTGAATTTTCCTAATAAACTAATTCACAAGTTTTGGATTTTAACAGAAAATTGAGAATCAGCCGGTCACTAAGACTCCGTTACCCGGAGTCACCCGGATACTAAATCTGTTGCACCAACCTTACTTCCTTGAGTCTGCGCCTTCTAGCAAGCAATCTTCGCGGCCAAAGTTATTTTATTTTCAATTTATTCTTAATGTAATTTAATTTGAATGAAGGGATTTTTCCCGAATATTTCCGATTTTACGACGGTGTGATTTTAAAGTTAACGTCGCGCTGGCGAACGCGTTGACGTCAGACGCAGCGGGCCGGCACGCGGTGTGGAGCGGAGTGGAGCGGGTAAGTGGACCGGTGTTTGCTTTGGCTCCAGCCGGTCTCCCGGTGCGGAGTTTGGGATGTAGGGTGGGAAAGAGAGCCGTGCTGAGCGCGGGGTGAATAGAGCAGAGATACGGATGGCTTTGGACCTTCCGCCGGCTGAGAGAAGTGGAGGGTGACCTGTACTGCGGAGAGGGTCTGCCACTGGTGAGGGGGGTAATGAGAGGCGTCGCTCTTGGGTAGGGAGGGGGAATGCGGTCGCCTCCTGGAGCGAGTGGGGAGGGGATTCATCCTCTAGTGTGTGTGGGAGAGGGACGAGGGGAGAGGTCGTCTGGGGTGGTGGTGAAGAATTCACCCCCTGAATTGGGAAGTGTATTGGTTACAACTTACTGGGATGGTGGAGTGTTTTCATTTCACAAAATACATTAACATAGAAAAATATCTGCTTATTCATTTCATATATGTAGAAATGTTTTCCAGTCAATCATAATCCATTGAGTGTTGGTGGCACGTTACGGTATGTGTATATAGAATGCATAGCCAATCAGTCATCACCAATTCTGCAGTTCAAAGTAAATTTATTATCAAAGTACATGTATAGAATAGTAACTATAACAGAATCAGTGAAAGACTGCCCCACTAACTAGGGCATTCAACCAGAGAGCAGAAGACACCAAACTCTGCAAATGCCAAAAGAAGAAGCAATAATATAAATAAGCAAAAAGTATTGAGAACGTGAGATGAAGAGTCCTTGAAAGTGAGTTCACTGGTTGTAGGAACATTTCAATGATGGGTGAATGAAGATATCCCCTTTGCTCAAGAGCCTGAGAGTTGAGGTGTAGTAACTGTTCCTAAACTTAGTAGTGCAAGTCCTGAGAGCCTTGTACCTTCTTCCTGATGGCAGCAAGAAGAGAGCATGTCCCAGATGAAGGATACTCATATGGGATGTCACGTACTTCTTGCAATAACAGCCGATATTCTATTTTGCTTTCTGATGACCCCCATTTTATGGCTGTTTCAGTAATTGAATTGTGCTCTTAGGAAATGTGCAACTCACTACTCAAAAATTTGAAATGTATAGTATACAGGACCGCTAGAAAAGAATCTTGTATATTTCACATCTCAAATTTTTGTGTGGTGGTTTGTGAAATTCCTAAGAGCCCAATTCAGTTACTGGAACAGCCATGATTTGGTGGTAATTAGCAAAATAGCTGTAATTGCAAGAAGTTTGTGACATCCTGTAGGAGTACCCTTCTGTACAAATTTTGTCACTTTTATTTTGACTTACCAAATACTTTGGGAGTTGGATGTGACATTACTTCAGATTAGCAGTCAAAGCCAAATCCCTCATTTCCTTGCCCCCTCCAGTTTGAGGACTTGTGAACAGACATCTTAGATTGCAGTGCAGCTAAGGTCTTATCTGTGAGGTATCTTCTCTGGCATACTGCACTGCAGGGAGTGGGAGCCACAGCGGTCATGGACAGCTCCTTAAAGTAACCCCCTTCCCCAATCTTAACTCCAGCCCACTACCCTCCTGAATTCCTTTTACACAACCTTTCTTCCAATGATCCTGACATCTCCACTTCCAAGATCCTTTCCCCGATCCTCGTGCTTTAGAGAAAATGCTTTGCAGGTGTTGCAGAGTGCAGTGCTCAGAGTGGAAAAGACACGGTAAAGGAGGGACTGTGACCATCAACACAGTGTTATAATCAAAGCGTTATTGATAAATGCTATTGAATGACTAAAAATAAAAATTGGCAAAATTTGTCATTTCTTTTGCATAAATCTTGTATATTCCGAGTGTAATGTTCTCAAGTATTATATAATGGCAGTGGGTTACTTTGGCAGTAATATGGCGTAATATGACAGAAAAGACATCACATGGGAACACACCTCCACTTACAGCTTGGGATTTGGTGGGAAAATCACAAAATCTAAAGCTGTCTAAGAATGCAACTCCTCTGTAATGCAGGGATCACCTGTTCTTGCCAGGGGATCCCTTCATACTGTAATACTCTGGTCTTTCTCCATTTAAACAATATTACACTGTTCTGTAATTTTGAAGTCAACCTCTCGTTTTTTTTCCATTGTGTACTTCATTTGCCCAGTCATTTATCTATATCTTTTTGCACTTCTCACAACTTGCTTTGTTACCAATCTTCGTACTGGGAACAAATTTGATTGTGATATGTGGCCGGTTGTGATACATCACTGATCCTTGTGCATTCCACAAGTTAAAGCTAGCCATCCTGAAAATGATGAATCTATCCTGACCCTCTCCTGTTGTTTAGCCAATTCTTTTACCTCGCTAATGTGTTACCACACCTGCCGCCAACATTATGAAAGTGAGTATCTGGTATCTGGAGCCTTTCCACTATCTAGAAAGTAAAGAGCGTGATTAAACACTCTCCCTTGTCTGGATTAGTCAGTACCATGGGCTCTTATCTTGTTAGGCAGCCTTATATGCAGCACCTTGTCAAAGGCTTTCTGAGAATCCAAATAAACAACATCCACTGACTCTCCTTTGTCTATCCTGCCTGTTATTTCCTGAAACAGATTTGTCAGGCAGAGTTTCCCCTTTAGAAAACCTGCTGACTTTGGCCTATCTTATGCGCCTCCAAGTGCCCCAAAACCTCATTTGGTAATAGAGTCCAACATCTTTCCAACCACTGACGTCAGGCTAACTGGTCTATAATTTGCTTTCTCTGCCTCCTTCCCTTCTTAAAGAGCAGAGTGACATTTGCAATTTTCAAGTCCTCCTGAACCAGTCTAGAATCTAGTAATTCTTGAAAGATCGCTTATGCTTCCACAATATCTTCTGTTACATACTTCTCCCAGAACCCTGGGTGTAGTCCATTTGGTCCAGGTGACTTGTCTACCTTCAGACCTTTCAGCTTCCCAAGCACCTTCTCCTTAGTAATAGCAACTACACTCACTTCTGCTTCCTAGTATTCAGCTGGTGTCTTCCATGGTAAGGACTCGCGCAAAATACTTATTTAGTTCGTTTGACATTTCTTTGTCCCCCATTGCTAACTCTCCAGCGTCATTTTCTAGTGGTCTCTCTTTTGCTCTTTGTATATCTGTAAGAACGTTTTCTATCCTCTTATGCAATTAGCTGGCTTACCTTCATATTTTCATCTTTTCTCTCTTAATGGCTTTTTAGTTGCCTTCTGTTGGTTTTTAAAATCTTCCCAATCCCCTACCTTCCCACTAATTGTTGCAATATGATATGCTCTCGCTTTTGCTTTTCAGCTGCCTTTTACTTTCCTTCTCAGCCACGGTTGCCTCATCCTCCCTTTAGAATACTACTTCATCTTTGGGATGTATCCTTCCTGTGCCTTCTGAATTTTTCTCGGAAAGACAAAGCATTGCTATTCTCTCATCATCCCTGCTAGTGACCCCTTCCAATCAACTTTGGCCATCTCCTCTCTCATGCCTCTAATTCCCTTTACTCCACTGTAATACTGATACATCCTATTTTTAGCTTTTCCTTCTCAAACTGCAGGATGAATTCTATCATGATCACTGTCTCCTACAGGTTCCTTTATCTTAAGCTCCCTAATCAAATCTGGGTCATAACATAACATCCAATTCAGAATTGTCCTTACCCTACTGGGTTCAACCACAAGCTGCTCTAAAAAAAACATCTGGTAGGCAGTCTCAAATTCCCTCTCTTGGGATCCAACCTGAAAATCAGTACCAACCTGATTTTCCCAATCTTTATATTGAAATCCCCGTGACTATCGTAATGTTGGTCTTATTACATGTTTTTTCTGTCTCCCATTGAAATTTATCCAATATCCTGGCTACTATTCGGTGGCCTTTATATAACTCCCATCAGGGTCTTTTTACCCTTCCAGTTTCTTATCTCTACCCACAAGGATTCTACATCTTCTGATCCTATGTCACTTCTTTCTAAGGATTTGATTTCATATTTCCCAAAAGAGCCACGCCACGCCACCCCACCCCCTCTGCTTGCCTACCTGTCCTTTTGATACAATGTGTATCCTTAGGTGTTACGCTCCGAACTATGATCTTTCAGCCACGACTCAGAGGTGATCACAACATCATACCTGAAGACCGCTCAATATCTCCTCGAGATCAATTAGGGATGGCAGTAAAAGTTGGGTAAAACCAGTAATTAAAAAAATTTTTCTCAGCCTTAGTCCATAGTTAGGGACAACATCTCTGTTAAATCTTACCTGTTTATTTACATTTATATAAGTGCTTCGTGTATTTGGAAATGGAACCTTTATCTGTTTAAACTACTACTTTCCCATTTTGACTTTACTGCTCCAGCCCATCCTGATGAACGCTGGGTACTATTGCCCACTTCTGTCTTTGACACTAGAAGCAATCAATGCTGGAAACACTTAGCATTTGTTCATTCTGTATGTCTTTTTTACAATTGTCAGTCACTGATAGATACCAAGAACATCAAAACTGCAGGGCTATCCCATCAGCGAGTTGCTCGAGCGATGGAGCTGGACTTGTTGTGTATTGTTGTGCCAAGAAGGTGCGCAGTCCCAACAATTGGTGCGACTAATTGTCTTGGACATTTTTATTGTGATCACAAGACCCTGTTGGAGACTGGTAACGTAAAATATTTCAAGTCCGGTTCATTGGCAACACCAATGGCTGGAGAGCTGCATTGCTTCAGTTGTGAAGCCTCAGCCACTGGGTCGCCTATTGCAGATGCTGAGGTGATCTGGCAGAGCCTCTGTGGGGCACGCTGGAATCTATACAGGTATCCCCTGCTTTTCGAACATTCGCTTTACGAAACCTCACTGTTACGAGAAAAGCAGCGCGCACCCTGAGCAGCCAAGCCCCTCCCCCGGAACGGCATTCTCACCGGCAGTGCTTAAACAGGTGCCTGTGAGCAGCCGTTAGCAAGATGAGTTATAAGGTATCGGAAAAGCCTAAAAGAGCTCGTAAGGGTGTTACACTTAGCGTAGAATGAGACGTAATTAAGCGTTTCGATCGTGGTAAACGAAGTAAGGACAAAGTGAGTTTGGCTTGTGGAAGTTGATGAAGATGATGTTGAAGAGGTTTTGGCATCCTATGACCGAGAACTGATAGATGAAGAACTGATGCAATTGGAAGAGGAAAGGATAACAATCAAAACTGAATGCAGTAGTGAACGGACCGAAAGTGAGGTCGTCCAGGAACTGAATGTGAAGCAACTGCGTGAGATTTTCGCTGCAATAATTGCAGAAAAGTACGACTTTAATTTTGAAAGGGTACGTCAGTTTATGGCATATTTGCAAGATGGTTTGAGTGCTTACAAAGAACTGTATGATAGAAAAATGCGCAATGCTAAGCAGTCAAACATACTGTCGTTTCTCAAGCCTTCCACATCAGCCACAGCAGACAATGAACCTTGACCTTTAACATCGAGGCAGGCAGACATAAAAGAAGTTGACCTGCCTGCCCTGATGGAAACGATGACGATGAGATGACACCCCAGTGTCCCACCACCCCAACCCCTGGGCCACGGACCGATACATTGCCGCGGAGAATGCGGCGGTGGCCGAGATGCACCCAACACATCTTTAAGGGAAAAAAGCCTGAATAAACAAGCTAATTAGTTAGGTGCCGCCCGGCACGTAATTGTCAGCCCAGATCAGAGGTGATTGCTGATTGCGTTGCCTCTGATCTGGGCGGACATTTATGTGCCGGGCGGCACCTAATTAATTAGCTTGTTTATTTTGGCTTTTTTCTTAAAGATGTGCTGGGTGCGTCCAGGCCACCGCTGTACCCCTGCATGCTTCGCGGATCGGTATAGTTCCCCAGCCTGGAGGTTGGGGTCCACTGCACCACTCCAACCTCCGATGACTCAGCCTAACACACCATCATCAGTGTGCTCGGCGCTGTCTTCCCGACTCTGGTAAGTGATACTACACTGTACATACATTATTTCTACTTTATATAAGCTGTGTATTTTTATGTGTTATTTGGTATAATTTGGCAGCTTCATAGCTTAAAGGTTACTGGAGAGAGTGTTTTTGCCATGAGCGCTTGCGCCGTGTTCCTGCTGAGAGCACTTGCGTGAGATTTTCGCTACAGAGAACAGTGCAGCAATGATTGTAGAAAAGTACTTCTACTTTATATAGGTTGTGTATTTATCATATTCCTGCTTTTACAATATGTTAGTGTTATTTTAGGTTTTACGTGTTACTTGGCATGATTTGGTAGGTTATTTTTTGGGTCTGCAAATGCTCACAAATTTTTCCCATATAATTAAATGGTAATTGCTTCTTCACTTCACAACATTCCGGTTTACGAACCATTTCATAGGAACGCTCTACCTTCGGATGGCGGGGGAAACCTGTATTGGGTTGGGCGCTGGCCCCACCCCTCCCATTGGTGCTTTTTTCTGGTTTTTACTCTGTGGAAGAATAAGCTGGAGCAGGACAGCATCCCATAATTCTAGTTATGCCACGCAGGGACTTGGGCTACGTATTTTTTTCTTTGTGGCTGAAATCATAACCGTTTCTGCTATGTGCTGTTGGTGATATGTTTTGCACCTTGGCCTGGAGGTACTCTGTTTCATTTGGCTATATTCATTTATGGTTGAAAAATAATTAAACTTGAACTTGAGTTCAGAGCATCTGAAGAAAAATCAAAGATGAACAATAAGGGCCTCCAGCCTGATACACTCATGGTTTTTCATTCCAAAGAGATTGTCTGACCTGAGTGTTTTCAGCATTTTGTTTTACTTTAGATTTCCAGCATCTGCACTGTTTATTTTTTTATGTTTTTTATACCTGTTCTCTTTAATTTTATATATTTCAGAATTAGGTTTATTATTACTAATGTAATAATTGAGGACTGGTCTGAACTTCACATTCAGTTTTTTGTAAGTGCAAAGCTGTTGTAACACCACTCCACCAGCCAATCTATCTCACTCCTGTATACCACCTCATTATCATCTGCTGACAACTCATCAGCGAATTTATAATTTGCATTTTAGCTGTGCGGAGCTGCACAATCAGGAGTGTAGAAAGGTAGAGCTGTGGGCGTAGTACACATCCATGAGGTGTGCCTGTATTGGTTGTCAACAAAGAGGAGATGTTATTTCAGATCCACATTGACTGCGGTCTCCCAATGGGGAAGTCAAGGATCCTGTTACAGAGGCCCAGGTTTTGAAGTTCGTTGGATTAGTACTGAAGGGATAATGGTGTTGAATGTCAAGCTTCAACCTCTCACTCTTGCAATTGGAGTTTCCCACCTGCTTCAAAAGGGCATTGGTCATACCACTATCCAAGAAGAGCAGGGTGAGCTGCCTCACTGACTGTCACTGGGTAGCACTCTGCTGTGGTGAAGTGGTTTGTCAGGTTGGCCATGGCTAGAATTAACTCCTACCTGAGCAAGGACATGGGCTCACTGCAATTTGCCTATCACCACAACAGGTCCACAGTGGGCACAATCGCATTGGCCTTGTCCATCTGAGCAACAGCAATACTTATGTTAGACTGCTGTTAATCCGAGACAGATCAAAGAGTCACCAGGTGCTTTGCAATTTGTAGATTTATCACACAGCATCTGGTGACCTTTTTCTATCCTGTACCACAATAGAAAAAGCCACCTATGAATGTATGTCTTTGTTTCTTATTCCTCTGACATTGCCCACCGATAGTTTGCAATTGTTCTTATTACTGCATAAATACTAGATTCCTTTTCGCCACATATTTCTATATTTATGGTTTATTTGTTAGAAGAAATGCTCAACATTTGGATATTTTTCCCTCTGGGAAAAGGGTTTCAATTAATGGTGGAATTATCCAGTGGTTGCACTAATTATGTCTCTTGATTTCCTTTTGAGATGTCATAAAAATGTTTGATGTAAATCTGATTCATTCATTCTTTTAGAAATTAATCAGCTCTAAGATTATACAAGTTTAGAAATTGTTGTGGTATGTTGCAAAAGACTAATTGTAAAAAATCATTTGTATTTATGTCACATACCTCGTTTGCTTTCAGTTTTGTAAGTATGATTGTAACATTTTTGTGCATTTTTTAAAGAGCACCGCATTGTTCTTTTATAACATTGCAAAACGTTATGCTGTTCCCTCTTGTCTGGAGTATCAGCTTAGTGCAGTAATTATTCCTATTGCTCTTACAGATTGGCCTGAGTGATATCATGGTGCTTAAAGGTAAAAGGTTATCTGGGAAAGGTGGAAGTACGCCACCTGGAAAGAGCAGAGTTAAAAAGTTTGACAGATCTAAAAATGTTTCATCAGGTAAGCTTTTGATGTTATTAGAATCCAATGGGTGAGGTAGTTTACAAGTTTTAATGTAGAAATCAAACTTAAGTCTTCCATATCCTTTTCTTCAAATTCAGAGAAATTGCATAGAAAATTGAAGGCTTCCTTCATTAACATAAAATGAATAGAAGTGAGGTGTCTGAAGAATTAAATGGTTGGGAGAATAGCTCTATAGGTCTGGAATAAACAAACCATACTCTCAGAATTTGAAAATAATGACTGAACATTTACTTGGACAATTTTATTTACATTTATTAAGTAATTTTGAGATTTTTTTAATCTCAAAAGAATGAGATTTTTTTATTATTAAAGAAATTGGAATCAAAATCTGAAAGTTTTGAGTAAAATTTTCAAATTTGTTTTGGTACTTTTATGTTGTATCCTTTTACTAGTACTGCCAAAATCATTTCATAGAAATATTTAGATATTTATGATAAAATATTGTGAAGATATTTGCTGCTCCACTTCTTCAAGCTACAACATTGCCTTAAAGATTTTCAGTAAGAAATAAACCTGCCAGTGCATCATTTCAAAATTATAGTGTCTGTCATGCAGAGGGGGCATTGTGCTCCTCAGAAGCCTCTTCCTTTGTCTCCCCATCCTATTCAGTGAGCAGATTTTATTCTCTCTCATCTACCTACCTAACATGTACTGGTCTACATCTCATGTCAAATCCACTGTAATTTTGTGCAGACAAACTCCAGCTGTGTACTTAATGATACCTGGCCATAATAGACCAGAGAAATAATAATCAGAGCTTTTAATGCTTCATTTCATGGATTTGACTTAAAATTTGTGTTATATTTGTTACTAAAGTTACCAGCCATCTTTGTTAACTTCTGGATGTTCTTCTTGCTTGGGTTCTAACAGGTGAACCTGGGAAAGGCAATTCAAAGTTCAAGTCTCAAAAGTTTGAGAAGAAGGCAAAGTTTAATACCACTGGAAAAGTGAAAAAAATTAAGGGACAACAGCAAACTGGAAAAAAGAGGAAGCAATTGAGTGAAAATGAAGAGGGTACGTAGCTGATCAACTTTTTTACGTTTAAAACAATCTTGAGCTTTACACTTTTATAACAATTTTTGCAGTGTATTGCACAAAAATTATTGCCTTGAATAATAATAATTTCAAGTTATTTGTCTCTGCTCATACTACTCTTAAATTAGACAATCTTTCTTCATCTGCTTTAGTTCAATATTTTAGGCAATGTTTTGATATCCTATTTAACAACATAGGCAACTCCCATTGTTACAGGATTTGGTTAAGGTGGTGTTGCAATCTCAGAAAAAGTGCCATGTTGTGATTTTCTATAAAGCCTCAGCATCAAGAAAGATATTTGAAAGAGAAGAAATTTGTTGATTTATTTGCCTTTTTTCCCCACAAATCCCATGAAAGTGAATTTTATTTTGTATCTTAAACTTTTGGGTAGTGATTGTGAAATCTAATAGCTAAATTTCCACAAGCTAAACTGTAATGTAGGGCTTGCCTGTAGTACAGTAAGTGAGCAGATTCAGAGGTGCAAAGCTTAATCATTTACTCTCAGCATGTTATTTTCAGTATTTAACACTGCTCTTCTGTCATTTTTATGTTTTTATTATTCTGATGCACTTGGATTGATGGTTTGCTTCATTAGTTTATTGTGCTAATGAAGAGGTTTACTGCATATTTGAGGAATGGGTTACATTTCTCTGTATGATCATTCCTGATCTTGACCGTGCTCCTGCCCAATTGTTTTAGTTTCTAAGACTGTTCTTGGTAAAGTCTTTTCTTTCTTTCTTTCTTTATTAATCTTTTTATTGATTTAAAAAAAGCATAAATACAATCAAGAGGAGAATTAGTTCAAATATATATATCAGTAACAATATAAACCAAGATTAAGATAGACATTGTCAAAATCATAGATATTGTTAAACTAGTATAAAATATATAATAAAAAAATGAAAATAACAATTCTCCTCTTACCAGTTTATGAAGAGAAAGGAAAAAAATTGGCCAATAAAAGACTGTAGGTGGATTAGAATCCTTCCACTTCAATAAAATGGTTCTCCCAGCCAGTAAGGTCGAAAAGGCTATCATACGTTGAGCGGAAACCAGAATATTTCCTGCTTCCGATGGGATAATCCCAAAAATTGCCATAAGCAAATTAGATTGTAGATCCAGATCCAAAAATTTTGATAGTGTTTTAAAAACACCTCTCCAAAAGTTATCTAGCTTTATACAAGACCAATACATATGAGTTAAAGTGGCCAGCTCTGTATTACATCTGTCACAAATAGGATTAATATTAGAGAAAATATGCGCTAGTTTATCCTTTGATATATGGGCCCAGTGCACTACCTTGAACTGTATCAAGGGATGATGGGCACAAATGGATGAGTTATTAACCGAATGAAAAATTTTACTCCATTGATTATCTGAAAATGACTCTTGAAGTTCCGATTCCCAAACGCATTTAATTTTATCATTAGATATCATTCGTGAACTCAATAACCATTTATAGATTATAGCTATCAACCCTTTTTGAAAATGGTTTAAACTGAAAGAGAACATCTGTCATATTAGGTGGATAAGCAGAAGGGTAATTTAGTAACAAACCACGTAAAATATTCCTAATTTGTAAATATCTAAAAAAGTGTACATGAGATAAATCATATTTATCCACTAACTGAGAAAAAGACATTAAACAGTTCCCTAAAAACAAATCTGAAAAAGTTATTATTCCCTTGGGATTCCAAATTAAAAAGACCTTATCCAAAATTGTTTGTTTAAAAAAATAATTGAGATAGATATTACTAGAAAGAATAAAATTATTTAACTCAAAAAATCTACGAAACCGAAACCAAATTCTTAATGTATGTTTAATAATGGGATTAGATTCTTGTCTGCTAATCTTAGAAAACAAAAAGGGAAGAGGAACTCCCAGTAAAGAGGCCAAAGAGAATCCTTTCACTGAGTTTACCCCTAAATCCAACAATGAAGGACATTCATGTATATCTGAATAGTGAATCCAAAAAGTAAAGTCTTTTGGATTGGGTTGAAATAATTGTGTGTTCAAACATAATCTTTTGTTGTGTTTAATACTAGCTCTAGTCCTGTTTATTTTTTTCTCTCTCCAGATGGCATCCTATGTCAAGCAAAAAATCATTGGAATTGACAACCTCAGGCATTATTGGTGCTTTTCTCATTCTCAAATATTCATATTTTTTGCATTAAAAGATGCTGTTCAGTCCATTAAATCTATGCCAGCTGTTTTAGAAATCCCATTCATTACCCAATCATTTCGGTATCCTGTTTCCTCTCACATACCCATCAACTTCACTCTGATTTTCTGATTAGCCTCCTACATGCCAAGCTGGAGAGTTGTCTAGTATATAATACATTATTGAGTATGTCAGAGACATGGCTTTATGGTGCATCATCCTTTGGGTTTTTTTTGTGGCAATCAGTACATAGTAGTTTAAAATATATTTAAAATGTTATTTCTAAAACAATGATTTGTCATTTTAGGAACGGCTGGAAAGAAACCCAAGTGGAATGATTTCAAAAAACAAAAGAAGGAACTAAAAGTGAACAGACAACAGGACAAGAAAACTAATTATGATCTAATAAACCGATCAAAGCAGATCTGGGAAAGTGTAAGAAGGTATTTTCAGTTCAAATTAATCTTTTACACTTGTAGCAATTAAATGTCCACTTAAAGTGATGTTGCATATTGAATAAACTCTTAATGGCAAGTTGAAGACCGCATTGCTCAGTACCCTTGTCTCTTGATCCTAATTCAAATAAATTAAGCATTGGCCTGATTAGAAAGCTTCTGTATGATTTTCATTGTTGAACTTATTTGCACTTTTTCTATTAAGATTTCTTGGTACACTGGGTGATAGGTTACCTCAGCTAAATTTATATTAACTAGTTTAATATATAGATCCATTTTAGTCACTTTCTGAGATAGCTGTGCTGAGCATCTGAATCAATATGAAGTTCACCTTTGATGTTATCCTAATATCATTGCTGTTGAGTCAGCTCAGATTCTCAGTAGATTATTCTTCTTCCTGGGTTGCTGTTATTATGGAGGATCAAAACTGGTTCAATAAATTTGTAACTTTAATGCAACAGGATAAATGAAAATCAGACTATGAAATTAATAGTTTTACTTTTAATCGTAATTTTGCACAATAGCAGTTCTATATTTAAAATTTATTCCATAAAACTTTTCAAAATTATTTTTAATACATCTAATGTAAAGTTGATGCTGATTTCTCCACAATGTTTGCTTTGATCTGGGTTTTAAATTAATTCCTATCATAGGTATTTTCCTATAAAATAGACAATAGGTGCAGAAGTAGACCATTCAGCCCTTCGAGCCTGCACCGCCATTCTGAGATCATGGCTGATCATCTACTACAATACCCGGTTCCTGCCTTGTCCCCATAACCCTTGATTCCCCTATCCGTAAGATACCTATCTAGCTCCTTCTTGAAAGCATCCTGAGAATTTGCCTCCACTACTTTCTGAGGCACAAATCTGTTCCACACCTCCACAGCTCTCTGGGAGAAGAAGTTCCTCCTCAACTCTGTCCTAAATGGCCTACCCCTTATTCTTAAACCATGCCCTCTGGTACTGGACTCTCCCAGCATCTGGAACATATTTCCTGCCTCTATCTTGTCCAATCCCTTAATAATCTTATATGTCTCAATCAGATCCCCCCTTAATCTCCTTAATTCCAGCATGTACAAGCCCAGTCTCTCTAACCTCTCTGCGTAAGACAGTCCAGACATCTCAGGAATTAACCTAGTGAACCTACGCTGCACCTCCTCCACAGCCAGGATGTCCTTCCTTAACCCTGGAGACCAAAACTGCACACAATACTCCAGGTGTGGTCTCACCAGGGCCCTGTACAAATGGAAAAGGATTTCCTTGCTGTTGTACTCAATTCCCTTTGTAATAAAGGCCAACATTCCATTAGCCTTTATTATCATGTATCATGTTTCTCTTTGTTTACCAAGAACTGCCGCATTTTTAATAGGTTCAGTTTGAATATATTTATAAAGTTTAAACTTGCTACAGAAAGGAAATTATTAATAAAGTAATCAGTATTTGCATGTTATCAACCTTTGTTAACTGCAGATTAAGAATAATTTCAAATCTTCAATGAATAAAATTAAAATTTACATCCTATCATTGATCCTTTACTTTTTATAATAGGGAATGGAGTAATTCATTTTTTGTCTGTCAGTTGTAGATTATGGTACCACAATGTAATTATGAACCATTTGTGTTGCAATACTTGGGTCTACAATACTGCTGTCTACAATCAAAATACAATAAAATTGGTTTAGCTCTAACCTTTTAGCATTTAGCCACTTGACAATAGTTTTCCTGGAAGGAAGCTTAGAAAACTACACTGATTTTTTTTTCTTCTAGAAAAGACTGCAGTAAAGAGAAAAAAGCAGAACTTATGAAAGAATTGCAGGATCTAGTCCATGGAAATATTAAAAATGTATGTTGTTTTACTTTAAGCTTTTCATTAGTCATAGTGCTTGATTTAAGATATATCTAATGCAGGTTTTTGTATCGTATTTAATATTGGGATATTTGTAATTAAGTAATTATCTTTAGTTTTTAAACTATAGCTTAACTTGTGTATCAACAATACCATTTCAGTAATTACGGGCTAATTATATCTGAAAGTGTGAAAATGATACTGCCTACATTTCATCTGAAATTAATACATTTGGGTAAAATTTCCACTGAGGCCTACAGATGTTCAGATGAAGCCTGCAGTGGATATATCCTTATTTGGACAATTCTTAAGTGGAGGTGATGGCAGAATCTTTTATGCAGCATGAGATACAGGATTTCTGGCTGGGACTTCTTGTGGAGTCAGGGCAGTGCAAACCTGCATAGATGTCCCAACTCTCAAAATGGAGAATATACCTCCTGAGCTCCTTCCGGGGTTAACTTGGTAAATGTATTACAGGCCCTTTTGAATAAAAAGGGAGACCTTGCTTGCTAGGATTGTTAAATAGGGCTTTTTATAGTTTTGAAGTGTTTGTGTGTTTGCAATTTTAAGATTTTTTTTTGACAGCTTCTGAGCAGTTTTGAATGACTGAATGCCAATACTGTTCTTGTCAGCACAGCTGGCTGTTTGCTGTGAGATTCCTTATGCTATTCTGATAAGCTTGGAGTTGACCCCTCAGAAGATAATTCTCTTTCTTTCTTTCTTTTTTTTTCAAATCTTTGTATTGTTATACAGAAAAAATAACATGAGTACATTGAACTAACAACACTTACAATGTCTCAAAAAAGACATTATCTTAAAAATTGAAAAAAATTTGTGATAACCAAAAAAAAACTACTAAGCAGAAAAGTGAGAAAAAAAAAGAACCCATTAGGCGTACAACCCCGGAGTCATGCGTCATACAAAAAGCTTCTAAAAATAAACATCAAACCGCCAGCAAAATTCTCTTCAAAATTACAGCATGGAGAGGGCAGAGATGACAGTCAATCTCAGGACATTGAAAGATCTGTCCTGGTGTTTTGCACTGTATAATATAAAGACTTAACTGAACACTGCTGTGTGGTGTTCAATGTTTGTGCTTGTGTTTTATCCACTGAACATGGTGTTTTAGATTCCAATTAAATACTGAACTTTGGGTGTTTTTACATATAGCATATAGAATTTGTGGCCTTGAAGTCAAATTAACACAGCTTACTGTTGTCTATGGTAGTGTTGTCACAGGGGATCCATTTGCATAAGTGATTTCCAGAACCATGTTGCCAGTTCTATAATGTTGAGGGAAAATGAAGTTGAAAGTGCAATGCTGTTTCCTTTTGTAAAACACTGGGATTTTTATTTTAGTGTTTTATTGAATCCATAATAATTCACATGAAAAAGGAATTCTACCGTAAATCTCTGACTTTTTTTAAACTTGAATTATTTTATTGTCTTCTGCAGATTGCATTTTCACATGATTCTGCCCGAATAATCCAGTGTTATCTTCAGTTTGGTGATGAAGAACAAAGGCAAGAGGCCTTTGAGGAGTTGAAAGGTATTTTAAAACTGTATGCTCTCTGCCAATAATCTTCACACCACTGATCGTTTTGATTTTGTCAGGACCACTTCGTTCCAGACCTTTGTCTCATCTCAGATATGGATCAAAGAGCTGAATTAATGGTGATATAAAAGTGCTTTTGACAACAATGCATCATTTGACCAAGTATGGCATCAGTTGGTTGGCATCCATCTGTCTCAAGATCCTTGGATGCTCAGTTGTCAAAGATTCCTCTCTCGGCCTCACCAGAGTAGTCCAAAAGAAAGCTTATGAAGCAATACGTTGGCACCAGCTTAGCTGCAGGAGCTGCCAAAAAGATGTTCAGTGACGTCCAGCCACCATAGGGCCTCCACTCCAGATTTGCTGTCAGCGTTTATTCCCGTAGCCTTCATCTCTTCTGAGGCTGCCTTCAAGGCACTGGGGCTATTTACCCATGGCTGGGGAGCAGGTTCACGAGCACCAGGACGTGCTCGTGGGTCGGCGTGCTACGTGTGCAGAGGGCGGATCTCCTCCCTGTCCTTTGTAGTTCAGTTTCCGTGTTGCGCCAGCGAGGAGGCACTACATGAGGCTTGCTGTTGGAGAAGTTATGTACTGGCAGGGAGGGATTTACACATTCAGCTCTCCTTTTTGCCAGTAGTGGAAGCTGAAAGTGAGCGCTAAGCACTATCCACTACAGTACTACTATAGATGCAGTACAACAGCCATTTTGACACCATGGTATGCCCTGGTAAAATGAGTTTCTCTAGGTAATGCTCTAAATCCAGCCACCTTGACAATTTCATCAAGGGCAGAAGTCAAGATGCTTACTGCTGATTGGATTATATTCAATTCCATTCGCAGCTCGTAGAACTCTGCCCAGCAGAGTCCCTTCAACAGAAGGACTGCAGAGATTCAAGAATGTGCTTTGCCATTTTCCCAAGAGCACTTAAGAATGGGCAATAAATTCTGGCCTACCAAGCAATACTCATACTGTAAATGAATACAAAATAATTTTTTCCTTTCAGTTAATTCTACCTTGTAATTTCTTTTCAGAGCATCTGATTGCCTTGAGTAAATCCAAGTATGGCAGACATATTGTGAAAAAAATTCTAATGTATGGGTAAGTATTGTGTTAGAAATCGTGAGATGTTAGCAGAAACTTTGGAGTTAATTGTTTCTGCAGACTTGGGGTGTATTTCCAGTGTTCTTTGGTTTTAAAATATCACAGTAAATTGTCCCACAGGTTTATGCCAACTCTACCACTCATTGAAGCTTTGTCAGGGCTGTAATCTCAAGTTATTAACATAGAACATAGAATAGTACAGCACAGTACAGGCCCTTTGGCCCACAATGTTATGCCGACCCTGCCTCCCATATAACCCTCCGCCTTAGATTCCTCCATACACCTGTCTAGTAGTCTCTTAAACTTCACTAGTGTATCTGCTTCCACCACTGACTCAGGCAGGGCATTCCACGCACCAACCACTCTCTGAGTAAAAACCTTCCTCTAATATCCCCCTTGAACTTCCCACCCCTTACCTTAAAGCCATGTCCTCTTGTATTGAGCAGTGGTGCCCTGGGGAAGAGGCGCTGGCTATCCACTCTATCTATTCCTCTTATTATCTTGTACACCTCTATCATGTCTCTTCTCATCCTCCTTCACTCCAAAGAGTAAAGCCCTAGCTCCCTTAATCTCTGATAATAATGCATACTTTCTACCAGGCAGCATCCTGGTAAATCTCCTCTGTACCCTTTCCAATGCTTCCACATCCTTCCTATAGTGAGGTGACCAGAACTGGACACAGTGCACCAAGTGTGGCCTAACCAGAGTTTTATAGAGCTGCATCATTACATCGCAACTCTTAAACTCTATCCCTCGACTTATGAAAGCTACACCCCATAAGCTTTCTTAACTACCTTATCTACTTGTGAGGCAACTTTCAGAGATCTGTGGACATGTACCCCAAGATCCCTCTGCACCTCCACACTACCAAGTAACCTGCCATTTACTTTGTACTCTGCCTTGGAGTTTGTCCTTCCAAAGTGTACCACCTCACACTTCTCTGGGCTGAACTCCATCTGCCACTTCTCAGCCCACTTCTGCATCCTATCAATGTCTCTCTGCAATCTTTGACAATCCTCTACACTATCTACAACACCACCAACCTTTGTGTCGTCTGCAAACTTGCCAACCCACCCTTCTACCCCCACATCCAGGTCGTTAATAAAAATCACGAAAAGTCGAGGTCCCAGAACAGATCCTTGTGGGACACCACTAGTCACAATCCTCCAATCTGAATGTACTCCCTCCATCACCACCCTCTGCCTTCTGCAGGCAAGCCAATTCTGAATCCACCTGGCCAAACTTCCCTGGATCCCATGCCTTGTAACTTTCTGAATAAGCCTACCGTGTGGAACCTTGTCAAATGCCTTACTAAAATCCATATAGATCACATCCACTGCACTACCCTCATCTATATGCCTGGTCACCTCCTCAAAGAACTCTATTAGGCTTGTTAGATACGATCTGCCCTTCACAAAGCCATGCTGACTGTCCCTGATCAGACCATGATTCTCTAAATGTCTATAGATCCTATCTAAGAATCTTTTCCAACAGCTTTCCCACCACAGACTTAGGGCTCACTGGTCTATAATTACCCGGACTATCCCTACCACCTTTTTTGAACAAGGGGACAACATTCACCTCCCTCCAATCCTCCGGTACCATTCCCGTGGACAACGAGGACATAAAGATCCTAGCCAGAGGCTCAGCAATCTCTTCTTTCGCCTCGTGGAGCAGCTTGGGGAATATTCCGTCAGGCCCCGGGGACTTATCTGTCCTAATGTATTTTAACAACTCCAACACCTCCTCTCCCTTAATATCAACATGCTCCAGAACATCAACCTCACTCATATTGTCCTCACCATCATCAAGTTCTGTCTCATTGGTGAATACCGAAGAGAAGTATTCATTGAGGACCTCGCTCACTTCCACAGCCTCCAGGCACATCTTCCCACCTTTATCTCTAATCGGTCCTACCTTCACTCCTGTCATCCTTTTTTTCTTCACATAATTGAAGAATGCCCTGGGGTTTTCCTTTACCCTACTCGCCAAGGCCTTCTCATGCCCCCTTCTTGCTCTTCTCAGGCCCTTCTTAAGCTCCTTTCTTGCTTCCCTATATTCCTCAATAGACTCATCTGATCCTTGCTTCCTAAACCTCATGTATGCTGCCTTCTTCCACCTGACTAGATTTTCCACCTAACTTGTCACCCATGGTTCCTTCACCCTACCATTCTTTATCTTCCTCACCGGGACAAATTTATCCCTAACATCCCGCCAGAGATCTCTAAACATCGACTACATGTCCATAGTACATTTCCCTGCAAAAACATCATCCCAATTCACACCCGCAAGTTCTAGCCTTATAGCCTCATAACTTGCCTTTCCCCAGTTAAAAATTTTCCTGTCCTCTCTGATTCTATCCTTTTCCATGATAATGCTAAAGGCCAGGGAGCGGTGGTCACTGTCCCCCAGATGCTCACCCACTGAGAGATCTGTGACCTGACTCGGTTCATTACATAGTACTAGATCTAGTATGGCATTCCCCCGGTCGGCCTGTCCACATACTGTGACAGGAATCCGTCCTGGACACACTTAACAAACTCTGCCCCATCTAAACCCTTGGAACTAATCAGGTGCCAATCAATACTAGGGAGGTTAAAGTCACCCATGATAACAACCCTGTTATTTTTGCACCTTTCCAAAATCTGCCTCCCAATCTGCTCCTCTGTATCTCTGCTGCTACCCGGGGGCCTATAGAATACCCCCATTAGAGTAACTACTCCCTTCCTGTTCCTGACTTCCACCCATATTGACTCAAAAGGGGATCCTGCTACATTACCCACCCTTTCTGTAGCTGTAATAGTATCCCTGACCAGTAATGCCACCCCTCCTTCCCTTTTTTCGCCCTCTCTATCCCTTTTAAAGCACTGAAATCCAGGAATATTGAGAATCCATTCCTGCCCTGGTGCCAGCCAAGTCTCTAGCAAACCTACCTGCAAGGATATTTCTCCCCCTTGAGTTCAGGTGCAACCCATCCAATCTGTACAGGTCCCACCTTCCCCAGAAGAGATCCCATTGATCTAAAAATCTAAAACCCTGCTCCCTGCACCAACTCCTCAGCCACGCATTCAACTGCCATCTCCTCCAATTCTTACCATCACTGTCACGTAGCACTGGCAGCAATCCTGAACGCCACCTTTGAGGTCCTGTTCTTCAGCCTTCTGCCTCGTTCCCAAAACTCACACTTCAGGACCTCATCCCTCTTTCTGCCTATGTCGTTGGTCCCAACATGTATCATGACTTCTGGTTGCTTTCCCTCTCGTACCAGGATGTCGTGCACCCAGTCAGAGACATCCTGGACCCTGGCACCCGGGAGGCACAAACCATGCGGGTGTCCTTCTCACGTCCACAAAATCTCCTGTCTGCTCCCCTGACTATAGAGTCTCCAATGACGACAGCTCTCCTCTTCTCTGTCCCACCCTTCTGCACCACAGGGTCAAACTCAGTGCCGGAGGCCCTGCCACTGTGGCTCACACCTGGTCAGTCGTCCCCGCCAACAGTATCCAGGACCGTAAACTTATTATTCAGGGGAATGGCTACAGGGGTGCTCTGCACTACCTGTCTGCTCACCTTCACTTTCCCCCCTCTGACTGTCACCCAACAACCTGCTTCCGACAGCCTAGGTGTGACTACCTCTCTGTAGCTCTCATCTATGACTGCCTCATTCTCCCTTATGAGTCGAAGGTCATCCAGCTGCTGCTCCAGAATCCTTACAGGGTCTTCCAGATCGCCCAGCCGTATGCATTTTTGGCAGATGTGACTGCGGGAGAGGAGAGTTCCCCCAGGACTGCCACATCTCACATAAGAGGCACATCACCATCTCAGGAGACAATGTAAAAACTAACTGCGAGCGAGCTTGTCCTCTGCCTCTTCTTGTCAAAGCCTCAAAGCTCCACTCCTTCACTGGCCCACTCACGCACTGGCCGCTTCACTTGAGCTATCCCTCTATTTATCTGTTTGAGCTTTTCAAAATGTTTGGTCACCTGACCTCAACTGCCCAATCAGCTGCTTTCTGCTGAGTCTGATCTATTCAAATCTTGATTGTCTAATCAATGGCTTTCTGCTGATCTATTCAAATCTTGATTGACTTGATTGCACAGACCAACTGCCAAAACTGCCAGAAACTCTCGAGTCAAAGCCTCAAAGCTCCACTCCTTCACTGGCCCACTCATGCACTGGCCGCTTTCCACTTAAGCTTCTAATGTATTGAAATGTGACAGGTGGGAGTGAGCTTGTACCTGTGATTCCGAAATGTTAAGTCCTTTGTTTTTTTTAATCACATCAGCATGGTATACTCCTGAGCAGACAAAAGACACGGTATAGGCCAGGGGTCCCCAACCTTTTTTTCACTGCGGACCAGTTTATTATTGACAATATTCTTGTGGACCGGCCGACCCCGGGGGGGTGGGGGGTGGGGGCCGGGGGTTGGGTTGCCAACAGACAAGAGGAGCAGTCAAATACCTTGTGTTTACCCAGAGAAAGACTACAATCACCATGAAGTCTTGCGCGGGTACCAGTGCACATGCGTGTACTTGCCAATGATTTTTTTACTGCAAAAGTTTTTGGCGATTCTGTTCGGGAGGGGGGTGTTAATCACCGCCGGAATATAGGTGAAGTGGCTAATACACTCAATTTCGTTTCTATAAGGGTTTATCTAACGAATTTAATATTAAATACACAGCGCATATTTTCCTCGCATGAATATAGTGATAAGTCCACTATCAGGGGAGGACAGGGGAGCTTGAAGAAAGTGTTGAACAAACTTCCAGTAGAAGTGGTAGAGGCAAGTTCGATATTACCATTTAAAGAAAAATTGGATACGTATATGGACAGGAAAGGAATGGAGGGTTGTGGGCTGAGTGCAGGTCGGTGGGACTAGGTGAGAGTAGCGTTCGGCACGGACTAGAAGGGCCGAGATGGCCTGTTTCCGTGCTGTAATTGTTATATGGTTATATAAGTCACTTATAAGTCAATAGCATCATAACATTTTAAGTAACATTTGGATAGTAAACAGCGCATATTTTCCTCGTATGAGTGTATAAAAGCATTACAACACACCAATATCGCTGAATCAGTGGGAGCCCTGGGCTTGTTTTCCTGCAACAAGACGGTCCCGTCGAGGGGTGTTGGGAGACAGCGATACTCGAAGGGGGTTCCTTATGTCCAGTCTATTCCGCAATTTAGTTTTCATTGCATTCATCGCAGAAAACTTCACTTCGCAGAGATATGATGTTGGAAACGGAAGCAACTTTTGCAATGCTTTCGTGGCTATCTCAGGATATTCAGCCTTGACTTTGATCCAGAATGCCGGCAGGGATGTTATGTCAAACATACTTTTCAGCCCGCCGTCATTTGATCTCCTTCCCACGCTGACACAGATGACGCGCGGGTAATGAACTCGCATGCGTTCAAGCTCAACAGTGGCCGTGACAGGGAATGAGGAAAGGTGCAGCTGACTCCTACCGCCAAATCATATCGTTTTCTCGCGGCCTGGTAGCACATGCTTTGCGGCCCGGTTGTTGGGGACCACTGGTATAGGCCCAATAGTGCATAAATCTGTAATTCAGGTCTTTATAGATATCTCACCTCCTAGACCCATTGTGCTGAAGACCATAAACGCGCAGCTCAGTCAACATGTTCACATACAAGTGAAACTATAAATCAGAGGATAATTTAAAAGTGCTGTCTAGTTTAGCAAATAACACTTAGACTTTGTATTGTCAGAGTAAGACAAATGTCAATTACTCTTCATTAATCTCAACTAAATCTTGATTCATTTGTTAGCAAATATATTTTTCAAAATTAATTGATTTTGCGTAATAGGTGAAAATTCTAAATGTGAAGTTATGAAAGAAAATCTTTTGTTGGCAATGCGAGTTATTGAGTAAAACCTAGATTTAATGTGCGGTTTCTTTTTATAGAAATAAGAAACAAGTAGCTGAGGTAATTAAAAGCTTCAAAGGTGAAGTGAAGAGGCTGCTGCGACATTCCGAGGCATCAGCGGTTGTGGAATATGCGTATAATGACAAAGCAGTATTAGAACAAAGGAATATGTTAACTGAAGAGCTATATGGAAATACATTCATGATTTGCAAGGTAAGTTTTAACCCATTTGCTGTCTGCTGCTCCTTAAAGTAAAAAAAATCCATTCTCACTATGTCATTCTAACTCACAGTCAGAGCAATGCAGCACAGATCTAGGCCTTGCATCTCAACCAGTAAGTCCATGCCCGCCCCAATACCCACCCATCTATCTCAATTTCCTGCACTCGGCCCATATCCTCTAAGCCTCACCCCTCTGTGTACCTACATGAGTGCTTTTTAAATGATACTGTCGTACCTGCCTCAACCACTTTCTCTGGCAGTTCAGTCCATGTACTCACCATCCTCTGCATGAGAAAGTTGCTCCTTTGAGTCCCTTCTAAAATCTTCCCCTCTTGCCTTGAATGTATGCCCCCTAGGTTTGCACTCCCTGGAGAAAAGACTGTTCTTATTCACCTTATCTATGCCGCTCATAATTTTAAACTTTTCTATAAGTCTCACATTCTCCAATATTCCATGGAATGAAGACCTAGTCTGGGTAATCTCTCCCCATCACTCAGTCTCTCTGGTCCTTGCAACATCCTCAAATCTTTTCTTCATTTTTTTCAGCTTAAGCGTGTCTTTCCTATAACAGTGTGCCCAAAGCTGAGGGCCAGTCTTTTGAAAAACAGCATTTTTTTTTGTACTCTAGATGCTTAGGAAATAACAGTTCCACCTTTTCTCCATTATAAGCCTCACTGTCAGTTGTTTCTTTATTCTTGTGCAGTCCTTCCTTCTGTATTACTACACCATGTAATTGACACCCATATTCAAACACAATGCAGACCAGTGATTCTCAGATTTTTATTTTTGTATGGCACACCAGTATCCTGTATTCTCTGTAACTTGTCTAAGTTCCATCTGACCATAGGAAAGGGCTTGTATTTGAAAAGTCCAGTTGCTATTTAGTACGTGGGGAATAGGATGTTGTAGAACCACCGAGGCAAGCACATGTTTGTGTGTCCTGATTATCTCACCTTCTGACTGAACTATTACACGAAAATCAGTATCAGAACATCTTTCAAGAGGAGTGAACCCTCACAAGGTGTCAGGCCCTAATGGTGTACAGGGCATAACAAACCCGTGCTAACCCAACTGGTTGGAGTATTCAAGGCTATCTTCAGTCTCTCACTGCTGCAATCGGAGGTTCCTACCTACTTCAAAAAGACGACGATTATACTGGTGCCCAAAGAGCAGGGTGAGTTGCCTCAGCGACTATTGCCCAGTATCAGTCACATCTACTTTGATGAAGTGCTTTGAGAATTAACTCTTGTCAGAGTAAGGACCTAGGCCCACTGCAGTTTGCCTACTACCACAACTGGTTTGCAGCAGACGCTGAAATTTCACTAGTTGTCCATTTGGCTTTGGACCACTTGGGCAACAGCAGTACCTATGTCAGGCTGCTGTTTATTGACTACAGCTCAGCGTTCAACACCAGCATCCTCAGTACTAATCAACAAACTTCAAAATCTGGGACACTGTACTTCCTTCTGCAACTAGATCCTTGCCTTCCTCATCAGAAATAGTATCTCCTTCTCGATGACAATCAACACAGGCACATTTCAAGGATGTGTGTTTAGCCCATTGCTCTGTTTTGCCCACATTCATGACTGTGTGGCTCGGCACAGCTCAAATGCCATCTATCTACTTATCGATAACGCAACTGTTGGCAGAATCTCAGATGATGACGAGGTGGTGTACAGGAGTGAGCAAGCTCAGCTAGTTGAGAAGTTTTGTAATAACAACCTTGCACTCAATGTCAGTAAGACAAAGGAATGAATTGTGGACTTCAGGAAGGGGAAGATTAGGAGAATACACAGCAGTTCTCATCAAGGGGTCAGCAGCAAAAAGGGTGAGCAGCTTCAAGTCCTGGGTGTCAGCATCTTTGAAGATCTATCCTGGGCCCAACATTTTGATGAAATTACGAAAAAGACTCACTGTTGGGTATATTTTATTCGGGGGTTGAGGAGACACTCAAAGACACTCGCAAATTTCTACAGTTGTATAGTGGAGAGTATTCTGATTGATTGCATCATTGTATGCAGATGTGAAATCCATAGGATTACAGTATCATTATCACATTTAGAATTTTCACCTTAGCCAGTTTCATTATGGGCACTAGCCTCCCTACCATCAAAGTCATTTTCAGATGTCTCAAGAAGCAGCATCCACTATGAAGGGCCCTCACCATCCAGCACAATCCATCTTCTGGTTACTGCCACTAGTAAGGAGGTACAGGATCTTGAAGATGTTATAGGAGCAGATTCTTCCCCTTTACCATTGGATTTTTTAATGGTCCCTAAAACACTACCTCACTGTTTTGCTCTCTTTTTGCACTATTGATTTTTTAATATGTAATTTATTGTAATATTTAGGTATTGCTCCTGCAAAGCAACAAATTTCACAACCCATGTCAGTGATAATAAAACTGATTCTGAACAATCAATATTGCAGCATGCAGCAGTGAACGCTAGGATCCTACAGGTTTGGTGTATTGGACTGCAGTTTGCAGGCACTATGTTCTGCTTTAATCCAGTTTAGGTTGGTGATTGTAATAAATTTAACTAATACAATTATTAATTTTTTTGCACATAGCATATGGAATGGATTTTGCATGCTGTAACTTGTGGTTAAGGATGGATATTTTAGCCACTTTCTCAATAGTGCAGCTTATTCTCTAGACAAGTATGTAATGAGTTTTTAAATGAGCATAGTTGGCGTTTCAGTCGTCAACTGTGCTTTTTTTCCATAGGTGCAGCCTGGCCTGCTGAGTTCCTCCAGCATTTTGTGTATGTTGCTGGGATTTTCAGCATCTGCAGATTTTCTCTTGTTTATGAGTTTTTAAATATTTCATTCTCTGGTTACTTTTGCAGTAAATGTAATTTCCTCAAGATTAATGTTGGAAGTATCAGCATAAGTATGAATTAGTATTTTTTTATTCCCCTTACAAATTTATTCAGGTGTAGGCTTGTGTACATTATTCCTGCTAAATTACAGAATTTTATTCATTCTGGCCTTCAGATTACTGCTCAAATATGAATAAGAACAAATGTAAAACATTAATGCACTAAATTGGCTTAAGCAATTTTCATAGTAATTAAGAAATGTCTACCTGTAAAATTGTGGAAGGAAATTTCAACCATTGAAGAAAAATATTATGTTGACTTCACTACTAATGAATTTATATTATATAGCTTGGGCTGTATTTCCCTGTATATTTAGTTAAGATGCCTTCTTCTGAAACAGATTTCTAAAAGATTTTAGTCAATTTTATTTTAATAAATCGTTAACATTTTTGTCTGTTAGTCATCATTTTGTTCAACATTGGATAAAGTGCTGGAGTCTAATCCTGACAAACGAGAAGGAATAATGGAAGAAATGAAAAAGATCCTCACACCTATGGCACAAAAGTAAGATGACTATTAATGATTTTATAAGTTATCGTATTTAAATTCCATTGAAATCAGTGACCTTTCTGCATTATTTTGCAAAATAATGTTTTCTCTTATCAAGGATGTGAATGAATTTTCTGATATTTGCTGACTTCAACCTATTGACTGATATGAAAGTTTTTTTTATAAAAAGTCCAGCTCATAGCGTTCATTGGACATGAAGGTGAAGGAAAAGGCAAACCCAAGAGAGTATCATATCTCTTCTATAACATTTTGCTCTTCTGTATGCTATACCCTCATTTATTTTTAGAGTTCAATTTCATGCTCTATTGAACTAATAAAGAATTATGTCAGGAGCTTTCAAAAAAAATCTGGCCAGCCAGCCTTGTTCCATCTTTTTTTAACAGTTTCATTTAATATCAGAGAATGTATCCAATATACAATCTGAAATTCTTGTTCTTCTCAGACATCCACAAAAACAGAAGAGTGCCTCGAAGAATGAGTGACAGTAAAAACATTAGAACCTCAATGCCCCCACTCTCCCCTCCCATGCACAAGCAGCAGCAGAGCAACAACCCTCCCCCCATTTATTTCAGCACCCACCACCCATCAAGCAAGCAATTGCAAAGCCCCCGAGAAAGATCATGACTTGGAGTACAACAAAAACTAACCGTTCACCCAACAATTCAACATACCACAGGATCACTCTGTCCCTAATAAACAAGACAGACAAAAAACACTCACTGATTTATGGTGTAAAGCATGTCAAGTCACTTGCTTTTCTGAGTTCTCTGACTTGAGAATTGGCAACAAACTCTTCCCTCACCATCGAGAGAGATTGACCGAGTATAGAACTGTCCGACAACTGATCCGCTGCTCCCGATATTCTGTTTTTTTCCATAATGCTTCAGTCGGCAGCACCGGCATAGAACTGGCTCGTCATCAGGACCACAAAGCCTCGGAACCCCGAAGGCACAGTCATCTTCTAGGCCGCGTCCTTAGGATATAGAAAAACGGCTGGTCGTTGAGCCCCGGGAGTAGGTTCCATCACCACAAAGAACCAAAGTTTGCGTGTAGCTCTAGTTCAGGGTCTTTGACAGAACCCTATCCACCTTGAAAAGGGGAGAGAGAGACTTTAAAGGTAGAAATTAAGCTGTTTCTGCAGATGAGCTCAAAGAAGTTGCTGTCTAGCATCATCGTACCTCCACCCATCACTTTGCTAATGTGGTTTATAATTTTACATAATCTATCAACTTGAACACACTTTCAAAATTAATCATAACATTGTAGAAAGTTATGACACAGAAGGAAGCTATTTAGATATTTCTATCACTGGCCAAAAAGAGGTATTGAGGCTAATTTTTACTTTCCAATTCCCTGAGCAAGTGAAATTATCATCTACACAAAATACTCTGCAGATGCTGGGGTCAAAGCAACACTCACAACACGCTGGAGGAAGCATCCGTGGAAACGATGAGTCGATGTTTCGGGCTGGAGCCCTTCGTCAGGACTGTAGAGGGAAGGGGCAGAGGCCCTATAAAGAAGGCGGGGGGAGGGTGGGAAGGAGAAGGCTGGTAGGTTCCAGGTGAAAAACCAGTAAGGGGAAAGATAAAGGGGTGGGGGAGGGGAAGCAGGGGGATGATAGGCAGGATAGGTGAAGAAGGAATAGGGGAAAACACAATGGGTAGTACAAGGAGGCAGAACCATGAGGGAGGTGCTAGGCAGTTGAATTACCGGAAGTTGGAGAATTCTATGTTCATACCAAGGGGCTGGAGACTACCTAGACGGTATGAGGTGTTGCTCCTCCAACCTGAGTTTAGCCTCATCATGGCAGTAGAGGAGGCCATGTATGGACATATCTGAATGGGAATGGGAAGCAGAGTTGAAATGGGTGGCTACTGGGAGATCCTGGCTGTTGTGGCGGACGGAGTGGAGGTGCTCGACGAAGCGGTCCCCCAATCTGCGTCGGGTTTCACCGATGTAGAGGAGGCCGCACCGGATGCAATAGATGACCCCGACAGACTCACAAGTGAAGTGTTGCCTCACGTGAAAGGACTATTTGGGGCCCTGAATGGTGGCAAGAGAGGAGGTGTAGGGACAGGTGTAGCACTTATGCTTACATGGATAAGTGCCGGGTGGGAGATCCGTGAGGAGGGACGTGTGGATCAGGGAGTGGCGGAGGGACCGATCCCTGTAGGAAATGGAGAGTGGTGGAGAGGGAAAGATGTGCTTAGTGGTGGGGTCCTGTTGAAGGTGGCGGAAGTTGCGGAGGATGATGCGCTGGATCCAGAGGCTGGTGGGGTGGTATGTGAGGACAAGGGGAACTCTGACCCTGTTGTGGCAGGAGGATGGGGTGCAGGCCAAAGTGGGGAGGAGATGCAGGTGAGGGCATCATTGATGACGGTAGCAGGGGAACCACGATCCTTAAAGAAAGAGGACATTTGAGATGTCCTGGAATGGAAAGCCTCATCCTGGGAGCAGATGCAGCGGAGATGGAGGAACTGGGAATAGAGAATGGCATTTTTGCATTTGGCGGGGTGGGAGGAGGTATAGTCGAGGTAGTTATGAGAGTCAGTGGGCTTGTAGAAGATGTCAGTGGACAGTCTGTCTCCAGAGATGGAGACCAAGAGATCGAGAAAGGGGAGAGAAGTGTCCGAGATAGACCGAGTGAATTTGAGGGCTGGGTGAAAGTTTGAAGTAAATTCGATGAAATTAATGAGCTCAGCATGGGTGCAGGAAGCAGCACCAATGTAGTCGTCAGTGTACCAAAGGAAGAGTTGGGGAGCAGTACCAGAATAGGTTTGGAGCACAGACTGTTCCACATAACCAACGAAGAGGCAGGCATAGCTGGGACCAATGTGAGTTCCCGTAGCTACACCCTTAGTCTGAAGAAAGTAGGAAGAGCCAAAAGAGAAGTTATTAAGTGTGAGAACCAGTTCCGCCAACCGGAGGAGGGTAGTGGTGGTGGGGAACTGGTGAGGTCTATTATCTAGGAAGTAGCGGAGGGCTTTGAGGCTTTCTTGATGGGGAATGGAGGTGTATAAAGATTGGACATCCATAGTGAAAATGAAGCGGTTGGGACGGGGGAACTGGAAGTTATTGAAGAGGTAGAGGGCATGGGATGTATCCCGGATGTAGGTGGGGAGGGACTGAACTATGGGTGACAAAATGGAGTCCAGGTAGGCAGACACAAGTTCGGTGAGACAGGAGCAGGCAGAGACTATGGGTCTACCGGGACAGTCAGGCTTGTGGATCTTGGGGAGGAGGTAAAACTGAGCGGTACGGGGTGTGGGAATTATGAGTTTAGCGGCTAAGGATGGAGTTGATAAGGGCGGTGATGGTACGGGAGACAATGGTTTGAGTTTTTTTGGTGGAGTCCTGTTCCAGGGGTAAGTTAAGAGAAGGTGTCAGAGAGCTGCAGTTTGGCCTCAGTGAGGTAGAGGTCCGTCTGCCAGACTACTATGGCACCGCCTTTGTCAGCGGGTTTGATGGTGATGTTGGGATTAGTGTGGAGGGCAGTGCGTTCAGAGGGAGTGAGGTAGGAACAGGAGAGAGGAGTGGTGAAGTTGAGATGGTTGATGTCACGGCGACAGTTGGGAGACAAAAAGATCAAGTGCAGCTAGAAGGCCCGGGTGGGGTGTCCAAGAGGAGGAGGAGGGTTGAAGACAGGAGAAGGGGTCATCAGTAGAGGGAGGGGAATCCTTGCCAAAGAAGTAGACTCGGAGACGTAGGCGATGGAAGAAGAGTTCAGCATCATGGCGGGCATGGAACTCACTGAGGTGTGGATGGAGGGGGACAAAAGTGAGACCCTTGCTAAGGACAGAACGTTCTGCCTCAGAGAGGGGATGGTGAAGACACGGCAAGGGTTGGGGCTGGGGTCAGAGGAGGGTGAAGAGTGGGAGGTCTCAGGAGGGAGATGGGAGTTGGGATATTCAGGGTGAGTGGGGTTAGGGGGTTTTCACCTGGAACCTACCAGCCTTCTTCCCACCCTCCCCCACCTTCTTTATAAGGCCTCTGCCCCTTCCCTCTACAGTCCTGACGAAGGGTTCCGGCCGGAAACGTTGACTCATCGTTTCCACGGATGCTGCCCGACCTGCTGAGTTCCTCCAGCGTGTTGTGAGTGTTACGAAATTATCATCTAAATACTTTAGTTGTGTTGAAGGTTTCTATTCAGCTATGCCTTGAGACCTTCAGATTCAGCATTCCTTTCCCACCCATTCTGGGTAACAAAATTCCACTCTCATCCATTCTTTTCAATTATTTTTCTGAATCTATTTCAACAATAAGTAAATGTCCTTGCTATGTTTGCCTGTTTTATCAGCTTTTCAGAACTGTTTATACATTTAAATCACCCCCAAGCTGCCCCATTTCATAGATAAATACTCCAGGAACGTAGGCCTTGTCAATAATTGAACTTCTCAATCCTGATGATAGCCTCATTACTTCTAAATCCTGTAGCTTCGCTATATTTGTTTTACATTGCAATCAGCAAAACTGAATGCAGAACATTTCTATTGTCCCAATTACTTATGCAGTTTTGGCTGGGCCTGGATGGTCATGCTAAAGAAATGGATAATTCATTTTCTTTGTTTGACCCCGAAAAGACTGAGAAAAGAGGTGGTATCATGCATTATTTTGTGTCCCTATGTGACTCAATAGATTGACTTCTCTAGACTTCAGTGCAGCTCCAGGTTACCCTGGGATGATTTTTCATGCTGCATAGTTGTTCCTGGAATGCAAGCTGGATTTCAAGAAAGGGTAAGGCACATGCTTCTGTTGCAAACAAGAGATTCTGTAGATGCTGGAAATACAGATTTGCACACACAAAATGCTGGAGGAACTTTGCAGGTCAGGCAGCATCTAGGGAGAGGAATGAGCAATTGATGTTTCAGGCCAAGACCCTTCAGGAATTCTCTTGTCCCTTTGAAACTGCATTTTGTTTTATTTCTGCTCATGTATATTGCCTTTGATTGTTGTTTTCTTGCAACTTCTTCAGTGGCCTCATTCAGAGTCAGAATCAGGTTTATTATCACCGGCATGTGACATGAAATTTGTTAACTTAGCAGCAGCAGTTCAATGCAATACATAATCTAGCAGAGAGAAAAAATAATAAGTAAAATAAAAAATAATAACAAATAAACAAGTAAATCGATTGCATATATTCAATAGATTTTTAAAAAACATGCGAAAACAGAAATACTGTATATTTAAAAGAAAGTGAGTTAGTGTCCAAAGACTCAATGTCCATTTAGGAAACAGATGGCGGAGGGGAAGAAGTTGTTCCTGAATCACTGAGGTGTGCCTTTAGGCTTCCTGTACCTCCTACCTGATGGTAACTGAGAAAAGGACATGCCCTGGGTGCTGAACATCCTTAATAATGGACGCTGCCTTTCTGAGACACCACTCCCTAAAGATGTCCTGGGTACTTTGTAAGCTAGTACCCAAGATGGAGCTGACTAGATTTACAACCTTCTGCAGCTTCTTTCGGTCCTGTGCAGTAGCCCCTCCATACCATTCAGTGATGTAGCCTGTCAGAATGCTCTCCACAGTACAACTATAGAAGTTCTTGAGTATATTTGTTGACATGCCAAATCTCTTCAAACTCCTAATAAAGTATAGTATAGCCGCTGTCTTACCTTCTTCAAAACTACATTGATATTCCACCTGAACTGTCTGTAGTGTTCCTCATGGTCCTCTGTGTTTTGAGTTTCATTAGAGGTGAATTCCTGATCCAACACTACCCCAGATCAACCTGATTCTGGAACTGTGTTGTTAAACCTCTCTGCAAAGTTTTACATAATTTTATTATCAAAGTACATATATGCCACCGTATATAACCCTGAGATTCATTTTCTTGTGAGCAATCACAGTAAATACAGAGAACACAAAAGAATCAATGAAAGACTGCAGCCAACAGAACAAACTGTGCAAATACAAAAAAAAAGAAAAAAACAAAATAAATTTAAAAAAACAATAATATCAAGAACATGAGATGAAGAGGCCTTGAAAGTGAGTGCATAGATTGTAGGAATAGTTCAGTGATATGGCAAGTGAAGTTATCCTACTGGTTCAAGAGCCTGATGGGTTGGGGGTAATAACTGTTCCTGAACCTGGTGGTGTGGGTCCTGAGGCTCCTGTACCACCTTTCTGATGGTAGCAGTGAGAGGAGAGCAGGGCCTGGATGATGGGGTTCTTTACGTTAGATGCTGCTTTCCTGTGCCAGTGCTCCGTGTTGATGTGCTCAATGGTGGGGAGGGCTTTACCTGTGTTGGACTGGGTTATATCCACTAATTTTTGTAGGCTTTTCCATTTGACAGCATTGGTGTTTCCATACCAGGTCCTGATGCAACCAGTCAATATCCTGTGCACCACACATCTCTAAATGTATTAAGTAGTTTCTTTTGATATTGGCTTTTCATCAATATCTTTGGTTACGTGCTCCTTTTCTGATTGATTCTGACTAATGGCTTCTTGCTATTTGACTGGATCCCTTTATTTTGAACATACAGTATTATGCACATAAAATATGTATAACTTTGCTATGCAAACTTAAAGTAGAATAAGATTCAAGTACATTTATTGTCAATGAATGTATAAATTATACAACAGTTAGATTTGCTTGCTCACAGGTAGCTACAAAGCAAGAAACCCAAAAGAACCCAATTAAAGGAAAAATTTAGAAGACCGACAAGAGGAAGAAAAAATATATTAAAATCATGCAAACAACTGAAGTGAACAACAGCATTTCAAACCAAAATTGAGTCCTCAGATCCAAACCCCAGAGAAGGCCCAAAGACTCGCTTATCATCTCATCATAGTTCATCAGGCACAGAGCACTACATCTGGGGCAGTCTTCATAGCCTCAGCGCTATGGAATTGGCCATGACAGAGAGTGAATGAAATCGTCTCTCATCCTGACAGGCACCCTGTCTTTCAGTCTATCTTGGACAGCATTTAAATTGACCCAATAGAGATACAGCGAAAGGCTCTGCATCTTGGAGAGAGGAGTAAAGATTGTGGAGAGCGAGTGAAATTAGCTCTCACCTCAGAACTGGGCCAGCATTTAAATTGTCTGGACAGTGTATCATACTAGGACCCGGCTGCTCTGAAAGCCTCCGGGCCTAGACCATGCTACCCAGCGACTCACTCCAGGCCCAGATTCTGTCGCCCAGCCCAAAGCCACTTTCAAGCTCTTCAAATCAGCTCGGCACCCAGAGCAATCCAACCCCACATCTGGTCCAGTGGTACAGGCACCAAATCTCCTCTGCCTGGGCCCTGACTTCTCCTTTCGGAGTCCAGAGCGATCCAATCTCGCTCCTGGACCAGTTGTGCAGGTATCAAATCTCCTCTGCCTGGGCCCCAGCTTTTTTCGACACCCAGAACAATCCAGCCTCTCTCCCAGGCCAGTTGTATGGGCACTGAATTATCTCTACCTGGGCCTTGACTTCTTTCAGTGCCCACAGCAATCCAAACCCACACCCAGGCCAGTTGAACAAACATCTCTGCTTGGGCCAGCTGTACAGGTATTGGACCTCCTGCAGCACACCATCTCGGCTCACCCCCGAAACTCCCTCACCATCACTTGCCCCTTCACTGTTTGCAGTGATAATTTAACAGTTTTATTCTTTAAACATGTTTTTTGATTTAATGTTTTTAGTCAGTGTTCAATATTCAAAAGTTCTTTCACTGTAGTAATTGCACCCACCTGATTGTCCAACTTAATAGTGTGAGTGTGCTTTAACCTCATCATTCTATTTTTGTCATCTCCAGAGAGGCAGTAATAAAGCACACACTGGTACACAAAGCATTTTTGGATTTCTTCACATACTGTCCCGACAAAATGAGAACGGTAAGCGAATATGGCAAAATCATCTACAGTCATAATTTTTGTAAGATTACTTGTAATTTGTATATAATCTGGAAAGTGATTCCTAACCTCATTAAAAATACTACTTGGTAGATTTATTTCAATGCTTTGTATTGTTAAGTACTTGTCTGAATCTTTGGTTTAACGTAAATCTAAATAATTTAGACTGAGGTTGATAAGTTTTAATGACCTTGAAGCCATCTCTGTTGTTCTCAGTGACCAGTGACATAGCCTGTTCCATCATTGTTCTGTCAAATCCCAGAGGTCTAATAAGTTAAACACATAACTTGGGAGAAACATTTAATTGAACTTGTGAATAAATTGCATTGTCTTGTTATCAAGTAGTGCAACTTGCTATATTAAACAGATAAATTATAGAAAGTCTGAGTCAATAATCCATTTCACCTGTAAACTGTTAAGTAGGGTTCACTGGTGTACTTATGGTTGTCTTCCTATGATTTAAAAAATATCTACGGTTTATGATTTCAATGGACATGTTGGCCGTGTTATTAGTGGCTGTCCCTAAAGGTGCCAGAGGAGGTGCTGTTGAGCTGCATTCTTGAACCTCTGCAGTCTGTATGAGAGGACATGACACTGTTAAAGCAAGGAATTCCATTATTCTGATCCAATGATCATGAAGGATCAATGATATACTTACGGCAGCATAATGAGTGCCTACATCTCTTGTTCTGGGCAGAAATATCCAGTTTTGGAGTAATTCTTGAAAAAGGTGTGTTTATTTGATGTGCCTTTTCCTTTTTCTTAATATCCCAAAGTGTATTACAGCCATTAGAGAATAGCAGTTGTTATAACCATTGTAACAAATTACAGCTGCAAGTTTGGGTGGAATAAACTCCCATAAATAGGAATATCCATAAAATCTGTTTTTATTTTAAGGAATGTTGATCCACAGAACCGTACACACAGTACAGCACTGGAGTGTCAGCTTAGGCCACAGTTTCTCAACTGGTGTTCTGCCAGAGACTGTGATTTAAAAAAAAAACATAATTTATTGAACTTCGTGCAGTAGTGGGCAGTGACCAAGCAACCCTGTTAGCAATCTCGTTAGATTGCTGAGTATGGCTGTGTGCAGTAGGACCGTGTTTATTTGGTTGAGTCCATTCTCAGTTTTTGAAGTGAGATGGGGAAGCCGTTGATAATTGGTGAGTGCTGTATTGCACAGAAGGGAGCATGATAGGCTGATGAGGAAGCATTGAATGGACTTGTCCAACTGTGACATCAACCTCTCCCTCCTGATTTACCTCCCCCAACATCCCCTCGTATGCCGTCGACTGACTTATGGAAGTGTACAAACTCAACCAATACAGTAGAAAGTTTGAGAGAAATTTTCATTCTAAAGACGGTCCAATGTGGCGATTTTTGAAGAGGAGGATTCTAGGCTAGGCCTACGGACAATTCTGATAAGGTTAATGATGAAGAATTACAAACTTCTGAGTCATTTCACTGCACTAGTGCAACAACGGGCACAAAAAAGTCTGTCTTTACAATAAAAGCTGCTTATCAATGGGGTCTACAGGGACTGGTGATCCGAGTTGTCCTATTTCATTGTCCCTGCCTGTCTGTGATGTCACTTAGTAAGAAAATGTTTTTTCAAAGTCTTGTATAAAATTGTGTCTTGGGCTATATTTTTATTCATATTTCTTTGGCTTACGGTTTTTAGTAGCTTTACTGTTGGAGATTGTCAATAAATGTTCATGCTGAAAATAACATTAATTAAAAATCAATTTACAACCTTTATTTAAATTAAGTCTACCAAACCTACCTTTAGGAAAATTAAATCACGTTTTGGCTTAAGCCAGTTATTTAACAGAAATTTGAGTTTTTTAAATTTATGAAAGAGAAAGAAAAAGATTAATTTCAAGAAAGGTAAGCTAAGTTTAACTACTTGTCTCCCCCCACCCCCAAAGGGTTGCCTGAAAATACATTCTCTACTCAAAAGAGCATTGACAATTATTTTTGGATTATTATATTTACAACTTGCTAATCATGCTAACATATTGTGAGCTATGGATATAATAATTTTTATTCAGGGCTTCCCTGAGACCTGAAAATTATTTCAAGTGTTCCTCCAGGAGAAAAAAAGGGGTTGAGAAAGGCTGGTTTAGGCTTTCGTACCAAGGAGTGAGTCTGAAATTGAGAGTCGTTCTATTGTGACTGTACTTAAAGGGTTACTTATAAAGGAAGAGAAGGCCCAGGGGACATACAGATCGGGATATGAAGGGCACTGTACAAATACAAGTTTGTCCTTTCTAAATTTGGGTGAGTGTCAGCTGCTAAGCCACAACATAGTCACAGATTTTCAATTAATCCTGTCAGTGATACCCAAAGCATTTATGCTGTGCCAGTGATAAGAGGAGATAGAGTACAGAATCTTGGGTGGGGTGCAAATCAAATGGTTTGATTTTGCTTTGGTTTGTTATTGTCACATATATAGAGATACAGTGGAAGAATTTGCCTGCACACTGTTCATAGAGATCAAATCATTACACAGTGTATTGAGGTAAAACAACCTAAAACAATAACGATGTGGAATAAAGTATAACAGCAGAGAAAGTGCAGTGCAGGTAAACAATAAAGTGCAAGATCATAACAAGGTAGATTGTGAGGTCAAGAGACTGTCTTATCATACTAGGGAACCATTTAATAATCTTATTACAGTGGGGTAGAAGCTGTCCTTGAGCCTGGTGGCACATACTTTCGAGCTTTTGTATCTTCTGCCCAGTGCAAGAGTGGAGAAGAGAGAATGTCCAAGGAGGGTACGGTCTTTGCTTTACTGTGGCAGTGAGAAGTACCACAGGCTCTATAGTTGGGAGACTGATATCCTTGATGTGCTGAGCTGTACCCATATGTCTTCAGTATCTTGCAGTCATGCAGAGTATTTGTCATACCAAGCCATTCTGTATCCAGATAAGACACCGAATGAATGGTGTTAATTGCAGGTTGCTCCTGGCACACCTTAGGTTTGTTGGTCATGAATGGAAACACAGACTGAAGTCCTCCAGTTCTTTGGTAGGTCAGTCTTGCCCTTACTTAGTTCATCAACTTTGTTCTTGATTAACTGGACGTTAGCTAATAGTATGCTTAGGAATGGGATCTTAAGACCACACTGTTTCAACCTCACAAGCCATCCAGTCCTATTACCTTGTTACCACAGTAAGTGGCCTCATCTGGTCAGTACTGGGCCGCTTAGTCTCACATGATGTGGGGCTGCTTGTGCATTATTGGAGTCGTAGTCCTTGTCAAATAGACCATCTTAACTCCTTGTTAGTGACAAGTACATTGTGGCAGGTCAGCGGACGCTGGTGAGGGATTTGTTTACAATTATGCTGTTAAATGTCAAAGGTGATTAGAATTTAGTGGTAGTATTGCCCAGCACTTGCCAGTTGCCAGTAAAATTGGAATGTTGGTTGTTATATGAATGTTGGTCTGTTCTTGCTGCCTAATAGGTACCAACGGCTTCTTTGTCTGAATTTCCTGGCCTGCACTGAATGACTTCTAGCAACCAGAATATAACTACTTTTTGCTTAATGTACCACAATCACTGGAGGAACTTACTTTTGATTGCTAATGACAGGTTTAGTCAGGCTTCTTAATGTTACGTCTAGTCAAATGCTCCCTTGCCATCAACAGCAGTTACTTTAATCTTACCTTCTGAAATTTGATTCCTTGGTGCATGTTTAAATCAAGGTTATAATGAGTTCCAGAACAACTCCGTCCTGCCAGAATCCAAAATGAATATTATTGATTGTTTTTGCCATCATTCTGAATAATTGTCATGTGTCTTCATCACATTGGTGGAGAATACTGTGATTTGAGTTAATTGCTTTTCATTTGCAACTTTGACTCCATACTTACTATATTGACTTCTGCTAAATTTTAACTTTTTTTTTTGTTTTCTGCTCTGTACGTGGTATCCCTTTTAATCTCATAAGAAAGAAACATTGTGAAGACAGTAAATCAGTTGATTTTGGTTGCACAACAAATGGAATAATACTTCAGCTGTTTCTAATGGTCATTTGATCTCTGAGATAAGAATGCAGCCTTAAAAGGAATTGCTTATTGACTTCAGGAGAATTGGCAGTACTCACCTCTCTTTGCATTGGGGGCACAGCACTGGAATCTGTGAGCAGTTTCAAACTCTGAGAAGAGCATATCTCACAGCCTCTCATGGTCCTAGAACATATCCTACACAATCAGAAAAGCTTACCGATGCCTCTACTATCTGAGGAGGCTGAAGAGAGCTAGAATATGCACATCTAAACTCCTGTTCGACAGATGAGCAGTAGAGAACATCTCAATGTGCTGTATCACTGCACAGCATGAAAACTGCACTGTGGTGGACAGGAAGGCTCCATAACAGGTAGTCAAAACTGCCCAATGCATTATCAGCACCAGCCTACTTGCCATCAAGGTCATATAGGTACCAGAGAAGGACCAGAAACATCAGGGAGGAGGCTGCACGGCATCCATGTCAGGACTACCAGACTCAAAAACAGTTACTTTCCCAAAGCAGTAAAGCTGTTCAAAACGTCCACTCCCTAACTCACCCCTTCACACCCTTCACCAGCACTACTTTATCATTTCCTATGAGAGTCACGTTATGTACAGACACTTGTGTGCCTAGCGTTACTTCATGGGCATACAATCAATCTATATATATATATAAACTATCTTATGCATTTATATTTGTGTTTTATTATTATTATTGTGTTCTTTATCTTAGTATTTTTTTGTGTGTACTGCATTGGACCCAGTGTAACGATTATTTCACTCTCCCTTACACTAGTGTACTGGAAATGACATTAAACAATCTGAATCTTGAAATACTCTGGAAAATCCATTCCAGCTATTCTGAGATTTTGTTTAAACCCACATCTTGTTTGTTCAGTGTGTTGCATAATGATATCTAAAGAATTAATAATTATAAAATTGCCACTATTGTATCAATTTGAAAATAATATCTTTTCTGAATATAGGAAATGATTGAATCGATGAGAGAAGCAGTCATCTACATGGCACATACGCATGATGGGAGCAGAGTAGCCATGCATTGTTTATGGCATGGAACACCCAAAGTAAGTTGAACATAAGCAGAAACTTCTAGCAGTTACTGCTTTTGGCCCTGTTGTGTTGTGTGTTTAGAAGTCAGTGAATTATTATATATAACAGGAGTTCCCAACTGTTTTTATGCCCTGGACCAATATCATTAAGCAATGGGTCCATGGACTCCAGGTTGGGAACCCCTGCTATAGAATAATCTAATTACATCCAAGAAGAAAATCAGTGGATTGTCCAAATAGTGTTTGAGTGTATAAGAGAATAATATATAACAGTTTGCCTTCTGATTTACTTCAATTTAAATTTATTTATATACTCTGGACTATATGTTTCTAATTTAATTTAAAATTTCTTGTATGGGGAAGAATAATGTGCTGTTATTTGTAGTACATAATTCTGTAATCATCTAAAGAAATTTTGAGGGCTCTTCTGAAGACTCAGTGGCTCCCTTTTATTTAAGTAATGTTCCATGGTCACTTCCCAGTTGCTGTTGAGTTATCAAGGTGAGAGTGGGCATGTAGGGGTGGTATAACTGTTAGTCATCTTGGTTGGTATCTTAGACCTTGAATTAAAAGTAGATCAATTACATTCAAAGGATTGTCATATCTGTGAAGCTGCTTATATGGAAATGCCCGATATGAACTTTGGATGAAATGCCTAATAACATTTTAGTGTAGCCTGAAAATTGATCACCGTGAGTCAGGAGAAGGCAATGCCGTTCACATTCCAGTAAATTCAGAAGAAGAGAGGAAGTTAAATAAGGTGGAATGGAATCTAGTTGGAATAACGGTAAATTGTGTAAATTTCTGAAAGGAGAAACTCATTAGGAGGAAAAACTATTTAATTACATTGATTACTCTGATAAAGTTGATTAACAATTCTTTAAAACTTATTGCTTAATTTCTTTCCAGGATAGAAAAGTTATTGTGAAGACAATGAAGACATATATTGAGAAGATTGCTACTGTAAGATGCAAATCTATTCTATATTTATGCTAGAAATTCAAAATATCTTTTGAAATTTAGCAAGATAATTTTAAATGAAATGCTGGGATGAAGTGGGAAAAATAAGAATTGGTCATTTAAAATATTGAAACTGTTATTCGAATTTTTTTTTTAAATTTCCTATCTAAGTTAACAGTTTTGCAAGGTGAAATATTAAATGATTGACTAGATTTGTTTGTGGCGGTGAATTGGAAGGTTTAGCTTGCCTATTGTTTTTGAATCAGTTAAGCGTGATTCTTGCCAGTACTGATTTAAAAGTAGTTGTCAAGACGTGACAAATTTAAACCCTTGCTATTGAAGGTTGGAAAGACTGAATATTACAAATCCTAAATCAGAATTTGAAGTTTTTTACTTTATTGGTGAAGAAAATCACCAAATTTCCATGCTACCCTCCATTTCTTATTTTGTTACTGTACTTGTAGCATATTTAGACCTTATTTTTAATCACTAATATTTTTTGGCGGCTGAATAGAATTACTCCTGTTAGTTTAGCAAATAGTAGGGAATTAAATTGATGCTTGTTGAGATTTTCTTTGTATTATTGGCTTAAATCCAATCATTTTTTTTTGTAAATGAAAACAAAGTGGTTTGGAAGAGGATAATATGTTAGTCATTTGTGGAAAACTGACTGACTGTGCCTTTTTAAATTGATTTGCAGGGTGAATTTTCTCATTTGGTTCTCAAAGCAGCATTTGACTGTATAGATGATACAAAACTTGTAAAACAGATAATTCTGTCAGTAAGTAATTGAATTTTTCTGTATGGGAAAAGAAAGACAAGTGCTTATTGTGAATGCATCTCCTTTGTAGAGGAATAAGTCTGGGTATTCATGTGAGTTTCCTTGTGGTAATGAGACCTTCAAATAATCCCTCCTATTGGTTGCATAGAAGATGCAATTTATAATGAGTACCTTTAACTACTAGTTTGATTCCTTTCCAAATGTTTGATTGGTAGGGGGCTGACTTCAACATTCGCAGTCAAATAAATTGATACAATATCTTTGAAAATTAATGTACATATGTAAAATAATATTTACACACAAAACAAGCAAATTAGCCAATCATGTTTGTATTTGGTACCAACCTGTTTCCACCTTCTAGCATTTTGTCTGTAGCCCTGCGTGATAAAGATTTCTGCCTCTATATTATCACTTTATACTACAAGTTCCAGTCTCCAATCATATTCCGGGTAAATAAAAGTTTCCTAATCTCCCCTCTAATCCTTCCACCCTTTATACTCCATCCTGATTTTTGATTCTGCTCCTTAAGAAACTAGGCCCTTCCTGTTTACTTCAACCAAAATCTCATTTCACATATATCAAAAAAAATCTCATTTACTGATGTGCCTAATGTGTCTGGAAAATGTATGCAGATATCATACTGAATTGAAAGTTGTTGTTTTCCATGATATATATCTGTAAAGCTCTATAATTGGAAACAAGGGATTTGGTTGTCATATGTACCCAATCCTTCCAGCTTTGATCTTGTATATTGCAAAAGACTGCTAAATTAATTAGCTGCTGATTTCATAATAACAGTTTTTCCCCATTTGTTATGTGTCCCTGATCTGTGTTTTTAAGACATAATTTCATGTTTTTGAAGCATTTTGAGAGCTGTTATCAGTGAACCCAAGCCCCAATGAAATATGTTGCATTCAGGAGTAAAGAAGTGAAATCCGAAGTGAAATGTAGGAAATATTAAATCGGAAGACTGCAATAACTGAACAATTTAGTAATGGCTTATTTTTGGTTGCACTGTTTCAATGTAATGCTTGCACAATTAATCTTAATAATTCAGTACCATTTGATATCTTAAAAATGTTGATTTACAGGAGATTATCAGTTCCTTGCCAAATTTAATCAACAATAAATATGGCAAGAAGGTGTTGCTCTACCTACTAAGCCCAAGGGACCCTGCACATAATGTGCCAGAAATTATTAAGCTTCTACAACAAGGTGATGGCAATGCTCACAGGTCAGAATTTTTTACTTGTTCAAATGATAGCATCCACTGTGTTGAGGGAAACTTTTTGATCTGTTGATTTTAGTGAGGATATAAGAACACCAGAAAGTAACAGTGGGCCACCAGGCTCCTCAAGCCTTCTCCATAAGTCAGTGTGATCATTTCTGATCAATAATGGCCTTAACTCCTCTTCTCTGCTTATTACCTGTAACCTGGATTTCTCGATCTTTCCAATTTAATGTATTTCCACCTTGCGTATATTTGGTGATTTCGCCTCTTAATTTGAGGCTATGCCCCTTAGTTTGTGGCTCTCACTAGTGAAAACATCTGAACATCTATCCCTTAGGATCTTGCATATTTGAATAAAGTCACTCCATATTCTTCTGAAGTCCACACACTTACAGAACCAAACTGAATAACCTCTCTTGATGGAACAATCCTCAGCTAGTCTTCCAACCATGCTAACAGAATTTCTCCTGTACTTTGGGCTCTTGGTTTAAGTACCATAAGAATCAGGATTCACAGTATGTCAGCTGGCTGCTTAGATATAGGTAAAGAATCCCAGAAAGCTAGCATCTTTTTCGTGAAGAAGTTTGTCACAAATAAATGACCCTTTATTCTGAGTGTGTAGTTTGTGGATAGAAATAAACTATGAAGCGATTTTGCAGATGCTAGAAATCCAGAGCCAGTCTTAATCTTGAGACAAAATTAAACAGTCGAAGATTTGGGCCGAGTTTATCCTGGATTAGTTGGTCTGTATAACTGTCTCCACATTCCATATTTGAGTGTGGTGAAGGGAGGTCATCTGATAACTAATATTCAATACTGTAAATGAAAAATGAAAGAAGTATCTGCTATAATTGGTTAAATGTTCTGTAAGCATCTGTTTGATGTCTTTGATTCTTATGTAACAAAATTGTCTTTTTGTATTATACTAGTAAGAAAGATACAAGCATTCGTCATCGTGAGCTGCTAGAAGCCATCTCACCACATTTGCTGCAGTATTTGCAGGAGAATGCACGTGATATGGTGATGAATAAAGCCACAAGTGTCATTGTGGTAGATATTCTTGGCTGTGCCATTGGCGATGTGCAGCCTTCCATGAATGCTATAGCTAACATCGCTGCAGAACCTTTTAAGCCTGGAGGCAACAATGGCGAGGTAATGTACAAAGACACAATATTTGTTTCTAGCTTCAGTGTTTGTGGAACCGGGCATACAACATCTAGAATCATGAGGGTTGCACGAATTTTAGTTTGACCGCAGAAAGTTGTGCTGCATTTTCAAGATCAACAAGTACACTTAAAAATAAGTGTTTTTAAATCTTACAGTTTTAAATCTTATAAAGCATATTTTATCCAAAAATGCATTTGTTCTTCAGTGCTAGAGGGAGATAATTGCTTTCTATCCTTGTGTATATTTCACATTTGTTCTCTTATTAGTCTTTTTACTTAATCAAGTGCAGCAAAACTATCTTTCCATGCAGTCAAAATGGCATAAAGGCAACCACAAGTTTGTTTTTCCCTATTTTTCTGTTTGTAAAAACTGGAATATTTTAAATGATGCTCAGAATAATTCCTAATTAGCTGTTTAATGGGCAATACATTTAATACATTTGATTGTTTTGATTTACCTTTATTTTAAGAATTTCACTATACATGCATCAGTCGGGAAAAAGTCATAACACTGCATTTAAAAGTTTCTAGTTGGCAGATAACTTCAGAGGAAAAGCGCCCACTGCACTGCCTAATAAAAAAAAAGCAGTTGGCTTCGTTTAATATGCAGATGTAATTGGAATGCACACCAATCACTTGCAATGCCCTCGTTTCTTTTTGTCTGAATGTCATTGTGAATTTATGGTTACGGTATATTTAATGGAATAAACCATTCCTGTTAAATTCCACTACAAATTAGCTACAAGATGTCATGAGCCTGTGCGTATAATCGGGGAAAGAGTACCCAGAGTGATATGCATTATACTCAATTCTTGTGTGGGCATTTGCCACCAGATCTAAAATCATTGCAATGGCTAGTTTTTAAAAGTTGAAGTACTTGATTCAGGTGTCCTTGTCAAATGTCCTTTTATCATTTTCAATTAAGAGTTATGCCTGAATTTAAAACTGCTAGAGTCCAAGCGCATGGAAATATGACTTGCAGTCCTTTTTTTCTTTAGCCCCATATGGCAGAGCATCCAGCGGGTCACCTTGTCCTTAAATGGTTAATAGAGCAAGATAAAAAGATGAAAGAACTTCAAAAGACAGGTAGAAGAATTGTTCCTGTATGTTTTCTAGAACTTACTGAATTTTCTTTGCAACAAAGAGTTATTTTTGATATTTGAATATTTTCCCAGTTTAAATCATTTTGGATACTGATAGAGCAGAGTATTTTAAAGAATTTATCAGTAATCTGTATGTGAAAGACAAATTTGAGTGATAGCTTTGTTTCTTCCGATCTGTTTTAATATTGATGTTGCTTTTAGCTGATTTATCACAGCCTTCCAACTTCCACCATAAATATTTTGTTAGAAGACATTTCAAAAGATACTGTATTTATAACTTCTAAAATCTTGCATAAAACTGCATTCAAGGAATATTTCAAATACATTGTGTTTAAAAAGTATCTCATAATGGGACCAATGGAAAGCAGCCAAGATAAAGTGCTTGTATGAAGTATCCCCCACCCCCCCAGAAATTTTCATGTTTTGTTGTTTTAGAACATTAAACCACAGTAGATTTCATTTGGCTTTTTTGACACTGATCAACAGAAAAAAAGACGCTTTTTGTATCAAAGTGAAAACAGATCACTACAAAGTGATATAAATTAATTACAAATATAAAAGACGAAATATTGACTTCATGGATGCCCTTTAATATGAAATCCTGCTTCTTCTGGTGGGCAGAGCGTAGGTGCTTGGTGACACGGTCTCCCAGTCTACATCAGGTCTCACTGATATACAGGAGGCCACACCGGGAGCACCAGACATAGTATATGACCCCAACAGACTCACCAGTGAAGTGTCACCTCACCTGGAAGGACTGTTTAGGGCCCTAAATGGTAGTGGGGGAGGAGGTGTAGGGGCAGGTGTTCGGCTTGCAAGGATAAAGTACCAGGAAGGAGATCAGTAAGGAGGGACGAATGGACAAGGGAGTTGCATAGGGAGTGATCCCCTTGGAAAGCAGAAAGTTGGGGTGCAGGAGGGTATCCCATTGGAGATGGCAGAGGTTCCGGAGGATTATGTGCTGGACGTGGAGGCTGGTGGGATGGTAGGTGAGGACAAGAAGTAGGGTGGTAGGATGGTAGGGTGGAGGAAGGATGGGGTAACAGCAATGTTTGTGAAATGGAAGAGATGCAATTGAGGGCAGTGTTGATGGTGGAGGAAGGGAAGCCCCAATAAAACGTGAAAACTTCCAATGGGGGTTGTGAATACTTTATATAGACATGGTAAGTCTTCACATGCATAATTTTCCATTTGAAAATGCACCTGACAATTTTTAAAATGAGATTTGAATTGAGTGTAACAAAAGCATTCCTCCATGTGATGCTGGAATCATTTTTTTTTTAAATTTCCAAAATAATGAAAAATAGCGCAGCCTTTAAAATTGTGTTTATGCTTCTTGAAATGTTAGTCCCATCAGTCTGCAGTCCATTGCACTTTTACCTTGTTGTGTTGCTACAGCTAGCTAATTTATCACTATTACAATAGGGATTTTTTCTCCTATTACAAATAGAAAATGAGGCCACCTTTCAAAATGTTGTTGTCCATTTTAACTCATTATGTTGCATGATGTTGGTTAGTGGTCTTAATTGAAATTGTTAGCAGTTTGATACAGATTGCTATATTTAACTACTACTATGTCGACTCAGGCCTAGGGGGCCGGCATCAGGCGCAAGGCAAGGCTATATTTAAGCTTGCGCTGAAAGTCCTCTGCTTGCTCACATAGCATAGACATTCATTCTTAATAACAAGCTTATGAAATCCAAACTAGATTTAATTGACAAAAATAATGTTATAAAGATTCCTGTTGTGCACAGTGATAATTTGACATTTGGAAACCCTGTTGATAGCTTTTCAACCAGAGTCAAAGTTAAATCAAGTTAGGTTTTGTTGATTCTGCTTTGTACTAGTATTCCAAAAGAATTTTAAAAAGACATTTATTATGTTATGTTCTGGTCATACTATGTTGTAATTTATTTGAGGTTCAATTGAATTATGGAAATAACGTGTAATATTCTTTGCAGCAGCTGAAGTGTAGCTGATTCAGAATAACATCAGAAAAAAACTTAAAACAGTTACATGAAAAGATGCTAACAAGTATTAAATCTTACTTACAGAATGCTTTGCCAAAACTTTAGTGGAGCATGTTGGCATTAAGAATCTGCAGACCTGGACACAAGTAAACCGTGGAGCAATTGTACTTTGCAGGTAGCTATGATACTAAAGTGATTGTTAGTTTCAATATAAATATTTGTAGTTTGTAGAACATTAAATACTTAACAATTTACGTATTTTTTGTCAACCAAAGTTAGGCACTGTTTCACTGTGATTAAATGTTGTTACATTTTGACCAAAGATGTACCCAGCCACAGCATAGTTTCTACAGATCCCATAACATTCCATTGCATTGTACAAAGCAATGGATATTGAGTAATGGAGATGGCGATTGAGAATTAGAGAAGTGGATCAGAGTAGTGAAAATGGATTTAAGGAAGGTGTTCCCAAGGAAATTATTGGAGATTGGGAGGGATTTGTTGTAGGAGGAGACCTGGAGCATTTTGATTATATAATATATAATATACATAACTTGCTATAGTATATAAGTAATAATAATGATAAAGAGTTACAAGTAATTATAATTTGCTATTTCGGGCCAATAATGTTCTAGTCTGTAAGCTCAAATTTGGTAGTTCTGGTCAGAGTGATTGCTCTCCTGCGTTTGTTGTATCAAAATATGATAATTGTTATGTGGTGGCAAAATTCAATTGGATTAACAATTTAAATGCCATGACCTTAAAAGATGCTGCAGCAACAAGTCTCCAAAATTATTTAACAATGCACTGGTGAGAGTATGATGGGAATTGCTTCTCTTGTTTAATTATATATGTCTGTGACTACACTTCAGCAAAACATCATTACGAACTGTAGTTCATTAAGTGACACTGAACTGAATCATTCATCAGCTCTTTTCTTGGCTTACTATAGAAGCAGTGAATGTTATTTATAGAGTTCATTACAACATTCTATGTTTTTCCTCCATCTGAAATTTTTATACTTGTGACCTGCAACTTGAAGGAATTTTTTGCTAGTATTACCAAGCACAAAATTTCCTTCAAGCCAATTTTCAGGCACTAGGTTAAATTATTGTTAATCAATTTTGTTTTAGTTGATCAACTACATTTTTATTGGTTCATACCACTTAATTACAGTATGTAGAGTAAGTATTTGTGTTTCACAAAAATGTTGAAATTAATTTTGTGTGTTCTTGCAGTTTCACTCTGGTAGGTTTCTGTGACTCCGATTCAGAGAGGCTGCTTTTTCACTGCTGAGAGCTGCCTCTGAGATATTACATGATTATTTAACTTTGAGATCTAATACCTTTTTCTTGTTTTTAGTCTTCTTCAAAGTAACAATGACGATGTAGCCCTCGAAGTGAAGAAAGGTTTAAAGGACCTTATTCCCAAGTTCAAGAAAATGAAAAATGTGAAGGGTGTGGAAATATTGTTAGAAAAATTGACTGCCAGTAGTGTAAAGCCCTGATTAAAAGCAGCTGAAAACAAATTTGTGAAACTTTAGACAAAAGCTAATTGACTGTTTATTACTATAAACTTTTGTATATTGGAAAGAGAATAGCTATTTTCTTCACAATGTTTGTTGCGTCAGACAAACTATTCCATTAGGCTCTACATTTCACCGAATGATGTCTTCAAGAGAATCTTGGAAATGTTGTAAGGTACAGTTGTGCCGTCTTGGTGCACCAGCGCCTTCGAGGTGGCTTTTGGAGCAATGAAGCTTCTGTCGTCTTGAATTTGCAGTACATTGCAGTTTATAATTGATAGATTTGTGAATTAAAAGCAAAAAAAAACTGAATTTTAAAATTAATAATTTCTTTTAAATATAAATTATTTGGGAAGACTAGATGCTACCAACTACCAACCTTTTTATTGCTCGTTATATAAATCATGTTTGGGAAAGTTTTACCTATTCTACTTTTATAATTGGATGCTATTATTCTTATGTAATAATAGTAAAATGTTTCATTTATTTATGTAAAAATAAAATCACTCTTCTAGTTTCTAATTGTGTGCACTACCATTTTTGGCACTTCACTTTTTAGTTTGTTAAATAACATAAGGTTCTCCATATGTGCTCTCAAATGAACTAAATAAGTAGCCAATATTTACAAAAGGAAAGCTGACTTTCTTTGGCCTTGATAAAACTGAGAGGCATAATAATATCAAATTGCAGCTGCACAAGCTCTCCATATAATCACTTGCAAAAGGGAACACACTATTTTTATTTAGACTCAAATATTTCGGATTTTTTTTAAACTTGTATACCCTTAGGCTCTTATTACCAGCAGATATTGATTGTTTTGCTCTTCACTGGACACCCTCTGTGCAGTTGATTATTTCCAGTATGTTCTGTTTTTAATGGCTGCTAGAAGTTATTGCATAGTGTAGTTAGGTAGCAGAAAGACAAAAGTTGAGAGAAAATACATTGCAGAACTACAAGTGGGAAAAGTGAAGGTGAAGAGGACCAATGGGATTGCTCTGTTGGAAGCCAGTATGAATGAGTGGCCTTACTGTAAGGGAGTGACTGCAACTAATTCTGGATTCCTTAGCCAGGGGAAATGTATCACCATCAGAGATGTACAGCATAGAAACAGGCCATTTGGACCATCTCGTCCACACTGACAGTGGGCAGCCATTCATACTAATCATATTTCCTGACACTTAGTCCATATCCTTCTGTGTCTAAGTGATTCAAATGTCATCTAAAGACTTTGACTTTGCTTTCTCCACTATCTCAGGCAGTGTATTCTAGGTACTCATCACTCTGGGTGAAGGTCAATGACATAAGTAGGAAAAAGGAAGAGCTCCTGAAACAGAGTACAGGGAGTTAGGAAGGAAGCTGAGAAGCAGGACCTCAAAGGTAGTAATCACGGGATCATTGCCTGTGCCACATGACAGTGAGTATAGGAATAATAGAAACATAGAAAATAGGTGCAGGAGTAGGCCATTCGGCCCTTCGAGCCTGCACCGCCATTTATTATGATCATGGCTGATCATCCAACTCAGAACCCCGCCCCAGCCTTCCCTCCATACCCCCTGACCCCTGTAGCCACAAGGGCCATATCTAACTCCCTCTTAAACATAGCCAATGAACTGGCCTCAACTGTTTCCTGTGGCAGAGAATTCCACAGATTCACCACTCTCTGTGTGAAGAAGTTTTTCCTAATCTCGGTCCTAAAAGGCTTCCCCTCTATCCTCAAACTGTGGCCCCTCGTTTTGGACTTCCCCAACATCGGGAACAATCTTCCTGCATCTAGCCTGTCCAATCCCTTTAGGATCTTACACGTTTCAATCACATCCCCCCTCAATCTTCTAAATTCCAATGAGTACAAGCCCAGTTCATCCAGTCTTTCTTCATATGAAAGGCCTGCCATCCCAGGAATCAATCTGGTGAACCTTCTTTGTACTCCCTCTATGGCAAGGATGTCTTTCCTCAGATTAGGGGACCAAAACTGCACACAATACTCCAGGTGTGGTCTCACCAAGGCCTTGTACAACTGCAGTAGTACCTCCCTGCTCCTGTACTCGAATCCTCTCGCTATAAATGCCAGCATACCATTCGCCTTTTTCACCGCCTGCTGTACCTGCATGCCCACTTTCAATGACTGGTGTGCAATGACACCCAGGTCTCGTTGCACCTCCCCTTTTCCTAATCAGCCACCATTCAGATAAAAATCTGTTTTCCTAATTTTGCCACCAAAGTGGATAACTTCACATTTATCCACATTAAATTGCATCTGCCATGAATTTGCCCACTCACCCAACCTATCCAAGTCACCCTGCATCCTCTTAGCATCCTCCTCACAGCTAACACTGCCACCCAGCTTCGTGTCATCCGCAAACTTGGAGATGCTGCATTTAATTCCCTCATCCAAGTCATTAATATATATTGTAAACAACTGGGGTCCCAGCACTGAGCCTTGCGGTACCCCACTAGTCACCGCCTGCCATTCTGAAAAGGTCCCATTTATTCCCACTCTTTGCTTCCTGTCTGCTAACCAATTCTCCACCCACACCAATACCTTACCCCCAATACCGTGTGCTCTAAGTTTGCACACTAATCTGTGTGGGACCTTGTCAAAAGCCTTTTGAAAATCCAAATATACCACATCCACTGGTTCTCCCCTATCCACTCTACTGGTTACATCCTCAAAAAATTCTATGAGATTCGTCAGACATGATTTTCCTTTCACAAATCCATGCTGACTTTGTCCGATCATTTCACCGCTTTCCAAATGTGCTGTTATCACATCCTTGATAACTGACTCCAGCAGTTTCCCCACCACCGACGTTAGGCTAACCGGTCTATAATTCCTCAGTTTCTCTCTCCCTCCTTTTTTAAAAAGTGGAGTTACATTAGCCACCCTCCAATCCTCAGGAACTAGTCCAGAATCTAACGAGTTTTGAAAAATTATCACTAATGCATCCACTATTTCTTGGGCTACTTCCTTAAGCACTCTAGGATGCAGACCATCTGGCCCTGGGGATTTATCTGCCTTCAATCCCTTCAATTTACCTAACACCACTTCCCTACTAACATGTATTTCACTCAGTTCCTCCATCTCACTGGACCCTCTGTCCCCTACTATTTCTGGAAGATTATTTATGTCCTCCTTAGTGAAGACAGAACCAAAGTAATTATTCAATTGGTCTGCCATGTCCTTGCTCCCCATAATCAATTCACATGTTTCTGTCTGCAGGGGACCTACATTTGTCTTTACCAGTCTTTTCCTTTTTACATATCTATAAAAGCTTTTACAGTCCGTTTTTATGTTCCCTGCCAGTTTTCTCTCATAATCTTTTTTCCCCTTCCTAATTAAGCCCTTTGTCCTCCTCTGCTGAACTCTGAATTTCTCCCAGTCCTCAGGTGAGCCACTTTCTCTGGCTAATTTGTATGCTTCTTCTTTGGAATTGATACTATCCCTAATTTCTCTTGTCAGCCACGGGTGCACTACCTTCCTTGATTTATTCTTTTGCCAAACTGGGATGAACAATTGTTGTAGTTCATCCATGCAACCTTTAAATGCTTGCCATTGCATATCCACCGTCAATCCTTTAAGTGTCATTTGCCACTCTATCTTAGCTAATTCACGTCTCATACCTTCAAAGTTACCCCTCTTTAAGTTCAGAACCTTTGTTTCTGAATTAACTATGTCACTCTCCATCTTAATGAAGAATTCCACCATATTATGGTCACTCTTACCCAAGGGGCCTCTCATGACAAGATTGCTAATTAACCCTTCCTCATTGCTCAAAACCCAGGCCAGAATAGCCTGCTCTCTTGTTGGTTCCTCGACATGTTGTTTCAAAAAACCATCCCACGTACATTCCAAGAAATCCTCTTCCTCAGCACCTTTACCAATTTGGTTCACCCAATCTACATGTAGATTGAAGTCACCCATTATAACTGCTGTTCCTTTATTGCACACATTTCTAATTTCCTGTTTAATACCATCTCCGACCTCACTACTACTGTTAGTGAATAGAATGAGGTGGAGGATAAATGTGTGGCTGAGGGATTGGAGCAGGGGGTGGGGATTCAGATTTCTGGATCATTGGGACCTCTTCTGGGGCAGGCGTGACCTGTACAAAAAGGACGGGTTGCACTTGAATCCCAGGGGGACCAATATCCTGGTGGGGAGGTTTGCTAAGTGTATTGGGGAGAGTTTAAACTAGAATTGTTGGAGGGTGGGAACTGAACTGAAGTGACAGAGGAAAGGAAGGAGATGGCTCACAAATAGAGAAAGCTTGGAGACAGTGCTCAAGGGAGGATCGGCAGGTTATAGAGAAGGGACACACTCAGACTGATGGTTTGAGATGTGTCTATTTTAATGTGAGGAGTGCAATGAATAATGCAGATGAGCTTAGGGCGTGGGTCAGTACTTGGAGCTATGATGTGGCCAATACAGAGACTTGGATGGCTCAAGGGCAGGAATAGTTACTTCGAGTGCCAGGCTTTAGATGTTTCAGAAAGGACAGGGAGAAAGGCAAAAGAGGTTGGGGGGGCATGGCACTGTTGATCAGAGATAGTGTCACAGCTACAGAAAAGGAGAAAGTTATAGAGGGATTATCTACAGAGTCTCTGAGTGGAAGTTAGGAATAGGAGGGGGTCAAAAACTACTTGTTTTTTTTTATAGACCACTCAAAAGTAACAAGGACATCAAGGAGCAGATAGGGAGACAGATTCTGGAAAGGAGTAATAATAACAGGGTTGTTGTGAGAGATTTTAATTTTCCAAATATTGATTGGCATCTCCCTAGAGTGAGGGGTTTACATGGGGTGGAATTTGTTGGGTATGTTCAGGAAGGTTTCTTGATCTGGTATTGGGAAATGAACCTGGTCAGGTGCCAGGTCTCAGTGGGAGAGCATTTTGGAGATAGTGATAACAATTCTATCTCCTTTACCATAGCATTGGAGAGGGAAAGGAACAGACAAGTTAGGGAAATGTTTAATTGGAGTAAGAGGAAATATGAGGCTAGCAGGCAGGAACTTGGAAGCATAAATTGAAAACAGATGTTCTCAGGGAAACATATGGAAGAAATGTGGCAAATGTTCAGGGGATGTTTGTGTGGGGTTCTGCATAGGTACGTTCCCAATGAGACGGAAAGGATAGTAGGGTACTGGAACTGTGGTGTACAAAGGCTGTTGTAAATCTAGTCAAGAAGAAAAGAAGAGCTTATGGAAGGTTTAAAAAAAAAACGAGGTAATGATAGAGATCTGGAAGATTATAAAGCTAGCAGGAAGGAGTTTAAGAATGAAATTAGGAGAGCTAGGAGGGGCCATGAGAAGGCATTGGCAAACAGGATTAAGGAAAACCCCAAGGCTTTCTACAAGTATGTGAAGAGCAAGAGGATAAGACGTGAGAGAATAGGACCAATCAAGTGTGACAGTGGAAAAGTGTGTATGGAACTGGAGGAGATAGCAGAGGTACTTAATGAATACTTTGCTTCAGTATTCACAATGGAAAAGCATCTTGGCGATTGTAGGGATGACTTGAGCAGACTGAAAAGCTTGGGCATGTAGATATTAAGGAAGCGGATGTGCTAGAGCTTTTGGAGAGCATCAAGTTGGATAAGTCACAGGGACCGGATGGGATGTACCCCAAGCTACTGTGGGAAGTGAGGGAGGAGATTGCTGAGCCTCTGGTGATAATCTTTGCATCATCAATGAGGATGGGAGAGGTTTTGGAGGGTTGTGGATGTTGTTCCCTCATTCAAGAAAGGGAGTAGAGATAGCCCAGGAAATTATAGACTAGTGAGTCTTACTTCAGTGGTTGGCAAGTTGATGGAGAAGATCCTGAGAGGCAGGATTTATGAACATTTGGAGAGGTATAATATGATTAGCAATAGTCAGCTTGGCTTTGTCAAAGCCAGGTTGTGCCTTACGAGCCTGAGTGAATTTTTTGAGAATGTGACTAAACACATTGATGAAGATAGAGGCATAGATGTAGTGTATATGGATTTCAGCAAGGCATTTGATAAGGTACCCCATGCAAGCCTTATTGAGAAAGTAAGGAGGCATGGGATCCAAGCGGATATTGCTTTGTGGATCCAGAACTGGCTTGCCAACAGAAGGCAAAGAGTGGTTGTAGATGGGTAGGAGGCCGGTGACCAGTGGTGTGCCTCAGGGATCTGTTCTGGGACCCCTTCGCTTTGTGATTTTTTATAAATGACCTGGATGAGGAAGTGGAGGGATAGGTTAGTAAGTTTGCTGATGACGCAAAGGGTGGTGGTGTGGACAGTGTGGAGGGCTGTCAGAGGTTACAGTAGGACATTGATAGGATGCAAAACTGGGCTGAGAAGTGGCAGATGGAGTTCAACCCAGATAAGTGTGAAGTGGTTCATTTTGGTAGGTCAAATATGATGGCAGAATATAGCATTAATGGTAAGACTCTTGGCGGTGTGGAGGATCAGAGGGATCTTGGGGTCTGAGTCCATAGGATACTCAATGCTGCTATGCAGGTAGACTCTGTGGTTAAGAAGGCATATGGTGCATTGGCCTTCATCAATTGTGGGATTGAGTTTAGGAGCTGAGAGGTAATGTTACAGCTGTATTGGACCCTGGTCAGACTCCACTTGGAGTACTGTGCTCAATTCTGGTCACCTCACTACAGGTAGGACGTGGAAACCATAGGGAGAGGGTGCAGAGGAGATTTACAAGGATGTTGCCTGGATTGGGGAGCATGCCTTATGACAACAAGTTGAGTGAACTTGGCCTTCTTTCCTTGGAGCGACGGAGGATGAGAGGTGACCTGATAGAGGTGTACAAGATAGTGAAAGGCATTAATCATGTGGATAGTCAAAGGCTTTTTCCCAGGGATGAAATAGCTAGACAAGAGGGCATAGTTTTAAGGTGCTTGGAAGTAGGTCTAGAGGAGATGGCGGGTAAGTTTTTTACGCAGAGAGTGGTGAACGCATGGAATGGGCTGCCGGTGGCAGTGGTGGAGGTGGAAATGAAAGGGTCTTTTAAGAGATCCTGGATAGGTACATGCAGCTTGGAAAATAGAGGGCTATGGGTAAGTCTGGGTAGTTCTAAGGTAAGGACATGTTCGGCACAGCTTTGTGGGCCGAAGGGCCTGTATTGTACTGTGGGTTTTCTATGTTTTATATGTTTTCATTCTCATATCCCCTCTGAATCTCTCCCCTTCCCCCTTTATTCTAAAGCAAGGGTAGTCAACGGGCCGAAGGTATTTTGACCAGCCCACGAGTAAATATTGAGATACTATGCTTATCCAGCCCGCGAGCGATTTTTCCTTATTCTGAGTGTTTCACGCAACAACACTGATGGACATGCATGGCATCTTGTTACACTGGCCCCAGGTTCTGTTTTGTTCCAAACCAAACACTGGTAAATACAAATGACGGGAAGGCAGACTACCTTATTAATATGTATTAGATACTCTCCGTGCACGCACAGGTTTTCAGATGGGGTCGTTCAAATTTGTAAACAGAAACAGCATCACTGTGTTTTAACAAAAAATCCACACTAAATATCCAGATATTTACATGTGCTACAATACTTGCTGAATAACTCGCGCTTGAAAATGAAATCGAAGAAAAAAATTCCAATGGCAATGAATGCAAAACGCAGGAAGGTAGACACTGAGTGCCGAAATTTCCAAGACGCTTGGACACTAGATTACTTCTTCATTGAGCAAGCTGGGAAACCAGTTTGTCTCATTTGCCTAGAAAATGTTGCTGTGAAGAAAGTGGCAAATATCAGGCGACATTACGAGACCCGCCATACTGGAAATTTTAAACAAGTTTACTGGGCAAGCAAGAAAAGATGAAGTTGAGCGAATGAAGGCTAGTTTCAGAAAACAAACGTCATTTTTTGCCAAGAAAAGCAGTGAAAATGAAGGAAATACCCATGCCAGCTATGAAGTCTTAAAAGATATTGCAGATAAGATGAAGCCTTTTAAAGGTGGCGAGTTTGTCGAAGAATGTTTACTGGCAGTGGTGGATATTGCTTGTCCTGAAAAGAAATCTTTATTTGCATCTATCAGCCTGATTTTCTAGCATGCGTTAGTCATTAATTTAAGGCAAAACATAATGAGATGCATTTAAATGGATAATTCCCATATTTCAAGTTTTTATGGCATTTATTTGGCCCACTGTCCGCTCATTAGTACGCAACCCAGCCCACAGAGGCAAAAAGGTTGCTGACCCCTGTATTAAAGCTATGTCCTCTGGTTTTATCTACCTCCGATATGAAAGAATGTTTCTTGAAGTCTGTTGTAGAGGAGATTTACCAAGGTGCTGCCTGGTCTAGAGAGCATGTCTTATGAAGGAGCATAGGTTGAGAAAGCTAGGGCTTTTCTCTTTGGAGTGAAGGTGGATGAGAGGTGTACAAGATGATAAGAGGCAAAGATCGAGTGGATAGCCAGAAACCTTTTCCCAGGGTGGAAATGGCTAATACCCGGGGCATAATTTTAAGGAGATTGAAGGAAGGTATTGGGGTGTGCGATGTGGATGCCAGAGGTACGTTTAATGTTTGAGGAAATTTACAGTGGCAGGATAGGCATACAGATGATAGAAAAACAAAGGGTTATGTAGGAGGGAAGGATTAGATGATCTTAGAGTAATTTAAAATGTTGGCACAGCATCATAGTGTGAAGGGTCTGTACTGTGCTATGATGTTCTATTTTTGGCTGCCCTGTATCCTGTAAAGCACTGTAACTCTTTCAGTCTTCTACTCTAGAAAATACAGGCCTTGTCCACTCAATTTCATTCATACAATGAACCATAATCTATGGAACAAACTTAATGAATCTTTCCTGCATTTCTTCCAGTGAAATATATCTTTTTAGATAGAGACAAAACTGGACACCCCTCTTTACAGCCCAGTATAGCTGAAGCTGGACTTTGTCTTATGTTCAAATCCTCTTGCAATACTGCCAACATACTATTTGCCTTCCTTTCTATTGGCTTAGTTTATATCTTAATATTAGTACCTTGTGTCCCTTTTGAACATAAACCTTAACCAGTCAGCATCATTTAAAAAATACTTTGCTGACTTGTGCACCAAATCTGATGACCTCACACTTGTTAGTAATTTCCTTCAGTTTCTAAATCTCACTAAACCCTTGCTTCTCTAATATTAAACATACTGGTGTTTAATTTTTCTGTTAGGGTCTTAAAGCATTGGTAATTTTTTTTGTTTTCTGTGAAATACAACATTTACATTAAAAAAAATAAAAATACACAGAGGAGATTAATGAATCCTGCTCAGACTATTGCTATATTACATGCAGAAATATCAGGCTTCACGTAGCCTCATTTGTATATGACCTAATTTTTCAAAAATACTTTTCAGCCAACTTTAAAAATACTGGAGAGCATATGGTGACATACTCGCCTGTAGTATTATGCCTACAAAGTAGAGAGGGCATCTTGTATCTTTGTAGTCCGTAAACATGATAATTTAAGTTGCAGCAGTGCTCCAGATAATGCTGTGCAAGTAAATTTGTTGAAGTGACACCAAACAAACGAACAACTGTTACATATATAGATGTCTCTGAGTACCTCATGGATGGTGCAGTGCTGTAACTAGTAAAGCATTTGCCTCTCAAGGCCAGAGACCCATGTTACAAGGTAATAAGTTATCATTTTTTTCATAATTGGAGATCCTATGCCTTAAGTTAGTAAAGTGGTCTACTACTCATGGGAGAGCAGAATTACAATCAATATAGATTTAGAAATATTCCAGAAAGTTCTGACTTTGACAATTCTAATTTGAAAACATTAAGACTGCCTTCTTAGCTAGATCTTTGTGGGCTTTCTTAGTTTTTAATATATCTTAAATCATTAATTTTCTTTGACATTGTTTTGATTCATGGTTTCCTTACAACTTTAGATTTCCTAAGGAATGTTGATTTAAGTTGGCTAATGTTGGAAATACATTCCCAGGCTCCAGTTATCTTCCTGCACTTGCTCTCCAAGACAAGGAAAGGAGTGGTTAATATCTAGTTATCTCTTTGAGTGTTGAGGTCAAGGCAAACACAGTGCCCTTCTTTGAGTTTGCTTTGAATTTTTAAAGCAAAGTAGGAGGCTGGGCTTCGTTTTGGGTTGGAGAATTAACTGACAAACAACCCAAAGTTCTCCATAATGAACAAATTTGGAGCAAAGGGAATGTCTAATTTAATCTGGAGAAGTTTGTCATAGAAACATACAGTATGGAAACGGACCCTTTGCCCCAACTCATCCATGCCGACAGTGTTGCCCAGTGAGCTAGCCCTACCTGCCCGTGTTTGGCCCTCAATGTAATAAACCTCATCTATCCATGGCATTCAAATATTGCTGATATGCCCACCTCGACCATTCTGACAGCTCATTTCAAATATGCACCACCCAGCTGCTTCAAGCAGGCTTCAATTATTCTTGCGTCTAAGAAGAGCATGGTGAACTTCCTCAATGACTATTATCCAGTCAGACTTAAGAGTATATCCACGGTGATGAAGTGCCTTGAAAGTTTGGTGATTAAACATATCAACTCCTGCCTGAGAAGTGACTTGGATCCATTCCGATTTGCCTATCGTCACAATAGTTCAACATCGAATGCCATTTCATTGGTTCTGCACTCAACCCTCAAACATTTGGACAGCGAAGGTGCATATATTAGGATGTTCTTCATTAACTATAGTTCGGCATTCGATACTATTATCCCCTCAAGACTAAAGTTCAAAGTAAAATTTATTGTCAGTGTACATATCTGTCACCAAACACAACCCTGAGATTCATTTTCCTGCTGGCATACTCAGCAAATCTAAAGAATAGTATCTGTAAACAGGATCAAGGTAAGAGCAAAAGCACAGAAGACAGCAAACTGTGCAAATGCAAATATAAATAAATAGCAATAAATAATGAGAGCATGAAATAAGAATTGGAATGGTGATTACTAAGAAGTTAATCCTGCAAATGTGGAAAATGGACTCTGTGCCTACGTACGATCTGTGGTTGAGAGAACTGGCAAATACTTTACATTTGGAGAGACTGAGACTATGTAATAAGGACAGAGGGGACATCTTTGAAGGGATATGGGGCCCTGTATTGGACTTTCTTACGGGTGAGGACTGAGGTTTTTTGGTGTGGTGCACCTCTGCTTTGTATGTTTACTTTTGCCTTTATATTTTTCTCTCTTTTGCTGCTCAATATTTAAATTGATTTTGTTGTGGTTGTGGTTTTTGTGGATGTGCTGTATTTTTTGTGTGTTTTTTTTTGTTTGTAATAAATAAAAATAAAAATAAATAATTTTTTAAAAAGAAGATAAGGAGTCCTTAAAGTGAGATCATTGGTTGTGGCAGCATCTCGATAGATGAGTGTAGTTATCCTCATTTGTTCAAGAGCCTGATAATTAAAGGGTAGTAACTGTTCTTGAACCTGATGGTGTGAGTCCTGAGTCTCCTGTACCTGATTGGAGCAGCGAGAAAAGAGCAGAGCCTGGGCGGTGAGGATCTTTGATAGTGGATCCCGTAGATGTGCTCAATGGCTGGGAGGACTTTACTTGTGATATACTGGGCCGAATCCACAAAATTTTATAGGGATTTCCATTCAAAGGCATTGATGTTCCTATACCAAGCCATTATGCAGTCAGTGAATACACTTTCCACTACACATCTGTAGAAGTTTGTCAAGGTTTTTGATGTCATGCCAAATCTCCACAGATTCCTAATGAAGTAGAGGTGCTGTCATGTTTTCTTTGCAATTACATTTAAGTGATGGGTCCAGGACAGGTCCTCTGAGATAGTGACACCCAGGAATTTAAAGTTACTGTCCCTCTCCACCTCTGATCCTCCGACGATTACTGGCTCATTGACCTTGGTTTCCCTCTCCTGAAGTCTGCAATCAGTTCCTTGGTCTTGCTGACATTGAGTAAGAAGTTGTTGTTATAACACCACTCAGCCAGATTTTTGATCTCCCTCCTGTATGCTGATTCATCACCATCTTTGATATGGCCCACAACAGTGATGTTCTCAGCAAACTTGTATATGGTGTTGGATCTGTACTTGGCCACACAGTTATAGGTGTACAGAGAGTAGAGCAGGAGCATAAGCACACAGCCCTGTGGTGGACCTGTGCTGATGGAGATTGTGGAGGAGATGCTTTTGCTAATCCAAACTGTTTGGAGTCGGCAAGTGAGGAAATCCAGGATACAATTGCTAATTAATAAGATTCAAGACCCTGGCTTCAATACCTCCTTGTGTAACTGAATCCTCAGTTTCCTCACCTGCAGATCCCGGTCGGTTCAAACTGGCAAAACATCTCTGCCACAATCTCCATCAGCACAGGTGCACCACAAGACTGTGTGCTTAGCCCCCTGCTATATTCAATTTATACTTATGACTGTAAAGCTAAGCACAGCTCCAATGCCGTATTTAAGTTTGCTGATGACACCACTGTTGTTGGTGGTGTTGAATCTGGCTAGGTGGTACAAAGGTGGTGTTGAATCTGGCTAGGTGGTACCAAAACAACAACCTCTCACTCAATGTCAGCAAGACCAAGGAGATGATTATTGACTTCAGGAGGAGGAAATCAGAGGTCCATGAGCCAGTCCTCATTGGCGGAGAGGGTCAGCAATTTAAAATTCCTCGATAGTATCATGTCAGAGGATCTGTCACAGGAAAGCAACATCCATCATCAATGATCCCCACCACCCAGGCCGTGCTCTCTTCTTGCTGCTGCCATCAGGAAGAAGCTACAGGAGCCTCAGGACCCACACCACCAGGTTCAGGAACAGTTATTACCCCTCAACCATCAGGCTCCTGAACAAGAGTGGATAACTTCATTCAACTTCACTCACCCCATCTTTAAAGTATTCCCACAACCTATGGACTCACTTTCAAGGGCTTTTCCTCTTATGTTCTTGATATTTATTGCTTTTTTTTGTATTTGCAGTTTGTTGTCTTTTGCACATTGCTTGTTTGTCCTGTTGGGTGCAGTCTTCCATTCTTTCTGCTGTGTTTCTTGTATTTCCTGTGACTGACCACAAGAAAATGAATCTCAGGGTTGTATACACTGACATTTATGTACTTTGATAATAAACTTTGAACCCTTTGTGTGAAGAAGCTGCCCCTGATATTCCTTTTACGAGGGGTGATTTATAAGTTTGTGGCCTAAGATAGAAGGAGTTAATTTTAGAAAACCTAGCACATTTATTTTTCAACATAGTCCCCTCCTACATGTACACACTTAGTCCGGTGGTCGTGGAGCATATGGATCTTGGACCTCCAGGAAAGTGTCCACAGATGGGTGATTGATAAGTTTGTGGCCTGTGGTAGAAGGAGATAAGTTATATGCACATGCAGGTCAACTCTTTGAGTGATTATGCAGGAAGTTTGAAGTTAATAACTCATCTCCTTCTACCTTAGGCCACAAACTTATCAATCATCCCTCGTAAATCTACCACATCTGATCCTAAACCTATGCTCTCTTGTTGATAACACCCACTTCTTGGGAGGAAGACTATGTTCTTTCACCCTGTATCTGCCCCTCATTAATCTACATACCGCTATCAGATCACCGTTCAATCTCCTGTATTCCAAACAGCAAAGTCGTAGTTTCCATAACTTCTCATTATAACCTACACCCCCAAGTACAGGCAACATCCTGGTAAATCTTTTCTGAATCCTTTCTAGTATTGTAATATCTTTCCAGTACAGGGTGAACAAAACTATACACAATATTCCAAATGCAGCCTCAACAGTGTCTTATATAACTGCAACATAACTTCCCAAATCCTATATTGTTGAAAGTATAGGATATTAAATCATTAGAAAGGGATGACATAGGATCAGAAGATATAAAGTCTCTATGGGTTGAGTTAAGAAATGGCAAGGGTAAAAGGACCCTAATGGCAGTTGTATACAGGCCACCAAACAGCAGCCAGGATGTGAATTACAAATTACAGCAGAAGATCGTAAAGGCGTGTCAGAAGGGCAATGTCATGATAATCATCGGGGATTTTAATGTGAAAGTGGATTGGTAAAACTAGGCCAGTACTGGACCTCAAGAGAGAGAATTTGTAGAATGTCTAAGGGATGGCTTTTTAGGACAGCTTGTTGTTGAACCCACTAGGGGATCGGCTGTGCTGGATTGGGTGTTGTGCAATGATGCAGGGGTAAGAAGAGAGCTTAAGGTTAACGAACCCTTAGGGAACAATGATCACAATATGATCGAGTTCACTTTAAAATTTGAGGAGAAACTAAATTCCAATGTGTCAGTATTTCAGTGAAATAAAGGAAATTACAATGGCGTGAAAGGTGAACTGGCCAAGCTTGACTGGAAAAAGACACTAGCAGGAAAGACAGCAGAGAAGCAATGGCTGGAGTTTCTGCGAAAAATGAGGGAAGTGCAAGACAGATATATTCCAAATAGGAAGAAAATTTCGAATGGAAGAAAACCGTGGCTGACAAGGGAAGTCAGAGCCAAAGTAAAAGCAAAAGAGAGGGCATACAACGAAGCCAAAGCTAGTGGCAAGATAGAGGATTGGGAAGCTTTTAAAAACTTGCAGAAGGAAACTAAGATGGTCATTAGGAAGGAAAAGATGAATTATGAAAGAAAGCTGGCAACTAATATCAAAGAAGATACTAAAAGAATTTAAGTATATAAAGGGTAAAAGAGAGTTGAAAGTAGATATAGGACCAATAGAAAATGACGCTGGAGATATTGTAATGAGAGATGCAGAGATGGCAGGGGAGCTGAATGCGTATTTTCATCAGACTTCACAGTGGAAGACATTTGCAGTATACCAGACATTAAAGAGTGTCAGAGAAGTGAAATGTGCGCAGTGAAAATTACAACTGAGAAGATGCTGAGGAAGCTTAATGGTCTGAGGGTGGATAAATCTCCTGGACCTGATGGAATATGCCCTTGGGTTCTGAAGGAAGTAGCTGGAGAGATTGCCGAGGCATTAACAATGATCTTTCAAGAATCGATAGATTCTGGTATTGTACTGGATGGCTGGAAAATTTGCAAATGTTACTCTGCTATTTAAGAAGGGTGGGAGGTAGCAGGAAGGAAACTATAGACCTGTTAGCCTGACATCAGTGGTTGGGAAGTTGTTGGAAAGTTGTTGGAATTAATAGTTAGGGATGAGATTACAGAATACCTGGAGGCACATGACAAGATAGGCAAAAGCCAGCATGGTTTCCTGAAAGGAAAATCCTGCCAGACTAACCTACTGCAATTTTCTGAGGAAATTACAAGCAGGGGAGACAAAGGAGATGCAGTAGATGTGGTGTACTTGGATTTTCAGAAGGCCTTTGACAAGGTGTCACAAATGAGGCTGCTTAACAAGGTAAGAACCCATGGAATTACAAGGAAGTTACTAACATGGGTGGAGCTTTGGTTGATCGACAGAAAGCAGAGTGTGGGAATAAAGGAATCCTATTCTGGCTGGCTGCTGGTTACCAGTGTTACCACAGGGGTTGGTGTTCAGACCACTGCTTTTTACGATCTACAGTATTAATGGATTTGTGGCTAAATTTGCCGATGACACAAAAATAAGTGTGGTGGCACGTGGCCAAGTGGTTAAGGCGTCGGTCTAGTGATCTGAGTTCGAGCCTCAGCTGAGGCAGCGTGTTGTGTCCTTGAGCAAGGCACTTAACCACACATTGCTCTGTGATGACACCGGTGCCAAGCTGTATCGGCCCTAGTGCCCTTCCCTTGGACAACATCAGTGGCGTAGAGAGGGGAGACGTGCAGCATGGGCAACTGCCAGTCTTCCATACAACCTTGCCCAGGCCTGCGCCCTGGAAACCTTCCAAGGCGCAAATCCATGGTCTCACGAGACTAACAGATGCCTAAGAAAAAGGTAGAGGAGCGGGTAGTGTTGAGGAAACAAAGAGCCTGCAGAGAAACTTGGATAGTTTAGGGGAATGGGCAAAGAAGTGATAAATGAAATACAATGTTGGAAAGTGTACGGTCATGCACTTTGGTGGAAGAAATAAACGAGCAGAGTATAATTTAGATGAAAAGAGAATTCAAAACACAGAGATGCAAAGGGACTTGTGCAAGATACCCTAAAGGTTAACCTCCAGGTTGATCCAGGGGTGGAGAAGGCAAATGCAATGTTGGCATTCATTTCTAGAGGTATAGAATATAAGAGCAGGGATGTGATGTTGAGGCTCTATAAGGCATTCGTGAGTTCACGCTTGGAGTATTGTATGCAGTTTTGGGCTCCTTATTTTAGAAAAGATGTACTGACATTGGAGAGGGTTCAGCGAAGATTCATGAGAATGATTCCAGGAATGAATGGGATACTGTATACGTAACGTCTGGCAGCTCTTGGGCTGGATTCCCTGGAGTTCAGGAGAATGAGGGGGGGTTTCATAGAAACATTCCAATGTTAAAAGGCCTGAACAGATTAGATACGGCAAAGTTATTTCCCAAGGTAGGGGATTCTAGGACAAGAGGGCACGACTTCAGGATTGAAGGTCGTCCATTTAGAACAGAGATGCGGAGAAATTACTTTAGTCAGAGTGTGGTGAATTTGTGGAATTTGTTGCCACATGCAGTTGTGGAGGGGAAGTCATTGGGTGTATTTAAGGCAGAGATAGATAGGGTTTTGATTAGCCGGGGCATCAAAGGGTATGGGGAGAAGGCAGGGACTTGAGATGATTGGAAGAATTGGCTCAGCCATCATTGAATGGCACAGCAGACTCGATGGGCTGAATGGCCTACTTCTGCTCCTATACCTTATGATCTTATGGAAAGCTAATATGCCAAATGCCTAGCTGCCTGTGATGCTGCTTTCAGCAAACTATGGACTCACACTCATGAGTCCCTCTGTACATAGCACTGCCCAGGCTCCTATCACTCACCCTGATTTGATCTCCCAAAATGCAAAACCTCACATTTGTCTAGATTGAAAGCCATTTGCCCACTCTCAGCCCATAAGCTTAGCCGATCAAGATCCCCTCGATAATTTTTCATAGTTTTCAAAACTGTCTACAATAATCCCACTTAGTATAATCCACACCTTATATCCATGCCTTATAATCCATACCTTGTATGTTCACATCCAAATAGTTTATATAAATTACAATCAACTAAGTTCCCAACACTGACCCTTGTGCATAACGGTAGACACAGGCCACCATTTCAATCTGTGGACAGAATATCTCAGTTTGGAAGAAGAGTAGATAAATTGACTTTTCTTCAAGAAGGATTGTTTGGACCTTGGATGATAAGGAAAAGATCAGATAGGAAGCATATGGACAGACTTTGCACTTCATGCTTCTTCGGGAAGGGAAGATGGTGGTGGGACAATAGACAAAGGTGAATGGAATGGTCTCTTACTGTTGAATTACGTTGGGAGAGTGTAGGCTGTTAACTTCACAGTGGATTCTAGTAGGGTGATAGGTGAAGTCAAGGTAAACCCTTACCATATTCATGGGAAGGAAACAAATAGGTAATAGGAAGATAATTGTATCACCTTATTTGAAGGAAACCTTCACAAAGAAAAATACCACTTGCTAGATGCATTTGTTTGAAAAGTGATATTGTCTATTATATTCCTGCATTTATCTTTCCAAAAATGATGCAAAATAAGTTTTATACAATGTTGCCATTTCTTCAGAACTGCAAGATTTCATCCCTCATTTATCTTATTGGAAATAATTTTATTGACATTTTTAATACATTTTTTAAAAAATTGGCATGGCTTACCATTTCCTTTTATGTTAATTGTATGTGTCTCAGCAGCCTTGAAACTTTTCATAACTAGATGCACACTTTCTCTGTGAATCTACATTTATCATATGTTTGTATTTGGTGAGGAATTCCTGCTTTTGATAACCGTATGCCCCTAAGAAAGATTCTGAGTTGCCATCTGTTGTTGAGCTGTGGGGTTTCTGCAGTATCTTTTAAGAGGAGATGATAACTGGAGAGCCCATCTATATACTCAGATGGGACTGATAGATCTTTACAGCACTCTTCTGAAGATGAAGGGAAGGTAATTTTGGCTCCCTAGACTTTATTAATCCCTTCAATCTGATCATTATTGTATTCCATTTTGTGGGAGTTACTTGTGCAGAAATTAGTTGCTGGATTCCTTGCATTACGACAGTGTCTATATTTTAAAACTCATTGGCTGTGAAGATCTGCCGGGTGTCTTGGGAATGCTATATAAGTGATTTTTTTTCCCTTGAAGGGACTATTTTATTACATTTTGGTTTCTCTGTGTTCAGGTTTGTGAACTTGGCAAACAATGCAACCTGAAGAAGATGAGTGAGTTTGACTGAGGTGAGATTTTACAATATCCGCTCAGTGACACTCATCTTAACACACTCGTTCCATATCATCTTGCAAACTGCATGGGAAATTCAACTGTCGGTTGAAAGGTAAGGGTCATAATGGAGGTAACTCTGAAAAGTTTGTTGCTCATGTTTAAAGGGACATAAAAATTATTTACAAGCTATTATTTACAAGCTAGTAGATCCTGCAGACTTCCAGGATGGAAGATAACATTTTAGAAAGCGAATCCATCATTTAAAAAGACACTTGTCATGTAATTGAATGTATCACAAATAAAAACTGACAAATTTGATTTATTTAGAGATCCACGTGGAATAGGCCCCTTCGGCGCTTTGAACCACACCACCCAGCAACTCCCAACAACCTTTGATTTAACCATAAACTAATGTACAATGACGAAATTAACCTACTAACTTGCACGTCTCTAGACTGTGGGAGGAAACATGAGCACGGGGAGAAAATCTGCACATTCCACAGGAACGTGCAGACTCCTTACAGAGGACACTGGGATTGAACTCCAAACTCTGAAGCCCCAGGCTATATTATCACCATGCTAACCACTGTGCTACTGTGGCCTGTTAGATGTTATTCATCCATCCCAATGGGTTTAAAGTGAGTGTGGGTGTGTTTAAGGTAAGTGTAGAAACAGTGTTCACTGAGTGTTAGTAAGGGACAAGGCCGGGGCACCAGTGTGCTTATAAATAGCATAAGAACAGGCTTTGAGCTAGATGCCGAACTACAGGATTTCGGAACAAACGGTTAGTGGATTATTGGAGTTTTACTCTAATGAGGGGCAATTTGGGACTTAGGCAACCTCCTTTGTGACAAACCGAAATAGCAAAGAATGAGATTTAAGATTTAGCTGGAGACAGGATACATCAATTAGACTTTCCTCAGAATACTGCAAATATGAGTGTGCTAAACAGTTCTTCCTCCAAATTTTGTGTTAATATGCAAATGACGTACCAACTGTTGCTACAAGAGAAAGGAAACACCAATAAAATCTCACTTTTATATCAGCTACTTGTACGTCTGGTATCTTATTGATAATATTAAAAATATTTACCCTTCTTAGTATGTACCATTATCTTCAAAAATACTGTAATATGTAATAAAATGATGAATAAAAGCTAGGACAGTTGAATAGCATTGGCTTATACATGGAATATGCAAGTTTATTTTTTGAAGAAAGTCAAGGTGAAGCAAAATTTGTTGGTGTTTATTGAGGGAATTTATTGATCATTACAACAAACATTCATTTTCTTGTACTATTAATTACCCACAATTAAAGGGAAGAGGGGACGGTTTCTGGAGCAAAGACAAGGTACAGTACATAAGAAGCACAAGAAATAGGAGCAGGAGTAGGCCAACTGGTCTGTTGAGCCTGCTCCACCATTCAATAAGATCATGGCTGATCTGACAACGGAGTCATCTCCAACTACCTGCCTTTTCCCCCACAACCCTTAATTCTTCTACTATGCAAAAATCTATCCAACCTTGTCTTAAATATATTTGCTGAGGTAGCCTCCACTGCTTCATTGGGCAGAGAATTCCACAGATTCTCATGATTCAAAATGCTGGCAAATTGATTGGGTTTCCAGTAGACTGAAGAGAGTCACATTGGGTAGTAGAGCATTCTTCAGATGTGCGTTCATGTCTAACTTACTTGCTGAACAATAGATCAGATAGTTAGAGGTATGAAAGTGGAGTTGAACAGACCAGCAAATCCCTTTGCTTAATTGATGTAAATTTTTATGTTTTCAAGAGAGCTACAATTGGCCTTCTTGCCTATTAAAGAAAACATTTGCCTGGTTTTATATTTCAAAGTCTCACTGAGAATGCCTTCCAGGGAATGTACATATCTATGTTGGGTCAGTGGCCGTGGCAATTTCCCTTGTGAAAGAATGTTTTGTCAACATTCTATCAAGGGAAGTACATGAACAATGACCACCAAGCTAAGATATCAAAGGTTCTCATTAAACGTCAGCATTGGGTGTGGTTGCATAGTGTTAGGTTACTGAAGGTCTTCGTTATGGTCTGGATCAGTAATCTGAGAATGAATTCAAATCCCGCTGTTGCATATAAAAGTTTAAAATTTATTTGGTTTATGAGGGTACCTTCAGGGAAAAAAATATTCCACTTCTGTGTGGTTTTCAAAAATTGGCTCCATTCTGTGAATGAATGAAATAACTTTATACAGCACAAACAAGGGATGGTGCCTTCAAGAACAGAAAGAAAAGGAGAAAAATAACACATGAAGTAATTTATAGTGTCTGTTCAACAATCTACCACTTCGAGAAAGGTGCTAGCTGGTAGAGTCTGTGATAAGTTCTGTTTATTCGTGTTTCTTTCATCTTGATCTGATTTTAAATTAATTTTGTCAATCTTCTTTGTCAATGTTCTTAGATTATTTATAGATATTGAGGGGAGAGGTTGAAAATTTTAGATGCAAAATTAATGTTTGCCAGGAATGGAATTCATTAATTCACCTGAACGTACAAACCTTAATAGATTTGTAGGCAGCATTGAAGTATTGAATCTGTCATCCTTAAAATAGTCAAGATGCATAATTTACTTGGGCAGTGTTTCAAATATGAACAATGCAATCAATTTTTTTTACATTCTGAATTCCAATTTCAATCCTTTAGAAAAATGAACAGAATATATGCTCACCATGATGTTCCCAAAAACCTGTTGTAAAATGCAATGTTAAATGTTTCAGTTTCTTAATCTCGTCTCTTCTGCTTTAAGTACTTGTGTGAAGTCAATGAATGGCCACCACCTCTTTCCTCGGTGATGTGAATGCCAATATGTTCTGGACCTGAAACAATAGGATCACATTACTGAATTGATCACTCACCTGTTTGATATGGATGCCATTTTCTCAGGTGGCACTCTTTATTCATGCATGGTGAGCTGCTGGCTCAAATTGGCTTATGACCAGAAGCTTGATAATGAGGCTAATTTGCCTTTCTAACTCATATTTGCAATTTTTGGTATTTCCTGCCCATTTTGTTTGTGGTACTGGAAAGTAACAGTCATGGATGAAGCACTGAGGACTGGCACCCCCACAAGTTTTCTGGTTCTCTCCAGCGACCCAAAGAAGTATAGATTGGTTGGTTAATTGGACAATGGTCCAGGGTGTAGATCAGGGGTAGAACCTGGGGTCGGGGGAGTGTAAAATAATATGGGGAAAATAAAGAAAATGCAATAAAGTAGGATTAGTGTAAAATGGTTGGTTGATTACTGGCGCGGACTTGATGGCTAGTCGGTCTGTTTCAGTACTGTGTCTCTGTATGACTATAACTACTTGACTGTAGATGCAAATAATAACATACAGTGTTCAGTATTTAAAGCACTTGGTAGAAGAGGTACTTAAAGGAAATACTCTCCGGACACCTTCCAATACAACACTAGATAGCATTTCAATACTTTAAGCAGATGGGCAAATTATCCAATCTACCAGCTGTTTCCTGTCACCTTATTACATCCAGGAACTTGTATGCTAAACTCGGAAAGAAAATCTTAATCTTTATTTGCTTCTTCACACTGCAGCTGTGCAGGGTTTATTAGTCACTGGAAACTTCAAAGGCCTTCATTATCACCTTTGCATTCCCCCAGATTTATGAGCTGTTCTGATGTCTAATTTTTTTGCCTGCCGTCCTGCATCTTGGCCAAAACCCGGTGATCACATAGCTGATAGATTAGATTGTTGTGTCTCCGCACAACTGGACCGATGATATGACAATCCGCAGTATGTTTTTTCCCCCTGCAGATGCAATATCTCACAAATAGCTGAGAAGAAAAACAACAACCTGAGAATTGTTGGAATCTGAGAAGGTTACTGTTTATATTATTTAGCAGTTAATAATGCAAATAAAAATCATATCAAGCATGGTTCCATTAGCACCTGAGACAAATTGATTTACTGCTCTGGGTAACATTTCATTGCTCTGATTTGGTACAGATTATCATTAAGTCCCAAAGACAATGATTATTTCACATTACTGATCTTTCAGTGAGTGCTGCGTGAGAGTTAGGTTATACTAAAGTTTATGAGGTATAGCCTGCCTACATTTTGGAACTTTGGGCCATTTTAAGCAAATTGGAAAGCACTTTAATATTAGAGTTTATTGTATGTATTTTAAAAAGATTCCTTAGGGTAATGAAAGATTTTAAGAACTTGATTTTTCTGGTCTGCATTATCATCTTCTGATTAAACAGCAAAAATACCATCAATTTTCTTAAATGCTTTTACGACGTCAGTCCAATACAAAGAATATTGAGCAGCATCAGTTGTATCACTGGCTTGTTTTTGTTCATTTCTTTTCAGTATATTGAATTGGATTCATTTGTTACGGCTGTGATTATAGATCCTGCATGGATACTGCAGGAACTGCCTCCAAATTCAGGATGTTCATGTTAGTCTTATGTTGCTTCTACGATCAGAGTCCTGTTGCCTTCATTGTCGATACACTGATGCTAATATCTTGGAGAATTAATTAAAATGGAATCCTCCGATTAATTTAGTTTGAATTGGACTCTGCTTGAAATGGACAATAGGGATATATTTATAGTCTTACATGTCCACTTAGGCCAAGGAACTCCATAAATTTAACTTGCCTATCAGATGTCAACTGGAAACGAGGCCAACAGTACCCTTTCACTACCGCTGCAGATGGAAGTGTGAATGCATAAAGATCTCCAGACACAAATTAATGGGATTCACAAAGAGTCACTGCAAACTTTTATTGAACTTGCAAAATGTTTAAAAGTATTGCAGATGAAGCACAATAACTTCTATGTTTAATCACAGGGAAATACACTGTGCATTTCATTCCTCCTTCCAGACACCAGGATCTCATTCTAGGACATGATGGAGACTTCAACTGAGATTGCCTTGTAGACACTGGAGAGCTACCATTCATTGACTGCTGATTCCAGAAATTACAATCCTGGTACATTTGTCATTTCCTGAGAAACACACGTGGAATGGCTAGTTCAGAATACTGAATACAGAATACATAATGCACCCATGCTGAGCTCATCAATTTCATCGACTTTACTTCTAACTTCCACCCAGCCCTCAAATTCACTTGGTCTATCTCGGACACTTCTCTCCCCTTTCTCGATCTCTTGGTCTCCATCTCTGGAGACAGACTGTCCACTGACATCTTCTACAAGCCCACTGACTCTCATAACTACCTCAACTATACCTCTTCCCACCCCGCTACATGCAAAAATGCCATTCCATATTCCCAGCTCCTCCGTCTCCTCCGCACCTGCTCCGAGGATGAGGTTTTCCATTCCAGGACATCTCAAATGTCCTCTTCCTTTAAGGATCGTGGTTTCCCTTCTGCGTCATCAATGATGCCCTCACCCGCATCTCCTCCATTTCCCGCACTTTGGCCCTCACCCCATCCTCCTGCCACCACAACAGGGACAGAGTTCCCCTTGTCCTCACCTACCACCCCACTAGCCTCCGGATCCAGCACATTATCCTCCGCAACTTCCGCCACCTTCAACAGGACCCCACCACTAATCACATCTTTCCCTCTCCACCCCTCTCCGCCTTCCCAGGGATCGGTCCCTCCGCGACTCCCTGGTCCACACATCCCTCTCCACGGATCTCCCACCTGGCACTTATCCCTGTAAGCGCAAGTGCTACACCTGTCCCTACACCTCCTCTCTTGCCACCATTCAGGGCCCCAAACAGTACTTCCAAGTGAGGCAACACTTCACTTGTGAGTCTGTTGGGGTCATCTGTTGCATCCGGTGCTCCCGGTGTGGCATCCCCTACATCGGTGAAACCCGACGCAGATTGGGGGACCGCTTCGTCGAGTATCTCCACTCCGTCCGCCACAACAGACAGGATCTCCCGGTAGCCACCCACTTCAACTCTGCTTCCCATTCCCATTCAGATATGTCCATACATGGCCTCCTCTACTGCCATGATGAGGCTAAACTCAGGTTGGAGAAGCAACACCTCATATACCATCTAGGTAGTCTCCAGCCCCCTGGTATGATCATAAAATTCTCCAACTTCCGGTAATTCCCTCCCCCTCCCTTCTCCTATCCCTATGTCACTCTGCCCCCTCCCCCAGCTGTCTACCACCTCCCCCTTGGTTCCGCCTCCTTCTACTACCCATTGTGTTTTCCCCTATTCCTTCTTCACCTTTCCTGCCTATCACCTCCCTGCTTCCCCCCCCCCACCCCTTTATCTTTCCCCTTACTGGTTTTTCACCTGGAACCTACCAACCTTCTCCTTCCCACCCTCCCCCCACCTTCTTTATAGGGCCTCTGCCCCCTCCCCCTACAGTCCTGACGAAGGGTTCTGGCCCAAAACGTTGACTGATCGTTTCCACAGATGCTGCCCGACCTGCTGAGTTCCTCCAGCTTATTGTGAGTGTTGCTTTGACCCCAGCATCCGCAGATTATTTTGTGTTCAGAATACTCAGGCCTTTTCCTTAAATTCTACAACACCATTCAGCGGATAGTCTAGTAAAGAATTGTTTCAATAAATGGAGTTGACAGCCTTCTGTCTCCTTGTTGACTGAATTTACTTGTTAAAACTAGCATTTAATTCCACAGCCAGGGAAAAGCCATTCTATAGAATTGGATGATGAAAGTATTCAAAGCACACGCATTTCTTCCTTTTCTATTATTTACAGATCAAGTCACCCTTTAAATGCATTAATGCTGTTTGCTTCAATCATCTACACAAGAACAGGTTTCCAAGTTATGCAACAATGCAGGTAAAGGAAGTCCTCCTAAATTCTTTGTGTTATATTACTTCTATGCTCCTTTGTTTACACACAACCCTAAAAATGGGAGTATTGGCATTGTTGCAACACTGCAAAATCTCTGCATTTTATAATCCTGAGGAAAAATCCATTTTTAGCTCAGTCTCTCTTGGTAGTCCCGTCTTCTGAATTCTGATAAGATCATAAAAACAACAGATTTTCGTGAAGAAGCTTTTCTATACTTTGCTGAATTCTGCAACATCCTTTCTGTAGGATAGAGGGCATGACTGTACAAAGTAAGCAATTTATTTACAATTAAAGCCCTTTATAAATTTAGCATTTTTATTATTTCTTTCTTTAGAATGAAGCACAATGCTTCATTTGCTGTCAATAGATTTAATTTGCTGTGTCAGCTTTATTAACATATATATTCGCATTCCTGAATTCCTCTATCCTTCTAACATATATTTTTAAATATTATCATATATATTTTTATATATTATCTGACAAGTCTCCTCCCTCCTACTAACATGAACCAACTTACATTTTATTATATAATGACCAGTCTGCTGGAGGAACACAAGTCGAGCAGCTTCTGTGAGGAGAAAGGAATTGTCAACATTTTGGGTCAAAAGCCTGCATTGGGACAGAGACCAGGGAGAGAGGTTGCCAATATAAAGAGGAGAGGAGGAGTGGTGAGACAGGAGTCCCGAGGTGACGTGAAAGACGATGGATAGGTTGCACCTGCTGGTGGGGGGGTGATGAAGTTGGGAGACAGAGACAGGTGCATGACAGATGGGGGAGGATGGAGTGAAATGAAATGAGAAGGAGGTGAAGGAAAGCAGGGGGGTGGGATGGGGGCACGGGGGGAGAAGAGGGTGCTGGTTAAAGACCACTGCTGAGGGGTGATATGCAGGAACACAAAGGCTACTTGTGCTAGAATCTAATAAGGACATTATAATAGGAACCAGTAGAGCAGAGATGAATGACAGGGGGACCCAGAACCAGATGGAGGGAGTGGGGGCAGCCTTTACGTGAACTATGTGTGTCATGAGAAGATGGAACCAGGAGTTGGGGGGACAAAATTTGGATCCAAAGGATCAGAAGGAAAGAAGTAGGGCAGAATAAACCTTACTGGGGAAGAGGTTACATAAAATTGGAAAAATATGTTTGTGCCGTTCGGTTGTAGACCGAAGTGGTATATGAGGTGTTGTTCAGTGGATAGTTTGTCTCCTGAGATGTAGACAGAGAAGTCTAGCAAAGAGTTAGAAATGGTCCATGTGAATTTGAGACTTGAGTGGAAATTTGTGTCAAAGGTTAACGAGTTCAGCTTGGTTGCAGGGAGCAATACCAACGTAATCTTCAACATAATGGAGAAGGAGCTGTGCAGCACAGGAGGCTTGGAAAGGGATTGTTCCATTTCAGAAAGACATAGCTAGGGTCCATTCAGGTACCCATAGTGACACTGTTGATGTAAGATGTGAGAGCAGACAAAGGAGAAGTTGTTCATTCCCTTGTTGACTTGTTCATCCTCGACCTTTTCCAATACCAGGGTGATGCTAACATAAACTAGTGGAACTGAGCTTCATATTCTGCCTGGGTGGTCTACAACCCAATGGCATGGACACTGAATTTTACAATTTTAGGTAGTTCACCCCTCCTTCTGGTTTTTCTCTGTCCCTTCTCCTGACCCTCATCAAGTCCTCTGACGTTTGTCACTCCTATATTCCAGCACCCCCCCCACCCATCTTTGTACCACTCCCTCCCCTTCTGGTTCCATTACATACATAGTTCATCCACAGGCTTCCCCCCATCCCACCCTGATTTGATTCTGCCATGTATTCCCCCCCCCCCCGATGGTTCCGAATATCACTTCCTTTATTTAGCAGATTCCAGTAGTTAGCCCTTTGTGTTTCTCCTTATCACCTGCAACAGCTGTCTCCAGCTTTCACAGTCCACTCCCCTTTGCTTTTAACACCATAAATCAGTGAATTGTTTTGTTACATCTCCCTTCTCACTGTGAAACGGGGATATCTCTTTTTTCCTTATTAGGGAGAGAGAGAGCCTGTGGTATGTCAAATACTGGGTGAACAAGCAGTCTTTGGGGTACTGCAACTCTGTGTCTTTATTGAGGCTTTGCTGCACGCTTGAGTGATCGGTGGTGGGGTGACGATACTTTTTTTGCTGGTGGGGGGGGTCATTGCTTTGCTGCTGCTTGTGCGTGGGAGGGGTGAATTGCCGGGGGGGGGGCTTTGTGGTTCTAACATTTAACTGTCATTCATTCTTTGTGTATGTTTGTGAAGAAAAAGAATTTCAGGATGTATACTGTATATATTTCTCTGACATTAAATGTACCTATTGAAACCTATCCTTTTGCTCTTAATGTATCTGTAGAAGCCCTTGGGATTCTCCTTCACCCTGTCTACTAGTGCAACCTCATGCCTTCCTTTAGCCCTCCTGATGTCTTTCTTAAGTGTTCTCTTGAATTTCTTATACTCAAGTACCTCATTCGCTCCTTCCTGCCTATACTGCTATGCACCTCCTCTTTTTTTCTTAACCAGGGTCTCAATATCTCTTGAAAACTAAGGTTCCCTAAACCTGTTATCTTTGCCTTTTATTCTGACAGGAACATACAAACTCTGTGCTCTCAAAATTTCATTTTTGAAGGCCTCCCACTTACCAAGTACACTTTTGCCAACAAACAGCCTCCAATTTAGAATCTCAACCTGAGGACCAGACCCATCCTTTTCCATAATTATCTTGAAACTTGTGGCATTATGATCAATAGATAGAAAGTGTTCCCCTACACAAACGTCTGTTGCCTACCCTGTCTCATTCCCTAATAGGAGATCTAGTAACACACTCTCCAGCTGGGACCTCTATGTACTGATTAACGCAACTTTCTTCAATGAATCTAACAAATTCTAACCCATCCAGCCCTTTTACAGTGTGCAAGTCCCAGTTAATATGCATCAAGTTAAAATCACTGATTATCGCACCTTATGTTCTTTGCAGCAGCCTGTAATCTCTATACGAATTTGCTCCCCTAAATCCCGCAGACTGTTGAGTGATTTATAATATAATCTCATTAACGTAGTTATCCTTTCTTATTCCTCATTTCCACCCATATAGCCTCAGTGAACAAGATTTCCAGTCTGCCCTGTCTGGGCACTGTTGAGACATTTTCCCTGAGTACAATGTCACTCCTCCACCTTTAATCCCTCCCACTCTATCACATCTAAAGCAACGGAGTCCTGGAAGATTGAGCTGCCAGTCCTGCCCCTCCTGCCCCTCCTGTAGCCAAGTCTCATTGATGGTTACAAATGCCATAATTCCACGTGCTGATTCGTTGCCTCGGCTCATGCGTCTTTCGTGCAATACTCCTTGCATTGACATGTACACCACTCAGATCATCAGTCCCACTATGCTCAACCTTTCAATTCCTGACTTTGTATATAGGCTTAGCTGCAGCTTCCCCCACAACTACTCCGTTACCTGTTCTGGGATTCTGGTGTGCATCCCTCTGCAACTCTGGCTTAAACCACACACTTCCCTCCCCCCCCCCCCCCAACACCCCCCACACCTATGCAGTACTAGCATACATTCCCACAAGGATATCAGTCTCCCTCCAGTTCAGATCGTCTCTTCTGTACAGGTCCCACCTTCCCTGAAGAAGAGCCCAATAATGCAAATATCTGAAGCCCTCCCTCCTGTACCATCTCTTTAGCCACATGTTTAACTGTATGATCTTCCTATTTCTGACCTCACTAACGTGTGGCATGGATAGCAATCCTGAGATCACAACCCCGGAGGTCCTGGGCTTTAATTTAACATCTAACTCCATGAACTCACTTTGCAGAACCTCATTACCTTTCCTACCCAAGTCATTGACACCGATCTGGACCATGACCTCTGGCTGTTCACCCTCCCACTTTCAAATGCTGTGGACTCAATTCGAGATGTCCCTGATCCAAGCACGTAGCATTCTGGAATCTCATCCCCAACTACAGAACCTCCTTTCTGTTCCCCTAATCAATGAATCCCCTATCACTACAGATCTCATCTTTTCCCCCCTTCCCATCTTCCACCCCTCTTCAGTCCAGCCATCACCTTGGGCTCTCTTTATATCAGCCAGCTCCCTTCTCCGCTTTCAGTCCTGATGCAGGGCTGTGATCCAAAACATTTGCCAATTTCTTTCCCCCTACTGAGTTCCTCCAATAGATTGCATATTGCTCCAGATTCCAGCATTTTCAAATTTTTATGTCTCTTTGCACGTCGCTAAATTGAATTTAATTTGCTATTTGCTGCTCAGTTTCTTTCTAATAATAAATCCTAATTTGATATCATCTGCAATTTTTGACACAATGCTTGTGATTTCCAAATGTAGATCATTCACTTATTGTACTTTCTCTTGAGCACAAAAGCACATTTTACCTGTTTTGAACTGCACAATAAGTATTTACCTCAGGCCTATTGGTTTGTGAAACAAACCTTTTGTTATGGTCCAGAACTAGATAGTAATACCATGATATGTTGAATGCTGAATGGTTCAACCTTGAAAACTAAATACAGAATACTTCCAGCTATTTTTCTAAAAATCCTTCATTTTTCTGAGAACAAGCTAATCTGTTGTCTGCATTGCAACAGCGAAATATTTTTTCAAAACAGTGTTATATCTTTAAAAGAGAGAGAAAAAAAAACAAGAAAGCATGTATTCCCCAAAGCAAGGAAGTCCGTTAGCTGAAGAGATGTTACTGCTCCCTGGGCAGGTGGTGATGAGGGACCCCTCCACAGCACTCCGCAATCCTCCTTCTTGCTCTTGCTTGAAAGTTAATTTTCCCTCTTTGCTTTGGTGAAGTTGTATATTCATAGCTCTTGAGTTGCGAGTAGTAGTCTGAGAATTTATTATACAGGATGGAGATTGGCATCCCATTTAAAATGATCCCAAAAGCAATGCAGCCGAAAGCGAAAGTCCTCCCAAGGATTGTTTCTGGACAGACGTCTCCATAGCCTACAGTGGAAATGCTAACCTGAAATCAGATAAATTCCCCTTTTAGAACGCATGTAGACAACATGGTTATTTGTAAAAGACAGAACAAGACACTCTGTGACAAAGGGCAGATAACACGCTTTGAATTTTTGTGTACAGAATGAACTATGAAGGGGGCATGAAAGTAAAGTGCTTGTGCTAGAATTAGAATCATAGACCAGCCATTCAGCCTTTGCATGTGTTGGCTTTTTGATCGAGCTATCTAATGGATGCCAGGACACACTTTTCATCCAATCTTCTAACTTATTTCCCTTCATGTATCCATACTTTTGAAAGTCATTATTTCAAATTGTGCATTACAAATTACAAAAATATTGCTCCACTAAAGAATGCTTCTTCTACTGATCACTCTAATATTACCAGCCCTTCTGTAAAATATTTTTCAATCAAAACAGAAATGATAAAGTTCCTGTTCGAATCACCTCTGTCCTGAGACCAGTCCCAGCTATTCTTGTATCCCCTCGAACTAAAGACCTTTATCCTTCTTTCTAAATCTCTCGTTCTGTGGTCTTGCAATCCTTTTGGAAGTGCCATTACCATACGGCTCACACCAGTCAGCTATGCTGTGGCCAATTTATTTTTGTTGGGATGAAATTGCCATTGCAGGATAATGAATCCTCATCTCAAGAGTTATTCTGGCTTCCCAACCGAATACTATTTCAAGGTAAATTCAAAGGCAGAGTGTATACATGCTCAAGTATACTTGTTTTTTGCAACAGCTTCCACTTGCATCATGAACACTCAGGACAACTCACAGGAGCAATGACTCAGTTCACATGCCATAAATTGAAGTTAATTGGTAAAATCTACAGTCAAACAAGTAGATTTTAAGGAATGGTATAGGAGAAAAGAGAGGTAGAGGGCACAGTAATATTTGTGGGGAGAATTCCAGAGTTTAAGCCCTGACAGTTCCAGGCATAGCTGCTAATGTTGGGTAATGTTGGATTAGATTGGGGACCGAACTGGAGGAACACAAGTACCTAGCAGAGAACACACAAGATTCCGTAGATGCTGGAAATCCAGAGGAACACATACTAAACACAGCAGGTCAGGCAGTATCTATGGGGAGGAATAAACCGTTTTAGGCCGAGACCCTTCATCAGGACTGGAAAGGAAGAGGGAAGAAGCCAGAATAAGAAGGTGCAGGGAGAAGACGGAGTGCAAGTCAACAGGCGATGGGAGGGGGAGAATGAAGTAAGAAGCTGGGAGGTGATAGGTGGAAATGGTAAAAGGCTGAAGAAGAAGCAATCTGATAGGAGAGCAGAGCAGATCCTGGGAGGAAGGGAAGGAGGGTCAGTAGAGGGAGGTGTTAGGCAGGTGAGAAGAAGACAAGGGGTAAGAAGGGAGCTAGAATGTGGAAAGGGAAAAAGAGAGAATGGGGAGAAATTACTATGTTAGAGAAATCCCAATGTAGATAGAGGGATCACTTTGTCAAGCATCTTCACTCCATTTGCAACAGGAAGGATTATCCAGTGGCTATCCATTTTAGTTCCACGCCCCAATCCCATTCCAACATGTGTGTCCCAGGCTTCCTCTACTGCCACAGTGGCCATTCTCAGGTTGGAGGAGCAACACCTTATATTCCAACCGTGTAGCCCCCAACCTGGTGGCATGAACACCAATTTCTCCAATTCTCTGGTACTTTCTCCCCCCTCTTCTTCTCTTTTTCAGTGCCCCATTCTGGCTCCACTCTTACCCTTCTCACTTGCCTATTCCCTCCCTCTGGTGCCCCTATCTCCCATGGTCCACTCTCCTCTCCTGTCACATTACTACTACAGTACTTCATGCCTTTACCTTTTCCACCAATCATCTCCCAGCTTCTTACTTCATACCCCTCACCCATCCAGCCTACCTTGCCCCTCGCCTGATTTCACCTATCTGCCAACTTGTACTCCTTTGCCTCTCCCCCACCACCTTATTTTGGCTTCTTCACCCTTTCTTTCCAGCTCTGGTGGTTTCACCCTGAGATGTCGACTGTTCATTTCCTTCCAAAGATGCCGTCTGTCCTGCTGAGCCTCTCCAACATTTTCTGGTGGTTGAAGGAGGATTTTAATATTCAGCATAGTTTCAGAGCCAGTCCGATTACCAGTCACAGGGGTGAACAGCAACGTAGACTTGCAAGTTAGGACACTGGAAAATCTAGCCAGGATGTATTAGAATGTCTAGAGATAGCGAAGGCAAGGACAAGAATCTTGGAGGTACGGGAGATATTACAGAGATAAACACGAGAAAGCCTGCCGATGTTGGAAACCCAAAGCAACAGGTCAGGCAGCATCAACGGAAATGAATAAAACAGTCGACAATTCCAGGATGAGACCCTTCTTCAGGACTGGAAAGGAAGGGGGAATATGCCAGAATAAAAAGGTGGGGGGAGGGGATGGAAGCTAGCTGGAAGGTGTTCAGTGAAGCCAGGTGGCTAGCGAAGAAGGAATCTGAAAGGAGAAAGGGAAAGAGGAAGGAACCTAGTGGGAGGTGATGGGCAAGTGTGAAGAGTTAAGAGGCCAGAGTGGGGGATACAGGAAGAGGGGAGGGGGAGGGAGAATTCTTTTTAAACCAGAAGGAGAAATCGATATTCATGCCATCAGATTGGAGGCTACCCAGACAGAAGACAAGCTGTTGCTCCTCCACCCTGAGGATCGCTTTGTCTTGGCATAAGAGTAGCCCCGTGGAGTGACATGTTGGAACAGGAATGGGAATTGCAATTAAAACATTTGGCCACCGGGAAGTTCCACTTTCGGCAGATGGAGCAGAGGTGCTCGACGAAGCGGCTCCCCGATTTACAAAGGGTCTCACCAATAAGGAGGAGACTGCATCGGGAGCACCGGACATGAAAGACGACCCCAGCAGATTCGCAGGTGAAGGGTTGCCTCACCTGGAAGGACTGTTCGAGGCCCTGAATGAAGGTAAAATAATGAATAAAGAATCCTGTGGAAATAATAATAAAGGTGGTGTTGATATAAGCTCAGTCACAAGCACAAACCTCGCCACTGTCGAGGCATCCCTCAGTAAGAACCCTCACCATCTGGGACATACCCTCTTTTCCTTACTACCATCAGGGATAAGACCCACACTCAATTTTATAGGGACAGCTTTTTCCTCCATCATATCTCCGAACAGTCCATGAACCCATGAATATTGCCTCAGTATTACTTTCCTTTCCACTATTTATTGTGTAATTTATAGTAATACCTTTATGTCTTTACACTGTCCTGCTGCCAAAATCAAATTTCACGTCACACAAGTGAATGGTAATAAATCTGATACTGAACAGCTTATCTCAGGGTCAAATAAGACACCAATATTACTAGTCAGTCTCAGACACCTGCGGGTGCAAAGGACAGAGTAACTGGTTCAGGTAGACGATGTGACACAAACCGAGGATAATGTCTTTATCTTCCCGATAATTAGCAAGAAAAATTTTTGCTCATTTTCTATGTAGTGTTGATCATACACTCTTAACAATTTAGCCGAAAAAAAAGGACTAGGGTGAATTCAAACTTTCTCCTTTTGTTATGCCAGGCCAGACAATAACAGGAACAATTTACAGATCAAAATAATGGCACTTTTGATAGGATAGTTGACGTGGTCTGGCCGGGCTGAATGGATTGTTTCTGTCTCTCTATGATGTGCTTGTTCAGGCCAGAAATTTGCAGTGAATATTTCAGTTCCACTGTTGTGTTCAATAAAACTTAAGAGTCAGGGGCGACTTTGACTTTAAAAATATATTCTTCCTTCAGCATTCAAGAGGAAATCACGAAGTGTGGAGTTCAGATTCAATGTGTGGAAAACAACACTGAAATCATGATAGGAACTGCAATGATTAGTAGAGCAACACAGCAGCATCTGACCAGACGCGAACAGCAGGACTTAAAAAATGTTGATTACTGATGAATTAGTACTGAGAATTAAATGAAAATGAAAGACGAGTGGGAAAATTAAGTGTAGAATGATTAATCTATAAATGGAAACAGCGGACTAGCAGACGTGCCAATCCTAGAAAACAAAAGCAAGGGAAACCCTGGACAGGAACTGACGTAGAATTCTTTTGCATTAGAGAAAATTAAATATAAAATGGACTTAGGCAAAAAAAAAATCTGTATCAAACATAACAATGGAACTAAACATAAAATAGAATGAAGGCTGTTGTGCTTCCCCCTGGGTCCCTTCCTCCTTCCCTTTCTCCAATGGTCCACTCTCCTCTTCTATCAGATTCCTTCTTCTCCAGCTCTTGACCTTTCCCACCCACCTGGCTTCACCTATCACCTTTCAACTAGCCTCTTTCTCCTCTCCACGCCATTTTATTCCAGCATCCTTCCCCTTCCTTCTCAATCCTGAAGAAGGGTCTTGGCCTGAAACGTTGACTGTTCATTCTTTCCCATAAATGCTGCCTGACCTGCCAAGTTCCTCCAGCGTTTTGTGTGTGTTGCTATGAAAGTATTAGTTTGTGAAACAAAAAATAAAGTTAAATATGAAACACAAGTACAGTTACACCATTAAATCAACACAATCTTTGCAAAAGAGATCAAAACAGAATTTCTCTGCTGCTTGCAGAGTTCTCCAGATATTGGCAAAACTGGAGCAGAAGATAACAATTTTAAATGCAATTTGCCCTTGCCAAGATTGAATTTTTCCAATATTTTGTGCTAATATTAAAATATATATCATATCCAAAGCAGGCTAACCCATCAAGCTAGCCCAGCACACAAGGTGAATTATCACTCCTGGGAGATACAATAAATTATACTTTACAATCATCCAGAATATTCCAAAAGGTCCAAGAGCCAATGACACTGACGTTAAAAATGACATTTTTAAAAAAATTTTTAAATAACTTATTACAGTGTCACAATATATCTGGAAACATGTTTGTATATTTAAAACTATTTTAAGCATTTTAAACTCAGTTCACTCAAAGTTAGTGGACTGAAAATCCGATTTGAAATACTGTTCCTTCTGTGACTGGTCTATACTCAGATGTGTTAATCATACTGTTTTAAAAATATCTACCTTAAATAGATCAAGGGATATAATTTAAAGAAAAACATTTTCAATATAATGTTTGAAATTGTTGAGACCAAGATTGATACTCATGGACAATAAATTATATAGTGTCATAGATTTAGAGACAGCCTATGAGAACAAAACCTAAATTAGGATTAAAAAGATGAATATATTCAGTTCAAAGATGCAGAGAAATTGAACAAGTTGTTAGAAGCATTTAAGAAAATGGAGTATATATATCCTGGCAGGTTGTATTAAGTGGATAGATTGGGAGCTTATTTGTGTTAAAATTATATCATAACAAATTATATTAAAATAATTAAGTGGTCTTTCGCAATGTTGAAAATCTTTACCTCTCCATTAAAAAAAACATATGAAATTTCCTTTTATAACTCTCCATCCCACTCTTCACCTATCACGGACTGAGAAGGACTAGAATAGCTATTTCAAAACTGAACTGCCCGAAAGTTGACCCTATGCAAGTTGAGGAATATGCCAAGGGGAAATGTCTTGTTTGATCCAATATGTAATCCATACAGATTTATGAAGGGTTAAATACAGTACTGTACTTCATTGTTCAGAATTAACATTTTGGGGGGGGTGCAACAGGGGAGCCATGCACCTAATAATAATAATATGAGACAATAATAGTATGTAGCTATTTAAAGAACGACACCACCTCTTTACAGCACGCATCACACTCATTTTTAGGCCTGAGAGTAAACACTGTTTAATCAAATAACCATTGTCTAATAACTTAAGATTTAGATGTTGTACTTACTGCAGCCCACCACCAGGCATGGGGTATGGATGTGAAGTTAGTTCCTGGTACATCATGTTCAACAGAGAAAACCAGAGCAGAAAAGGAAAATATGCCCATTGCTATAAAGAGGAAAAGACAGCCAACTTGCTGGTAACATTGCTTCAATGTGAAACCAAATGCCCTCAGTCCAGTGGAATGCCGGGCAAGCTTCAAAATGCGGAAAATTCTCATCAGTCTCATTATCCTCAGCACCTGGCCAACTTTCCCCACTCTGCCCACCTTCTCAATATCCTGATCGTGCCTCCCATAGTCTTCATCCTCGAAACATTCCAGGATGATCTGGAGGTAGAAGGGAAGGATTGCAATGAGGTCAACAGCATTCAGAGCACTTTGCGCAAACTTCTCAATATCAGGCGTGGAGATTATTCTTAGCAGGTACTCTATAGTAAAGAAAACGATGCAAATGGTTTCCACATGCTCCATGTAGGTATGGCCACTTAGCTGGCCAGCAGGACTCTTGTACTGCATTTCTTCAACTGTGTTCAAGGCCATGGCTACAATTGAGATTAGCACAAACATACTGGAAGCAACTGCCATCAGCTTGGCTATAACTGAAGAGAAAGGTTTTTCCACCAGGTTCCAGATTACTCTTCTCTGGTGACCATACATTAAGTCTCTGAAATGCTCTTCATCTTCTTCCACTTCAAGTTCAGCTTGCAGTTCTCGCTGCACCTTTAGCTGCTCATTCAACTCATCCTGCCTCTCCTCGAACGAGATCCGGCAGCACCTATTGGAGTTTTTTATTCGTATACCCCAGTAGTGGATCTCTTCGAGGAAGTTTCTGGGGCAAAGCTCGTTTTTAATCCACAGGACTCCTGTCCTGTAAAAGTTGAAGATGTGACGAAAGATTGCAGGATCTCGATCGAAGAAGTATTCATTATCTTTTACACTGTAGTCATCACACAGATCCAATTTCCTTGTGGGATTGGTGTAAGTGGCCAGTTTTCCAATTCTGGTCTTGGGAAATCGAGCAGCAGCACGGTAGTTGATTTGGAATATCTTGCCTCCTACATTAATATTCAACTTATAGTCTTTAAAGGGAGAACCTGCTTTGTACTGAGGGACAGTTGGTAACTCTTCATCAGAATCTGTTTCTTCGTCATATTTAATTTCATAGATATCGGGCCCAAGTACTTGCATGGAACGCCATCGTTTCATGGCCTTTTTTTTCACCAATACCAAATCACTACGTTGTTGTTGAACTGCATTTAAACTCTGTCCTGGCTTGTAATTTGCAAACAGACTTTGACGTCTTTTTTTAAGTTCTATCATTTCTACTTGCCGACTCTTCTTAAAAAAGATACTGTCTGTCCAGTCAAAGCAATGAACAAAGTGAACTGCATTGTTAAATAAACTAAGGAGTGTCTTTGCCTTGCTTGAGAATTGCCACTGACCCCATTAACTTGCTGACAGTGGGGATCTAAGAGCTTATCTGGTTATTTAGCTATTATCCCATTTCGGCAGCTTCTGCCCACCAACATTGACGTCTTTCTTTGCTAATCCCTGACAAGTCTAATTATTTTGTAATGCAAAAGTTGGAAGCAGATGGAGGATGTAATGGAGAAGGAATAATTTAGAATCATTAGCTTTCCAAATGATGTTTCTCATCCATAAGCCATTATTAATTGTACCATCATTAGGCATTCTAGCTCACCTTATGCTATTAACTTAATAATAAGATACCAGATCGTATCAGGATTATTGGTATCAAAAAGTTTGCCTAGAATTAATAATAGATGTTGTGATTATACTGAGCATATAGTGACCTGGATTGTCCAAATACAGTACTGTATGCTTTCTGTAATGCTTACAGAGTAAATATGCATCCTTCAAAGAGCAACTCTGAAATTGGGTCATTCAGTACAAATGGCATGAGCAGCAGCCACTATGGTTACAAGATCATAAAAACAGTGTCACCCGCTTCTCTTTCTTTCTCAGCCAAATGATGAGAAATAACAAGAGCATTGTATTATCTTGCACAAAATAAGGGTGATCTTGATTGCTTTGGTAACAACCCTTTTTTTTTCGCCTGCCTTGTATTATTGTATTATTATGCATTACTCTTGTGGAAATCAGCCTTGTGCCACGGCTAACCATTATGGTCAGATTTGACTACATGAATGACAGTGAAACTATAGTATCATTTTGCACATGCAACTTTTCCTTAGGCTTGGAACGTGCTACTGTATTCTCTGAATTTCTGTCTTGTGGATTTGCACTGTTCTCTAGTGATACAACAGTCATATGATATACCGGCTGCTCACAATGTCACAGTTTCCCATTCTGGGATATTGTTTGCACCAATGGTTAAGGGCCTAAAATATGAAAAACTTGTTAGCTGTCCTGTAAGTGAATCACTATCTTTGAAGATACATGCTGTGATTTTGAAGACATCAGAGCACCTCTGCAGTTCACCAAAGTAATCTCTAAGATGTTGACAGTGATTCAGTTCTAGCTGCAGACTGTGCTTCTTGTCGACTCCCCCATAGCAAGCTGGGGAAAATCACAGAGTTTCTTTGCGGCAGTTCCCAACGATACAAGTGAATGGGCTCACTGTTCTTTATCAGGTCATCAAACTGATTCCCAAAGAAACTGCCAGAAAATTACATAAGTTCATGTTGCACAGCCAGACTCCGGTGGAGTACAGAGGACCTGCCAGCAACAATCAGCAAAGCACAAGTTTAGACCTTTGCATTTATAAATGCTTGTGGGGAGTCACAAGACTTGCATGTTTACTAAGGTAAGCAGATTTTTAATTGGAGGACTAGAACGAGAGCCATTTCTAGATTGTCACTTTCCAAAGACCTAACTTTCCTGATTTAATAATGGTTTAAGAAGTCAGTTCCTGAGGGTTGTTATAGCCGGGGTTGGTAATGGGGACAAGCTCCCACTACCTATTAAATGCTCCCAATGGTGTGCACTTCAAGTAGTCTCTGACAACCAAGTCCATCTCCTGGTTTTCATGTGTGGCTTAGCTACTAAGCCCTGTGGAACTGTTTCTACCGACAAGAGAAGGGGCGAAGGTGGATTACCAGCGCCTTAAAACCAGTTGTTTCAGGCAGTTGGGGCTCATCAGCTGTGGTTGGCAGTTCATCTAGGAGAAGGAAAACTCTGATCTCAAACCTCCGCTGATTTGTGGCTATACCCATACATGGGGAAGGATTTGGGAGTAAACCCAGAGAAAAAGATCTGGAGCTGGGATCCTTAAGGTAGGACTCCATTGAGTTCAACACTGACTGGCAACTCCTGTGATGCTTCTGGTACCAAACTGTATCAGTCTCTGCTGTGCCTTTGGGTTCATCAGTTGGATAGAGAGGTGGAGCTTGCTGCATGGGCAACAGCTTGCTCTCCATATCGTACGGCCCAGGCTTGTGTATCTAGACAGCTAGGACACAACATCCATGGTCAATTCTGACCTGAAGCCAACACCAACAAGGCAGCTGACCCCATTATTTCTAGACATTTTGTCTGTGCAGATCAGTTCCTTGTTGTCTTCTTCAGAGATTGATGGGGTTGATTTTACGCTTGCCTGGCATGTAGATCTTGCTGAGTGCAAGGTTTTTCTGGGGGCCAGCCCCACAAAACAAGAGCCATCTCTCAGGCATGCCCTCTGTGCCATGCCACATTACATGGAATCATTTCCTGTATTGGCTACTCCACATTTACCAATTGTCTTGGCGATAAGGAGGTACACAGGGTGAGATAGATCAGCTGGTTGAGTGGTGTCACAACAAGGACCTTGCATTCAACACCAGCAAGACCAAGGAACTGTGGCGGACTTCAGGAAAGGGATGCTAGGAAAGCACACAATGGGGTCAGCAATGGAAAGGGTATTCAGCTTCCCATTCTTGGGCATCAACACCTCAGAGGATCTATCCTGGGCTCAACAATTTGATGCAGTCTTGAAGAATGCACATCAGCAGGTGTATTTCCATTAGGAGTTTGAAAGGTTTGATATATCAACAAATACTCTCGGAAATCTCTACAGGTATACTATAGAGAGCAATCTGGGTGGTTTCATCACAGTCTGGTACAGTGCCTCCTATGTACAGATTTGCGAGGGGCTGCGGTGAGTTTTATACTCAACCATCTCCTTCATGGGCACAAGCCTCGAGTCACTGCCTTTTGTAGATGTCCTCTGGGGTGGGGAGAAGGCAGTAGCCATTATTAAGGAGCCCCCATTATTTGGGAGATACCCTTTTCTCATTACTACCATCAGGAAGGAGGTACAGGAGCCTGAAGACACAAACTCAATAATTCAGGAACAGCTTCTTCCCCTCTGCCATCAGATTTCTGAATGCTCCAACAACAAATGAACACTACCACTTTTACACTATTTATTTGTTTTATATTTTATTGTGACAATAGTTTTTTAATGTCTTGCACTGTACTACTGCTACAGAATAACAAATATCATTGCATATGTCAGTGATAATAAACCTGAATATGATTCACATCTGCTATCTGGACAAGTTGTGACTGTCCATTCTGGTGTATGGCAGCAACAGGGGTCCCCACTGGAGCTCTTCCCCTTCACAAGAGAGTCCTGGAGTAGAGAGAGCAGTCCCGTGCAAAGATTACTGTACTCAGATTGGTTCATGGACTCTTAGGCCTCCTGTCATTTCTCTACTACGGAGCCAAATTTCCACGTTGATACACCCGCATGCCTTGAATATTTGAAAGGCTAAAACCTCAAATCCTGCTTGCACTTCATTCCCCGCGTTCCCGAGCTTTGGGTACCGGGTGTGGAGGGGTTGAATTGATCGGGGGAACCTCCATGTTGGTCTGCCTCTGGCCACTCACAGACAACAGGCTGCTGGGGTGGGTCGTCCGAGCTGACTGCCTGCTCTACTGCTGAGCATACATACATGGTCACACTTTAATCTACGAGTAAATAAGAAGGAACACAGTTCAGGGTCCACCTGCCATTGCACCAAAATTAGTTAAATGTTGTCTTCAATCTTTATTAACTATTTGCAGTTTGTGATTCAGTGATAAGCAATGCATGCTATCTAATGGGAATAACATTACTTGTTATGAAAACGTAGCCTTCAATGTCCCATGTTTATATATTTTAGAATATTTACAAATAAGGAATATTTTGAAATATGAAAAGAGCAATGAAGGACACATAAATTTAGAAAACTAATTCTTGCTGCTAAATTGTATCTTTGGTGCACGCAAAAGTTGCAGGGGTAAACAGCTGAAGGCCAGTCTCTTTGTTGCTGTGGCTCCTTGTAAACTCACAGACACAACAGCACTGAGTCCGCACAATAGCAAATTAAACTTGGATGATGCTCTGAGCTCTCAATTTGGCAGTCAGATGCTTGAAGCAATAATTTATGCACGATGGAAGCTGAGCATTTGGGTTAGGTTATCATGGTTGGATCCATAACTGTGCTAATGAAGTTGGCTACATTTCTGTGCTGGGAAGAATGGTCAGCTATGCCTGTGCAAGGCTGCAGCTGGACTACTTCATCGTCCCTGATACGTGGACTTTCTGGCAGGCCTGCTAATACACAAAGCATTCCGTTGCACAGTACTGGTATATTTTTTCCCCCTCGGGCCTTACTTCCCTTTTCCTGATCTCATCCCCAAGTTATTCTCTGGGAAGAGGCAACATTCTGAATGGCATCTGTATAAATTTGCATTTTGCACATCAGAAGAGACACTGACTTGAGGGCCAGATGGGATAGGAGAAGGATGCTATCAACTTTGATGTTTCCAATCCAGGTACCGTCCATGATCTTTGCAATAGGTTAGATCCCTTGGTTAGGACTATTGTCCATTTTGTTTAGCATACCCAAGTGCACCTGTCCCCTCTGATTAGCTGTTGTTACATCTGGTTGTTCATCACCAATCCTGCAAGAAAGAGGTGAACTGTATGTCACTGGATATTACAAGACGCGTCTAGCTAAAGCAGTATGAACATTGAAGAGTTTAGTGTGGAAGAAGGGTCAGAAAAAGGGTTAATAAACTTGCATTTTACTATTTGAAATTTATAACCGATTGTCCTAAGCTTTGACCTGCAGCCAGTCTTTCATAATCAGGATGCAGCACTGAGTGCAGATAACCAAAAAGAGGAATGCACACTCATATGATTCAGTCGCTAGTCTGTTATATGATTATAAATATCTTGTGCTCTGGCTGTCGTTGTTTCCTCCTGGTTATGTACATCTGCTTGTGTAACAGATTCACTTGCATGCCGGTATTTGCCTGTGCATCAGTATAAGTATATGCAGAAAGTGCTTTGTAACTCATAGCGTCGCACCCCTCTGCAGGTTCTCCATGATATTGTGCTGAATAAAAGTATCACTGCCTGATGTCTGGTTTTTAAGAGTTGTTTTTCTTCAACACAGTTTGTGAGCTGTGAGCTATAGGTGTTGTATACAGTAATACCATGCAGTGAGGGATCTAGAACACATGAATGTTAGAGGCAAGGGCTGAAAACTAGAGGTGGGTGACAAAGTGGGTGTGGTGTATTCAGTAATGACAAACTAACAGAATATGGCATTAACATTTAATTTACAATGCCTTGAGTCCAGTGTCCAAAACCTTAGATCCTACTGTCTGTTACTTTACATTATTCTTTGGGATTATGGTCCAATTTCACATTAATTGCTCCAGCTATAATGCTCTCCTTTAAGACAGCCAGTCTCCTGCAATATTAGACCACTGATATCACCCCCAGTCGAAAATGTGCACCATCTAACGAATGCAAATTGCCAGCAAACTAATATGTCAGAGCAGGATTAAACAGAATAGAAACGAAGGCAGTAGTGGGGAGAAATTCCGGAGTGTGAAGTGGAATGGAAGGAGAAACATGGGCAGCTGAGCAAGAGGTCAGTTAAAACCAAGAGCCAAGCTGGAGGTTAATCAGCAAGTTAAAGCGACAGATAGATTCAAATGCACCTGGATTCTGCTTGATTGGTCCCGTCTACCTTTGCTCATCCCCCACCGATGCCCCGAGTTTCTGTAGTCTTGAGGGTTCAAGATGAACACTTTGGAGCAAAGATGGAATATGAATATTTGTAAGATTTTTCACTGTGTTGTTGATAATACCGATACAGGTTTCATTATTGTGAACAATAGAAATGATTGGATCCGTGGATTTTAAGAAAATTGTTCTTTTTGTTGCTGAGTATCAAACATTTCTCTCCCCCTCCTAATTGCCCTCTAATGTTTTTGAATTAATGCTGAGATTTTTTTTTAAATTAGAAGACCTTACTTTGATGTGCATTGATGTGTTGTGATGTTATGAAGGTAAAATGATTGCCATCTGAATTTTGTCATATTGTTTAGCTAGATGACTCAAATTCCTCATTTAAATGCTAGAAATAGAATCTGAAATACAAGATTACAAAAGGTAAACCTCTTATTGTTTGACTGATCTTTGTAGAACTAAACTGGTGCCTCAAGGGAGAGCGATTCTGTTACTAAAAATGGTTAGAGCTAGAGAAGCAAGCATTCGCCTTCACTGAGTGAATTTAATGAGCTAGTCCACAGAGCTGGCCAAACTAATTTAGTTACAAAATTTGAATTAGAATGAATTTGGCTCATTTTCTCCAGGCAGCCTGGGTGACTCACAGGTAATTCTGTATCATACTTTCTGTATGATGCTGACCCGATTATAAAAGTAGCCGGTTTCTTCACACAGGACTGGGTCAATAATTGGAGAGAGACTACAAAAGTGGATGAGAAGACATGTTCCCATTGTGTGTATGCTAGACAGAGTTACTTAGAGAGACCTGGAATGGGGGAGTAGTCTAACTTCTTTTTTTAAAAAAACGGAGCAAAGATCTTCATTGCTATCATCCTTTCAGACACAGATCAGCAATCACAAAAATCTTATTTATTTTGACAACTTCCTTCCAAACCTCCTTCCAGAGATACAGGAAACAAAATTAGAAATGTTTGATGCAACTTCACAGGGCACTAACAAGTCTGTACCTCAAAGAATATTTAATTTTGTTCTCCATATTTCAGGAATGAACTTACACTGGAGGATTGATTCTTGGAAAAACGCAAACAACAGGAATTCTGCAGATGCTGGAAATTCAAGCAACATACATCAAAGTTGCTGGTGAACGCAGCAGGCCAAGCAGCATCTATAGGAAGAGGCGCAGTCGACGTTTCAGGCCGAGACCCTTCGTCAGGACTAACTGAAGGAAGGGTCTCGGCCTGAAACGTTGACTGCGCCTCCTTCCTATAGATGCTGCTTGACCTGCTGCGTTCACCAGCAACTTTGATGTATGTTGCTTGATTCTTGGAAACAGGTTGACAAACATCTGGAGCTTTGCCAAATCTTGGTGAAAGCTATGTATAGTGGTACTAGAAAGCTTGTGAACCCTGTAGAATTTTCTCTATTTCCTACATAAATATCACCTAAAATACGATCATATCTTCATGCGGAAGGCCTAAAACTAGATAAAGGGAACCCGGTTAAATAACACAAAACATTACACTTATTCATCTATTTATTGATAAATATGATCCAATGTTACATATATTTGTTGGAAAAAGTATGTGAAGTTCTGCTTACAGTAACTGGTGTGACCCCCTTGTACAGCAATAACTTCAACTAATGTTTCCAGTAACTGTTGATCAGTCCTGCACATTGGCTTGAGCAATTTTAGGCCATTCCTCCTTACAAAACTGCTTCAACCCTGGGATGATGGTGGGCTTCCTTCATGAACTGCTTGCTTCCAGTCCTTCCACAACATTTCTTTAGGATTAAGGTCAGGACTTTGACTCAGCCATTCCAAAAAACAAATTCTCTTTTCAAAACAATGGTTGATTTACTCATCTTTGGAATCATCTTGTTGCATTATCCAACTTCTATTCAGCTTCAGGTGACGGACTGTTACCCTGACATTCTCCTGTAAAATGTCTTTTGAATTCATTGTTCCCTCAACAATAGCAAGCTGTCCAGGCCCTGAGGCAACAAAGCAGCTCAAAACCGTGATGCTCCTTCCACCATGCTCCACAGATGGGATGAGGTTTTGGCGTTGGTGTGCAGTGTCCCCTTTTCCTCCAAACATAGCAGTGTGCATTCCTGCCAAAAAGTTCAACTTTTGTCTCATCTGTCCACAGAACATTGTGGAACATCTAGGCGGTCTTTCACAAACTTCAGAAATGCAGCAATGTTTCTTTTTGAGAGCAGTGGCTTCCTCTGTGGTGTCCTTCCATGAACACTATTCTTGTTCAGTGGACACACGAACAGAGACTTTTGCAATTTCTAGAGATTTCTGCAGGTCTTTTGCTGTTACGCTTGGGTTTTTTTTCACCTCCATCAGCATTGCTCATTGTGCTCTTGGTGTGATCTTTGCAGGAGGCCCACTCCTAGGGAGAGGAGCAACAATACCGAGTTTCCTCCATTTCGAGACAATCTCCTCCTGTGGACTGATGAACACTCAGGTCTTCAGAAATGCTCTTGTAGGTTTTTCCGGCTCCATACATCTCTGCAATTCCTTATCCAAGGTCCTCTGGAAGTTGTTTTGATCGAGGCATAGAGCACAAACAGATCTTTGCTGAGAAGAGCAGGCTCTGTCAGTAAACTGAGAGTTTTTAAAAAAAAAATATGTACAGGGCAGGGCACCTCTACAACCCACACCTCCAATCTCAACTCTGATATGAACAGCTGACTCTGAATACCTTTTGTAGAAGGCATGACCCCAGAGGTTCCCATACCTTTTCCGACAAATACATGTAATATTGGATCATTTTTCCCCTCAATAAATTAAAGTATAATTTTGTGTTATTTATTTAATTGGGTTCTCTATCTAGCTTTAGGACTTGTGTGAAGCTCTGATCACATTTTAGGTCATATTTATGCAGAAATAGAGAACATTCTATAGCAGGGGTAGGCAACCTAGGGCCTGTGGGTCAGATCTGGCCCGCGAAGGTATTTTGACCGGCCCACGAGCCGGTCCTTCATCTGCATTCACAATGATGTTGAGAACATCATTGGAGCCCATGTATCAGGAGCACACAGGAGCCCAGAATCAGTGGCAAAACAAGTAGGTCACCTCACAAGTCACTCTCTGGCAGCCCTGTCAGGCACTTCCTGCCCCAGCTCCGGTCTCCCTCATCAGTCTTATTAGTCACCTCAGAACACCCAAGACCTGAAGCAATCCCAGGGGAATAAAAATAGAAAGAAGAGTTAATTCCTCATGCTCAGTAAGTACAGTGACAGTAGTTCACAAGTCCACAAGACAAAGGAGCAGAAGTAGGCCATTCGGCCCATCGAGTCTGCTCCGCCACTCCACCATGAGCTAAACTATTCTCCCATCTAGCTCCAATTTCCAGCTCCCCCCCCCATATCCCTTGATACCCTGACTAATTAGATACCTATCAATCTCCTCCTTAAACACCCTCAATGATCGGGCCTCCACAGCTGTATGTGGCAACGAATTCCATAACTCCACGACCCTCTGTTTTAAATGGGTACCCTCTAATTCTAAGACTGTGGTCTCTTGTCCTGGATTCACCCAGCAAGGGAAACAGCCTTTCCACATCTACTCTGTCCAACCCTTTCAACATTCGAAATGTTTCTATGAGATCCCCTCTCATTCTTCTATACTCCAATGAATACAGTCCAAGAGCCAACAAACACTCCTCATATGTTAGCCCCTGCATTCCAGGAATCATCCTCATAAATCTTCTCTGAACTCTCCCCAACATCAGTACATCACTTCTAAGATAGGGGGCCCAAAACTGCACACAGTATTCCAAATGAGGTCTCACCAGTGCCCCATAGAGCCTCATCAACACCTCCTTACTCTTATACACTATTCCTCTTGAAATGAATGCCAACATAGCATTCGCTTTCGTTACCGCCGATCCAACCTGGTGGTTAACCTTTAGGGTATCCTGCACGAGGACCCCCAAGTCCCTTTGCACTTCCGATTTTTGAATTTTCTCCCCATCCAAATAATAATCTGCCCGATTATTTCTTCTTCCAAAATGTACAAACGTACATTTCTCAACATTGTATCTCATCTGCCATTTCTTTGCCCACTCTCCTAAACTGACCAAGTCTCTCTGCAACTTGTCCGTCTCTTCAACTCTTCCTGCTCCTCCACCCATCTTGGTGTCATCCGCAAACTCAGCCACAAAACCATTTAATCCATAATCTAAATCATCAATATACATTGTAAAAAGAAGCGCCCCCAACACTGACCCCTGCGGAACACCACTAGTAACTGGCAACCAATCAGAATAGGATCTCTTTATTCCCACCCTTTGCTTTCTGCCTATCAGCCAATGCTCCACCCATTCCAATATCTTTCCTGTAATTCCATGGGCTCTCATCTTATTAAGCAGCCTCTTATGCGGCACCTTATCAAAGGCCTTTTGAAAATCCAAATACACAACATCCACAGCCTCTCCCTTGTCAATCTTATTTGAGATTACCTCAAAAATTTCCAATAGGTTGGTGAGGCAGGATCTTCCCTTCATGAAACCATACTTCCATGAACAACATTCTTGTTCAGTGGACACATGAACAGAGACTTTAGCAAATTCTAGAGATTTCTGCAGGTCTTTTGCTGTTACCCTTGGGTTCTTTTTCCACCTCCTTCAGCATTGCATATTGTGCTCTTGGTGTGACCTTTGCAGGAGACCCACTCCTAGGGAGAGGAGCAACAATACCGAGTTTCTTGGGCCTACCTTGTCATGCACCTCGAGGTATTTCATAACCTCATCCGTGAGGATCAACTCCAATAACTTTCCGACGACCAATGTCAGACTAATAGGTCTGTAATTCTCTTTTTGCTGCCTCCCTCCTTTCTTAAACAGCGGAACTACATTTGCGACCTTCCAGTCCTCCGGACCCATGCCAGAATCTATTGATTCCTGGAAGATCATTTCCAATGCCTCCACAATCTCCAAAGCCATCTCCTTCAGAACCTGTGGGTGCACCTCATCCGGTCTGGGAGACTTATCTATTCTTAGTCCATTTAGCTTCCCAAACACTTTCTCTCTAGTAATCTTGACTGTACCTAATTCTATTCCCTGAGACCTCTGGCTATCAGGTATGTTGCTAATGTCTTCCACTGTGAAGACTGATGCAAAATACTCATTCAGTTCCTCCGCCATCTCTTTGTTACCCATTATAATTTATCCAGCATCATTTTCAATCGGTCCTATATCTACCCGTGTCACTCTTTTACTCTTCATATATTTAAAAAAACTCTTACTATCCTTTTTTATGTTAATTGCCAACTTCCCTTCATAATTCATCTTTTCTTTCCTAATGACTTTCTTAGTTTCCTTCTGTAAGTTTTTAAAAGTCATCCAGTATTCTGTTTTTCCACTAATTTTTGCTTCTTGTACACCATCTCTTGCTTTTATTTTAGCCTTAACCGCTCTCATTAGCCACATTTGTGCCATTTTCCCACTCATGATTTTCTTTTTTCTTAGAATATATTTTTCTTGCACTTTCCTTATTTCTTGTAGGAATTTCATCCAATTCTGCACTACTGTCCCTCCATCTAGCTTACTTTTCCAATCGTCTTGGGCCAGTTCCTCTCTCATACCACCCTAATATCGATACACCTGAAATCAGCTTCTCCTTTGCAAATTTGAAACGGAACTCAATCCCAGTATGATCACTACTTCCAAATTTTGTAAGAAGTAGTTCAGTTATTGTAGCATACATCTTGTGTTTAAACTACAGTCAATGACATAGAAGTTGTTCAAACCACTTTCCATGCCACAAAACAGTATTTAATCCAGGGGTAGGCAACCTACGGCCCATGGGTCAGATCCGGCTCGTGAACAAATATTGGGATACTATGCTTATCCGGCCTGCGAGCGATTTTTCCTTATTCTGAGTGTTTCACGTGACCACGTTGATGGACATGCATGTTGCACTGGCCCCAGGTTCCATTTTATTCCAAACCAAACACTGGAAGGTAGACTATCTTATTAATATGTATTAGATACTCTCCGTGCACGCGCATGTTTTCAGATGGGGTCATTCAAATTTGTAAACAGAAACAGTTCACTGTGTTTTAACATGGAAGTCCACACTAAATATCCAGATATTTACATGTGCTATGACACTTGCTGAATAACTCACGTTTCAAAATAAAATCAAAGAGCTTTTACAGGTATATTAAGAGTAAAAGGATTGTAAGGGATAAAATTGGTCCTCTTGAAGAGCAGAGTGGTCGGCTATGTGCAGAACCAAAAGAAACGGGGGAGATCTTAAATGGGTTTTTTGCGTCTGTATTTACTAAGGAAACTAGCATGGAGTCAATGGAATTAAGGGAAACAAGTAGTGAGATCATGGAAACTGTACAGATTGAAAAGGAGGAGGTGCTTGCTATCTTGAGGCAAATTAAAGTGGATAAATCCCCAGGACCTGACAGGGTATTCCCTCGGACCTTGAAGGAGACTAGTGTTGAAATTGCAGGGGCCCTGGCAGATATATTTAAAATGTCGGTGTCTACGGGTGAGGTGCCGGAGGATTGGAGAATGGCTCATGTTGTTCCATTGTTTAAAAAAAGGATTGAAAAGTAATCCAGGAAATTATAGGCCGATAAGTTTGACGTCGGAAGTGGGTAAGTTATTGGAGGGAGTACTAAGAGACAGAATCTACAAGCATTTGGATAGACAGGGACTTATCAGGGAAAGTCAACATGGCTTTATGTGTGGTAGTTCATGTTTGACCAATCTATTGGAATTTTTCAAGGTTACCAGGAAAGTGGATGAAGGGAAGGCAGTGGATGTTGTCTACATGGACTTCAGTAAGGTCTTTGACAAGGTCCCACATGGGAGGTTAATTAGGAAAATTCAGTTGCTAGGTATACATGGAGAGGTGGTAAATTGGATTAGACATTGGCTCAATGGAAGAAGCCAAAGAGTGGTAGTAGAGGATTGAGGATTGCTCCTCAGAGTGGAGGCCTGTGACCTGTGGTGTGCCACAGGGATCAGTGCTGGGTCCATTGTTATTTGTCATCTATATCAATGATCTGGATGATAATGTGGTAAACTGGATCAGCAAAATAGCCGATGAAACAAAGCTTGGAGGTGTAGTGGACAGTGAGGAAGGTTTTCAAAGCTTGCAGAGGGATTTGGACCAGCTGTAAAAATGGACTGAAAAATGGCAGATGGAATTTAATACAGACAAGTGTGAGGTATTGCACTTTGGAAGGACAAACCAAGATAGAATATACAGGGTTAATGGTAAGGCAATGAGGAGTGCAGTAGAACAGAGGGATCTGGGAATACAGATACAAAATTCCCTAAAAGTGGCGTCACAGGTAGATAGGGTCGTAAAGAGAGCTTTTGATACATTGGCCTTTATTAATCAAAGTATTGAGTATAAGAGCTGGAATGTTATGATGAGGTTGTATAAGGCACTGGTGAGGCCGAATCGGGAGTATTGTTTTTAAAAACGCAAACACGAGGAATTCTGCAGATGCTGGAAATTCAAGCAACACACATCAAAGTTGCTGGTGAACGCAGCAGGCCAGGCAGCATCTCTAGGAGGAGGTACAGTCGATGTTTCAGGCCGAGACCCTTCATCAGGACTAACTGAAGGACTAGCTCTTCCTTCAGTTAGTCCTGATGAAGGGTCTCAGCCTGAAACGTCGACTATACCTCCTCCTAGAGATGCTGCCTGGCCTGCTGCGTTCACCAGCAACTTTTGGTGTGTGTTTCTGGAGTATTGTGTTCAGTTTTGGTCACCAAATTACAGGAAGGATATTAATAAGGTTGAAAGAGTGCAGAGAAGGTTTACAAGGATGTTGCCGGGACTTGAGAAACTCAGTTACAGAGAAAGGTTGAATAGGTTAGGACTTTATTCCCTGGAGTGTAGAAGAATGAGGGGAGATTTGATAGAGGTATATAAAATTATGATGGGTATAGATAGAGTGAATGCAAGCAGGCTTTTTCCAAAGGCAAGGGGAGAAAAAAAAACCAGAGGACATGGGTTAAGGGTGAAGTGGGAAAAGTTTAAAGGGAACATTGGGGGGGGGGCTTCTTCACAGAGCGGTGGGAGTATGGAATGAACTGCCAGACGAGATGGTAAATGTGGGTTCTTTTTTAACATTTAAGAATAAATTGGACAGATACATGGATGGGAGGTGTATGGAGGGATATGGTCCGTGTGCAGGTCAGTGGGACGAGGCAGGACATGGTTCGGCACAGCCAAGAAGGGCCAAAAGGCCTGTTTCTGTGCTGTAGTTTTTCTATGGTTTCTAAAAAAAATTCCAATGGCAATGAATGCAAAACACAGGAAGGTAGACACTGAGTGCCGAAATTTCCAAGACACTTGGACACTAGATTACTTCTTCATCGAGCAAGCTGGGAAACCAGTTTGTCTCATTTGCCCAGAAAATGTTGCTGTGAAGAAGGTAGCAAATATCAGGCGACATTACGAGACCCGCAATAGTGGAAATTTTAAACAAGTTTACTGGGCAAGCAAGGAAAGATGAAGTTGAGCAAATAAAGGCTAGTTTTGGAAAACAAACGTCATTTTTTGCCAAGAAAAGCAGTGAAAATAACGGAAATACCCGTGCCAGCTACGAAGTCTCAAAACATATTGTCCCAAAAAGTGGACACTGCATCAGAAATTTTTCAAATGGAATTGATTGAGATGCAGTGTGACGACATATTGAGATCCAAATTTCATTCTGAAGATGTGGCAGTGCTCGACTTCTACAGAAAATATATTCATCCAAGTGGGAAGTATCCTAACTTAGTGGACCATGCAAAAAAGATGGCATCATTGCTTGGCAGCACTTATCTGTGTGAGCAATTATTTTCAAAAATGAAGCACACCAAGAACCACTTGAGAACAAGATTGACGATGCCCATCTGGATAATGTCTTGCTCTTGGCATCAACAAGTCTGACACCCAATATTGAGAAGCTTTCAAGCATCAAGTTTCACATTCATTAAAATTCATTAAAATTCTCTTTTTTATTATACTTAATTTACTACCATTCAATGCATCATGTTCATTGCTTTATGCTTAAAGATTCTTTGTGTCCTTTTAATAGATTCAAAAGATGCCTTGATTGGAATAAATTGCAACTAAACTGAGTTCTTTGATTACTAATTGGCATCCTTGGTTAAGCACAAATGATTTTCTAGCATGCGTTATTCATTAATTTGAGGCAAAACATAACTAGATGTATTTAAATGGATAGTTCCCATATTTCAAGTTTTTTTTAAAATGGCATTTATCTGGCCCACTGTCTGCTCATTAATACGCCATCCGGCCCACCGAGGCAAAAAGGTTGCCGACCCATTCTATAGGGTTCACAAACTTCGTAGCACCACTGTAGACTACACTGAGACAAATATGCTGCTTTCATTGACCCTTTTGTAAGGCCTTTAGATGTTAGATAGTCAGGACCTTGCCTTTATAGTTCTGACCTACTTGATTAATCATGATGATTTAGAAGAGGTATGGTTAATGTTAGATTTGTCTGCTGCTTAGCCTGTCCTTCATTCACTTCGCTGGTAACATACTTGAACCAAAGAGCTGGAAAACAATGGTCAGAGCCTCCTAGAACTGGTGATATGTCTTTTGAAACTCAATATAATCTCTTATTGAATAAAATCAACATATCACATTCTTTGTTTGCATCTTTTGTTGATGCATGTGAACATTTCATTTAATACTATACCCACATCTTCCATTTTTACTCAGATTACTCTACCGCTTGGCTTTTTAAAAAAATGGAATTCAATTTCTCTTTTCATATTTAAAAAAAACATTCAGGCATAGAATTAAGTTATAATACAGAAACTAACCATTAGAACATAGTCTACTGTCACTGTACGTGTTCTACACAAAGTATTTCCTACCCACCCTTTAAAATACATGGAGAAACCAATAGATGCCTTTGGCAAGATTTGGTTTCCTATATTAACTGCTCAACACTGCCGGATTGGAATAGGCTCGGATATTACTGGAGTATGGAACAATGTAGTTTCCATATATTCAGCAGTAGCATTTCCTGCTGTTCAAAGTTGTTGAATGGACTTTCCATGGATAATATTTCCAGCATACAAACAGGACACCAAATTTGCAGCCAAATGTGGCTTTCACCAGTTTTACATTCTATATCCTAGCCTTATACACCAAGTCATGTTCCCTTGAACTTTGAATGGAAACTATTAAACTACATTTATCATGCTATTTCCTTATTTTTAGCTTGAGGAATGTATAATTCTATGTAGGCCTGGTAAACTATCCAGAACTATCCCTTTTTGAAATTCCAATTACTGAAAATTTGGAAAGCAATGATTTTTAAATATCAGGTACAACTCTGACTGCAGATTTTCAATTTCCATCCAGTCACCTTTAATGGAAAATTCTCTTGTGGGCACTGTAATTCTTGATTTATTTATTTTAAAAAAACACAACAAGCAGCAAGCTGCAGATACTGTTAAAATGTCGTGTTTCATTTCCGCCCGCCCCCCATTTACTTTTAAACAGTTCTTTTCATTGCTTGAGTGAGACATCATACAGTCAGTTACTTTTAACAGTCTTGGATCAGAACACCATTAATTTCAGAGGGAGAAGCTGAGCACAGTTGTACCAAAATTCAATTTGCATTCCGTTATCCACCACTGCCCCCGATCCTAACTTCTTCACTGGTTCATAGCAGTTGTGGTTCTTGCTTGACATTCAGCTCTGGATGGGAAGACATTTCTTTCAATTTATTGGGGAGAAATAAAGAAAGCTATTGTAAGTACATGCCATTCTGCACATACTGAAAATCCAAAAGCAAAACAAAATGTTTGAGGACTCAAGTAAGGCAGGATCTATGGAGGGGAATAAATAGTTGATGTTTCGGGCCAAGACCCTTCATCAGGACTTGGAGCGGGGGGGGGGGGGGTGGTAGCAGGGTTGAAAAAAAAACAGAATAACATTATCTTAAAGATTGAAAAAAATTTTTTGAGGCATTGTAAGTGTTGTTACTTTGATGTACTCGTAATTTTTTCCTCTGTGTGTGTGTAATACACACACACACACACAAAAGATTTGAAAAGATAAAAGAAAAAAACAGAATAAGGTGGGGGAAGGGAAGGAGTACAAGCTGTCAGGTGAGAGATACTGGACAAGAATATAATCGAAATAAGAGAACGACAGATACCATACAGGGCAAGCAGCAAGAGGTTCTTACTGAACTCCCAAAAAGATTTAAACTTCTTCAGGGTAAATCTTTGGTTCTCACCTTTCCTAAAGGAGTAATTCCTCTTCTAAGCCAGACTACAGGACCCTGTAATGATTTTCCTACCCCATATCCACCCGGCCTTTTTCCAGCTCTACACTTATCTAAATTCCAAATCAGTTCAGAGGCAGTTGAAACTCACCTGTGTCATTTACCCAAGAACCTTTAATGCCAACCATACAGGTTTATATGCTGTAATCTGGGTTGTGAGCAATGCACCATATAAACACTTCAAATCCTACTAACAGTGTTTTCCAATTTTAAAGTTAATCACATTTCAATCATTAAACATCCCTCTTTCATTTTAAACTTTTCATCTGTACAATTCCCTTCACTGTTCCTCCCCAGTCCTACAACCTCCTCTGTATTTATAGTCCAAGCTCTGTACTACAGCAATTCTGGGATCTTGGGCTTTCCAGATTTTGATCACTATGTCAAAATTCATGTCCTCAGCTATTTATGCTTCAAATTCAGAAATCCCTTCACAACAATCTCCACGTTTTCTTTACGATGCTTAAAATCTATTCAGCCCCCTTCTTTGTAATTACATAAAATTTGTTTAATAATACTATGAAATACTGAGAAATTGTTATAATAGACATTTGAATGCAAGTGTCATGCTATAACAATAAATGAAAATATTTTAGATTAATAGCATTTTCTCTGCATATTAAATCAAAAATTTACTGCTAATTGACATTTTAAACTATAGACACTAGAGAAAGTTATTTCTGATTTGACAGTGCATACACATCAAGATAACTAGCCTTTACAAAATAATACATTTGGATTAAGTAACATACTTTTAAATTCTAGAATGCTATTCTGAAACTTGGACTAAAAGGACAAAACTGAATCTGTATATCCGGATTATAGTAGAAGGCAGTAAATTCCCATTTTCATGCAGTTGTCACACTTCTAGTGGTGTGTCCAATTTGGAGAATCACTGACTTGTGCGCAAGGTGACCAGTTGGTGGGAAATCAATGCCACTTGTCTGTTGATGTAATGTACATTGAAATTCACATCTCACTTGCAGGCTATTGATGAAATGAAATTCACAGCTCATTAACAGGCTATTGCACCTTGCCCAACATGGGATAGAGGGTAGCTGCCTGAACCCTGGGGATTTGCTGGCAGATAGATCAAATCTGAAGTTAGATTGAAGGAATCAGTATTCAGCTGGAGTTGTTTTCTGCGGGGTGGGGTGGGGTGGGGTGGGGGGGGGGAAATAAACAAAGGACAATCCTGCTCCTAGCTCATTTGATTAGCTTCCTGCAACATCTTTAACGTGATAAGGCTCACAAATTGAACGGAGCCGTGTCAGCAGAAACAGCCAACTCACAGGGGTTCTTTCCCCACCCCCCCAGAGGGACTACAACTAGAGGTCATGGGTTAAGGGTGAAAGGTGAAAAGTTGAGGGTAACATGAGGGGAAACTTCACTCAGTGGGTTGTGAGAGTGTGTGGAACAAGCTACCAGCACAAGTGGTACATGTGTGCTGATTTTGAGAAGTTTGGATAGGTACATATATGGTAGGGGTATGGAGGGCTATGGACCCAGTGCAGGTCAATAGGAGCAGGCAGTTTAAATGGTTCAGCATGGACTAGATGAGCTAAGGGACCTGTTGCTGTACTGTACTTTTCTATGACTATCTGAACATTGGATTTGGAGTCCTTTAAATACTGGACCAATTTAAATACTTAAGCAACTTGCAGCACATTTTAAGTAAACAGCCTGGTTGATCAACCCCATAGACTTGCCTGCAAAATGACATCTGGAAAGCTTTGGGGGAAAAAAAAAATCAATGAAAATGGCTGAGTTGTGTTTTATCAATTTTTGGAACCCTGCTTAGAGGAAAAAAAATGTCTGATCTACATGCAACCTATTGCATCCAATGTTTAAGATTTTTGAATTGGCCATTCCTTCCAGTGGCCCAAGGATTGTGACAGTTTCATCACACAATAACACCTTTTGGAAATAAAGAATTTCTTCAGTGACAATACAGCAGAATGTAGAACATAGAACAGTACAGCAAAGTACAGGCCCTTCAGCCCTCAATGTTGTGCCGACCCTTAAACCCTGCCTCCCATATAACCCCCCACCTTAAGTTCCTCCATATACCTGTCTAGTAGTCCCTTAAATTTCACTAGTGTATCTGCCTCCACCACTGACTCAGGCAGGGCATTCCACACACCAACCACTCTGAGTAAAAAACCTTCCTCTAATATCCCCCTTGAACTTCCCACCCCTTACCTTAAAGCCATGTCCTCTTGTACTGAGCAGTGGTGACCTGGGGAAGAGGTGCTGGCTATCCACTATCTATTCCTCTTAATATCTTGTATACCTCCATCATGCCTCCTCTCATCCTCCTCCTCTCCAAAGACTAAAGCCTTAGCTCCCTTAATCTCTGATCATAATGCATACTCATACAGTGTACCATCAAATATTAAAATTATACCAGCCACAGAAGACAGATTTAAATACTTGTGTGAAGAGAATAGGATTTAATCAATGAACCATAATCTTTTAAAGGCTATAAAATTGCCACCAGAAAACATTAGGGAGATGACGATCATTTAAGTTTATGGCTACCAAAATCTACCGTGCCAGAATCATCTGAGCTCAGGTCATGTGACTATCCTTAATAGAAAATTCTTCAGCACACTTGTCCTGTTGCAGCCAAATCTGATTTGATATGGTTTGACTGAAAGGCTTATTTTGAGAAAGCAAAGCTTCACTGGCATAGACTTCCATGTTATAAAATTGCATAGAATCTTCAAATCACCATGAAAAAAAAGTGAAATTATTCAATATCATTTTATCCTTAAAGGAGCCTCAAAACACAAATTGGTGTGATGTGCATGCTGAGATACAAATAATGCATTAATTGTAAAATTTAAAACAGGTACCAACCCAAATGGAACACAATCTGATAGATCAAAGAGCTCAATTAATCGCATTGAACTCAGTGACATTAATTATTTTCCAATGCAGGCAACCACCTGCTATGGGGCAGTTGTGTTACAAGAAAGAAAATACAGTCTATATTGTGATTTTCTGTGATTTCCTAGTTACCTGGACATACATCAAGAAACATGTCGTCAAAATGTTGCATTCATCTTTTTTCGAAAATTCTTAAAGTCAATTTTGTATCACATCTCGAACTTGTGCATTGATTGGTGAATTCTGCAAGAGGGAATTTCTAACCAGAATGGCTGCAATGTGGTGGGCTATATTTCATATTTGAAGTTGCTATGTTGAAAGCATTTCAGATTTAAAGTACTTTTTAAAAAAAATATATATATATATATATTTATTTAACTTTCCTCTCACTTGATAGATAAAATTTTACCCCACATTTGAATCAGCTACTGATCATATGGAAGTGCAATATTTCACCAAATGCTATTGTTTGCAATGATCTTTCTACGACTAATATAGGAATTGGGGCATGTTAAACATAAAAGAGGAATTGTATTTTAAGAATGCAGTCTTCTCCAGTTTACAAACCTTCCCTCCACACGACTTGTTACTCATTCAGCATCTGGATATGGGTTCAGGTACAAGGGTCACTTCTATTCAAACTTATGACTAGCATGAATTACGCGTATGTCACACTTACCTTCAGAAATCTTCCAGTGTGTATTGCATTGCTGCTCAAATCAGATCGTTCTGGTTTGAAAGGTGTCCAGGAACTCAAGCAGAAAAGTTTATCCTGATCTTCACATTGATAAAGTGTTCAAAGGAAGAGCTGCCTGGTCTCCCAGTTGAAAATGAAGGCCATTCAATGAATGTCATTTCATGGCTGTCATAGGACCTTACCGTCTATATAAAACATTTCATTGGTTTTAAAGGAAGGAGTTGAAAGGCATTAGAAAAAAAATTCAAGTCTTTAATACTTGGGCTATTCTTTTGCACACAAGGCAAGAACACCCACATCATACATTCAGTCCTCCCAGAGTTGATGGGTTTGCCTCCTACAGAAGGACAAATCCCAAATTTGAACCACCAGAGAGTACAAGTTCACATTTAATTTTTGAGAATTTTCCAACAGCCATTTAAAAAAAGTATCCCAATTTAAAATGTTTTTCCTGGTAATATATTCCCACAGGTCTTCTTTGAACTTGCTATATTCTCAAATTAAACCCCTCTCTACTCAAATGTGAGTTTTGTCTAACCAAAACATTTATAGCAGCCAAGCAGTGTTGCAACTACCAATTTTAGCTACAACTGCTCTTGCCTAGTTTGTACTTAACTAGACATCAAGAGATACCACACAAGTTGAGGAAATGTGCTGTTTCATTGACATACAAAAGTGTACATACCAGCCTTAACAGGTCCTGAAATAGTCCAGAACCAAAACAGTGTTCTAGTAGGCTGCTTTAGAAATTTAAAAAAAAAACACAGCCAAGGTTTTACACTGTAGTTATGATTACTGAACTGGTACAAGTTCTTGATGTGCAAGACTTCAGGTTAAATACTGCCCAAGTAGCAAGATGAGGGGAAAATTGTTTTAATAGCATTAAAGAGCAAGATCACTGTTGTACATACTTAAACTAGCATCAATTTGCTTAGTGGTTAAGTGGAACATATGAAGTCACTGGGCAACAGGAGAACACCACAATGACTGAAGTACAAAGCCTATTACAGAAGGACAACTAAACCAAAGGAATTTGTATAAACAGTTAACTATTTTGCCATCAATGAATAAGCAGCTCGCACTTAGTCCTGCTTGAAGGGCAGGCAAAGATGGTACAAGGTGAAAACAGTAGACCTTGATCAAAAGAACCATTGTGTCTTGTGAACAGAAACATGGCCATGAAGTAGATCAATTTAAGTATGTACCAGTTATATATCCCTTGATCACTGCTCCAGACTATAACCAATGTCAAGCAGAGCTACGACAATTAGGCATGGGCAGGACAAATTGGATGATTAGGGTTAGGGAAGCCACTGCAGTTTCCATACAGAAACTGATATTGGGATAACTGTTTCAACCTAACCATTTGCAAGTGGAAAATACAACTGCTGGAAGTCAAATGCAATTATGAAATTTATTATACATTAGTATTGCTTTCCCAAACATGGGTAAATCTGTAAACAATCAGGCAAAAAATTACATTTGGCACATAAAAATTAATACAAATCCTTGGCAGTTGTCAGTCTTGTCTTTCAACCATTTGGAAAAAGTGTTACTGATATTTGTTATTTACAGAGCTTTTAAATGGCTCACTTATTTACAGTTATACAATTTATTTAGATTATCTGCATTTTCATGGCCTTGTACCAGAGCTTGCATAGTTAATCTAAATACCTCAAGATTGAGGAATGGTACCAAATCAGTGACATTTTACCTTAAATAAATATTTACATGTAGAAAACACTTGTCTGCAAACTACTATGTCACTGAGCTGGCAGCTGGTTGAAGCAATTAAAATAATCTTGAAGATTAGGCTGTATCATCTTCTGTCTTGACAATTGAAATCTAAAAAGTGAAAGATTGCAGTTTAGAACTTGTGCTCATTTAATCCACAAAATTCCTAGAAGAGTAACGGGTTGAAAGTTGCCATCACTAACCAGGTTATAAGATCAGACCAAGTTATTTTAAAATGTAAAATAGGGGGTTTCTTAAAAAAAAAGTTTAGACTGATTGAAGTCCCTTTTATGAAGAGGAGAAAAATGTACTTACTGCAGGATAGGTATGGCCAACTGACTGACTTTGCCTGTTGAGGTCAATGTTCAAATCATCTTCAGTGGTTTTCAAGTAGACTGGATTATCAAAGTTCATACTTTTGGTGTTCCTGTTTTGCCAGTTGCGTAGTCCAATGATAACAGCCAAGCCAGTGATTGCCAGAAGCACTACAATTGAAGTGTCCCAAAGTCACCAGTTTAAAAGTCAGACCAATAAACCAGACTATACTACCATTCAAGTTAAACACTGCCTGCCCTGACATGCAGAAACTATTTAATAATCTCAGGGTTAGAAGCTGAAGTCTAGGGAGGAGGAAACACATCAGGGCACTGTGAGGATAATTGTTTTCATGTTATGCTCCATCCAAGCTCCAAAGCTGATACTTACCGATGGGAAGGATAATCCAAACAGCTGTTGATCCTTTCCCAAACTGGTTCAGTTGAAGTTGAATGCTTGAATTTTTATCTGAAAATGCAAAGATCAATTCAGGTCAACTAAAGCTCATTCTAGGATCAAATCCAAACGAAAACTTATTGGCATTGCAGAATTCAAAAGACTCAAGTCAGTTGTAACTGCCTCAACTTCAGAAGTTATGTATTATTTGAAGTCTCTTGCAGGGTGGAAGTGATATGGACCAGATCTGTTACATCCACGCATTCCAGAGTTAGGAACTTCAACACAGATTTATGTGCAACATCTTTAAGTTAGCATTCAGAAACAAGATTGGAATAGACTTAGTTGTGCTGCCCGCATTTCTGCTTGAAGTGAATAGTGATAACGGGATCAATTTGCAGACGAACAGAACAGACAAATTAAATCTGGTTTTCAAGTGAACCACAAAAGTTAAATTACCTTTAGAGCCAGGCAAGGGAGTTGGCATTGTTATGTGGGGAGCATAAAGTGCTTGAGATGCAGAAGGCAGTAAGTGAGCATGTCCAGTAGTTGCAGTTCCTTTAAGAAAAGTACAATTTCAAACACACTCAAGAATATGACACTTCAGTAAAGCAGTGTTAGAATGTGGAAGTTAATAGCTATCAAAGCTGCATCACGTGCACCATTTTCACCTCTCTCTCCCAACCCAAAGTTATGAATCAGTTCCAGGTGAATCCAATTGAACATTAAAGGATGTCAAAATAGATTATCTGCCCTCAAAGTAATCTGGTATTGGACTAGTCCATCTCTCAAAGTACAACCCTACCATCCCACTGAGAGAGTTGGAAATGGGTAGGCCGGCCAACAGAGCTCTGGTATCACCTGTACTGTGGCTACAATGGATTATAGAAGCATTGATGAATGCCAGCCATACCATCGACTCTGGACGATGGAGACAGGAGGTCATCAATGGTCTATGCCCCACTAGGAACTAAGGGACTAAGAAGAGGACCAGTCCAAAGCTTAAGCACATTTCAAATAAAATCAGGGAGTGGCTTTGAGGCTTTTAAACACTAACCTGCCAACCATTCAGGCATTTCTGACAAATCATTTTAGAACATCAAGTCTGTGAACTCAGCCTCATTCCCAATTTTTCTAGTAACCCATTCTGACATACCTATCAATTGCCAAGATCCTAGTCCTCGGTCAAGGTGAATTTGCAGACCTGCAAGTCTTTGAGGTGCAAACAGACAAACACCGAGATCCATTACAGTCCCCGACACTTGTAAACACCACACAGGTTAGGACTGAACCTGGGTTGCTATATGCAAGGCCACAGAACATCTAACCACACGCCTTTGGACTTGGTACATCTAATCCTGCTCAAACAGGAGCCAAAGGAGTGAAGTGTCAGGTCCTTCTAGACCAAGATTAATGGAAAGAATGATTTGCCTCAAGGTATACATACCCATCCTGCACTGGCGGCCATTTTGAGCTAGCTCCATTCCATTCGGACACATGCACGTGTATTTTGCTGAGTGACTATTGATTTGAGGAGCAGGCAGACACATGTATTCACACCCGCCATTCTTCAGTTGCCCACTGCACCAGTTTCTTCCTGAAAATCAAGTTCTGTCATTGGAGATAACGGTCTAAAAACCAAATGTCAAACATACCAGCACCGACTAAAACTCTATTCAATAAAGTTTTATGTTCAATCAGGAATCTAATATGCTAAAACTTCTGCATGTCATGTAAGCTATTGGCTTAGATTAGTTTTCTACAGTATTAGATGTCGTTAAGTAACCAGTAGAGTGGGTGGTGTCTAAAGACCAGAATTGAACAAGTAATTTGTAACAGTTGTGTTCCACAGATAAAGTGCATTACAATGCCTAGAATTTGTTACAATGTACTAAAGTGCTGTGCAAAGGTAAAGGAACTATACTAAATTCATACCTGAAGGCTGCACAAGTTCATGATAGACTATGATATCTTGAGGTTCATTGAGGTTTGAGGCCAACAGGACCACATCTATTCCTGTAAACTTGTTGGCCGCATAGATAGCTTCATTCTCTCCATCAGTCCAGAACACGCGATCCTGAAAGGAATGTCATTGCTTCAGCTATTGCATCCAAACAATCCCTGGAAATGGTCAAGTTACACATCCTGATATGACCAACCTCCAGAGCTAAGCAAACTGCTAATTACATAAAGAAATTCAAGCAGCATTGAAAGGCACAATTTACAATGCTGCCTCCATCTTTAAAGGAGGACTCTTTCAACATTATATGATTGTTTTGACACACATTTCCAAGATTAACTTTGCCCTTTAAAAACACTAGGAAATCTTACTTCAAATACAGCAACAGCAAATGGATGAGCGAGAAATTCTGCTGACAAAAGCACTCTCCTTCTGTCCTGTCCACTCAGGTCCACACTGGATAACGTGTGCATTTTTGAATCAACCCAATAGAGGCGTTTTTTCACAAGATCTGCAAACAAACAAGGAAAGTCAGGCTAGGCCAGAGTGCAAAAAGTAGAGGGGAAAGTTTCAATACATACCGATTGCAATTCCATTTGGCCACTGAATATCTCTGCTAACCAAGAGCTGGCGGTCAACACCATTCATTCCAGCTTTCTCTATCTTTGCTGGTTCACCCCAATCTGACCAATAGACAAACCTGCAGAGAAAATTTTAGAAATCATTAGATTAATGGCAGCCATAGCTTTGGTCCAAATGCAAAACTTGCCATATTCATGCTAGTGCTGGTTTTAATTCAACCCAGTTCATAGCCAGAGTTCATTACAGTAAGTTCTGCAGAAGAATATAGAATTAAATACCCAGAGAGGGGATCGACAGCTATTGAAGCTGGTTCCCTTAGATCCGTGTTAAAGAGGGTTATCTTTTTGGTCCCATCAAAGTTTGCCACAGATAATGTTTTGAAACCCAGATCAGTCCAGTAGATGTTCTTGTAAATCCAGTCAACAGCAATTCCCACAGGAATTTGCACATCACTGACAACTCTGGAATGGCCAGATGACGTCTGTTGGTCCACCAAAGTGCTGAAAGACAAATTGGGGTAATTCAGCCGAGCACAAAGTATCAAGCTAAAACTGGTTTAAATTAGTCTGTTCATCAAGTTGACTGCTCTGAAACTGGAGAACATTTCCCCCAGATTCACTGAGAGGCAGCATTGCCCTAGCCAGCAATTGCTGCTGTTCTCAGTTGATCAAACAAGCTGATACAGGACATCAGGAATCAACCATTAGCTGGTCTGGAGTCATTTTCATCCTTAAATATTGATCTTTGGTCATGCAGTTTATTACTCAGATTCACTAGTTGGGAGATTTGCATCTGTCTATCAGACCAGGCACATGTTAAACCACAAGTCTCTACCGCAGATCAACAATACCTGGATTATTTCACATTTTATTGCTATAGAACCCCATAAGACTCCTATGCTATTAATACTTGCTGTGGTTCTGTTATTCAAGAGGTTCACAGAGGATTACAAAACCTGCTGCTAAAAGTCCTCACTGAAGTAACAATTCTAATACTGAAGTACAATGTATAACCCAAACTGCCCAAATATATATATATATATTTTTTAAGAATACAAGCTACTTTCATCTGATGTTTTATTATATTTTGTTTAAAGATACAGTGCAGGATAGATCCTTTGAGCCACACTGCCCAGCAACTCCCAACAACTCAGATTTAATCCTAACCCAATCTTGGGACAATTTACAATGACCAATTAATCTAACCGGTACATCTTTTTACTGAGGAAAACCAGAGCATCCGGGGAAAACACACACACCCACGCGGAGGACACACAGGCACTCCTTACGAAGAACGCTGGGATTAAATGCCAAACTCTGATGCCCGAAGCTGTAATAGCACCACACTAGCATTACTCTATTGTATAGTATTCAGTCACCTTCAGTGCATCTCACTCCCATATCCATTCAACTCATTTATGCCCTCATCTTTTACGTTACAATAAGCTACACCAGATGGCCACCCAGAGAGTAGATGAAATCTTCAATTTAGAAATTGATCTACTAATTTTAAAAAGCCATCGGCTCTAGAGACATTTGAAAAGAGCAAATGAACTACTGCTTCAATACTTCGTGGCCATGTTGATAAGAGTGTAGAGGTTATGTCAAGTTGACCACTGGTTTAATGCATTGAAACTTGCCTGAAGATGGCCCGCCGGCCCAAGTCAGCCCAGAAGATTCTCTGCTCTGCCATATCAGCATCCAATGCTATTGCATTTCTCAGCTGTTCAACAGCTTGGGTATATTCTTTGTGCTCCAATCCTATTCGCCTGATATCACGGCGATTAGTGAACATTAGATGAGGCTCTTTACCTAGGTTTGACGTAGTTTGCAATCAGTAACATGCCAAAAGTTGCACTTTAACATCCAAAGGGAATAGAAACAAAGGAAAAACAGGTAAAGAAGTCATCGAATACATGTTAGCAACAGAAGTGCTAAAGTAATTTCAATTACATCCTGCAAGGGTAGTTTTCACCATTACTCTTTTTTTTAAAAAAAGGATGAAAATCAGACTAATGTATTGGCTACAGCTTCATGCTATTGAATTTTGCCAAAACACAGCTATATGCATGTAGTGCTGATCAGTTTATTAGCACCTTTAGTGTAAAAGTCAGCTTAAACTTTGGTTATCTAGAACAGGCTGTCCAGCACTTCATTAAAATAGTGAGGTCTGGGTTAAGACCTTAGACCATCTCCAACAAAGACCATGTTATTTAGATGAAACTGGCCTCAAATAAGAACCATGCTTACCTATTGCCTTGCAAACACCATTGGCGGGATCCATTTGATACCCATTGTAACATTCACATTTATAGCCTCCTTTCAAATTAATGCAAATTTGACTGCAAATACCAGGGTTCTGGCATTCATCAACATCTGTAGGGAGTCAAGCAGGAGTACAAGAGTCAATAACAGTTTTTTTTTTTAAGTGCAGAAATCTTATTGCTAAAATAGTAGTCACTTACCGCCACACGTCTTTTGGTCAACCAACATAAACCCAGCAGGGCAATCACATTCATAGCCAATGACAAGATCCCTGCAGATATGGGAGCAACCACCATTGTTCACCAAGCATTCATTCAAACCTAGACAAAAATATGAAATGCACCATTTTAGCAGCCATTCTTGCCCCAAGAAAACATCAACATGCGATTGAAAAGTATGTTAGTTTAAGAGGTGATGGTGTTAACATTGAAGTCATTAACATACACCAGGTTAAATCAGCTCAGGTTGCTGGAAGTTTATAGTGCTTTTAAAATAGTTAAAAGAATCAAACTTCCAAACATTGATCAGTGAAGTGAAACTGTCACATGCAATATATTCTGACATACGACATGATTGCCAAAAATATGGCAATCACAAAGTTCGTGGTACAAAGTACAAGCAGAATCCTTTGGTATTTATGTTTCCCATAAAATGTTTATTGAAATAGTAACAGGCAAAATGTACAGCTTGAGCTTGTGGACTAGTTTCCAGGACGTGGTGCTTCTGGAAAGACTTTCTGACTCAGGCTTCAGTCACTTGTTTATGTATTTGTCACTTCGTAGCTGCCGCAAGAGAAGTTGACTTATGGAACTGTGCTGCAAACTGTACTTTGCCCAGCTTGAAAAAACATGGGAACCTAATGCAATTCATGGCAAAGATCTGCTATACAGGTAAACGGAAGGATGAAAACACAGTGCAAGGTTAGCCCTGCCAGGTTTTGAGCAGGAATCAGCTACATCCATTACAACTCTGGGAATAACTTACCACATTCTTTGAGGGGTTCGTCACTCCAGTCCATGCAATTCTGCTGCTGATTACAGACTTGAGTCATGTCAATGCATTCCCCACTGTAGCACTTGAAGTTAGTTGGCCCAGAACAATCTGAAACTGCAATGGTGGATATAAGGCAGAGCAAAGGGGAGTCAGTGGACACTGTTCACTTACATTTTCAAAAAGCCTTCGATGAGGTGTTGCACTGAGGCTGCTGACCAAGATAAGAGTCTGTTATTACAGGAAAGGTTCTAGCATGGACAGCAGATTGGCTGATTAGCAAAGAGTGGGAATAAAGGGGGCATTTTTCTGGTTGGCTGCCAGTGAGTAGTGGTGTTCTGCAGGAGTTGGTGTTGGGTCTATTATGTTTCATATTACATGTCAGTGATCTGGATGACAGTATTAATGGCTTTGTGGCCAAGTGTGCAGATGATTACAAAGTTAATTGGAGGGGCAGGTAGGGTTTAGAAAGGAGGGAGTCAGTAGAAGGACTTGGGACAGCTTAGGAGAAGAGGCAAAGAAGAGGCAGGCAGAACACTGTGTAAAGAAGTATACCGTTGTGCACTATGGCCAATGGAATAAAGACGTTGACCACTTTCTAAACAGGGAGTGATTTCAGAAAGCAAAGGTGCCAAGGGTCTTAGGCGTCCTCATGGAGGATTTCCCAAGGTTAGCTTGCAGGTTGAGTTTGTAGTAAGGAAAACAATTGCAATGTTAACATTCATTTCAAGGGGACTAGAAAATAAATGAAAGGATGCAACGCCAAGACTTTAAGGCATTGGTCAGACCACATTTGGAGTACTGTGAGCCATTTTGGTATTCATATGCAAGGATGCACTGGCATTGGTGAGGGACTGGAGCATGTTTACAAGAATGTTTCCAGAATTAAAAGGGTTAATGTGTTTGATAGCTCTGGGCCTGTTTAACTGGAGTTTAGAAGAATGGTTTTGGGGGGGGGGGAGAGAAGAAGAGAATCTCATTGAGATATACTGAATTACTGAACATTGAGATGCCCGGAGCAGATGTGGAGAGAATGGTTTCCAATCGTGAGAGAAGGTCTAGCACCAGAGGGGACAGCCTCCGAATTGAAGGATGAACAGAGGATTTTCTTTAGCAAGAGGGTGGTGAATCTGAGGAACTCATTGCTACACATGGTTGTGGAGGCCAATTCATTGGGCATATTTAAAGCAGAGGTTGACAAGTTCTTGATGACAAGGGATAATAGTAGACAACAAAGACTTTGCTTCCAGAATACTTTTTAGTGTATCTTATGGATTTTGGGCTGCTGATCATGAAAATTCCTGTAATACCATTTTTTTTTGGAATTGCCTACATATGTTATTTCAATTCATAATTCAAGTCAATTAAAATGTTGCCCAAAATGCAAGCTGAGAAGTTTCCCCATCTTGTCTGGGCTTGCCTGGACATGCTTTGGATTGCCAGCATAACCCACAACAATGGTGTCTTTTTATTGATTCTTCAGTGTTAAGCCTGAAAGCTTTTCTGCTACACAACAGCAATGTCCACCCTTCAATACCAATCGGCAACGCCGTACAAATGAAAGAAAACTACTGAAATTTGTAAGTCTTGTTGAAACACACACGGTACAGCAACTACAACTGGAACATCTGAAAGTAGTAGCATTGTTACTAGGAATGCAACTCAGATGCACTAAGTGCTGTTGCTTCATTTGTAAATGTGATAGCCCTGCTAAAGAATCTCATTACATTAAAAATGATTGGCAGTTGGTTCCAGGGCTGGAAAGTATTGCACACAAGCCAATTGTAGATTCAAAGATACTTTTTGCCTCCCCTTCATGTAAAAATGGGGCTTATGAAAAAATTCTACAAAAGCAATGAACAAAAAGGTGAAGAATTTCGGTATCTGAGACAGAGGCGTCCTGGAATAACTGATACCAAGATTAAGGAATACATTTTTGTTTGTCTACAAATTAAACAGGTCATCAATGACAGATGATTCACAGAACTTCTAGTAGGATCGGAGAAAAATCACACAGAAGGCATTGAAAAAATATGCTGAAAATTTTCTTGGCAACTAAAGAGCAACAAACTACATGCAGCTGGTTGACAACATGCTTTATATAGAACCATGAAGTGCAAAATGTCACTAAAGATTCATTTTCTGCATTCCCTGCAAATCATGGTGCTATCAGCGACAAACAGGGTGAAAGGTTTCACCAGGGACATTGTGGTCATGGAGAAACAGTATCAGGGCAACTGGAATTCATCAATGCTGGCCGATTATCGTTGGACACTTAAACCAGAAGACTTGGACACTGAGCACAAATTAAAATCAAAATAGTTTTAGCTTATTTGAACTATTGCAAAGTGTCACACCATGATGCAATTAAAACACATTAAATTCTATGAAAGTTAATTTCTTGTTTCTCCAAATTCCTATGTGGTACAAGTAGTCTGAAATTATTTGTGTTCAGCTTCAAGCAGTCTATCATAACCACAAAAATTCTGACGAAGTGAGACTATTGAAAAAAAAAAAATGCTGTCTGGTCTAATCAAAAGGTTAGAGGGAGAAGACAGGAGAATGGGATTGAGAGGGAAAATAAATCAACAATGATCAAATGGCAGAGCAGGTGTGATGGACTGAATGGCTTAATTTTGTTTCTATGTCCTATGGTCTTAAGCTGCTCTGAATTCTGTGGTCAAATTTGCCACACTTACCATTCCTGCAGTTAATTTCATCAGTGCCATCAGGACAGTCTCTAAACCCATTACATTGTCTGCTACCATGGATGCAGTTGCCATCACCACATCTGAAGTTGTCTGGTCTACAAGTCAGGGGCGCTGAAAAAAAAACGAACACCAAATAGTTGCTTAAACATTCATAGACTACAAAATGTGGCCAGTTAGACATCCCCATGCAGCTGTCTTTGAAGTAACAGCAACTTGCCTTTGATAGAAGAATCCATGTGGTAGTTATTTGTTGATATTTGGTGAAGGTTTGAGTATACGATTCCACAGAATCTTAACTTGCAACCCACATCTTTAAATTGCTTGCAAGTTAATTGCTATACTGATTAAATGTTCAGCAATCTCTATAAATGTTGTTTATAACCCTCCCACCCTTCCGCTGAGCATAAATGGGAAAAGTAACTTTACTATTCACGTTCTGCAGTTAAGTCTAGACCTGCAGACCTGACTAAATGTTTGTTATATCTTTCTCCATTTTTAATAATATTGGAGTGGGATGGGGGGGTGGTGAACTTTAGTTAACTTGGATACAACCAGTCTTAAATTACAAAACATCCAAGTCCTGGAATCTGACCCATTAATAAAGTTTCCTAAAATTCAACGTTCTTAGAATTACTAAAGTTCAGACTCAAATGCCAATTCTTAAAGTTCAACCTACGGCAGTTGATTTCATCACTTGCATCCCTGCAGTCAGCGTCACCGTCACAGTACCACCTGCGATGAACACATTCACCAGAATCACACTGGAGTTCGGCGGCCGAGCATTTCACCAGGGGAGGAACAGTACGACCGCAGCGCTCCGTCGACTCGTCCGAGTGATCAGCGCAGTCAACGTCACTGTCGCAAACCCACTGAAGGGGAATACATTCGGAGCTGTTACACTGAAACTCGTGGGAACCGCAGGTGGGCGGAGCACAGCCTCTTTCATCACTCCCATCGCCACAGTCATCTTCACCATTACACACAAATGTCTGGGAGATACATCTACCACTCGAGCAAGTGAATTCCTGGACACTGCATGTAAGGGCACCTGAAAAGATGCAATATTAAAATCATCTTGGAGGTGGATCTTAATTAGGGCTGCAATGCAAGCTGTATTAGAACAAATGATAAATTAAAACAAGACAAATTTTCACAGCAGTTCACTGGGAGACTTATTTAACAAGAGAATTAGGATCATTTAACCCATGAGAAAGTCAATCTTTATGAAAGATCAAGTGTCAGAGCAGCAAGACTCGCTGTTGTACGGAACAAAGACTTCCCTCTCATTTTCTATCATGCACCACCTCCCCCCCCCCCAATGAAATACATTTAAGGCTTTACAAAATTGTGTTGCCCAAACTCAAGCTAGATTTGGAAAGCCTGTCTTATTGACCTTGGGGAGTAAAGTTCCATGGTAGGCAAGACAACAGGAAAATAAAGCCTTGTACTCAGTGCTCAAAAATTAAACAAACAACTTGCTTTGTCTTTAAAGACCAGACAAGATCATATTTCAAGTGGATATTCTGACCCTGCGCCACAATTTCTCAGCCAGGAAAAGAAACCACACCCCCAACTTCCCCACTGAACTTTAAGAACAAGTGATCAAAATCAGTGGCCCCCAACCTCCGGGCCGCCGACCGATACTGGGCCGCGAAGAATGCAGGGGTGCAGTGGTGGCTGGAATGCACCCAGCACATCTTTAAGAAAAAAGCCGAAATAAACAAGCTAATCAATTAGCTGCCACCCGGCACGTAAATGTTGGCCCAGATCAGAGGTGACACAATTGGCAATTGCCTCTGATCTGGACCGATATTTACTTGCTGGGCAGCACCTAATTAATTAGCTTGTTTATTTCGGCTTTTTTCTTAAAGATGTGCTGGGTGCATTCCGACTACTGCTTCGCGGCAATGTATCGGTCCGCAGCCCGGAAGTTGGGGACCACTGATCAAAATGAAATAGAAACTCACTACTGCACAGTCCAAGGAACTGCCAGTATACAAGGTTATAAAGAGAGCTTTTGGCACATTGCCATAGCATTGAGTACAGGAGTTGGGATTTAAGTGGAAGTTGTACGAGACATTGGTGAGGCATAATTTGGAATATTGTGTGCAGCTCTGGTTACCAACATGCAGGAAATACAATAAAATTGAAAGCATACAGGGAAAACTTACAAGGATGCTGCCAGTTATTTTCTAGAGCATACGAGAACGAGGGGAAATTTGACAGAAGGTATACAAAATTTGAGTATAGATAAGGTAAGCGCAGACAGGCTTTTTCCACTGCCAGACTGGAACTAGAGATCATTGGTTAAGGGTGAAAGGTGAAATATTTAAGGGGAACTTCACCCAGATGGAGGCGACAGTGTGGAATGAGCTCTCAGCAGAAACGAATGTGGGTTCGATTTGAACATTCAGGAGAAACTTGGATAAATAAATTGATGGGCTATGGTTCAAGTTCAGGTTCAGACTGAAGGGATTTAGGCACAATAATAGTTTGGCATGGACTAGATGGGCCTGTTTCTGTTCTGTGGTGGTCTATGACTTTTAAGACTAACCCTGACGCAGGAATTGACCACAGTTATAGTTGTCTCAATATTTAACCAGCTTCTGCTTGAAGCAGGCTGAAGCTTTTTTAAAAAAAAAGAAAACATTAGCATTGTAGAAGTCAGCTAGCATTTACACTCACCTTATGTTGTGTCACCACTTGAAGTATGAAGAGCAACAACTGCTCAACATCAATGTGTGGTACCAAAGTCAGTACCAGCTGACTGGAGAGCACTCAGACCACGCTGTCTCTCCAGGGAGCAACTCCATTACATCCACTTTCACATTTTCTTGGAATTTATTCTCACATACAATCAACTCCTGATCGTCTTTGCCATGAACCTATTAGGGAAGGTTACAGTAGCCAACTAATCTACAAAATTATGGCAGGAATCTCACACGACCAGCGTGAAGTGTGCATGGCCCTTAGTATAATCAAAATCACTCCCAGTTCCTTGGGGCAACAGCTCTACCTGCTGTAACATCTCATGAACGGGCATTCTAACAATGGCTTGACAGTCAATACTTCAAAGCAAACCCAAAGAGACAATGTGATGCCCAGCTCTTGTATCGGCATTGCAACCTACCACAGCTTTCTTCGTCTCCACCATTATCACAATCTTGTTCACCATCACATCTCCAGGACACAGGGATACACTGAGTAGATCCGGGGTTGCAGCTGATTTCATTGACATGGCAAGTTCTCATGTCTATAGAGTATTAAAAAAAACTATCAACAGGAAATAAATTTTAAAAGTGCAGGCAAAATAAAGAAGTGTGTTATACAAACCAATATTATCTAAGTCCTCAATTAAAAAGATTTGCAAAACATTCCATTGGTCAGGCAGCACCTGCAGAGACAAACTTGACATTTCTGATATAACATCTTTTAGAACCCTTTACAGTCAATGACAGCTTGGAAACAGGCCCTTTAGTCAGTTGTTTTTAAACACTAGTGCTATTCCAGCCAATTTTATTCTCCACACATTTCCATCCCCCTACTCAGAACGTAACATTTATTTACACACCAGTTAATCTGTGCAGTCACGAGGGAGAACGCAAGACTCCATGGAAAGGTCAGGCTGATCCCTGGTTGAAGGTGTGGCTCTATACTGGTGATAGTCTTTCATTCTCTCTCTCCCTCCCTCCCTCCCTCACCTTCAGGTTTCAGGACTGCAGTACAAGTCAGTCTTCCCTGCTATGGTGGAACACAGTTAATGACACCTACACAGCAGCCTGATTTGCATTATAATGGCCCATACAAGACATGCTGCAGAAGGTCACATTAGCAACTAATCCAATTTTAAACACCCATAATGATAGAAGTGTACAAGTATTGCCAACATTTAACGTTTCGGCATTGAAGTATCCAGTTCCAAATGAGAATCCCCAAATGTATTAGAACCGAGTTTCATGAACCAGTTTAGAGCAGAAACACTAACCCAAGTTGTTGAAATTCCAGACCAGAGATTGAAGTTGAGCCTCAATCCAGAGTTGACTATGACTACATCCCCAGATCTAGTAGATTCAGCTCAATACTCACGACACACTTCTGGACTTTCATCTGATCCATCCTCACAGTCAGCATCCCCATCACATTGCCACCTTCCAGGCACACAATGTCCATCACGGCATGTGAAGTCAGAACTACCACATGTTTTTTTAGCTATGGAAACAGAATCCAGATTAGCACAAAACCCTGGGAGGATTAAACGTGCAAATGTTCTTTAAACAACTGGATTATGCCAAAGTCACCTGTTTGTACACAAGGAACTCCATGGAAGTTTGGTGAAAACCTAGGTTTTCACACCTTGGGGAAGATTTTTAAAGGTGCAATTAAAAAGTATTTAGTCTGTTAGTGCTCTTCCTTGTTCTTAGATTTCAGTTGGGGAGGGATTGTGATTCACTTGCAATCCATTTGAATCAGTTATCAATGCAATACTGCTCACTGGCTACCAGTAGTACCTTGAAGGGAACTGCATCCAATACAAAGCATTCCATATTAGACAAGAAACATGTGCATTGACTTCAGGTAATTTTAGGAAAGATTTATTTAAATTAGTACTCAAATCAGTGTTAAGTAAATTACAAAACTGCAGGCAAACTATGGATTCTGTAAGTAACCCTTGCATGAAATTCAAGAGGTTAAATATCCAAAGTTCTTAAATACACCAGTGGGTGATTTGTAAAACCAATCAAGATATTCAAGATCAGCAATTAAAATTAGGCATTTAAAGAAACCACCCTAATCAGTATTAGAATATAACCCCTATTGCATGGAGAAATCAGCAGTGACTTATAGAAAACAGGAGTTGTCATGTTGATGACCAGGTCATCTGTTTGATATAGTGACTACCTTACTCCTTTAACGATTTTGTTTCGTGCAAACCATGATAATTTCATTAATTTACCACATTTTCCTTGCCACAGTAATTATTTACAACTTCTCAGATTCAGACCTTCCACTGCAACAATCACCTTCAATCTTAACCCACCTTCAGTTCTTTCTGCAAGTTACCAACTCCGAGTTGCAGAGTCTAGGTTTGCAAATCATCATTTCAGATACTCATCCTGTACCAGTCACTTTTCATCATTTATTGCTGCTGTTTTACACATTTATACTACTGTGTATTTTATTGTAACAGAGCAGGAGATCACAGATAGAGTTGGAGACACTTGCTTATTAGTAACTTAGCAAAGGCCAATAAAAAGAAACAAGGTGCACGTGGAGCAGCTATTGTGGGAGTGGGCCAGTGTGAGAGTGGGGGCTATAGCAAGAACAGGCAGAGGCTCCAAGTTTCCAGTATTTCTTTTCTCCCTTTGTCTATTAGTATACAACTAATGCATCAAGAATAGATCCAGGGCTAATGGCATGTTCTTTGTGTGAGATGTGGCTACTCTGGGAGACTTCCAGTCTCCGTGATACTACACACCCATAAAGTGCATCAAGCTACAACCCCTTAGAGACTGTGCCAAGGAACTGGAGCTGCACTTCTGGATTGGGTGCTGTGTAATGAAGCAGATTTTATTAGGGAGCTTAAGGTAAAGAACTATTAGGAAACAGTGATCATATGACAGAACTTACTCTGCAATTTGAGGGAGGAGCTAAAGTCAGATGCATCAGTATTGTAGTAGAGCAAGGGAACTACACAGGCATCTGAGAAGGGTTGGTCAAAGTTGATTTGAGGGGCCCAGGGAAGACAGCAGAACAACGGCTAGAGTTTCTGGGAGCAACTCGAAAGGCACAGGGTAGGTACACTTCTGAGGTATTCTAAAAGGAGATGACAGCTGTGGCTGACAAGGGAAGTCAAAGCCAACACAAAGGTTGCAGATGACACAAAGGTTGCTGGTGTTGTAGATAGTGTAGAGGAAAAAACACGCAAAATCTGGCTGGCAGGCCTGACTGCAGCTAAGAAGATTGTAGTCCAGCGTTGGAAACCTCCCCATGATATTTCAAATACTCACTGGCTTCAGAGCTTTTTGGACATTTCTTACCTGGAACTTTCATCAGCAAGAGTAAATGATGCACAACCAAACAAAATATTAATGTGGACAAATTTGATATCTAACTTAAAAGATCTTTTGTTAAAATAGGAACGCTTTGTCTGTGTATGTACTACTATTCAGTTGATTGGTAGAGGGGAGAGGGGTGGGGGGAGAGAGGGGTGGAGGGGATGGTAATGAAGGTTGGGGGTTCGCTGGGTTAAACAGTCAAGTGTAATTGGCAACTGGTTGTATTGAATGTAATTTGTTGGTGTTGCAATAAATAATTAATAATTTAAAAAAAGATAGTGTAGAGGATTGTCGAAAATTGCAGAGAGACATTGATAGGTGCAGAAGTGGGCTGAAAAGTGGCAGATGGAGTTCAAACCAGAGAAGTGTGAGGTTGTACACTTTGGAAGGACAAGCTCCAAGGCAGAGTACAAAGTAAATTGGCAGGATACCTGGTAGTGTGGAGGAGCAGAGGGATCTGGGGGTACATGTCCACAGATCCCTGAATGTTGCCTCACAGGTAGATAGGGTAGTTAAGAAAGCTTATGGGGTGTTAGCTTTCATAAGTCGAGGGATAGAGTTTAAGAGTCGTGAGGTAATGATGCAGCTCTATAAAACTCTGGTTAGGCCACACTTGGATTACTGTGTCCAATTCGGGTCGCCTCACTATAGGAAGGATGTGGAAGCATTGGATTAGATTAGATTATGAGGACATGCAGTCCTCTTTTATTGTCATTTAGTAATGCATGCATTATGATACAATGTTCCTCCAGTGTGATATCACAGAAACACAAGACAAACCAAGACTTAAAAAACTGACAAAAACCACATAATTATAACATATAGTTACAACAGTGCAAGCAATACCGTAATTTGATGAAGAACAGACCATGGGCACGGTAAAAAAAAAAGTCTCAAAGTCTCTCGAAAGTTCCATCATCTCACGCAGACTGTAGAAGGAAGAAAAAAAGCTCTCCCTGCCATGAACCTCCAGCGCCGCAAACTTGCCGATGCAGCACCCTGGAAGCACCCGAACACAGCCGACTCTTGAGTCCGTCTGAAAACCTCGAGCCTCCGATCAGCCCTCCGACACCGAGCACCAAGCACCATCTCTGCCTAGCGCTTTGACCCGGGCCCGGCAACAAGCAAAGCCGAGGATTTGGGGCCTTCCCCTCCGGAGATTCTCGATCGCACAGTAGCAGCGGCAGTGAAGCAGGCATTTCAGAAGTTTCTCCAGATGTTCCTCTATGCTTCTTACATCTACCTCCATCAAATCAGGATTGGCATGGTACCTACTTAACAAATACGATATCATTTTGGAGCGGCCGCACGCGCTGCGTCGCACCGCCACCTTCTCCTCCCTTCAAGGATACAGAGGAGATTTACCAGGATGCTGCCTGGTTTAGAGAGTATGCATTATGATCAGAGATTAAGGGAGCTAGGGCTTTACTCTTTGGAGAGAAGGAGGATGAGAGGAGACAGGATAGAGGTGTACAAGATATTAAAAGGAATAGATAGAGTGGATAGCCAGCGCCTCTTCCCCAGGGCACCATTGCTCAGCACAAGAGGACATGGCTTTAACGTAAGGGGTGGGAAGTTCAAGGGGGATATTAGAGGAAGGTTTTTCACTCAGATAATGGTTGGTGGTGGAATGCCCTGCCTGAGTCAGTGGTGGAGGCAGATACACTAGTGAAATTTAAGAGACTACTAGACAGGTATATGGAGGAATTTAAGGTGGGGGCTTACATGGGAGGCAGGGTTTGAGGGTCGGCACAACAATGTGGGCCGAAGGGCCTATACTGTGCTGTACTATTCTATGTTCTATAAAAGCTAAAGAGGGCAAATAACAGAACAAAAATTAGTGGGAAGGTAGAGGATTGGGATGCTTTAAAAAGAAAACTAACAGAAGCCAACAAGAAAAAGCCAGAGAGAAAAGATGAAATATGAAGGCAAGTTACCCAAGATATCACAAGTTTTTTCCCCCCAGATAGATAGATACAAGTCAAAATAAAAGAGTAGGAGGAGAGTGGATACCATCCTGCTGGAAAATTACACTGAAGGGGTAGAATGGCAAACACTGAAATGGCAGACAAACTTAATAAGCATTTTACATCAGTGGAAGACTCGCAGTGTGCCAGAAATTTCAGAGTGTCAGGGAGCAGAGGAGAGTGTAATTGCTATTACTAAAGTGAAGGTGCTTGGAAGCTGAAAGGTCTGAAGGTAGATAAGTGACCTGCACCAAGTGGACTACACTCTAAGATTCTGAAAGAGGTGGCTGAAGAGATTGTGGAGGCATTAGTAATGATCTTTCAAGAATCACTAGATCCTGGAATTATTCCAGAGGATTGGAAAATTGCAAATGTCACTCCACTCTTCAAGAAGGGAGACCGGCAGAAGAAAGTGAAGCTGAAACCTTGCCCAACAAATTTGCTTGAATTCTTTGAGAAAATAACAGGCAGAAAAGACAAAGGAAAGTCAGTGGATGTTGTTTACTTGGATTTTCAGAAGGCCTTTGACAACGTGCCACACAAGAGGGTGCTTAACAAGATAAGAGCCCGTAATATTATGGGGAAAAATACCACCATGGATAGAAGGTTGGCTAACTGGCAGGAGGCAATTTCAGAATAAAGGGGACCCTATTCTGGTTGAATGCAAATGACTACTGGCGTTCTGCAGGAGTCATTATTGGGACAGCTTGTTTTCATATTATGTCATTGATTTGGATGACCGAATTAAATGCTTTATGATGAAGTTTACTAATGATACCAAGATAGTGGAGGGGCAGGTAGTGTTGAGGAAGCAGGGAGCTTGCAGAAGGGCTTAAAGTTCAAAGTTCAAAATACATTATCAATGTATACAATATACAGTCTTGAGATTAGTCTCCTTACAGGTAGCCACAAAAAGAAACCCAATCGAACCCATTTAAAAAAAAAAGCCCGTCAAACACCCAAAGTGCAGTTAAAAAAACAAATTTGTGCAAACAACAAAAGCAAGCAAGTAACATTAAGAACTGAAGTTCACGGAGGTGAGTCCACAGCCATGACGCCAGTCATCACTGCAAGCAATTCAGGAGCCTGTCTGTTGCAGGCCATAGCTTCAGCTGAGTACAGGGACAAGTAAACCTCATGGAGCAACGAGCCTTACCCTGGCCCAACCCTCGCCTTCAGCCTCAACACTGACCTTTTCAATCTGGCCCGATGCTTAAATCAGCCAAACAGCAGGTTGTTCCCTGCACTCAGACCTGGGCCTTGCCACTTCAATATGCTCTCGGGCCCAGAGCCTGCCGCCTCAATTTTGTTCATACCCAATCTAGCCCAGTGCTCAAAACAGTCAAACTTCAGCTTATTCCTCACTCTAGCCTAGCCCCACCTCCTCAACACCACCTCCCCTCAGCTCTACCATTTTGAATCACTTCCAAGTCCACTCCTGCAGCCAAACATTGGCTCATTCCCCGCTCTCGGGCCCAGGCTCTGCCACCGCCACTTGGCCCACATACACCACACCGCAACCATCCTGCGTCTTTGAGACTTCAGCTCACACTGCAAAAGTGCCAGGTTGTACAGGTGGTTCAAAAGCTCATCTCCAAAAGGGAAGATACGGGCTATTGATTGCAGTGATGGCTTTCAAGAAAAAGGGTGATTAATGATGTATTTAATAGTTGTGCTTGCTGTCAGTAATCTGCGCTGCTGAAAGCTCAGTAACATCTCAAACAGGAAGTTTGGACTTGGATTGGGAGAATGGGCAAAGTGGCAGAAAGAATAGTGTCAAGAAGTGTATGGTCATGCACTTTGGTAGAAAGCGTAAAGTTGTAGACTACTTCTAAACAGGGAGAAAATAAAATTCAGAGGAGCAAAGGGACTTGGGAGTCCTTGGAAAAAGATTCCCTAAAGGTTAACTTGCAGCTTCAGTCAGTGGTGAGGAAGGCAAATGCAATGTTGATGTTCATTCCGAGAGAACTAGAATACAAGAGCAAGGATGAAATGCTGAGGCTTTAAGGCATTGGTCAGACCGCACTTGGAGCATTGTGAACAGTTTTGGGCCCTTTATCCAAAAAAGGATGTGCTGGCATTGCAGAGTCCAGAGGTGGTTCAGGAGAATGATTCTGCAATGAAAGGGTTAACGTATGAGGACTGTTTGATGGCTCTGGGTCTGTACTTGCTAGAGTTTAGAAGAACAAGGGGGATGTAATTAAACCTTTTTGAATATTGAAAGGGCTAGATAGAGTGGATACAGAGAGGATGTTTCCTATACAGGGGGAGTCTCAGACCAGAAGACAGCCTCAGAATAGAGGCATGTCCATGAGAACAAAAACGAGGAGGAATTTCTTTAGCCAGAGAATGGTTAATCTGTAGAATTGTTTGACGGACCGCTGTGGAGGCCAAGTCATTGTTAAAGTGGAGGTTAATAGGTTCTTCATTAGGAATAATAATGAGTCTTGATGGAATAGCAGAGCAGATGCGATGGGCCGAACAGTCTAATTCTGCTGCTACGTCTTAGTGCCAGTAACATTATACTGCCTTATATCAACGTGTACCTTGCATTTTATGTCAACCCGTCAATCTGCAGGCCACGCGACACGGACTTTTGCTAATATTATTTTGTGACGCATGTCTTGGATTGTAACTACAAGAGCTGCATGTGACTATATGTACCATGTTTTGCACTTTGGCCCTACAGGAACGTTATTTTGTTTAGTTGTTATACATGCATAGGGTTGAATAACAATCAACATGAACTTTAGTATTAGTTTTGTATTAAAAGGATCAGTTTGCACAGAACAAACATTAGAATATCAATAGCTTCAAACTGAGAGCCTCAATACTATGGTCAGCACAAAAAGTGAACCACTCGTTTACAGACTTACCACAGGAACTTTCGTCACTTCCATCACTACAATCATCATCACCATCACATTTCCACACCATGGGGATGCAACGACCATTTCTGCACTGAAACTGAGATGCCTCGCAGGATACTTTAGAGCCTTGTAAGAAAAGTTACACACTATAATTAAACATTTAATTCAACGAATACAAGTGCTAGCCTTTGCATTAATTTTTGTACCGCAGGCCACTTGATCACTTAATTGTTGCTCATTTTAATGCACTTAAATTCTTAATAACTAGGCATTATTCATAAACTTGTGGATTCGCTGATAAAAGCTCATTTGCATTTAGACATGCTCTATATAACAAATGCAAGTACAGAAAGGAAATTAATTCTTATTAACTGGTAGTTAATCTCAAAGTGGCTCTAGAACATGCTGACAGCTCCTAACAACCCCGGAAATTGGGGTCCGCTTGCAGCAAGCACCATATAGTAATCAGTTGGCAATGCAACTAAATTGCAGCTTTGCCAGTCAGTTCCATAATGTGCCAAGGGGACAGAAACACTGACCTCATCCATTTTGTGTTAGCATTAGTGGAATCCCTCATTTGGAGGCAACATTATATCCATTAGAAGTTACAATGAATTAAGACAAATTTGTTTTGAATTGAATTGACTTGTTACTTACATCCTCCCCCCACACAAGGAGCAAAAATCTTTACGTTTCGTCTCCGTCTAAATATGTAATTTGTAATAAATAGTATGTACAACAGGACAGTCAATATAGCATAGAAATACAGTTGTATCAGCGTTTTACACCTAACATGAAAGAAGATGTTTAGAAATAATGGAAGAAGTGAGCCATTAGATTAATGGGGCAGGGACCATGCTGCAATTTGGTTATTGCTTGCCCACTACACCACCCCAAATATGCCAGAGCAAGACCAACAAGGCACTGTAACCCAGTTCTCAAAGAGTAGCACTATACACATCCTGCAAGCACCTAACATGACATGGGTTGGCTCCAGCTCGACCAGGCCAGACGCCCAACAGATTTGGTCACTTTAAGGCAACAGAAGGGAAATAAACTGGTAGACGGGCATCAGGAAATTGTGGCAAATGAAATTCAAAATGGAGATTGGCAAAGTTATTAGCTACCAACTGTCTGGAGCTGCAAAAAATGAAAACCAGAAATGAGACATAGCACAATAAATGTGATAAGTCAGTGCTAGAAACTCAGGTTATGTTGAAGCAAACTGTAGCTTTAAAAACTTTAAAAGCTAGCTCGTTCTAGTACAGCCTAGGAAAGCCAAATTCAATAGTTTTACTTAAAATAGTTCAAATAACTACTGTGTTTCAAAGGATTGGGTCCATTGGCATACTGAAAGAAGGTTAAAGCCAGAGAAGAGGGAGAGTTAAAGCAGTTATCCTTGCAGACTGAGGTGTTCTAAGAAATAGCACCACTTTGGTTTCAGACCTATTCCAAACCACTGCCAGTGGGGTTTCTATTGATACTACAGGTTAAGTACCCCCTTATCCAAAATTCCACAATCCAAAAACCTCTGAAATCTGAAATTTTTGAGTGCTGGACATGGTGTTGCAAATGGAAAATACTGTACCACAAGGCACTGGGAAGGTTAACCACCGATGCGCAGGTCTCTGCACATTAGACAGTTCTGAAAAGTGACTTCACATGTAATGAACAGAAGTTAATGAAAACAGTTTCAAAAAAAACTGCACAAGATGAAAAATTAAGATCTTGATCGTGTATTGGAAGTATAGATTTAACAGTAGAGTGAACATATGCCACTTAACAGTATGCTGTTCATGTAACGAGCAAAGTTCTATCACAATGAACTGAAAATTGAAAATACTTGTGAATATTCAGCAGGCTGGATGCAGAAATTTAAAAGACATGGCATTAAATTTTTAAAGATTTTAAAAATCTTTTAAAGCTAAAGCGCTGCTGATCATGAAGATACGGAAACTCATTGATCATGGTAAACTCATCATTACTGATTAAAATTGAACACCAGAACAAGTCTACAGTTATCTTGACTATACTTCTTCCCACTGCTTCCTGCATCTCTGCCACAGCTGGTGTCCTTACCTACCATCCCATGAGCCTCTGTGTCCAACACACCATTCTCTGCAACTTCCACAATTGGAATCCTACCACCAAACATCTTTATCTCCTCCCCTCTCCCCCCCCCCCACTGGCACTTATCCCTGCAAACAGCCAAAGTTCCACATCTTCCCATTCACCTCCTCCCTCACCTCCATTCAGGGCACCAAACAGTCCTTCCAGGTGAGGCAACACTTCACCTGAAAATCTTCTGAGGTTGTCTATTGTGTCCAGTGCTCAATGCGACCTCCTATACATTGGTGAGATGTGTCGTAAATTGGGGGACTGCTTCATCGAGCGCCTCTGCTCCATCTGCCAAGTTATCTTCTCTATATCTTCGCCAAACATTTTAATTCCAATTCCATTTCTGACATGCAATCCATGGTCTCCTTGTGCCAAGATGAAGCCACCATCAGGGTGAAGGAGCAACATCTTATATTCCATCTGAATAGCCTCCAACCTGATGGCATGAATATCGATTTCACCGACTAGTTACAAAAAAACACAACTCCCTCTCCCTTCCCTGTTCTTCCATTCCCCACTCTGGCCTCTTACCTCCTCCCACCTGCGTCCCCATCCTCGTTCCCTTTCCCCTCTCTTATTAGATTCTTTCCTCTTCAGACCTTTAACTGTCCAAACCACGTTACTTCACCTGTCACCTTCTAGCCACCCTCCTTCCCCTTGTAGACGTAAATTTTCTGGATCAAATAACAACAGCACAAAAAGATCATTACTTATCTTTTCACCCGTTTATTTCTTCGAGCTCAGCCGGCGAGTGAACTTGGACCCGACATCAGGGAGAGAAACGCTCTCATCTCGCCGGCCGTTCTACAAGTTCACTGCCTGATGTCAGAATTGTCAGAAGTTACAAGGTCACTGATACAAAAGAACAATCAGTTTGATAAGCATTCCAGCCAAGTCAATGGACTATTGATACAAAAGAACAGTCAGCTTGATAGACACTCCAGCCACCTTAATTAAAGAAGGGAATGTCCTACCTGGTTTCTTGGAACCACAACTTAATTACAAAGATAAAAACATCTGTCAAATTTATGCTTTAATTAAGAAAGGAATGTCCTGTCTAATTTCCATCAGGTACTGCCTTTCGTCAAAATCAAAAGGTGTGAAAAACCAGAAGACATCTTATGTGGATCTGGATGAACTTTAACCCTTATCTTGCTCCAAAGAAAGCAGTTGTGAGATATTATTCAAACACACTGCAGTCACAGACATAGTCAGTACTTAACCCATTGTTTACTGGAATCTGAGAATCCCCCATTCCCTTAAACTTTACCACCTTCACTCCACCTTTTTAATTCTGGCACCCTCTCCCTTACTTTGCAATCTTGACGGGTCTCAGCCTGAAACATCAACTGTTTATTCATTTCCATAGATGATGTTCCTCCAGTATTTTATGTGTGCTGCTTTAGATTTCCAACATCTACAGAATTTCTCGTGCTTGCAAGTCTACAACTAATTGTTTTTATACTTTACATATAGCAGAACCCAAGTAAAACACAAATACTGTGATCTTTTAATCTAAACTCAGCATTGTAGGTGGAGACTGAAAGCTTGCTGCTGTTGTGACCCTGCACACATTATAATTTCGTTATTAACAGTATACAATAATTTTTAACCATTAAGTAAATGTGTGATGAACAAGTCTCAGACAAAGACTAGTTACTGGTAGCATGCAAATTCAGAGTTGGAAATGGTGATCTGAAGCCATCTCATTATATATTCCAAAATCCAAAAAAAAATTATCCAAAACACTTTATGCCCCCAAGCATTTCAGAGATAATGGGTACTCAACCTGTACTTCCTAACCAGAGATATTTCTTGGCTGGTCCTTTCCATGTTTCTCACTTTTACATGGTCTGCCCAAAACATCCAAGTTTCATGACATATTGGTCATTTGTGCAAGACCAGGGTGAGCTACCTCAACAACTATTGCTCGCATCTGCTGTGACGAAGCACTTTGAGGGATAGTCATGGCTCAAATTTACTGCCCAAACAGGGACCTGGAGCTGCTGTAATTTGCCCTCCACCCCAACAGATCTATAGCCGACAAAAATCTGACTTGCTTTCCATTCAGCCTTGAATCATCTGAACAACAGTATCTACATTAGGCAATCGACTACAGCTTGCTATTCAACACCATCACCCCCTCAGTACTCAAAAAGCTTCAAACTCTGGGACTGGGACACACACACACACACACACACACACACACCCTTGACTTCCTGAGAGAGCAGTCAGTGCCGATTGGTAATAACTTCTCTTCCCTGATAACACAGGCACACCTCAAGCACCGTGCTTCACCTACCATTCTACCTGTTACTGCACAGCCAGGCAAAGCTCAGACACCACCTGTAAGTTTGCTGTTGACACCACTGCTGCTGGCAGAATCTCAGATGTCAGTTGCGGGGTGTACAGGGGTGAGATACAGCAGCTGATTGAATCAGGTCACAACCTTGCACTCAATGTCAGTAAGAGCAAGGAACTGACTGTGGACTTCAGGACAAGGAAGTCGGAAGAACACGAAAATCCTCAAGGGGTGAGAAGGGTAAGCAGATTCAGCACAGTACAAGCCCTTTGGCCCATAACGCTGTGCCAAACCCTTAACCTACTCCAAGGTCTAATCCTTTCCTCCCACATAGACACATGGATGATAGAAAAATGAAGAGTCTTAAATTTATATACACATTCTTTCTCTCTCTCCTTTTTCTCCCTCTGTCCCTCTGACTATACCCCTTCCCCATCCTCTGGGTTTTCCCCCCCTCCCCCTTTTCCTTCTCCCTGGGCCTCCTGCCCCATGATCCTCTGATATCCCTTTTGCCAATCACCTGTCCAGCTCTTGGCTCCATCCCTCCCCCTCCTGTCTTCTCCCATCATTTTGGATCTTCCCCCCCCCCACACACTTTCATATCTCTTACTAACTCTTCCTTCAGTTAGTCCTGATGGAGGGTCGTGGCCTGAAACGTCAACTGTACCTCTTCCTAGAGATGCTGCCTGGCCTGCTGCGTTCACCAGCAACTTTGATGTGTGTTGCTTGAATTTCCAGCATCTGCAGAATTCCTCGTGTTTAAGTCTTAAATATCTGTAATGTACCTACCTCCACCACTACAACTGACAGCATAAAAACACTTACTACTGACCTCCCCCCCCAGACATGCCTCCTATCACCTTAAAATTATATCTGTCCAGTATTCCCTAAATAACCTGCACATTTCCATCATGCATTCCCCCCTTTTCCCCCAGTAATCTGTTCCCAATTCGCACTCCCAAGTTCCTGTCTAATTGCATCACAATATTGTCTATTCCTATCCCTCCCCACACCTATGGCAAAGGTCAGGGAGTTGTGGTCACTCTGTCTCTGGTATAGTCACCCAGAGAGACCCGACACCTGAACAGGCTTGTTGTCTAGTACCAGATCTAGAATGGCCTGGCTAGCAAATTTCTACAGGTGCACAGTGGACAGCATTCTGACTGGTTGTATCACTACAATGTACGGAGGCTTCAATGCACAGTGTCGACAGAGGCTGCAGAGTGGCAACTCAACCAGCTCCATTATGATCACAAGCCTCCCTACCAGATCCGCCTCAGGGCGGCAGCATCCATCCTTAAGAAGCCTCTTCTCACTGCCACCATCAGCAAGGTACAGGAGCCTGAAGACCCACACCCAACATTTTCAGGAACAGCTAACGCACCACCATCAGGCTTCTAAACAGTCCATGAACACCATCTCCCCATTTCTGTTCTGCACTTTTTTTTTAAAAAATGGGAACTTACTGTATTTTTGTCTTCACTACTGCCACAAAACAAATTTTACAGTATCAGTGATAATAAACCTGATACTCATTTACAAACTTGGCCATCCCAACTGTACCCCCCACCCTGCGATTTAAGGACTTCTATTTGTTTCTCCAACACTTGCATATTTTTCTGGTCATCTACCCCACTCACCAGTGTTTTTTGGGGGGGGGGGGGAGAAAGAGAGCAGTTAGCACCTTCAGTTTGCTGCCAGCTTTATTCCTATTGCAACATTAATGGGACTGCTCAATCCTCAGCTTCTGGACTACACTTCCACCTTCAGCCCTTCATGAAGTCCCCATATGAAAGACTGAAGGAACTTGCCTAAACTGCAGGAGAAGGACATGATGGACACAGTGGGGTGGTTCCCTGAGCAGACTGTCCAGTTCATCTGGCAGAACGCCTCATCACCAGATCTTACCAACAGGCACCAGGACCTCGCCTGGCTGGTGGTGAGAGGGGCCCTCCCAGTCAGATCCCTCCTGTACGCCCAGAACATCATCTCCGCAGCCCACTGCCCACGGGAGGACTGCAGTGCGGAGGAGTCTGTGACCCACCTCTTGGCAGACTGTCAGTTCGCAGATAGGGTGTGGAGGAGGATGGACGGGCTAGCGTCACATTTCATCCCCAGCAGCTGCATAACAGAGGACTCTCTGATCTACGGGCCGTTCCTGGGGACGCACACGGAGACCAACATCCAGTGCTGCTGGCAGATCATCAACGCTCTTTGGTCGGCCCAAAACTTGATGATCTACCAGCACATGGAGACGTCCGTGGGAGAATGCTGCCGACTGACACATTCTCGGCTGCAGGAGTACGTGATGAAACTTGGTGCAGACACCGCAAGGGCCCGCTGGGGAAGGACCACAGTTTAGGGTTCTTCTCCTGTCGAGTGGGGGGGGGGGGTCAGGTGGTGGGGAGTATACCTCTCAACAATGGTGTGGGACAGTGAACCAACGGAGTGCCACATGGGTGGCCAAAAGTATGTATATGTAGAGACTATAATGGAAACGTATGTAAAGGACTGAGAGTCATTGAATGGTTTATTGTAAATAATTTTATTTTTGAATAATTTGAAATAAAAAACTGCCCGAAAGCAGCAAGAATTGACCTTTAACCCCTTCCACAATCTGGAAATGGGAAACAGTTCTGGCAGGTCAAGCAGCTGCTCAGTTGAGAAGTGCATGGAGAATCATTGCCTGCAAAATGGTTATTCATTTGACAAGGGGAAAGCTTCCATTTGTCTTTATCAATTCCTTAGCTATTGCCCTTAGGTTGCCGGCACTGTTCATATGCAATAAAAACTCAATTTTTTCAAGTGTCATTATAATCCTCAGCAACTTCAAAATAATCAGCCTTTCTTTATACCGTCAATCACGTGGGAATAGAGTTAATTGAGCAAGTGAACTTCTGTTTACAGCAGGAAAATGCTAAATAGTGGTCTAAGTACTCATTATTTGCAACCGGCACCGAAACAGTCAAATGGGGATGAAGATGGCCTAATTTACCTACAGCAATTGTATTCCGCAACAAAAGAATTGCCCAGGGGGCCGGTTGCGTCCGAGGAGCTGTTTGTGCAGAGTGCAAAAATATTAAAGTGAAGGTCATTAATTTTTTTTGGCAAATCTACAATGTAGTTCTTGCTTTAAGTGCCGTTTCGCGCGAAATGTGAATTCAGGGGCAGATGCCAAGCTGAAGTTTACGCACAGGCCATGCTGCAATAAAAAATCCCTGGAGGAAGTGCGGCACCGAGAGCTCCCATTGGACGCCTGGTACAACCCGCTGACCAATCGCTTTCAGAGGCGGGTCCGGGCTTCAAGGCATCAAATAACAGAAGCAGGAATTGAGTCCAACCCGGTAACCTTCACGGTGCCGCGTCCTGCTGCAAGTGGGACACCGCACTAGGACGGCATGTTCCGCCTCCCGGCCTGCGCCCCGTGCTGTATTGACCCATATCTCAAACTTTCACTCCAGCCAATACATCCAGGCCCTCAACCCTTTTATTTAAAGGGATAATCGCGACGCGTTTGAAGCTGCTATTACAAGGTCAAAAGTGAGACAAGCCTCAAGTTCAGGGCAAACGCTTAAAAGTTTAACGCTCCGATTTAGCCATCTACTGTTATCAAAAAGCAAACCATGCACAAAGCAAAACGAGACTCCACGCGTTGATATTACTTTAACTACACTCAGAAGTTGCTGAAAAGGCAGGAGGAGGGGCAAACTAGTTACAAGGTTTCCTTTACTCCCTTGCGCCTTCTGTGAAGCGAGACCTGAACGTGATCAACGGTACACCTACATCAAGTCCACTGTAATGACTTGAACATGTGCACTGGTTCATTCACGCCTTATACCTGCGACTACTAATTAGGAACCCAATCTATTCATTGGACATCGCAACGCTGGCGAGGGCTTGCATCATACCGCTCAGGTTAGGGAGCAGGCACACCTCATGGATTTGCCTTTTAGACTTGCTAAGTTTCCCGAATAACCAGGACGGACAATTCCAAGTTAAAAGAGAAGGTATAAACGTCAGCTGGTGTGACCCAATACAATAATGTGTACAGTACTAAGAAATACATTAAAATTCGAGCATCTTAATGTATGATTGAAATCAAGAAATTTTTAGAATGTTTTAGAAATGTATTTAAAATTAACATTTAATATGGTCTCGCGGTTGCCCATTTCAGTCCAGCAGTTATCAGTATCTTAATTATTCTAAAAGCTTTCCCGCACCATTATATGTAGCTTTTTTTAAAAAAAAGTAACAAGCAATTGTTAGTCAAAAGTAAACGAACGCAAGAAATGTGTACAAGCCCTCGAGACTGTTACAACAAAGACCATTTCAGATCTGTAGTCCGTCACCACAAATCACTCAACATTACAGCTTCAAAAGGGAACGTGAAAACAGCACGAACGGTTCAGATCCACTCGTTCATGCCAATTTCTAAAGACTATTCCTCCCTTCTGTGGATACGATACTGCCACCTGCGTCTTTACAGTACTGTAACCACCAGCTCAGCTCCGAGATAATGGAGTCACTTACCGCTTACTTGTCTGCACCGATAGGAACACGCTGCCAACAGCAGCAGAGCCACACGAACAGGAATCATCTCGCCGCCTTCCGCTGGCCGAAAGCTAGCCTTTGCTTTCTAATGGTAGGGGTTGTTAATATTAGGGGTGTATGTGTGTGGGAGTTTTTTTTAATCCCTCGTTCTATCGGCAAACAGAAGATAGACGGCCACGCCAGAATGACGCAGGGACGTGCTCTTATATCATCCTTAAATGCATTCCCTCTGCTCTCTGGAACAACTGGTTGGTCGGTGTGTGCCTCCTAACCTAATTACATAGTTAAATAACTGCATGGCAAATCCAGACTTGTCGATACTGCTGCTTGGAAACCGACTGATAATAATCGATTTAGCCGAACGTATTCCGTCCCCCGTACCTTTTCTCTTTTATCGGTTAATCGTTCTTAGTGCCAGTGTATAATGTACTTGGCGAAGGGGTTTTGCTATACGGTTTTACCTCACGGTCCTTCATCTGATTTCGTGCAGCTCGGAGGTAGGTAAAAGTAAAAAGTTTATCTGCATTCTGATAGTCCACCGGTTTGGCCAAGAGGAACGAAATTCTTTGTAACGACTACAATTATCTCATGTCTACCTAGGATTAGCAAAACCAGGCTGCATTGTCCATTCTATTTGATCTTGAGAGAGAGATAGAAAGCCATCTTCTGGAACCGCTGCAGCCTGTGTGAACGTGCTCCATTTTGCAACTGTACAGGTAAACTTCCAGATGATGAAGGAACAGCAACTGTGTGTTATCCAGGGATAAGGAAGTGACTGAAATTATGAAGTGTTCTGTTCTTTTTACCTTGACTTGGGTGGTAGAGGTTGTGGGTCTTATGAACAAACCTCAGGGAATTGTGGTCTGTCTTACCAAAGTTATGGACAGGCTTGTCAGTCCTGGATGCAGAGAATGTTTAGGTGTGGACTGGGGATGGGTACTCTTCTATACTTGACGAATAAGATCTTTTTGAATGTTGCTAGAGCTGCAGATGCCCAGGCAAGTGGAGAAGTCATCCTCTATATACTAATGTAGCTTGTAGGTAGTGGAATTAATCCAGGGAACCAAAAGGTAAACTTAGAAGGTTTCTACGTTATACACAAATTCTAAGCTGTTGTAGCCACATTATTTACTTAGCTGGTCCGTAAAGCTATTGCTAAATTATGACCCCCCCCCCACAGAGACACAGTGGTGCACAGAACAGAGATGCTGCTTCACAAACTCAGGTTCAGTCCTGACCTCTCATGTTAATTGTGTGGCATTTGCGTATTCTCTCTCTGACTGCGTTTCCCCAGGGTGCTCCAGTTTTTTTTTGTTTGTTTCACATTCCAAGATGTACAGGTTGGTAGATTAATTGGTGACTGTAAATTTCTTTTACTATGTTTGACTAGGGAGCCTAAGGTAAAGGAACCCTTAGGAGCCAGTGATCATAATATGATACAATTCACTATGTAGTTTGAGAGAGAGAGAGAAGATAAAGTCAGATCAGTATTATAGTGGAGTAAAGGGAATTAAAGAGGCATGAAAGAGGAGCTGGTCAAATTTGATTGGAAGGGAACAACTGCAAGGCTGATGGTAGAACAGCAACAACTGGAGTTTCTGGAGGCAATTCAGAAAGTGCAGATAGATGCATTCTAAAGATGAAGTATACTCAAGGGAGAATGAGGTGACTGTGGCTGACAAGAGAAGTCATAGACAGGATAAAAACAAAAGAGAGGGCATATAATATAGCAAAAATTAATGGGAAGGTAGAGGATTGGGAAGCATTTATTTAAAAAAAAGGAAAGCAACTAAAAAAGCAATAGGAGAGAAGAGATGAAATATGAAGGTAAGTTAGCCAATAATATCAAAGAGGTTACCAAAAGATTTTTCAGCAATATAAAGAGTAAAAGAGAGCCAAGAGTGGATATTGGGTCATTGAAAAATGATGCTGGAGAGTTAATAATGAGGGACAAAGTAGTGGCAGATGAAGTTAATAATTATTTTGCTACAGTCTTCACTGTGAAAGACACTAGCAGTATGCCAGATTTTCAAGAGTGTCAGAGGGCAGAAATGAGTATTATTGAGAAGTTGCCTGAGAAGCTGAAAGGTCTGAAGGTAGATAAGTCATCAGGACCTGATAGACCAAACCCCAGGGTTCTGAAAGAAGTGAATCAAGAGATTGTGGGGGTATTAGTAATGATCTTTCAAGAATGACTTGATTTTAGAATGGTTCTGGAAGACTGGAAAATTGCAAATGTCACTCCACTCTTTTAAGGAAGGGAGGCAGAAGAAAGGAAATTTTAGGTCAGTTAGCCTGATATCCATGGTTGGGAAAATGTTGCTGTGCATTATTGAGGTTTGGGGTACTCTAAGGCACATGATAAAGTAAGCCAAAGAGGGCATGGGGAAAATCTTGCCTGACAAATCTGCTGGAACCCTTTGAAGAAATAACAGGCAGAATAGACAAAGTAGAGTCAGCGAATATTGTTTACCTGGATTTTCAGAATGCCACACATGAGGCTGCTTAACAAGACAAGAGCCCACGATATTACAAGACAGATATTAGGATGGATAGAAGATTCGACGACTGGCAGGGGGCAGAGTTGGAATAAAGGGGGGCCCATTCTGATTGGCTTCCAGAGACTACTGGTGTGTGCAGGGGTTGGTATTGGGACTGCTTTTTTCACGTTATATGTCAGCAATTTCGATGACGGAATTGATGGTTTTGTGACTGAGTTTGCAAACGATACAAAGATTGGTGGAGGAGCAGGCAGTGTTGAGAAAGCAGGCTGTCTGCGGAAAGACCTGGATAGCTTGGGAGAATGGGCAAAGAAGTGGCAGATAGAATATAGTGTCGGAAAGTATAGTCAGGCACTTCGTTAGAAGGAATAAAGCTGTAGACTATTTTCTAAACTGGGAGCAAATTCAAAAATCAGCGGTGCAAAGGGACTTGGGGGTCCTTGTGCAGGATTCTCTAAAGTTTAACTTGCAGGTTGAGTCAGTGGTAAGGAAGGCAACTGCAATGTTAGCATGCATTTTGAGAGGACTAGAATACAAGAGCAAGGATGAGATGCTGAGGCTTTATAAGCATTGGTCAGACCATATGTGGAATATTGTGAGCAGTTTTGGGTCCCTTATCTAAGAAAAGATGTGGTGACATTGGTGAGGGCCCCAGAGGATGGTCATGAGAATGATTCCAGAAATGAAAGGGTTAACGTATGAGGAGCATTTGATGACTCTGGGCCTGTAGTTGCTGGAATTTAGAAGAATGGGAAGATCTCACTGAAACTTACTGAATTTTGAAAGGCTTAATTAGTGTGGATGCGGAGGGGATGTTTCCTATATTTAGTGAGCCTCTGAATAGAGGGAAGTCCATTTAGAACAGAGATGAGAAGGAATTTCTCATTGGAATTATTTGCTGTAGAAGGCTGTGGAGGCCAAGTCTTTGAGTACATTTAAGGTGGTGGTGGTTAGTAAGGGTGTCAAAGGTTACAGGAAGAAGGCGGGAGAATGGGGTTAGTAGGATAATAAATCAGCCGTGATGGAATAATGGAGCAGACTCAAATTGGGTGAGTGGCCTAATTCTGTTCCTATGTCTTTTGGTCTTGTGGTTTTATGTTGGTGGGTAGCAGAATCTGGTGGAGAGAGGTGGGGACTTGAGAACGTGGGGAGAATAAAATGAGTTGCAAGAGGAATAATGCATTGGTGCTACTTCATACACCCATGTCAGTTTCATCAACTTTGCATCTAACTTCCACCCTTCTCTCCAATTCACTTAAATTTCTTGTATTAAATTAAGCATCTTGGATTTCCAGCATTTGCAGATTTTCTTTTGTTTGTGCTTAAATTCACTTGGTCCATCTCTGCCATCTCCCTCTCCTTTCTCAATCTCTCTGCCTCCATCTCTGGAGACAAACTGTCAACCGACATCTTTTATAAACTTACTGATTCCCATGGTTACCTCTTCCCACCCTGACAGCTATATATTCACATTTTTCAGTTTCCTCTGCTCTGCTGCATCTTTTGCCAGATGAGGCTTTCCGTTCCAGGGCACTGGAGATATCCGCCATCTTCAAAGAAAGGGATTCTCCTCCGTCCACTATTAATGCTGCCCTCACCCGCATCTCCTCATTTCCCATACATCCACGCTCACTCCATCTTTCCACTGCCTTAACTGTAATATAGTTCCTCTCGTCCTTGCCTACCATCCCATAACCTCTGCATCCAACACATAATTCTCTACAACATCTGCCATCTCCAAAGGGATCCCATCACTAAACAAATCTTTACCTTCCACCCTATCCCCCCCCCCCAGCTTTCCGCAGGGATCACTTCCCCTGCAATTTCCTTGTCCATTCGTCCTTCCCTGCTAATCTCCCTCCCGTTGCAAGTGGCCTACACCTGCCCATATAGCTCCTCTCTCACCTACATTCAGGGCCCCACACAGTTCTTCCAGGTGAGGCAATATCTCACCTGCAAATCTGCTGGGGCTGTCTATTGTGTCTGGTAGTCCTAAAGCAGCCTTCCCCACATCGGTGAGATCTCCTGTAAATTGGGGAACAACTTCATCAAGCACCTTCCCAGAGGCCAAATGTTTTTATTCCCATTCTCATTCCACCATATCGATCCACGGCCTCCTTTTGTGCCAAATGAGGCCACCCTCAGGGTGGAGGAGCAACAGCTTTCATTCTGTCTGGGTAATCTCCAACCTGATGGCATGAGTAACGATTTCTCCTTCTGGTTTTAAAAATAAATCCCCCCTCCCTCCACTCTTCCTCTATTCCCCACTGTGACCTTTTACTTCCTCTCACCTGCCAATCACTGCCCTCCTCTCCCAGGTCCTTTCCTCCTTCCCTTTCTCCCATGGTCCACTCTCCTCTCCTATCAGATTCCTTCTCCAGCCCTTGACCTTTCCCACCAACCTGGCTTCACCTATCACAGGGGTCGGCAACCTTTTTGCCTCTGTGGGCCGGATCGCATAGTAATGAGTGGACGGTGGGCCAGATAAATGCCATAAAAAACTTGAAATATGGAAATTATCCATTTAAATACATCTAGTTATGTTTTGCCTCAAATTAATGAATAACGCATGCTAGAAAATCATTTGTGCTTAACCAAGGATGCCAGTTAGAAATCAAAGAACTCAGTTTAGTTGCAATTTATTTCAATCAAGGCATCTTTTGAATCTATTAAAAGGACACAAAGAATCTTTAAACATAAAACTTATGACATGAGATGCATTGAATGGTGGTAAATTAAGTATAATAAAAAAAATGTTAATGCAAACAGTCGATAAATCAATGTGAAAGTTGATGCTGTTTGTTGCTTGAAAGCTTCTCCATATTGGGTGTCAGACTTGTTGATGCCAAGAGCAAGACATTATTCAGATGGGCGTCAGTCAGTCTTGTTCTCAAGTGGTTCTCAGTGTGCTTCATTTTTGAAAATAATTGCTCACACAGATAAGTGCTGCCAAGCAATGATGCCATCTTTTTTGCATGGTCCACTAAGTTAGGATACTTCCCACTTGGATGAATATATTTTCTATTGAAGTCAAGCACTGCCACATCTTCAGAATGAAATTTGGATCTCAATATGTCGTCACACTGCATCTCAATCAATTCCATTTGAAAAATTTCTGATGCAGTGTCCACTTTTTGGGACAATACGTTTTGAGACTTCGTAGCTGGCACGGGTATTTCCGTTATTTTCACTGCTTTTCTTGGCAAAAAATGATGTTTGTTTTCCAAAACTAGCCTTCATTCGCTCAACTTCATCTTTTCTTGCTTGCCCAGTAAACTTTTTAAAATTTCCACTATGGCGGGTGTCATAATGTCGCCTGATACTTGCCACCTTCTTCACAGCAACATTTTCTAGGCAAATTGGTTTCCCACCTTGCTCGATGAAGAAGTAATCTAGTGTCCAAGTATCTTGGAAATTTCGGCACTCAGTATCTACCTTCCTGCGTTTTGCATTCATTGACATTGGAATTTTTTTCTTTGATTTTATTTTGAAACGTGAGTTATTCAACAAGTATTGTAGCACATGTAAATATCTGGATATTTAGTGTGGATTTCTTGTTAAAACACAGTGATGCTGTTTCTGTTTACAAATTTGAACGATCCCATCTGAAAACCTGTGCGTGCATGGAGAGTATCTAATACATATTAATAAGGTAGTCTGCCTTCCCGTCATTTGTATATACCAGTGTTTGGTTTGGAACAAAATGGAACCTGGAGCCAGTGTAACAAGACGCCGTGCATGTCCATCAGTGTTGTCGCGTGAAACACTCAGAATAAGGAAAAATCGCTCGTGGGCCGGATAAGCATAGTATCCCAATATTTGCTCGCGGGCCGGAGGTTGCCTACCCCCGGTCTATCACCTTCCAACTTGTCCTCCTTCTCCTTCCCCTCCCCCCAGCCTTTTTATTCTGGCACCTTCCCCCTTCCTTCTCAGTCCTGAAGAAGTGTTGACTGTTTGTTTATTCCTTATGCTGCTGCGTTCCTCCAGCATTTTGTGCATGTTGTGTAACCATGGATACCTTGAATTAGTGTAAATTGCATGGGATGAAGGGCTTATTTCCACGCTGTTATCCCTCTGATGATGCTATGACTCCGTGAAACCCTTCCACCTCCCCCAGAATGTTTCATGTACTGTATTGTTGTATTGTGTCAACGTTGTCTCATTTTTACTGTTTACTGTACCAGCAGTTATGGTCGAAATGACAATAAAAAGTGACTTGACTTGAGAATGCTCAAGCTGGAGATTTGAAATTGGAATCTGAAGGTGAGCTTGTGAGAGGTAAGGTCATTCAAGAGGTGGTTGAGCCTAAGGTATTGCCCTGAGGAACTCATAACCTCAAAAAATGATCGGCCTCGAAAAACCTCCATCAGTTTCCCTCCATATTCAGTGCATGAAATGTGACTCTGTGACCTTTTAGCACTCGTATTGCTTAACCTTGGTTACACAAATAGGAAGAGATAACATTGAACATACAGGTGACCCCAATTTATGTGCTTTGCCCAACTGTCATTTCCCTTGTAAAATTACAGTGAAGTAATTAGTATTCAGTGCAAAGGCAGACTAGTCATAATAAAAGGGAAGAGCCTCCCACCCGTGCTGATGTAAGGGATTATTCAATTATTCACAGATCTATTCTGGAATCATACGGGTCTGGAGCTCATTCCTTTCTGATGATAGAAATCCTGCAGTTAGAGTGCTGTGTTTGTTTCTTTACTTATAATGGGAGCTGTGATGGAATTCTCCTTGCATGCAGGGGTAAAGGGGATAAGGTAACTAAAAATGTGTAGAAGATCCCTGGCTAGGCGAGCTGAATACTGTGCCGGAGGGATACATTAATCTCTCTGGCTATGCATCTGGGGGCTATGGCCATGGTCTTTCAAGCCAGCTGAGCTGAAATAAGAAAGGTGGAAGGATAGTCTCACATTTGGAGGTCAAGTATGTTTGAGCCTGCAGAATATTTTCAAGGTGGAAGAGATAGTGTGAAGTGGTTTGTGAGAATATGGATATGAGGTTGTTGTTATCTTCTCTAATGCTGGCCACGACATCGTCTCCAAGTATCTGAATGGGGGGGGGGTTTAAGTAGACAAAAAGAGAAACGTATGAGTGAATGTGTGGCCAATAACGATAATTATGTGAGAGGGCTGTGTGTTTGTATATTATTGCTCATGGTGGCTGAAAATAGAAGCTGTTTCGAGTAAAGTTAATCAGGAATGTGCATTCAGTTAATCACTTCCTGCAGAGACTTCTGACAGCTTTACCGGCATTGATCTTTCTGACCATCTGGTCCCAGTGGCCATTATTAGAGTCTGGTTGGCATTCACCCAATCCCTTCCGCTAAGTCTTTGCGATGTCTGTTGATTAGTCAGGTTTGTTTTATCTTTCTCTGCTGCTATAACATGCTTCCCTAGATGCACAGTGACCTCCAATAGCTTTAGATCTCTAATAGTGATAGTATTCAGTATTCCTCTTTCAGGAGAAGTAGTCTGTGACTAATATCCTTATGAATGGTCTTGACCCAAGATGTCAACTTTCCATCTCTCTCCATAGATGCTGCCTGATCTGCTGAGTTCCTCCAGTACTTTGTGAGTTGCTCTAGATTTTCCAGCATCTGCAGACTTTCTTGTGTCTCCTTTCCACTGCAAAGTCTCTTCAAGGTACACCTACACTGAAGAAGATTTCCTTTTTGACAGGAGTTCTGTGTGATGTGCTCTCACTGCCCCCCCCCCCCCACCCTTGGTGATTACTGCTGCTCTTCGACTCTTTAACCATGTCCTCACCTGGACTCACTTCTACAGTCATGTGTCCTTCCTGGGCACTTGTCTCCACCATCGCATTGTGTTACCTGGCTTCCAGCTCTGTTTCCAGGCCTCCCAGTTTGTCTTCAGCAAGGATTCCATGTGTTTGTGTTCCACTGACAGCCCCTCTCTCTGCCTGTCCTTCCATGAGTCCTGATGAAGGCTCTCAACCCAAAATATCAACTGTCCATTTCCCTCTATAGATGCTACTTGACCTACTGAGTTCCTCCAACATTTTGTGTGTGGCTTCAGGTTTCCAGCATCCGCAGGTTTTCTTGTGTTTCCATAGCAAATGACAGTCAGTTTCTGCAGTTAAACTAACTATAATGAACTCTTGCATTTTACATGTGAAAATACGGAAAGGATCACAATCAACATCTGCACTGCACAAAGTACAAATGAAAGTCGTGCATGATCAGCATAAGGAGAATTATCAGAGATCCCCCACTAAGGGCCATTTTGGCTTAAGCTTTCACAGGCTACTGATGTACAATCTCTATAAAATACCCGATGCAATGTAAATAAATTTGAAGACTTTGATCTCAAAATCCATCAGGAGAAACATAAAACTTCATTATTTAATGCAGTCTTGAAGAGTAAGTTTGCTCTGACAATAGTACTTAAATCAAAATTAATGATATCTCAATGCCTAGAGCATAAAATGATTGCTGAAGAAGTGAAAAAATAATTTCATGGCAACAGCCATAAACAAATAATTTACTTATTACTTCTGTCTCCACTTGCCCATTGTCTTTATCTAGAAATAATATTCCAAATATACTGACACTTAATGAAGATCTTGTATCATATAAAGACCTTGGTTTGGACGGTCTTCTCTAAGAACATACTTCATCAAGTAGAAGAGAATATTGTGATTTTGGTCTACATTACCTCCTGTGTCCAATTCTGTGTCTTGATGACTATATATTGAATCAACATTCATAGTGCAAATGCAGCTTTGCATCGGCTGAGTTGTAGAATCATAGTAAAGTACAGCACGGAAACAGGCCATTCAGCCCATCTAGTCTATGCCAGACCATTTAAACTGTTTACTCCCATCAACCAGGACCACAGCCTTCCATACCCCTTTACATCCATGCACCTATCCAAATTTCTCTCAAACATTGAGACTGATATGTGTAAGAAACTACAGGTGCTGGGTATCTGAAGTTTAAAAAAAAGACAAAATACTGGAAATACCAGAGTGAGGAAAAGATAGAAAACAAATATGGTTTAAGTTCCAGAAGAGGAAGAGTAATAGGGAGAACATGAAGGATGGAGACCAGGAGAGACTGAACAATGGTGGTGGTGAAGACTTGTTAAATGCAGGTGGCTTGTTGGTGAGAGCTGTAAACAAAATAAAATGAACGAGGACAGGAAAACGATGACAATCAATGAAGGAACTGTGAGATACAGAGGGTAGCAATTGTTGTAAATCTGAAATAAAAGAGAATGCTGGAAATAGCCATTGGATTGGTCACCCAATCTGCATTTGGTTTCTCTGATGTATAGGAGACCATATTGTGAGCACAGAAACAGGTCTTTAGACCCATCTGGCTGATACTGACCCTTCCAACCTAGTCCCATGTGTCAGAGTTTCACCCATTAAACTTCTACAGCTATCCTATCCATGTACCGGTCCAATTATATTTCAAAAACACGCAGTGATGTTCACAAAATTGGAAAGTGTACAAGTACTGCTTCACTGACAGGAAATTAGAGTCCCCATACGGTAGGAGAGATGTTCTGTATCCTGCAGGAAGGTGCTGTGAGAAGGGAAATGGTTGATGAAGATGGAAGACGGAAGCATGATACCATAGAGTTAAAGAAAAGTACAGCATAGAAACAGGCCCTTCCGCCCATCCAGTCCATGCAGAACCATTTAAACTGCCTGCTTCCATCGACCTGCGCCGTGACCAATCCACGTACCAATCCAAAATTCTCTTAAACATTGAAATCAAGCTTGCATGGACTACCTGTGCTGGCAGCTCATTCCACACTCTCTGAGTGAAGGCCCTCTGAGTGAAGAATTTTCCCCTCATGTTCCCTTTAAACTTTTCAACTTTCACCCTTAACCCATGACCTCTGGTTGTAGTCCCACCCAACCTAGTGGAAAAGGCCTGCTTGCATTTACCCTATCTATACCCCTCACAATTTTATATACCTCCTATCAAATCTTCCAATCTTTGATGTTCCAAGGAATAAAATCCTAACCTATTCAATGGAGGGAACAGTCCCTTCAGAATGCTAAAAGAGAGGGAAAGTATGATTGGTAGAGGAATTGTAATGAAATTGGCAGAAATTGCAGGGGATGTTTTGTTGAATATGGAGATAGAGGGTTTGAATGTGAAGATAAGGGTAACCCTATCCTTCCTTCCAAGTGAAATGGTGATTCACTTTAATTTCTTCATACATTAACTGCCGTCAGTGCATTGAACACTGAGTGATTAAAAATTCTTGCAGGATCCATAGAAAACCCAGAAAAATGATTTAAGTTCCATTTATGCACGTCTGCAGCCCTTTCATCAGTTATTGTAGATGATTGAAACACTGCTTTGTCAATTCTATCTAAACGCAAGGTTGCGTTGATCTTTATCATTGCACAAAGGCAAACAAACAACTTGTTAGACTCAAACAACAGGAATTCTGCAGATGCTGGAAATTCAAGCAACATACATCAAAGTTGCTGGTGAATGCAGCAGGCCAAGCAGCATCTATAGGAAGAGGCGCAGTCGACGTTTCAGGCCGAGACCCTTCATCAGGACTAACTGAAGGAAGAGTGAGTAAGGGATTTGAAAGCGAGGGGGAGGGGGAGATGCAAAATGATAGGAGAAGACAGCTCTCGGCTCTATCCCTCCCCCTCCTGTCTTCTCCTATCATTTTGGATCTCCCCCTCCCCCTCCAGCTTTCAAATCCCTTACTCACTCTTCCTTCAGTTAGTCCTGACGAAGGGTCTCGTCCTGACGAAGGGTCTCGGCCTGAAACGTCGACTGCGCCTCTTCCTATAGATGCTGCTTGGCCTGCTGCGTTCACCAGCAACTTTGATGTATGTAACTTGTTAGACTTTTGATTGCAGCTGTATCTGCCTACTGACTTTTTTATGATTTGTGTACTACAGGAAGAATGTGGAACAGATGGTGTGCAGAAGAGATTCGCCAGGATGGTGCCTGGAATGGAAGGCTTTAGTTATAAAGAGAGAATAGATAGGTTGGGTTTATTCTTGGTGGAATTCAGGTGGTGAGAGGTGACCTTGTAGAGCTTCATAAAATAATGAGGGGCATCGATAAGGTAGATAGTGTTTTTGCTGGAGTTGGGTTCTCTGAGACAGGAGGGCATGGATTATGGTGGAGGGGAGAAATTTAAAGGAGATCTGAGGGTGGTGGTGGTAGGGAATGAGCTGCCGGAGGAAGTGATAGTGACAGATATACTTCTAATGTTAGAAAGGCATTTAGACAGGAGATGGGTGGACAGATATGAGCCTAATGCAGGCAAAATAGATTAGCATGGATAAGCATCATAGTCAGCATTGTAAAGTTTAGACTAAAGGGTCTGTTAACCACATATGGATTTGATATTTATGAGGTCTTCACTGACCATAAATTTGGACGTTTACAGCAGAAAAGAAAGTGATTCTTCTCTCAAGCCCATGCTACTTACAAACTCTGCTAAGGACAAAAAAAGTAATGGGGATTTCTACAACAGGGCTCTTCTCGCGTGAGAGGGAGGAAGAGGGAGAGAAAAAAAGACAGGAACTCATTGGTTGTCAGGCATACAGGAAAAACGATGCCCCTTAAAACACTCCTGCAAGGGGTTAGGAAATCCCACATGCTTTCCTGTCTGTTTTGTCACCCGGATCCTGCATCCACTTCAGAAATGAAGTAAAGTGAATTGTTTTGCAGGCATTACACACTTCAGCAAGAATTATGAAATTATTTGAAGAGCTTGGTGAATAATGATAATACAAAATAAGGGTTAAGATTAAGTTTGGGGGGGAAAGATATTATGTAATTGTGTTGTGAACTGAATAATGTTTGTTGATGTTCCTATTTCAGCTTGTGATCTGATTACTTATGTTTGGTTTATTGAAAATGAACAGTGAAATTACAATACAGAATGGCGTAAACAGATCGGATTCCCACATTGAATATGAAAATTGTTCTGCCCACGCATCCTGATGTGGATCTAGGGTAAGAGGCAGAAGTGAGTTGTGTAGGATTAAGAAACTAAGGCTTGAGACCACGAAGGGAAGATCTCTGAGGAAATGAAGCCCTTGATGGTCTTGGAGATGACAGCTTGGTCCTAACCTCTTTACCATGGATGTACCTATCCATCCACACAATCACCCTCCAAGTCCCCTCTACAAACACAATAATCAGTGTGATGACTGTGCTTTCAGATTGAACAAGGTTTCCTTCAGTTTCATTCATTAAAGTGGGATGGGATGGCTATGAGCCCAAGCTACAGTGGATACATGGAACAGTCCATGTTGTGCTTCTGTCTCTCGTAAAGAACTCGGCATTTTCATTGCATCCTGCACCTGTGTCCAACTGATCCATTTCTGAGTCTTCCATTCCCCATTTTCATCTCTCTGTTGCTATCTCAGCGTATAGGATATCCACAAACATCCATTACATGCCAACGTTCTCCCATTGCTTTATTGACAGTACTAGCTCCTGTAAGGACTCCATGCCATTCTCCCAGTTGCTCTTTCTCCATTGTATCTGCTCTGCTGATGAAACTTCCCACATGAGTGCCTCTTAACTATAGCTTTTCTCATTCCTTTTTTCTAATGGACATAGCCCTTGAATCTATCTCTACCTTGCCAAGGCACAGCGACAACTTGCGGATACCTCCTCATTTACCCCTCGATCATGACCCCACTAAGGAGCACCAGGCCATTGTCTCCCACACCATCACCGACTTTATCCGCTCAGGGGATTTCCCATCCACTGCTACCAACCTTACAGTTCCCACACCTCGCACTTCCCGTTTCTACCTCCTACCCAAGATCCACAAACCTGCCTGTCCTGGTAGCCCTATTGTCTCAGCTTGCTCCTGCCCCACCAAACTCGTTTCTGCATACCTCGACATGGTTTTATCCCCCCTTGTTCAATCCCTTCCTACCTATGTTCGACACCTCACGGTCTGAAACTTCTCGATGATTTTAAGTTCCCTGGCCCCCACCGCTTTATTTTCACCATGGATGTCCAGTCCCTATGTACTTCCATCCCCCATAAGGAGGGTCTCTAAGGTCTCCGCTTCTTTTTGGATTCCAGAACTAACCAGTTCTCCTCTACCACCACTCTGCTCTGTCGAGCAGAATTAGTCCTTACTCTTAATAATTTCTCTTTTGGCTCCTCCCACTTCCTCCAAACTAAAGGTGTAGCTATGGGCACCCGTATGGGTCCTAACTATGCCTGCCTTTTTGTTGGCTTTGTGGAACAATCTATGTTCCAAACCTATTCTGGTATCTGTCCCCCACTTTTCCTTCGCTACATCAACGACTGCATTGGCGCTGCTTCCTGCACACGTGCTGAGCTCGTTGACTTCATTAACTTTACCTCCAACTTTCACCCTGCCCTCAAGTTTACCTGGTCCATTTCCGACACCTCCCTCTCCTTTTTAGTTCTTCTGTCTCTATCTCTGGAGACAGTTTATCTACTGATGTCTACTATAAGCCTACTGACTCTCACAGCTATCTGGACTATTCCTCTTCTCACCCTGTCTCTTGCAAAAATGCCACCCCCTTCTCGCAATTCCTCCGTCTCCGCCGCATCTGCTCTCAGGATGAGGCTTTTCATTCCAGGACGAGGGAGATGTCCTTTTTTTAAAGAAAGGGCTTCCCTTCCTCCACTATCAACTCTGCTCTCAAACGCATCTCCCCCATTTCACATACATCTGCTCTCACTCCATCCTCCCGCCACCCCACTAGGAATAGGGTTCTCCTGGTCCTCACCTACCACCCCACCAGCCTCCGGGTCCAACATATTATTCTTCGTAACTTCCGCCACATCCAACGGGATCCCACCACTAAGCACATCTTTCCCTCCCCCCCCACCTCTCTCTGCTTTCCGCAGGGATCGCTCCCTACATGACTCACTTGTCCATTCGTCTCCCCACTGATCTCCCTCCTAGCACTTATCCTTGTAAGCGGAACAAGTGCTACACATGCCCTTACACTTCCTCCTTCACTACCATTCAGGGCCCCAGACAGTCCTTCCAGGTGAGGCGACACTTCACCTGTGAGTCGGCTGGGATGATATACTGCGTCCAGTGCTCCCGATGTGGCCTTCTATATATTGGCGAGACCCGACACAGACTGGGAGATCGTTTCGCTGAACACCTACGTTCTGTCCGCCAGAGAAAGCAGGATCTCCCAGTGGCCACACATTTTAATTCCACGTCCCATTCTCATTCTGATATGTCTTCCGCTAATGCCCCACCTCCCCCTTGTACCCCATCCGTTATTTATCTACATACACACATTCTTTTTCTCTCTCTCTCCTTTTTCTCCCTCTCACTATACCCTTGCTCATCCTCCGTGTTTTCCCCCCCTCCCCCTTTTCTTTCTCCCTAGGCCTCCTGTCCCATGATCCTCTCATATGCCTTTTGCCAATCACCAGTCCAGCTCTTGGCTCCATCCCTCCCCCTCCTATCTTCTCCTATCATTTCGGATCCCCCCCCCACTTTCAAATCTCTTACTAGCTCTTCATTTAGTTAGTCCTGACGAAGGGGCTCGGCCCGAAACGTCGACTGTACCTCTTCCTAGAGATGCTGCCTGGCCTGCTGCGTTCACCAGCAACTTTTATGTGTGTCACCTACATTTTGCTCCTCTGCTCTCACACTGTATCCTGGACAGAGCAAAGGAAGAGTTCCCCTGGTTCTCACCCTCCACTCCACCAGCCTCTGTATTCAATGAAACATTATTTGCAATTTCCATCACCTTCTGTGAGATTCCACCACCAAGAGCGTCTTCCCCTCCCTGATTAGCATTCCAAAAGAGCCACTCTCCTTTATGACACCCTGATGTCTTCTTCTATTGTCAGCAATCACTCCCCTTCTTGTAAACAACAGGAATTCTGCAGATGCTGGAAATTCAAGCAACACAAATCAAAGTTGCTGGTGAACGCAGTAGGCCAGGCAGCTACCCAGACGGAATATAAGGTGTTGTTCTTCCAACCTGAGTGTGGCTTCGTCTTGGAATGGGAATAAGGTATGGTGAAGTTGAGACGGTTGATGTCGAGATGGGTAGCCTCCAACCTGATGGCATGAACGTTGACTTCTCTAACTTCCGCTAATGCCCCACCTCCCCTTCGTACCCCATCCGTTATTTATTTTTATACACACACTCTTTCTCTCACTGTCCTTTTACTCCCTCTGTCCCTCTGACTATACACCTTGCCCATCCTCTGGGTTCCCCCCCCTTGTCTTTCTCCCTGGGCCTCCTGTCCCATGATCCTCTCATATTCCCTTTGCCGATCACCTGTCCAGCTCTTGGCTCCATCTCTCCCCCTCCTGTCTTCTCCTATTATTTTGGATCTCCCCTTCCCCCTCCCACTTTCTAATCTCTTACTAACTCTTCCTTCAGTTAGTCCTGACGAAGGGTCTCGGCCTGAAACGTCGACTGTACCTCTTCCTAGAGATGTTGACTCCCCTTCTTGTGACTGTTTTCACACATAACCACAGGAAATGCAACCGTGCCCTATTGCCTTCTTGCTCAGAATCCAGGAGGACCCATACAGTTCTTTCAGGTGGAGAACTGGTTTACTCACACTTCTGTCATCTAGTGTTGTGTACTCCGTGCTCACGATATATTCTCCGCTACGCTGGATGCTGTTGACTGTAGGGAGGAGGATGTGAATCCATAATCCCTGCGATTAGTTGTGTCCAACAAGGATCAAAACTGAGACTTTTACAGTTTGTAATATGGATTGATTGACTTGGATGTAGGAGGTGTGTTCGGTAAGTTTGCTGATGACACAGAGGTTGTCAGCAGAAAGATAATGATGTAATGGTGTAAAGGGGTGACAAGTAGCAGTGGAGTTTAATTCAGACAGATGTGAGGTGATGCATTTTGGGAGGACTGGAGGTGAGGAGATGCACCGTGAATGCTATGGTCTTGGGGAGCAATGAAGAATAGAGGGACCCTGGAATACATCCATTGATCCTTAAAAGTGGCAACACAGATAGGTAATATGGTTAGGTAAGCTAATGGCCTGAAGCACTTTGGAGCACTCAATGTTTTAATAACAGCTCCCTTCCCTACAGCCATCAGATTTCAGAATGGACAATGAACTCATGTACACTACCTCACTTTTTTTGGCACTATTTAGTGTGTGTGTTTTTTATTATGATTCATAGTTTTTTATTATGTTTTGCTATGTACTACTGCTGCAAAACAACATTTTTCATGACATTTGTCAGTAACATTAAATCTGATTCTGTAGCTAGTGTGATTTGATGTTGGGCATTTTTTAATTATTTGGCTTTTATTAATGGTATAAATTCATAGGTGTGCAGTGCTTAGAAGCTTCATATCATCCACTTATCAATATGTCCTGGACTCCCAATATGAGGCTTAATTACCATCTTTTTCTTCACCTTCACTCATAGGAAAATTTTAAACTTTTGTTTTCCTTGACCCTAGAGAGATTTTTGCACATTGGACCTCAGCACAAAGATCTCATGCATTCAGCACCAATCCCAATGTAAATTTGCTAAATTCACCCAGTCTGAAGGTCAATGATAAAGCAGCTTTGTAATCAACTCAAGGTTAGCTTTTGGCACTGCACTGAGTACATAAAATGCAGTTGTTGAGTTTACTTTAAATCAGATTTTCCATGCCAATTATAAGTTATCTGATGTACTTTCATCTGTATTTTCAGAACCAAAATCAGCTGAAGCACCAATTGACAGGAGAGAACAAGGAATGAGTGAAAGTATTAAGTCAATTTAGCACCAGAATTTCTCAGCTCTAGATTTGTTCTTGAGATTTGGAATGGATGTTTGATGGTTTCATTGGCCCGTCCTGGACTTGGAGTTCTATCATGCAGGCATCACGGGAATAATTCTGCTGCTGTGCAAAATTTAGAACAAAGCAAACTTTTATAGGCCCATTCCACAAACAGCATCACCATTTTGCTGCCTAGCTTTATTGTGATAACACTGGGCAGCAAATTTTTTTGAAAGTTTTGCTTCCTCACCTTTTTTTGTTTATGATAAATTGCTTAAAGCTGAACACAATATAATTTCAGACTTCTTGTATCATTTAGGAATTTGGAGAAACAAAAATGAACTTTTATTGAATATAATGCATCTAATTACATAACGGTGCGGACACTTTGCAATAATTTAACTAAGCTAAAAATGTTTTGATGATTTTCAGTTGTACTCGGTGTCTGAGGTTTCTTGCTTAAGTGTCCAACAATATTCAGCCAGCATTGTTGTGGTGAAACCTTTCACCAAACTCATCACTGACAGCACCAGGATTTGCAGAGAAGAAGTCTAAATGGAAAGCAGAAAATGAATCTTTAGTGATCTGCTGAACTTCATGGTTTTGTATGCTTGAAGCATGTTGTCAACCAGCTGCACATAGTTTGGTGCTCTGAAGTTGCCAAGAAAATTTTCAACAATAACATTGATGGCCTTCCGTGCGATTTTCTCCAGCCCCACTAGAAGTTCTTCGAATTGCCTGTCATTGATGTCCTGTTTGATTTGTGAACCAACAAAAATGTCGCCTTTAATCTTGATATCAGTTATTCTGAGAAATGTCTAAATCAAATATTGAATTCCTTCATGGAAATTTACAGGTTTTAAAAACCTGCCACCTGGACAAAATGGAAAATCTTTCAGCTTGCATTGGGCAACATTTTACTATTGTACTTCTTCATAATTACCGTTCTTGACAAGAAATCCTGCTCGCACAGCCTGCTCGTTCCAAGCATGGGATGCATATCATTCTGATGATACATTTGATAAATGAGAGAGGTTTTAAAACCAAGCTGTTTAGTTAGTGTAGAGACAGCCCAAAATGAATTGTATTGCCAATGAACTCAAGCAGAATTTCAACCTAAACTATCCTCATATTTTGTAACAAATTTGTAGTAACTTTTATACACTGCGCAGAAGGTAAGTTTTTGGAGTTAGTAGCCTTTTGGTTGAATACGCAGGAAGAAATACAGCTTTACTTGCTGACCCTGTGGATTAAGGGCTGCTATGGTAGCATTTTCTTCTGGTTTGCTGATCCTGTCTCTCAACCCCTCCTCCGTCTCACGAAGGTGAGGTGAGGATGTGTGGGGTGAAGGGTGCTGGTAAAGTAACAAGTAGACATTGTATAATCAACTGGGAACACATTTGAAGAAGGTGAGCCAGGCAGAAACTACATCTATAGCCTAGTTCCATTTATAAGGACTTCTGAGAGTAGGTTATTCTCAACAATGGATTGAAAATCTGACACCTTGAAAGTGCTTGCCCAGTTATATATTTAATATGCATTTGTCTCTGGATTCACAATAGAGGAATTGGTTTGAGAAATGGATAACAAGTTCTTTAAAAGTTGTTGATGCTCCAGAGTGTAGGAAGCTGAATCTGGAGGAGACCATTTGTGTCTGCTCATTAAATAACACAGCTGATCTTTTACCTCAGTGCTACCATCCTGCTTAAAATCTATACACTTTGCTTCCCTTGCTATCTAAAAGTATATTTATCTATATTATAAACATAGTCACAGACTAAGCCTCCATGGTACTCTTATTGACAGAGTTACGAAGATTTACTAACCTCTGAGTGAAGAAATTACTTCTCATCTCGTTTCTGAATGGCTGATTTTTTTTGTATGTGTGAGTTTGTGCCTCCTGGTTCCAGGTAACCCTGTCAAGTGATATATCATCCCTACATCTAACCTCTCAAGTCCTGTAAGATTTCTGTACAATTCAATGAGATCACCTTTCATTTTTCTAAACTCGGGAATATTTTGGACCAGTTTGCTTAATCTCCCTTTATTCAAGAAACTTGTCATCCCAGGACTCAATATGGTGAATCTTTGCTGTGCTCCCTCTATTGTCAGAAGTACATGAAACCAGAGCTGAAGCGAGGCGTTAAAGATCTCAGTGAACACTCAGTGCCCATTGGAAGAATGGGCAGGGGTTTGTGAGGCAACACCACTAGCTCTAGCTCCAAAGTATATTGTACAAGAGTGCCAGAACCCTTCTATAGTCCACATGTCTGCTGCTCCATTTTGTTGAGCATTCAGAGCAGGAGTGGTGGGAAGTTTGCCAACCCTGCCTTGCCCTGTCGGAGGGGAACACTTACATAGAAACATAGAAAATAGGTGCAGGAGTAGGCCATTCGGCCCTTCGAGCCTGCACCGCCATTTATTATGATCATGGCTGATCATCCAACTCAGAACCCCGCCCCAGCCTTCCCTCCATTGTCCCGGCTCCATTGTGAATGACTTTGCTTCTGGAAATGCGGTTAACAGTAATATAAGTAACAACATGAAAGTGAATTTGTGTAGTTCCCTCAATGTGAGGGAACATCCTGAGCATTGCTGCCCCCACCGTCCCTCCAGCCCCCACCCTTAACTCAGTACAAGAAGTGTGTAGCCTGTGGTCATGTGGATAGGTAACACAAGTTGGGGTCCCTGGAAACATTCTTCCCCCCCCCCCGCCCCATCCCCTGCTTTCTGTAGGGAGAAAAGTCTGTGTGACTCCCTACTCCACTCACCTCCCTCCTGGTACTTATCCCTGTGACCATGACAAGTGCTACACCAGCCCATACACCTACTCCCCCAGGGTCCCAAAGTGTCCCTCCAGATGAGGTGGCACTTCACCTGTGAGTCTCTCGGTGTAGCCTCCACTACATTGGTGAGACCTGGCTTAGATTGGAGGATTACTTTGCCAAGCATCTTCACTCTTTCTGCCGGAAAAAGCAGGATCTCCTGACTTCCCATTCCAACGTGTCTGTCCATGGCCTTCTCTACTGCGACAATGAGGTCAAGCTTGGATTGGAAGAGAAACACCTCATATTCTGCATGGGAAGCCTCCAACTTCATAGCATAAACATCAATTTCTCTAACTTCTGGTAAATACTCCCCTCTGTTTGCATCCCCATCCCCCTTCTCTCTTTTTCTGTTCTTTATTCTAATTACCCTATCTTCTCCTCTGCCCTCATGACCGGCCCATTACCTCCTTTTGGTTTTCCACTTCCTTCCCTTACTCCATGGTCCACTGTCCTCCCCTATTAGATTCCTCCTTCTTCATCTCTTTATCCCTTCCACCTATCACCTCCCAGCTTACTGCATTATTCCCCCCTCCTCCACCCTCCCCCCAACTGCCCCAGTCACCTAGTCTCACCTATCACACTCCGGCTTTTGCTCCCTCCCCTCTCCCCAGCTTCTTATTTTGTCTCCTCACCCTTCCTTTCCTGTCTTGACGAAGGGTCTTGGATGAAACGTTGACTGTTTATTCCCCTCCATAGATGGTGTCTGACCTGCTGAGATCTTCCAGCATTTTGTGTGTGTTTGTCGCTCAAAATTTCCAGCATGTACAGACTCTCGTGTGTCAATGATCAAGACATTGGCTTATCACAGCTGATTGTGGCTGTACATTCAGAGACAGGCCATTGATCCTGAGCTAAAGGTATTCCCAATCTAATGCCAACTTCCATGAGAACGCCACCTCATCTTTAGTCCCTTTTAGCCATGTACCTCTGAGTATAACATACTAAAATGTTTGGTAAACAGGGGAGTAAATCATTCTGAACCCAGACAAATAGGCCTTACAAGAAAACAATTTTGAGAAATAACAACACTTGCATAAAGACTTTAGCAATTCCTATTTATTTCTTCAATTATTCTTCATTATCCTGTTTTCCACTAGATTTAAGATATGAAATAGTGATTCAACCAAAAAATATGGCCATGAACTCCACTTAAAATTATAAAATATTTATGGATTTACTTGAGTGATCTCAAACGTTTCATCTTAGTTGAGATGTCCTGGTGGCAGAAATGATATCAACTGTAACAGCTATCTATTGGCCCTGAACTTGTTGGACATTGGAAAATGAATAAGGGGATAAAGTGTTGGGGTGTACTCTTGAGTTGGAGTATAGAACAAATATTAATTTCAACTGCAGCCATTCTGCACATTTGAATGTGGATTCCAGACTGAATTTAAAACGCAGCTCAGAACAATGGGCTTCCAGGAGTTGCAGGTTGGGGTCAATTACAAACAAGGAAATCCTCCACTTAGACCTCAGATGCTTACATATACATTAATGCGGCCTAGAGTGGGAGGGAATTAACATTCACTTTGGGAGTCTGGAGTGTGGGTACGAAGAAGGAGGTGTTAGAAAATTACAGTGTATGTAATTCGAAGGAAGCATTGTAGATGCATTGTAACTGTAGAATTGTTTTTTGATCATTAGCATTTAAAAATGTCATGTAATATTGGTTAAAGAAGGTCTCTTCTTCCAAAAGTGCCACAAATGCTGAATAAAACACTTCTATATCCACCAGCTTCAGTTACTCTCTGGTGACTTTGCTCACAGTTACAACAGAAGGTTTAATTGGTTGGACCAACAAAGAGCTCCCACAATACACACAACGGACTGATTCTCCTTTTGTGTTGTAAAATTCAATGATTGAATGATGTGCAGTTAAATCCCAGTTTGCTTGCTGGAAAACAGCAAGATCAGTGGCATATTTCTATAAAGTTGAAGTTTCTTCTATAACTTGAGCTACAGTATGTAACCATCTGATCAATTCACTAATGCAACAGTATTGGTGATCCACATCTTTCAACAGGAAAGACTTTGCCATTATCCCATCACGTGAGAAAGCACACTAGGATGGTAAAATCTTACAGGTGAATGCAAGTGATTTTTCATTATGCCAGATCAGATCCAAAATTATTGTCATGTTATTAATTAAAAATAAGTTGTCAAAAACAAATAACTTCCATAGCACATGAAATAATATCCACACACTTTTGTCATTATGCCTTCTATAATGTGTAGAAGTCAGGTTACATAGCACCATGTTTCGATGTGATCCACTTTAAATAAAAAGTAAAACATTAATGGAAATCAGTGACCTGCTGTAGCGATTGTGAAGTTAGCAAATATTTTTCTTGGGCCTTTTGTGCATTCTAACTCTGGAGGACCCTGTTCATGTGGACTGGTTTCGAATGACAGACTGCCTGTGTCTGGATACCACCCCTGAGGTTTGCAGCAGTGTAGGAGTAGCCTGCATGGTTCACTGGTTACTTCAACAGATGCAACATTTCAATAGTTTTCAACAGCTCAATTAATAACAATGAAATGTATACCATATACGACCTGAAATTTTTGTTCTTCATAGATATCCACGAAAATAGAAGAGTACGCCAAAGAATGAGTGACAGTAAAAAATCATTACTATAGAACCCTGCAGCACCCCGCCCACTCACCTCTTCCACAAGCAGCAACAAATGAATGATCCTCCCACCCACTTCAGTAAAAAAAAGCATCAGCACCCTCCACACACCAAGCAAGCAATAGCAAAGCCTCCAAGAAAGATAAAGTAATTGTTCCCCTGACAATTTGACATACCACAGTGCCCAATAAAGGGACAGAGAGGTTTCAGCCTTTCACAGCGAGAGGGGAGACCTAAACAAAAAATGACTCGCTGATCTACGATATTAAAGTCTCCTGCATCCCTCCCCCACCCCCGAGTTCTCCAACTCAAGGATAGGCAACAAACTTTCCCCCACCAACGAGAAAGAGAGCAGTCGATTTGCTGAGTACAGAGCACCCCCCCCCCACTACAGCCGATCCACTGTTCCTGATGTTCCGTTTTCTCCTGTAACGATTCAGTCAGTGGCACTGGTATAGAGTCCACGGGACCACGAAGCCTCAGCACCCCAAAGGCACACTCGTCTTCTAGACCACGTCTTTGGGATATCAAAAAACGGCCAGTTATGGGCCCCTGGGAGTAGGTCCGAAGTCTGAGTGTAAGTCTAGGTCAGGGTCTCCGCCAGGACCCTATCCACCTTGAAAAGGAAAAAGAGACATTTGAAGGTAGAAAGCTGCTTCCACAGATGAGCTTGAAGGAGTCACTGTTATCATAGATAACAGAGCTATCATAGCTTCCCCCACCCACCTTGTAATCAGTGTGACATTTCAGTGTGTCTTGGGTTTTGCTAATGTGCAACTTAAAGCAGACTTCCTTGGGGAGGTTCCTTGGTATTGGTGCTAACTGAATTGAGGATAGGTTTTCAATAAGTAAAAGTAAATTTCATTCCTAGTTTCTCCTCTGGGCACCTCCAAGCTCGCTGTGGTGCTCACCCAGACACCCCAAGCTCACAGTCCTGATTTGACCTCCTTCCATTGCCCCATTCATACCCCTTTCAATCACCTTTTAGTGTTCCATTTCCCAGGGTCCCTTTAAATTTACCAGGGACTCTTTTCTGCTTTCCTTTTAAACTCAACAGTGGCTTTTGCCCCACATTTCCTCTAAACTTGCCAGGACCCTTTTCCCATGTGTGTTTAACACTCCTCTGGCTCCTGTTCATCCTGCTCATCAGGGACATATTTCCTACTCTTCCTTTTAACTTACTGGGTTCACTGGAGAATTTGTTACACTACCATGTAATTTTAAAAAATGTGTTGATATATTGCTGTCCAGTAGCCCTGAAAATTTGCCAACATGGCACCACCAATGGCCCAAATATTCTAGATTAACAGCATTTTACTGTAGTTGCTTACCTTAAGGAGATGAATTTCTAGGCAGATTCTTTTTATAATTAGGGTCGTAGAATGTAAAAGCAAAAACTGAAGATGAATTTATGCAAAATAATGTGTTTTAGTGTATGCTGTGGTGTTGAAGGCATTCTATTACAGGAAGGCTATGAGAGCCTAAAAGAGGTTCACTATTAGGTTCACAAAGTTGCCACTAGGGATAGTTGTAAGAAATCCTCAAGCTATTGGGACTATTACGTCTGCAGTGGCTAAAGCTTTAGAGATTTAAGAGTCCTGATGAAAGATCTCAGCTGAAATATCGACTGCCTCACTTGCTCAGTTCCTCTAGCATTTTGTGTGTGTGTGTGTGAGAGAGAGAATTGCTGGAGATTTAATAGGGAATTAAAACTGTGAAAGATTTGATAAAGTGACAAAGGAAGGACCATTTTCTTTGGTTGAGGATTAAGAAATAGGGAGATATAAATTTGAAATCCTCACAAAGGTAATGAGGAAAGTCTTTGGAAGACATTTCTTTCCCTAGAAGAATGCTGGAGTACTTTGCTTCAGGGAATGGTTGAGGGAAGAGGTCATTATAGGGAGCAAATTAGGAGAAAACAATCCTGTGACTCATTAAAAATTTAACCGCCTTCAAAAATAATACCCAGGAAAAGAAAGATTATTTTTCTTAACCCCTTTCATATCATAGCAGTTAATAGTAGTTCATGGGGAAAAAGCAATCTTGTTACAATTTCTGTCATAAATCCTTTGAAGTTATCATGGTTTAAAATAGTTAAACACATTTCCACTAGGGAATCAATGATAACATTCTTGTGTTCTCAGCTGACTTGCACTGCAAGTAACTATTGCTTGTCAAATCACGTAACCATACAATTGTAAAGGGTTGGTCTTGCTAGGAATGTGAGACCTGTGTAAATAAAAGACATTCCTGAAATTGGCAACTTCGTCCCTTTATAGAACATTTTATACAGTCAATCTCTGAGTGTTGAAACCTACCGAGCTGCAAAACTATTGCTAAATAATACAAATATGTTCTCAACATTTTAATTAACAGTCTCAGTATTGAGTACAACACTGCACTGGGTACAGTCTGTTGTTTTAAAATTATTGCAACTGTTGCCATTGATTTTTCTAAAAAGTTATTCCTGTTGATCCCATTTGATGATGTCCATGATAATCACATTACTTGAGAGCAGCCAGAATGAAGCTTGTCCTACTGATCGCACAGTTCTTCTGAAAGGCTGAGTTATGTGAACTGTGGCCTAGACCTTTTAAAGTTAGAGTTTAGTTGGTATAAATAGTTCCTGATTTTATTTACCATTATGCGGCCTTGGTCCAGGAGGCATTTGTTAGTTACATTATGCTATTTGAGCTTAGAAAAAGAACCCATGAAAATTATTTTAATCAACATTTGAAAATAATTTCCATGATATTATAAATAAATGGAAAATCTACCTTATTTTAATGGTGGACTTGGATATTGGAATTAGGTGTAGCATTGGCCAGTGGCAAGGAAAATCTATAATAAACCTTAACACCAACAACAGTGTTCTGTGTTGCAGTGGCCTAACTTATTAGCTTGAATTTTATGGCTGGTAAAACAAAAAAAAATGACAGTGTTTTCTATGTTGCAACTGATAGCAAATTTTAGATTTCCACACTTGCTCAATTTAATATGGAAATTATATAGCTTCTTTTCATGATTTTCACTTTATATATGCCATATATGGGTCTGCAGCTGAGAGGGTGGGTAGTTTCAAGTTCCTCAGTATCTTACCTGGACTGTACACACCGGCTTTGTGGGGGGGAAAAAAAAGCACAACAGCATCTCTTCCACCTTAGGCAACTGAAGAAGTTCAGCATGGGCCCTCAAATCTTCATGGCCTTCTACAGGGGCACCAATGAGAGTATCCTCACTGGCTGTATCACCGCCTGCTATGGGAACTGCACCAACCTTTGTCGTTGGGCACCGCAGAGAGTGGTACAGACAGCCCAGCGCATCTGTGGATGTGAACTTTCCTACATTGAGGACATTTGTAGCAGCAGGTGCAGAAAAGAAGACCTGGAAGATCATCAGGGCTATGGGACAGCTTCTTTCTATAAGTCATTAGACTTTTAAATTCATATGTCTGTACATTGCAAAGATTTTTAGTCCCTCACGTTGGAGGATGGATGTAAGATTAAATAAGTTCTAATTCTAATTCACACTGTTTTGCAATGCCCTTCCCTTATTAAAGAAAACTTGATAAATTGACAAAGAATACAGGTGTATACAAACTACTTGTAAAATAACCTTAAAATAGTGCATTCTGCTTTTTGAGATATAGGCACGATTTCTAATAGTGTCCTAATTACAAATTGGAAATTTTCTGGCTTTCAAAATAATTTCTTATGTGCTTAGATCTTCATTCCCTTTTGCATGTTTAGTTCTGGTATTTCAATTTCCATCTTAGTCTTGTATGACTGTTCCAGTCTTTATATTCTGTGAAATGAATAAGTATTGTCCCTTTAAGGTTGTCATAGCCGGAGAGGTAGTGGGGATAAGCCCAGCAGAACCATTTCTACTGACAGGAGAATGGGCAAAGGCTGGCTAGTGGTGCCTTTAAACCAGCCACATCGGGCAGATGGGCCTCACTCCTCAGCTGTGGTTGGCAGCTACTCTAGGAGAAGGGAAACTGATCTGAAATCTCTGTACCCACCCATGGGGAAGGCTTCAGTAAACCCTAAGAAATAATCTGGAGCTGGAGTCCCTTAGGCACTCCAACGTTGAGTTCAATGCTGATTGGCAACTGCTGCAATGCTGCCGATGCCAGACAGTACCAGTCTCTGCCGTTCCTTTGGATTCATCAGCTGCTGGAGAAAGGGAGCCTGCTGCACGGGCAATAGGTTGCTCTGCATATTGTACTACCCTGGCTTGCTTGTCACATAGACAGCAAGGATGCGACGTCTATAGCTGTCACACCGCACCTAAATGGTTAAAGACATGGTTTCATCTTGAACACATCTTGAGAGAGAGAGCAAGGCAGAGCGTGATAGCGAGAGAGCGCGTGAGAGAGACCACGAGAGCGAGAGAGAGAGCACGTAAGAGAGACCACGAGACAGCGAGCGCGAGAGCGACCACGAGAGAGAGCGCGCATGCCATGGCAGAGTGTTCCAAAAAAAGAAAATATAAAACGTACGTCACCCCAGACTGCACTAAAGTGTACCCCTGCCTAATCGGGGTCAAAATAATGACAGTGTTGCTCGCTGCACTGTTTGCAACAGTGACTTTTCTATTGCCCATGGTGGGTTAAGACTGTAAAAGACATGTTGAGGTGAGTTTAACAGTTGTCATTCGTTCATTAGCATAGCTAACGTTATTTTAAACTAGCTGGCCAGCTGCTAAGGAGCTACTCTGTTGCAGACATCCCACCTCTCCTGAAAGTTCTGGGAGTCTCCCGCAAATTGATGGTGCTACCTCCCTGAAATGAGTTTTTGCAGGGTGGGATGTCTGAAGTTGGCAGGTAATAGGTGGAAAAGAGTTGAGGGGGAGGGTTTGTTTGTGTGTGTGTGTGTGTGTGTGTGTGTATGTGTGTTAGGGGTGGGGGATGAAGTAAGAAGCTGAGAGGTGGAAGAGGTAAAGGGCTGAAAAGGAAGGAATCTCATAGGAGAGGACAGTGAACCATGGGAGAAAGGGAAAGAGGAGGGACACCAGAGTGATGGGTGGCTTAGTAGAAGAGCAAGGGTAAGAAGAGAGCCAAAATAGGGAATGGAGAAAGAGAGAAAGGGGAGGGAGGAAATATTACCACAGGTTATATGTAATGGAAATGTGAGGAGGATGTTACGAGAATGCAGGGTGACTTGGACAGGTTGGGTGAGTGGGCAGATGCAGCTTAATGTGGATAAATGTGAGGTTATCCACTTTGGTGGCAAGAACAGGAAGGCAGATTACTATCTGAATGGTGTCAAGTTAGGAAAAGGGGAAATACGATGAGATCTGGGTGTCCTTGTTCATCAGTCACTGAATGTAAGCATACAGGTACAGCAGGCAGTGAAGAAAGCTAATAGCATGTTGGCCTTCATAACAAGGGGAATTGAGTATAGGAGCAAAGAGGTCATTCTGCAGCTGTACAGGGCCCTGGTGAGACCACACCTGGAGTATTGTGTACAGTTTTGGTCTCCAAATTTGAGGAAGGACATTCTTGCTATGGAGGGAGTGCAGCGTAGGTTCACCGGGTTAATTCCAGGGATGGTGGGAATGTCATATGTTGAAAGATTGGAGCAACTGGGCTTGTATACACTGGAATTTAGAAGGATGAGAGGGGATCTGATTGAAACATGTAAGATTATTAAGGGATTGGACATGCTAGAGGCAGGAAATTTGTTCCTGATGTTGGGGGAGTCCAGAACCAGAGGCCACAGTTTAAGAATAAGGGGTAGACTATTTAGAACAGAGTTGAGGAAAAACTTTTTCACACAGAGTTGTGGAACTGTGGAATGCTCTGCCTCAGAAGGCAGTGGAGGCCAATTCTCTGGATTCTTTCAAGGAAAGAGTTAGATAGAGCTCTTAAAGATAGCAGAGTCAAAGGATATGGGGAGAAGGCAGGACCAGGGTACTGATTGTGGATCACAGTGAATGGCGGTGCTGGCTCAAAGGGCCAAATGGCCTACTCCTGCACCTGTTGTCTATTGTTAGACAAAATTGATGGAGAGAAACCGATGCTTTTACCTTGCTTTTCTGTTTGTGATAATATGTTGGGTTGATCAGGCAGCTGATGTCATCACAGTGGCTGAATGTGAAGGATCCCCTTCAATAGACACAGAAGAGGGGAAATTCATAACAGATGTCAATGATGCGTTGTAAGCAACTTTCTTCAGGGTCAGTGGTGTGTGTCACTAACCCACAAAATTCTGGCCACTTTTACTCATTTAGTGCACTGCAGTCCCCATATCCTCCTCGAGTGGGTGTGCAGATGGACTGTGATACAGTATGTCTCTTGTACCCTGTACATTAGCACAGTTCAGAGTGTCAGCACTAAAACTGTTCCTACACCATGCCCAGAACCTTCAAATGCACTGTGAATAACAATGCTGGCTAATTAACTGGCAGCTACCAAATTATCCTTATGTGTATGCATAAATTTTAATAATAAAGTGCCAAAGGATAAAGAAATGTTTCATCGACAGAAAAAACACAAATTGTGGTGCTAAACTCAGGAGGGTTACCATGCAAATTATTTACATGATAATTTAATCAGCTTATTCAAAAAAACAGTCTGTTGATGAGGTAAAGTTCCTCTGTATATTTTTCAAATCATCTGCATAGAAATTAAATTACACAAGACAAAATAATACAGTGCATTGTGGCATTTTGTGTAGTCAAAATTCCTTCTTACAGAATTCACAAATCACCAGGAAACTGGAATAAAAAAAATCACTCATCGAATTTATGTGAGAGAATATAAAAAACTGAATAAACAAAATATGTAAAAAGAAACGACCTTTTTTCAATTTTTGTCACAGGTTGACAGTTTTGAGGGAAAACAAGTCCTTTTCAACATGGGGATTACTGTATTCAGTGAAAGATTTTATGATAATATTGATCTGAATTATTGATCAAAAGAATATTAATTTTAAGAACTATTCGCTTCTCTCTAGCTTTTCTTTTTTGTTATTCTCTTGAGACTAAATAAAACTAATTTGTGAAAGAATGGCAGATAACCTATTGTGATACAGAATTGTATGACTCTACAAGGGGTAAGGAAAGTTTTATGAGAATTATATGATCCCAAAACGATTAAATCAGGGGTCGACACCCTTTTTTGCCTCTGTGGGCCAGATCGCGTATTAATGAGTGGACGGTGGGCCAGATAAATGCCATAAAAAACTTGAAATATGGGAATTATCCATTCAAATATATCTAGTTATGTTTTGCCTAAAATTAATGAATAACGCAAGCTAGAAAATCATTTTTGTTTAACCAAGGATGCCAATTAGTAATTAAAGAACTCAGTTTAGTTGCAATTTATTTCAATCAAGGCATCTTTTGAATCTATTAAAAGGACACAAAGAATCTTTAAAACATATGAACATGATGCATTGAATGGTGGTAAATTAAGTATAATAAAAAAGAAAATGTTAAGGCAAACAGTCAATAAATCAATGTGAAACTTAATTCTTGAAAGCTTCTCAATATTGGGTGTTGGACTTGTTGATGCCAAGAGCAAGACATTATCCAGATGGGCATCGTCAATCTTGTTCTCAAGTGGTTCTTGGTGTGCTTCATTTTTGAAAATAATTGCTCACACAGATAAGTGCTGCCAAGCAATGATGCCATCTTTTTTGCATGGTCCACTAAGTTAGGATACTTCCCACTTGGATGAATATAGCAGGCATGGGTATTTCCTTCATTTTCACTGCTTTTCTTGGCAAAAAATGACGTTTGTTTTCCGAAAATAGCCTTTATTTGCTCAACATCATCTTTCCTTGCTTGCCCAGTAAACTTGTTAAAATTTCCACTTTGGCCGGTCTCGTAATGTCGCCTGATATTTGCCACCTTCTTCACAGCAACATTTTCTTGGCAAATGAGACAAACTGGTTTCCCAGCTTGTTCGATGAAGAAGTAATCTAGTGTCCAAGTGTCTTGGAGATTTCGACACTCATTGTCTACCTTCCTGCGTTTTGTATTTATTGCCATTGGAATTTTTTTCTTTGATTTTATTTTGAAATGCGAGTTATTCAACAAGTATTGTAACACATGTAAATATCTGGATATTTAGCGTGGATTTCGTGTTAAAACACAGTGACGCTGTTTCTGTTTACAGATTTGAAAGATCCCATCTGAAAACGTGCACGTGCTCGGAGAGTATCTAATACATATTAATAAGGTAATCTTCCTTCCCGTCACTCGTATATACCAGTGTTTGGTTTGGAACAAAACGGAACCTGGGGCCAGTGTAACAAGACGCCATGCATGTCTATCAGCCTGGTCGCGTGAAACACTCAGAATAAGGAAAAATCGCTTGCGGGCCGGATAAGCGTAGTATCCCAGTATTTGCTCAGGGGCTGGTCAAAATACCTTCGCGGGCCATAGGTTGCCTACCCTGGATTAAATACTGTTTTGTTGCATGGAAAGTAGTTTGAACAACTTCTATATCATTGACTAGTTTAAACACAAAACGCATGCTACAATAACCAAACTACTGTCACTGCACTTACTGAACATGAGGAACTAGCTCTTCTTTCTGTTTTTATTCCCCTCTGATTGCTTTAGATCTTGGGTGTTGTGAGGTGAGTAATAAGTGATGAGGGAGACCAGAGCTGGGGCAGGAAGTGCCTGACAGGGCTGCCAGAGAGTGACTTGTGAGGTGACTTACTTGTTTTGCCACTGATTCAGGGCTCCTGTGTGCTCCCGATACATGGGCTCCAGGTTCTCAACATCGTTGTGAATACTGGTGAAGGAGCAGAGCTTGCCAGAAGTCAGTGGTGATGATTTTCTGAAGGAGGCTTTAAGCATGTCCTTGTACCTTATCTTCAGGAATTTATCATTGTGCAAATATCATGTGTTAAACAAAACAAAGGTAGAAGGGGAGAAATTCAGAACAAACTCTTTCAAGACCCTTACAACGATGTTTAACAAACCTTCATCTGTCTGACCTTTGCCCTCATGTTCTGATAGTGCCTCTTGATATGGCAGCTATCTTTTTGCCTTTATTCCCTCATGCTGTAACTCTTTAGAAAGGGTCACATCGCCACTATCCTAATTTGAGAAGAGCAGATGGTGTATAAAAGAGCCAAATGTGGTAGTTTTCGTCTTTAGGTCGCATCTGGAATTTCCAGTTGGACAATTTCCCTCCATGCCGCTCTGTCCCGACACTTGTCCACAACATCCCAAGTCCTGTCCAGCTTGGTCCCATCCTTGATGTTATCCAGCCACGTTGTTCTTTGCCTTCCTCTTCCTTTCTTTCCCTCCACCTTTCCATATAGCAAGTCGGACAAGATGTATCTCTCCGCATAACGTGTCCACAATAAGTAACTTTTAACTTCATGATCTTCTCTAGCAATATCCGTGGTCTCTCAGCTTCGGACAAAACCCTCTCATTTGAAACTTTCTCTACCCAGCTGATCTTCAACATCTGTCGATAGCACCACATTTCAAAAGCATTAATTCCTTTCATGTAATCCTTCTTCAGGGTCTATGTTTCTGATCCATACCTCAGTATTGACCATACGTAACACTTGAGGAAGCAGATCCTACTTTGGATGTCTACCTTCCGATTGCATAGTAGATCTTTTAGCTTCATGAACTGGGTCTTAGCCATACCTATTCTCCTTCTGATCTCAACTTCACATCTCCCGTCATCGATCAGACAACTGCCAAGATATTCACACTTTCGCACCTGTTCCATGTCTTGTCCATTCACTTGTAACGATACCATCATGAATGAGTCTTTAGTGTTTGTTTTGCTTAACACCATCGATTTTGTTTTGTAAGGGTTGACTTTAGGTCTGTAGTCAAGGCTTTGCTCGTTGACTTTATTCAGCGTAATTTGCAGTTCGCATTCACTGTCAGCTAACAACGCGGTGTCGTCCGCATACCTGATGTTATCCACCTTCCGGCCTCCGATTGGAATACCTGTCTCCTGATGGTCACATTCCCGAAAAATCCATTCTCCGTAGAGGTTGAACAAATGCAGCAATCCAACATAGCCTTGCCTTACGCCTCGTTTAATACATGCCCATGGTGATAGCTCATTTTCTACCCTGACCACCGCTTTCTGTTTCCAAGTTCCTTATTATCTGCACATTCTCCCATTCCAGATCATACTTGTTCAGCACCTCTATTACTTTCTCGTGTCTTACTTTATCAAAAGCCTTTTCATAGTCAATAAAGCATAAGTAGATGGTCTTTTGTGCCTCAATGCATCTCTCCATGATGTTTCTCATAGGGAATATTCCTTCCCTTGTTCCTGAGCCTTTACAAAAACCAAACTGTGTTTCTCCAATCTCATCGCTGATTGTACCTTTCATTCTGCTGAACACTATTTTCAACAGTAACTTGACGTAGTGAGACATTATGCTTATCGTCCTGTGATCGTTACATTTTATCGTCCTTGGCTTTTTTGGCAAGGCGATAAATACAGATTTGAGAAGGTTCTCCAGAAGACTTCCTGTCATATAACTGTTGTTTAATATCACTAAAAGGTTCATTTTTCCCTTCGGACCAAGTGATTTCAGAATTTCAGTGGAAATCTTATCTTCACTGGCCGCCTTTCTGATTTTTAGACTCCAAATCACACTTTCCATCTCTGACATCAATATTTTAGATTGATTAGCCATTTGATTTAATTCTAGTAAATCCTCAATCTTGCTATCTACAAATAATTCCGAGATGTACTCAACCCATCTGTCCATGATCTCTTCTTTTTCATAGCATGGATTACCAGTACCGTCTTCGATACACCCAGCTGATGGCATGGTCTTCTTTAATTTCGTCATATTCTTTACCTTTTGGTGAAGGCCTATATAACCATAACTTCGTTCATACTGCTCAATTTCTTCACACTGTTCATTCATCCAATTCTCTTTCACTTCCTTGCATTTTCTTTGAATCAAGCGGTGTAGGGCTTTGTATTGTTCATTATCCCGATGCTTTACCTTTCTTCTTTCTTCAGTTAACTTTCTCAACTCATCGCTGAACCAAGGGTTTTGTCTTTTGCTTTTTTTCAGAAAACCCAAAGTTTTAGCAACAGAAAAAGAAGTTGTATGGAATAGGTTTCCATCATATCCTGGAATGGTAGGTAGTGCAATTATCCACAAATAGGTTATGGGTTGCAATCAGCTTGTTTTTCAGTGAATAAAGATTTTGAATAAAAGCATTGAGAAGAACAAAAGGACTTTAGTGAAAATAGCTCCCAGTGGGCATGCTGGGTATCGAATCAAATGGAAACAATAGTGAGAAGAAGTTTAATAGGAAAATCCAATTTGTTACTTAGAGGTGGCAATGAATAATGGCCCTTGGAAAAAAGCAAATGACAAGAGAAGCAGAAATAGAAATGTGGAGTGAGTAACGCAGGGGATTTAAGATTAGGGTGGCACCATGAAACTCAGACATGTTAGAGCATGACTTGGCAGATGCAAGGAAACTGAGAGCAGGGAAATGTAAGAGGAAGTGATTGTTATAAAGTACAGTGGAACAATAGAAAAGCTGATTGAATCATGGCATCCATAAACCGCTTCTAATAATGAAGGAAGGAAGGAAAGGAAGGAAATTGCCTTTTAAACTCATGAGCGAGCATAGGCCATCAACTTTTTGCTGTTGATTTTTCCGTAGCAGGCGATTTCTTTTTTACGAGGTTGAGTTGCTAGCTCAATGCTCAACCTGGCACAGATGGAAAGCGTACTTGGGGGGCCGGCTGGGTTCGAACTTGGGAGCCTTCGCTCTGAAGTCCGGCGCTGATGCCACTATGCCACCAGTCAGCACCACTTCTAATAAATCTAAACCATAGGACATAGGCCGGATTAGGGCATTTTATCCCTTTTTGAGACTGCTCCACCATTTCTTCATGGCTGATCCATTTCCCTCTCAACCCCATTCTCCTGCCTTCTCCCTGTTACCCTTTCATGCCCTGACTTACCAAAAAGCTATCAACGCCTGTCTAAAGTACACCTAGTGACCTGGCCTCCACAGCTGCGCGAAGCAATGAATTCCACAGATTCACCAGCCTCTGACTAAAGAAATTCCTCCTCATCTTCATTCTAAATGGATGTCCCTCTATTCTGAGCTTGTGCCCGGTAGTCCTACACTGCTCCACTATAGGAAACATCGTCTCCACATCCACTATCTAGCCCTTTCAACATTTAATAGATTTCAGTAAGATACCACCCCCCCCCCCCCCACCTTCATCTAAATTCCAGTGAGTACAGTCCCATAGCCATCAAACGCTCCTTTCAATCTTGGAACCATTTTCGTGAACCTCCTTTGAACCCTCTCCAATATGAGCATATCCTTTTTCAGATAAGGGGCCCAAAACTGCTCACAGTACTCCAAGTGAGGTCTTGCCAGTGCCTTATAAGCTCTCAGAATTACATCCTTGTTTTTATATTCTAGTCCTCTCAAAATGAATGCTAACATTGCATTTGCTTTCCTCACCACCGACTCAACCTGCAAGTTAACCTTTAGGGAATCCTGCATGAGGACTCCCAAGTTCCTTTGCACCTTGCATTTTTTTGAATTTTCTACCGGTTTAGAAAATAGCCTGAGCTTATGTTCCTTCTGCCGAAGTGCATGATCATACACTTCCTGACACTGTATCCCACCTGCCACTTCTTTGCCCGTTCTCCTAATCTAAGTCCTTTTGCAGACTCTCTGCTTCCTCAACACTACCTGCCCCTCCACCTATAATCGTATCGACCACAAACCTGGCCACAAAGCCATCAACTCCATTATTCAAATCACTGACATGCAACGTTGAAAGATAGAAATATTGAAACATAGAAAATAGGTGCAGGAGTAGGCCATTTGGCCCTTCGAGCCTGCACCGCCATTTATTATGATCATGGCTGATCCTCCAACTCAGAACCCCGCCCCAGCCTTCCCTCCATACCCCTTGACCCCCGTAGCCACAAGGGCCATATCTAACTCCCTCTTAAATATATCCAATGAACTGGCCTCAACAGTTTCCTGTGGCAGAGAATTCCACAGATTCACCACTCTCTGTGTGAAGAAGTTTTTCCTAATCTCGATCCTAAAAGGCTTCCCCTCTATCCTCAAACTGTGGCCCCTCGTTCTGGACTTCCCCAACATCGGGAACAATCTTCCTGCATCTAGCCTGTCCAATCCCTTTAGGATCTTATACGTTTCAATCAGATCCCCCCTCAATCTTCTAAATTCCAACGAGTACAAGCCCAGTTCATCCAGTCTTTCTTCATATGAAAGTCCTGCCATCCTAGGAATCAATCTGGTGAACCTTCTTTGTACTCCCTGTATGGCAAGGATGTCTTTCCTCAGATTAGGGGACCAAAACTGCACACAATACTCCAGGTGTGGTCTCACCAAGGCCTTGTACAACTGCAGTAGTACCTGCCTGCTCCTGTACTCGAATCCTCTCGCTATAAATGCCAGCATGCCATTCGCCTTTTTCACCGCCTGCTGTACCTGCATGCCCACTTTCAATGACTGGTGTATAATGACACCCAGGTCTCGTTGCACCTCCCCTTTTTCGTAATCCGCTCAGTGTGCCATGTTTTAAAATGTTTCCGGAAGATGGATAGTTGAAGAGCTGCACAAATCAAGTACGGACAGTGAAGGAGTATGTTAAATGTATCGGAGATTGTCATTACCTCATCCTAATGGATAACTGTGTGAGTGAGGCTGTCAGGGAAGTTGTAGCTTGCACATTCACAATGACTTTTATGGAAACTATCAGTGATTATTCCAAGGAAAAATGACTATAAGGTTCTTAAGTCTCTGTGGCAATGAGGAACAACATTCAGTCAATAGATTTCCCCGGATATTTGTATTCATTTTGATAACAGCAAGTGGTCTAGGCTGCCAATTATCAACTGCATGATCTGGCAAAGATCACTCTGCAAATGCTTTAGTTATTTGCACACCATGCTGGTATCATGATCAAATCAGCAAGATGAAAGATTTTCCAGAGAACATACAGTTAATATATGTAAGTTCAGTCACAAATGGATGGATTGCCAAGGGGCATAGAGATGAATTTTAAGGAATAGATATTTCTTTATTGATAATTGGTCTTTTTCTTTTATCTCTCCTGAAAGGGTCACATGGCTGTGACAGGAAATGGTAATGAAGCTACATGGAGGAAGGAGGAGCCCCAACATGATGACGCTCCTGGTTTGATGAACATAGGCAGGTTTTATGCTCCAGCTAAAGATTTTTTGCCTGCCACTTTTATATATGCATAACTTGCATTGTAAAGATGGTCTTTGGAGCAGGAACAGTCGCTATAATCTCCCTTATCAGGCATTCAAACTTTTTCCTCTCGATGGATTGGTCATGTTGAATTAAGCACTGTTTTTATATTTTCTGTGTTTCAAAATTTTGTCAATCAGGAATTGTTTGATCTTGTGCATTTTTGTACTATGGTTGGCTAGGAAATTCAGGCAAATGTGTGAAGATAACACCCATATTTTTACAGTGCCCCAAAATTCTGCAAGAAGAGGAATTCTGAAGCGGGTTCAACAAGTATACTTCATTGCCTTGAATGTAAAAAAATAAAGGACCCAAAAAGACTTGGCTATTTCCTCTCTGTCCTGCTGGATCTGTTTTACACTTCCTACTTAGTGCAGTTGAAATGAATTGGGATTTCACACTACTGCAGAATAATCTCATTTTCACTCCTGCCATCAGGAAGAAGGTGCAGGAGCCTCACAACTCTCACGACCAGGTTTAAGAACAGTTATTACCCCTCAACCATCAAGATCTTGAACCATATAACCATGTAACAATTACAGCACGGAAACAGGCCATCTCAGCCCTTCTAGTCCATGCCGAACGCTTACTCTCACCTAGTCCCACCAACCTGCACTCAGCCCGTAACCCTCCATTCCTTTCCTATCCATACAGCTATCCAATTTTACTTTAAATGACAATATCGAACCTACCTCTACCACTTCTGCTGGAAGTTCATTCCACACAGCTACCACTCTCTGAGTAAAGTTGTTCCCCCTCATGTTACGCCTAAACTTTTGCCCCCTAACTCTCAACTCATGTCCTCTTGTTTGAATCTCCCCTACTCTCAATGGAAAAAGCCTATACACGACAACTCTGTCTATCCCCCTCATAATTTTAAATACCTCTATTAAGTCCTCCCTCAACCTTCTACGCTCCAAAGAATAAAGACCTAACTTGTTCAACCTTTCTCTGTAACTTAGGTGATGAAACCCAGGTAACATTCCAGCAAATCTTCTCTGTACTTTCTCTATTTTGTTGACATCTTTCCTATAATTTGGTGACCAGAACTGTACACAATACTCCAAATTTGGCCTTACCAATGCCTTGTACAATTTTAACATTACATCCCAACTCTGTACTCAATGCTCTGATTTATAAAGCCCAGCATACCAAAAGCTTTCTTCACCACCCTATCCACATGAGATTCCATCTTCAGGGAACTATGCACCATTATTCCTAGATCCCCCTCTTCTATTGCATTCTTCAGTGCCCTACCATTTACTGTGTATGTCCTATTTTGATTAGTCCTACCAAAATGTAGCATCTCACATCTATCAGCATTAAACTCCATCTGCCACCTTTCAGCCCACTCTTCTAACTGGCCTAAATCTCTCTGCAAGCTTTGAAAACCTACTTCATTATCCACAACGCCACCTATCTTAGTATCATCTGCATACTTACTAATCCAATTTACCACCCCATCATCCAGATCATTAATGTATATGACAAACAACATTGAACCCAGTACAGATTCCTGAGGTACACCACTAGTCACCGGCCTCCAATCTGACAAACAGTTATCCACCACTACTCTCTGGCGTCTCCCATCTAGCCACTGCTGAATCCATTTTACTACTTCAATATTAATACCTAACAATTGAAGCTTCTGTGAGGAACCTTGTCAAAGGCCTTACTGAAGTCCATATAGACAACATCCACCGCTTTACCCTCGTCAACTTTCCTAGTAACCTCTTCAAAAAATTCAATAAGATTTGACAAACATGACCTTCCACACTCAAATCCATGTTGACTGTTCCTAATCAGACCCTGTCTTTCCAGATAATTATATATACCATCTCTAAGAATACTTTCCATCAATTTACCCACCACTGACGTCAAACTCACAGGCTGATAATTGCTAGGTTTACCCTTAGAACCCTTTTTAAACAATGGAACCACATGAGCAATACGCCAATCCTCCGGCACCATTCCCGTTTCTAATGACATTTGAAATATTTCTGTCAGAGCCCCTGCTATTTCTACACTAACTTCTCTCAAGGTCCTAGGGAATATCCTGTCAGGACCCGGAGACTTATCCACTTTTATATTCCTTAAAAGCGCCAGTACTTCCTCTTATTTAATCATCATAGTTTCCATAACTTCCCTACCTGTTTCCCTTACCTTACACAATTCAATATCCTTCTCCTTAGTGAATACCGAAGAAAAGAAATTGTTCAAACTATCCCCCATCTCTTTTGGTTCCGCACATAGCTGTCCACTCTGATTCTCTAAGGGACCAATTTTATCCCTCACTATCCTTTTGCTATTAATGTAACTGTAGAAATTGTTGGGATTTATTTTCACCATATTTGCCAAAGCAACCTCGTATCTTCTTTTAGCTTTTCTAATTTCTTTCTTGATTCTTTTTACATCTTTATATTCCTCAAGCACCTTATTTACTCCATGCTGCCTATATTTATTGTAAATATCTCTCTTTTTCCGAATCAAGTTTCCAATATCCCTTGAAACCATGGCTCTCTCAAACTCTTAACCTTTCCTTTCAACCTAACAGGAACATAAAGATTCTGTACTCTCAAAATTTCACCTTTAAATGACCTCCATTTCTCTATTACATCCTTCCCATAAAACAATTTGTCCCAATCCACTCCTTCTAAATCCTTTTGCATCTCCTCAAAGTTAGCCTTTCTCCAATCAAAAATCTGAACCCTGGGTCCAGACCTATCTTTCTCCATAATTATATTGAAACTAATGGTATTGTGATCACTGGACCCAAAGTGCTCCCCAACACATACCTCCGTCACCTGCCCTTTCTCATTCCCTAACAGAAGATCCAACACTGCCCCTTCTCTAGTTGGTACCTCTATGTATTGCTGCAAAAAACTATCCTGCACACATTTGACAAACTCCAAACCATCCAGCCCTTTTACAGAATGGGCTTCCCAATCTATGTGTGGAAAATTAAAATCTCCCACAATCACAAACTTGTGCTTACTATAAATTTCTGCTATCTCCTTAAAAATTTGCTCCTCCAGTTCTCGGTCCCCACTAGGTGGTCTATAATACACCCCTATAAGTGTTACTACACTTTTCCCATAAGTGTTACTACACCTTTCCCATTCCTCAATTCCACCCAAATAGCTTCCCTAAATGAGCCCTCTAATCTATCCTGCCAGAGCACTGCTGTAATATTTTCTCTGACAAGCAATGCAACACCTCCCCCTCTTGTCCCTCTGATTCTATCACACCTGAAGCAACAAAATCCAGGAATATTTAGTTGCCAATCACACACCTCCTGTAACCATGTTTCACTAATAGCTACCACATGGTACTTCCAGGTATCAATACATGCTTTAAGCTCATCCGCCTTTCTCACAATGCTCCTCACATTAAAATAAATGCATTCAAGAAATTTTCCACCTCTTACTCTCTGTTTGTCACTAACAGTGCAAACAACTTTACTATTTTCTTTTTCTTCCTTCTCCCCTACATCTGTTCCTACACTCTGGTTCCCCTCCCCCCTTGTATCTAGTTTAAATCCACTGGAGCCTCTCTAGCAAGAATAGTTGTCCCCCTCCAGTTCAGATGTAAACTGTCCCACTGGAACAGGTCCCACCTTCCCTGGATATCTGCCCAATTATCTATAAATCTGAAGCCCTCCCTCCTGCACCATGTCTTCAGCCACGTGTTGATCTGCGCTATCTTACTATTTCTAAACCTGGCTGCACCTGGCACTGGTAGCAATCCTGAGATTGCTATCCTGGAGGTCCTGTCCTCTAACTTGGTGCTTAATTCCCTAAACTCACCTTTCAAGACCTCCTCACTCTTCCTACCCACATCATTGGTCCCTACATGGACCACGACATCCGGCTGCTCACCCTCCCTCTTGAGAATACTGAGAACTCGATCTGAGATATCGCGGACCTTGCAACCAGGAAGGCAACAGACCATCCGGGATTCTCGATCTCTTCCACAGTACCTGTTATTTGTCCCCCTAACTATTGAATCCCCTATCACTACTGCTCTCCTCTTTTCCATCCTTCCCTTCTGAGCTGAGGGTCCCGTCTCGGTGCCAGAGACGCAACCACTGCAACTTGTCCCTGGTAGGTCATCCCCATCAACAGTATCCAAAATGGTGGGAACAGCCACAGGGGCACTCTGCTCATTCTGTCTATTTCCCTTCCCTCTCCTGACAGTCACCCAGCTACCTATCTCCCGACTCTTAGGGATGACTATCTCTCTGTAACTCCTGTTTATTTCTGCCTCCATCTCCGGAATGATCCGAAGTTCATCCAGCTCCAGCTCCAGTTTCCTAGCTCTGTTTGTCAGGAGCTGCAGCTGGATGCACCTTTTGCAGGTGTAGTCATCAGGGACAATTGTGCTTGCCCTGATTCCCACATACTGCAAACGGAGCACTCAACTGCCCTAACTGCTGCCTCCATTACCTACTCTTAAGGTAATTAGATTTATTAAAGGAACTTACCCGGCCTTACCTCACTTGGAGTGAAGCTCATCCTCAGCCTCTGCTCGCCAAAACCTTCCTACTGTGTCTCCCTCTACTCCGTCGCCCGCTCCGTTAATCTTCTCGTTTTTAAACGCTCCCGCTGCCTCACAGTCTGACTTTCACGCGCTTGCGCAGTCGTGCCAGTGGGGATAACTTTACTCACCCCATCACCGAACTGTTCCCACAACCTGTGGGCTCACTTTCAAGGACTCATTATCTCATGTTCTTGATATTTATTGCTTATTTATTTATATTGTTATTATTTATTCTCTTTTGTGTCTGCACAGTTTGATGTCTTTTACACATTGATTGTTTATCTGCCTGTTGGGTGCAGTCTTTCATTGAGTCTATCATGGTTCTTTGACTTACTGAGTATGCCCGCAAGAGAACAATTCTCGGGGATGACATGCAGTATATGTACTTTGATAATAAATTTATTTTGAGCTTTGATAAGCACCCGTCTCTATATTTTAGGACACAACATTGTTAGAGCAGAACCATGTCTCCTAAAGGCAGGAATACTTTCTCCAACTATTCCTAACATTCCTGATTCTGTAAGAAATAATCTATAATTTGTTTGCCAGCTGAAAAAAGCTATTTTGTGCACCATGCCATTGATAGTTTTTTTTTTGCATCATGACATCACTTTTTACAGATTATATGTTGTAGACCTTAAAACCAAACCGCACGCAACCACTGTGGATTGGCTTCAGTTTGTTATTTTCAGACATTTATTTTGAAATTACAGTTTAAAATTTACATCTGTAGATTGCATCATGTTTATTTTCAAACTAAGGCTTAAAATATAATGTGAGTGTTTTATATTTTGCTCAAGTATAATCAACAGCTCTGACTGCAATGGGCACTGCCAAACTTTGAGACCCACCTAAAACTCGTGCCACTCTTTCAAAATCTCAACAGTCAAGAAGTCATTTTCATGATTTGTTGAAAAAAAAACACCAAATCTTTCATCTCACCTTTCAGCACCCATAAAATGGCAGGGTAGAGACTCCTTCTCTGATGCTGGGGGTCGTCATCAAATAGCCTCCATGGTGCCCTCCTGCCTTCCTGCTTGGTCAAGCTATGTAAGGGAGTTGTGTCACCTGTTTTATTTGAAAGGTGGGAGAAGGTGTTCATGAAAAACAGGTACAGTGATGCATTTATGAAATTGTCAAAGAATTGAGCCAATCAAAAATCCCAAATATGTCATCAAGCACATCCTAAAAATATTTTCAATGTTTCATTACAAGACATACTGTAGGAGCAGAATTAGGCCATTTGGCCCATTGACTCTGCTGCAACAACTGATCATGGCTGATTTATATTCCCTCTCAATTCCTGTCTTCTCCCCGTAATGTTTGATGCCTTTATAAATTCAAGAACCTATCTTCCTCTGCGTTAGCCTCCAGGGCTGCCTGTGGCAATGAACTTGACAGATTCCCCACCCTCTGGCTAATGAAATTCCTCCTCGTCTCTGTTCAAAAGAGACATCCTTCTATTCTGAGGCTGTGCACTTTTGTCCAAGGTCTCACTATTGGAAAAACATCCTCTCCATGTCCATCGGGTCCAGGTCTTTCAATGTTATACGTTAATTGGTGGCATTTATATTTAGCAGTATTTTTATATATTTATATGGAAATAAACAACTATAACAGAATTAAAGCCCTTCAACTTAGCTTTCAGACACGTTAATACTCTGCATTATATCTATCTCCAGTCATAGCCACTTTCTGCTCCCCCTAGTGCTTTGAGTTCCTTATTCTTCACCTGGCCTTTGAACATCCACCATTAAACAGAAAACCCATCATTGAGATTTACCTCCTGTGCTTCTATTGCCCAGCCAGCATATATGTGGCCATTCCGACCTACTATACCCAAATCTCCACACAATATTTTTCTGATTCCTCTACAGAGTTTTTTATTTAGCTTTTTAGGAAGCAAAAGCAAAATATTGCAGTTGGAAATCCAGCATTAAAGAAATATAATTAATGATATTAGACCTGAAATATTAATTCTATTTGCCTTGCAGTGGGCACCCTCTGGCCTGCTGCATTTTCAACTTTCATTTCAAAAGGCTTTGGCTTTGTATAATGTCAGGCATGGAACAGTGGACCGCCCCTCACTGGCTGGCATTGGAGTTTAACAGTACAAGGTGACCATTTCAATTCCGTTCCAGCCTACAGTGGACGAAAGGGGCAATGAGGCTAAGAGTTCTCTTCATAAACAAGTAGTTTATTAAAGGTTAGGATATTCTTCTTTGGGATTGTCAAAGTTGTTGTAGTGTAATTGACTTACATCAAAGACAATACTCATTACTTGTAAAATGTCTGATATATACAGGGCAACCATTATCTTTTATTTTTAATTTGTACTTTGCAAGTACTGGCTAAAATTATAATCTCAAGAAAAATCACTATATTACAAAGTTGCATAGCAACTTAATTATGATTTTTATTTATTTTAATGTGACACAGCACAGAATAGACCCTTCTGGCCCTTCGAGCCACGGCACCCAGCAATCCCCAGATCTAATCCTAGCCTAACCATAGGACAATTTACAATGTCCAATTAACCTACCGATCAGTACGTCTTTGGACTGTGGGAGGAAACCAGAGCACCCCGAGGACCCACGCACTCACGGGGAAAACGTACAAACTCCTTACAGACAGCAGCGGGAATTGAACATAGGTCGCAGGTACTGTAAAGCGTTGTGCTAACCACTATGCTATTATGCCGCCCCATGAAGCAGATTTTATGAAGTAAACCATTTCATTGCAGGACATTTATATGTTTAACCTCTGCTGTCATGGTGTGGTTGATTGTAGGCAACAATACAAGAAATTCACTGTTTGAGATACCAAAAATAATGGTGAGCAAACTACTTTTGACAAGCCATTATTCAGGCTTGGGAGTGTGTTGCAAAGTTAAGCAAACTGCTCGACCTTCAGTCCTCCATTTTGAATGTAGAAAAGATTCTTGTTGTTTTTAAACTGGAACAGCAAGTGAAATAAGTGTAAAAACGAAGGGTTTGCCCAGACAAGTGTTGATTAACTTTTGAAGTGTGGTCTTTTTGCCCTTCTGAAGATTTACTGTTTAATTCTGCTTCACATAATATAACGACTTAGGTACAAAGTATTATGTAAGTATAACTTTTTTTAAAAGCAGACTAACTAAATTTGACTATTGACCAAAATACACAGAGGCAAGTTAAAAATCTTTTAATTTCAGGTCTATCTTTTTCATTAGAAAGTTTTTGACAAGAACAGGCTATTTGGCCCAACAAGGCTTGCCAAATCCCTATTTATTACCCTGAATTACCCTGTTACCTAGAAAGCCTCTTGACTGCAATGTTAATAAGAAAAATGTGGTAAGCCTCAATCATTATCTGATTTGTTAAAAGAGTTATATGACATTTCACTAAAACACGACTTAAAATGATTTAGATATACACACGGTGTAATTGAAAACAGAAGCTCAGGTTGTATCTGTGAAAGGCTTTACAATTTCCCTGTCACCTGTTGTTTCATAAAATACCAAGCAAGCCTGCCACTCTAGATTTAAGGTTTTCTTTAACCAGATATGGCAACTGTAGGGTAAAGTAATTGGTGGAAATGTACATAATTCACAGCCACCAACATTGAGTTGGGGTTCACTTTAAGAGGCTGTTCTGATGTGATGATGTAATCAGTAAAGTACTTTTACCGCACTTTGTATTTAGGTTTTGGAGTACAATAAATGAGTTGTTATGGTTTTCTTTTCCAAACATAAAATGTCTCTGCCATTTTTATTTGTGAAACCTACAGTGGTGACCCCAATGCTATGGGAAGAGTCCAGAGTCATTGAACATGTTGGCCAATGCAGTTGCATTGAAACTGCCAGTTTTGGGAGCAAAATGCCTTTGCTTGGTTTGTTCAAGATGAGGCCCAATTCGTACTGCGAGAACTCTCCGCTGATAACACCAAATATTTCTATGTGGTAGCGTGCTCAGTAATCCCATGGCCGCGAGGGTGGTGATTCTACTTGAACACACACCTGAACACAACAAATACTGATCACTGAAACCTTACCTTTTACAGACTTTCGAACTACCAGAGTCTGAACATGTCAAACAGTTGCTCTCCTTGCCTGGCCTTAGTAACGCTAGGCCTTCGGAGCTAATGGACCACGTGATTTCTCTCCTGGGGAATCACCATCCTTGTTTAAAGTACTCTTCATGCAGCAAACGCCTGGTCAGGTTTGCAAAGCCCTCACTAATGCACCCATGAAGGACTATAGGGAGCTTGCTAAAATGGCTGATAGTCTACACTCAGCCAGGCAGTGGTGCATAGTTCCTCCTCTTTTCGCTACCTCAATAAGCCTGGTCATTTAGGGCCCCAACATAAGAACACCTGCATCTGTGGAAACAGACGTCACCGGGTCCGTGTTTTTACCACGCTCGCTTTGGTACGAATGCTAGGGAGTGCCAACCGCCTTGCAGCTTCAACAGTACCAGAGCATCAGGACATCAGAGGTCTGTGAACACCATGGGTTCCAGCTGGAGGATCATCTACCAACCCCCTTTCAGGGAGGTGCTTCCTCTGCGACACGGGTGCCAACGTTGCCTATTGCTGAGAAGGCAAAGAGAGACTCAACCTCAGTGGAGGCCGCCAATGGCAGCAGGATCCCGATTTAAAGGAGACGATGGGTGACGCACTGCTTCAGTGGCTAATGTTACGCATGGTAAGACTCTTGGCAGTGTGGGGATCAGAGGGATCTTGGGGTTGACAGGTTGGCTCTGTGGTTAAGAAGGCATGCAGTGTATTGGCCTTCATCAATTGTGGGATTGAGTTTAGAGCCGAGAGGTAATGTTGCAGCTATATTGGACCCTGGTCAGACCCCACTTGGAGTTCTGTGCTCAGTTCTGGTCACCTCACTACAGGAAGGATGTGGAAGCCATAGAAAGGGTGCAGAGGAGATTTACAAGGATGTTGCCTGGATTGGGGAGCATGCCTATGAGAATGGGTTGAGTGAACTCGGCCTTTTCTCCTTGGAGCGACGGGGGATGAGAGGTGACCTGATAGAGGTGTGTAAGAGAATAAGAGGCATTGATCATGTGGATAGTCAGAGGCTTTTTCCCAGGGCTGAAGTGACTAACACGAGAGGGCACAGTTTTTAGGTGCTTGGAAGTAGGTACAGAGGAGATGTCAGGGGTAAATTTTTTACGCAGAGAGTGGTGAGTGCTTGGAACGGGCTGCCAACGATGGTGGTGGAGGCGGAAACGATAGGGTCTTTTAAGAGACTCCTGGATAGGTACATAGAGATCAGAAAAATAGAGGGCTAAGGGTAAGCCTAGGTAATTTCTAAGGTTAGGACATATTCAGCACAGCTTTGTGGGCCAAAAGGCCAGTATTGTGCTGTAGGTTTTCTGTTTCTATGGGACTTCATCCTCGCTAATGTGGCTATACCTCTGCTTGGTGCAGATTTCCTGTGTGCCCAAGGACCATTAGTCAATCTTAAGAACTGCTGGCTTGTGGATGTCAAGGACTTCGGGTCATTGCCCTGCTCCCCCAGTAAGTTCCCAACAACAACTCTGTCAAGTGCATGAACCATCACATGTGAGTTTACTCGACTGCTGGGTGAACTTGCAAACCTCACAGACCCCATATTCTCCCCTACAGTCACAAAACATGGGGCTGAGCACCACATTCTCCAAACTGACCCAACAGTTCATGCCCACATGCGTAGACTGGACCCAGAAAACCTGGCAACTGTGAAGGCTGAGTTTGCCAACATGGAAAGACTTGGCATTGTACACTGGTTGAATAGCCCCTGGGCTTCGTCCCTCCGTATGGTCCCCAAGTCCAATGGTGATACCCAGTCCCACACATTCAAGACTTTTTGGCATATTTAACTGTAAAGTTAATTTTTTCCAAAGTCGATTTAACTAGGGACTACCATCGAGTGCCTGTGTGCTTGGAGGACATTCCTAAAACAGTTGTCATGACCCATTTGGCCTTTTTGAGTTTCTGCATGCCATTTGCGCTGAAAAATACAGCACAGACTTTCCAACGACTCTGTAGTAAAAGATTTAGATTTTCTTTTTGTTTACCTGGATGACATAGCTGTTGCCAGTGTATCGAAATCCAAAGAAATACCTCACCTCTGCACATATTTTGAGCACTTTAAGCCAAGGCAGGTTGCTTATTAACCCTGCTAAATACCAGTCTGGGTTGCCAATCATTGGCTTTCTTGGCCATCACATTTCTGCAGGTTTAAAGCTTTCCCATCAAAAGTAGCCATTATTATGGATTTTCCACCACCCTGCACTACTAAAAAATGACAAGAGCTTTTAGGTATGGTGAATTTCTATCACTGCTTCATTCTGCGAGCTGCTGACTTATACTTTCCCCGTATAGTACACTTAAAGGCAATATCCCTAATCACGGGCTTGACTGGTCAACGGACATGACCAGGGCATTTGATGACTCGAAACAAGCTCTTTTCAACGTGACCCTCCTGGGGCACCCACTCCCCAGTGCATCCATAGCCATTACTGCTGGCGCCTCAGACTGTGGGTGCCGTGCATGAACGGTTGGTCGAAGGCGTGTGGCAGCTGCTCACCTTCTTTGGCTGGCAGCTCTGCCACCCCCTGCCCCCCCCCCACGAAAGGAAGTACAGCACGTTTGACCATGAGCTTTTTGGGCTCCTTCTGGCTGTTTGCCATTTTTGTTTTCATCTAGAGTGTCCACAGAACCTAGTTGACCATAAATACCTCACGGCCAAAATATCAGACCCTTGGTCTGCACGGCAGCAACACCACCTACATATCAGAAGTCACAACTAATGTACATATCAAGGGGAAAAATAATGCTGTGACTGATTACCTCTCACGGCCAGTCATTGAGGCCATACGCATTGGGGTTGACTATACCAGCATGGCAGCCAACCAAGTTACTGACCCAGAGATCCAGGCTTACAGAACATTAGTCACAGGCCTGCAGCTGGCTGACATTAAATTCAGGTAAGTTAGGGTTCCTCTCCTGTACAATGTCTCAACTGGTCGCCCTTCCCCCATAGTGCCCGCAAACTGGAGGCAGACTGTTTTTGACTCCGTACGTGGACTCTCACATCTGGGCCAGAAGGCCTCACAGAAACTGGTTTGCACTTAGAAAGGACGTGCGTCATTGGACTGCAGCCCGTGTGGAGAGCCAGCGGGCAAAAATTAGCCATCGCGTTCAGGTGTCATTGGTACCTTTCAAGGTCCCTGAGCGACAGTTTGACCATGTCAACATGAACCTTTTTGGTCCTCTTTCCCATCCCCATCCCCCCACAATTTCATGCACCTCCTTACCATGGTGGACCGTACACCAGTTGGCCAGTGTTCGTCCCTCTAGCATCGACAATGGCTACAGGCGTGGCTCAGGTGTCCATCAGCACCTGGGTTGCTCGGTTTGGCACCCCATCTGATATTTTCTCTGGCCACATCAGACCTCTGGGCTGAGATGGTCCAGAACCTTGGTGTTAGGCTACATTGCACCACCGCATATCAGCCACAGTTCAATGGCCTTTGTGAGCAATTTCACCATTCCTTAAATGCTGCTCTGAGGGCTGCTCTGACAGATGAGTGTTGGCACGGTCATCTCCCGTGGATCCTGCTGGGGCTCAGAACGGCGACCTGCAGTTTGCCGCGGCTGAATTGGTTTGCAAGCCGCTGTTGCTGATGACAGGTGATTTTATTCCTGATGCCACCACTGCCTAGGTCAGCCTCTCAACAGTGTTTCACCCTCCTCAGTAAATTCAATTCCCTTGCACCTCTTCCTATCTCCCATCATGGTTACAGCACTCTTGGATTCCTGTTCACCTACAATCCACCTCGTTTGTTTTTTGTCTGTCATAAAGCACATCAACATCCCTTAGGTCCCCATACAAAGGCCCGTTCCATGTTTTGGAACGGAGAGGAAAAGACTTTTATCATAGACAGGAGGGGTAAACCAGAATGTATTTTAGTAGACAGCTTTAAACCGGCCCACCAAGATTTGGAGGATTCTGCTACCATCACCACATGAACATGAGCGTGTCAACACACCTCTGGACGAGGCAGGGGCATCTGCTGTTGAAACACAAGACCAGAGCCAGGCAGCTTGTCCGAGCTCTAGACTGGCTCACAATGCTGGTTTTAGTGAATTCTTGGGTGGGGGGGGGCCGCAATCATACATAATTTATGGCCACTGACATTGAGTTGGTGTTCACTTTAAGATACTGGTCTGACATGATGATGTAATCATGTAAAGTACTTTTACCATGCTTTGTATTCGGATTTTGGATTACCATAAATGAGTTGTTACGATTTTTCTTAAACATAAAACGCCTCTGCCATTTTTATTTGTGAAAACCTACACAACCATGGAAAGGGCTTTGTAGTGTTTTAACAGATTAATTAACATTTTAACTATAGTTCAGTATTCTGCATAATTGCTCCAGGGTTTTGTTACTCTTTCCATTCAGTACCAGACAGCAAATAGCTTCTCGAGCTGATACTCGCATACACACCACTCAAATGGAATACCCATCATCTCCTGCATTTACCCTTCTTTTGCAGGGATATCACATCCAATCATTACCTGACCCCACACAATGTAGTTGCTCTGTTATCCAAGTTGTGTCTTGTCCACTCCTAGATTTTATTGTACATTTTACAATAAGCAGCTGCATTATCTTATGCCTATAAAGTACTTTCAAAATAGATTCTCTTTTTTAACATGCTGAAAGATCTTGTTTTTGTAACTTCAACATTTGATTTACTCAACTAGAAAATATTCCACAATTTGCAAACACGAAGTTCTGTAAAGATCAAAAATTACTTATGTTTCAGCTGAGTAACCCTTCAATCAAACTTTCCTTGTTGCAGTTGCTGACAGGTCTTCTGTAATATATTTCTAATTTTTTTGTTCTTATTTCAGATTTTGAACATCTCCAATTGTTCCTTCTTATTGCAAAAGTAATTGCTTTGTCCATTGGAACCATTCTCCTGAGAGGCCATCAACCAAATTGTTGACTTTCATTCCATGTCTCTCTACAGATGCTGCCTGTACATTTGTAGAGTTTCAACTGACCAAGAAATATTTGTGATCCTAAGATAAATTTCTACAAATCACAGACACAAGAAAATTTGCAGATGCTGAAAATCCAAATCAACACACACAAAATGCTGGAGGAACTCAGCAGGTCAGGCAGCATCTGTGGAAAAGAGGAAACAGTCAACGTTTCGGGCCGAGACCCTTCATCTCTATAAATCTCAACTGGTTATATGACAGAATCCGTGGTACCTGATTCAGAGAGGTTTACATTTTCTTGCACATTTAGGGAGAAGGATTATGAACTCAGAGGGGAGGGGAACTAGCAGAGAGAAAGTGACTATTCAGTTGAGGAGTAGTGACAATGCACTCATTCACATCTTAACATCAGTCCAGAGTACTGCTGTTGATTTAAAAACAAATCTGCAGTGCACTGAAGCAGATATCAGCAAAGATCTTAATACAGGATCCTTACTTGGAACCAGAATCAGGGGAAATGTTAACAGGCATCAGTGACCTGATAGAATATATGTAAGTATTTGTGCTCCAATTACTGGTGGAAGTAACCATTCTATAATAATCATAATAAATCATGTCACATTAAGAAATGTAAAGAATTGAATGAGACATCATCTGGTTCAGCACTTAATTAGCAGGACATATGGTTAATGTTCAGAGGATAGAAGAAGATGGTGAACATTACTGGAAGCTTTGTCATTCTGTGAAGTAATGATTTTTGATTGTGTTAATTTTGTTAGCTCTTTAACGATGTTGCAGAAAGTTAATTGGAGATGTGTCTGTGAAAACTGAATGTATTTAACTTATTATTTATGGGCACATGACAATCATCAGGTGGAATTTAAACACAGGAAATTCAATAAATAAAATATTTCTACTTGGAGAAAATATGAAAAATTATGGAGTCCTAATTAAAGCATAATTGCATAATTTGCAACACTGCATATTAAAACTACCAATGCAGAAGGTAATGACATGGAACATGAAAGTATTGAATTTACCAAACATCTGGATCTTCTAGGTAAATGTTCACATTTTCAATGTAGCTAAAGCCATGCATATTTATCCTCCAGACAAGTTTCTTTTGGAGGCAGTGGAAGATATTTTAATTTAATGAGTTTTAGGAGTGAGAGGTGCTGTTACAGCCAATTAAAGATACAGCTTCAACACACTGATACTGTTTCACAGCCGAATCCTGGGCTGTGTGTGGGCATACCCTCAGGAGAGGCAGATTGACAATTATGTTAGTGACTGTCAAAACAATATGACAGCAATTTATCAGCTTAACATGTTGACGATGGGTTTCACAGTCCTACTGAATTTGGATGGTAGAAACAAGGTATGGACTCTATTCCAATTGATTCGAACAAATCAGTCTCAGGAAAATATCTATGCTGATCATCATCAACTGGTCAAGGTTAAACAACTCTTAATTAATCAAAGCTTGCACTTTATTGTCTCTGCATTAATATCAATGTAATTATGTTGACCCCGGGCTAACAACATAAAACATAAATTTTATTGTTCCCTCTGTGCTAATACTCACTCAGACCACTTCTCCAATTTTTAACACTGAAATAGGGGATCTCTCATTGGCCAAGCAATTGATCCTCCTTCTCCCAGCACCTGGCACTGGATTTTCTTTATGACAGTTTCTGGAGTTCTCACTACTTTGCGTTCAAAGCCCCTCGTCCTTATACTCTTTCCTTATCCAGTTCAAAGGCTATTTTGATTTCGTTGGCTCTGGCCCATCTGGCCTACGTGTGTTACCTTCCCATTGGCTCTGATCCAAACCAGCATTATTTTATTGCCTTTCTCACAAGTAGCAATTAATGTCTGTTTGTTCTGAAACAGAGCAGTTCAGCTGCTTACTAGGATCGGGTTATTCAGATCAGACACAGACTTCCCTATTCATAAACCTGCATGTTTTATCTTACCGCTCACAAATAACTTCTTATTTGGAAATTATCTCTAATTCAGCAGATTATCAGGAGCATCATTACTTTGAAGCAGTTTGATACAGCTATTCCTGAGCAAAACCGGTTCAAAAAATGGAGGTTACAGAGCAGTTTCACAAAATGGCAGCCTCCATTCCTTTATATATATGTGGCCAAATGGTTAAGGCGTTCATCTAGTGATTGGAAGGTCGCTAGTTCGAGCCTTGGCTGAGGCAGTGTGTGATCCTTAAGCAAGGCACTTAACCACACATTGTTCATTCCTTCAACTACATGGCAAAAACAAAGACCTTCACTTTGTCTACTTCCACATTCCTTGACTCATTCAGTTCAATGTTTTTGTTCGTATTTTAATTTCTCCATGGCCACCAATCTATACAGTACTGACACTTGAGTTCTTACTAAACTGTGAATGAGTTTTCACAGGAATTTTGTTGTTGGTTGACTTTCTACACTCAGATTTGGTTTACCGGTTCAGTTTGGTGGTCTTGGATTGAGCATCAACTGAGGATAAAAGAACCACCAATAATTTGAAGGTAGGTGATCCAGCAGTAGATAGGGAAAGAGGGATGAGAAGGAAGATACAGTGGCAGGACATTAGCCTGCACAATGTGTCAGGACAGCGGTGCTTCTGGTGTAGGTCATTGAATGAATTGGTACAGACCACTGCAGCTTGTTGGAACAAGACCAATTGTCATTTTGGACTAGTTTTAATGCTTCTGTACCCTTCCAAGGCTTTCTGGAGATACAGTAGAATTGTTTCATGCATGTGACTGATTTTCCAAAATAAACAACGATGTTAACCTAGCCCATGAATATGCCAGGATGTTCGAGTTTTCTTTTCTGTCTGGTTTTCCGTAGTTTCAGGGCATCACCAACTGTGCACAATGGCAATTAAGAGGCCAACACGAGGAAATCTGCAGATGCTGGAATTTCAAGCAACACACATAAAAATTGCTGGTGAACACAACAGGCCAGGCAGCATCTCTAGGAAGAGGTACAGTCGACATTTCAGGTCGAGACCCTTCGTCAGGACTAACTGAAAGAAGGGATAGTAAGAGGTTAGGTTTACTTGCATCTTAAATAAAAGGGAATGCTGCTCTAGTTGGAAGGAATGGGGCAGAGAGCAGAAAAGTGGAAAGTGGAACAGACATTGGAGAGCCCTCCAAAAATGATCTGACTTGTATTTCTGCACCTATTCTTGGTATCTCCACATCTGGTCCAACATAAGAGGTGCACTGTAAGCAACTACCTCTTCTTTCAGTTAGTCCTGACGAAGGGTCTCGGCCCAAAACGTCAACTGTACCTCTTCCTATAGATGCTGCCTGGCCTGTTGCGTTCACCAGCAATTTTTATGGCAATTAAGAGGCCTTCAGTTAATCCAGGAACACTTGTTAAAGCCTTCTGTTCCATCAACGTGTCCACAGGGATCTTGGACAACTTTCAATAGGTGTCCTGGAAATCTTTGACATTTTTTTTTTGATTTTCAGTAGTTCTCCTCCCTGATATCCTCACATTAGAGAACAGAGCGATGAGCTGTTCACTCAAACATACCCTTTTCATACTTGGCTGATGGCATTGCATTGAAATCTGAGAATGCAGGACTAGCACAATCTTTACCACATTTGCTATGTGTCATTGCACAATCCCATGGTATGCTTACAGTGCACCTCTTATGTTGGACCAGATGTGGAGTTACCAAGAATAAGTGCAGAAATACAAGTCAGATCACCTTTGGAGGGCTCTCAAATGTCTGTTCCACTTCCCACTTCTCTGCTCTCTGCCCCGTTCCTTCCAACTAGAGCAAGGATAGCAGCATTCCCTTTTATTTAAGATGCAAGCAAATACTGTGCGGTGTCTCCCACAGTTTCAGCATGGATTTCCTTTCCTTTTGTCTCATCCATCTCCTTTCAAATTGCACCTCCAGACAGATCATTTGCAATTGAGATGAGAGATTCTGCAGATGCAGGAAATGTTGAGCAATGCATACACAGAACACTGTAGGAACTCAGCAGGTCAGGCGGCATCTACAAAGGGAATAAACCGTTTATGTTCCGGGCTGAAACCCTTTATCAGGACTGGAGGGGAGAGAAATTGCCAGAGGTTGGAGAAATTGATGTTCATTCCATCAGGTTGGAGGCTACCCAAACAGAAACCTGAGTTTGGCCTTCAGTAATTATGTTTAGTGCACCCCATGTTTGTTATATAACCTTAGGAAGGATCTAATTATCAGCAAAGCAACCCTGTCTTTGTTGTGTCTGTGCACAACTACATATCAATTAAATAAAGGCAAACATGTGGGAGCTGGATCTAACTGGTGCATTCACATTGGAGAGACAGAGAGAAATGTGCATGCATAGACAACAGATCAATATGCATGCATACAGAATAATCCATATGTAGTGCCAAGGGGAGTCATTGCTTTAAAAGAAATAGATCCATACATTACACTTCCTCCCCCTTTAGATTAATGCAACATAAAACTGTATATGTACAAATAATTCAATTTCCCTTTCATAAACCATATTCAAAATAAACATGCTTTCACAATAATGGTACATAACAAACCACTATACTAAAGATTCAGTCTTTTGGGTGGCACCCTGTTTCTTTCAGGATAGCACCCCTGGGCCTGAGGAGTGGCATCAGGTTAAGCAGGTGTCTTGTCTAAGAAAACATTCTTGGTTGCCAGTGTCATGTTGCTGTTAGTGATATGATCATCACTGAGGTGGTAAGTCCAGTCACTGTAATTCCTACAGTGAGGTCACCAGAATTGAACACAGTAGTCCAAGTATGACCTAACCAGTATTTTATAGAGCTGCAATATTACCTCATGGCTCCTGAACTCCGTCCTTCGACAAATGAAGACTAACACACTATATACTTTTAACCACCCCAGCAACTTTGAAGGATCTGTGGATTAGTCCCCAAAGAATCCTGTGTTCCTCCTCACTCCTAAGAATCCTGCAATTAATTCTGTATGCTGTCTTCAAGTTTGACCTTCTAAAATCTATCACCTCTCACTTTTCCAGATTGAACTCCATCTGCCACTTCTCAGCCCGAATTTGTATCTTGTCAATGACCCACTGCAACGTACCTTCTACGCTATCCATAACATCACCAACCTTTGCATCATCTGAAAACTTACTAACCTGCCCTTCCACTTCATCTAAATCATTTCTAAAAATCAGAGTGCTCCCAGAACAATAGCCTGCAGAACACCACTCATCACCGATCTCCAGGTAGTAATGTGTTATCTACCACCACCCTTTGCCTTCTGTGGGCAAGTCAGTTCTCAATCCATGCAGCTAAGTTTCCCTGGATCCCATGCTCCCTGCCTTTATGAATGACACTATCACTGGGAGGATTGTTAAACACCTTGCTAAAATCTATATACACCACAACCAGTGTTCTATCTTCAATTTGTTTTGTCACTTGCTCAAAGAATTCAATCAGGCTCATGAGACACAAGCTGCCGCTAACAAAGCTATTCTGACTATCCCTAGTCAGACAATGCTTCTCAAAATGCTTGTAAATGCTTTCTCTTCAGTAGTTTTCCACCACTTATGGAAGATTTACAGGTCTACAATTCCCAGGATTACCCCATTATCTTTCTTGAACAAAGGAATTCTATTTGCTGCATTCTTTAGGATGCTTCTTTCTTTCTCTTGACTGGATGTTCCATTTCTCTTGTCAACCATTGTTCTTTCATCCAACCATCTTTCCCCTGCCCCAAGTTCTGGATAGATTTGCTGCCTAAACAACCTCAATATTTCCATTGTGCATTTCCCTGAGTAAATCTGTCCCAATTTATGCTCCCACATTCTTGCCTACCATCATAATTCACCCTCGCCCAATTAAATACTTCCCTATACTGTTTGCCCTTATCCTTGTCAAAGGCTATGTAAAGGTCAGAGGGTTGTGGTCACTGTCTCTGAAATGCTCACCACCAACAGATGTCACCTGACCACATCCATTGCTTAGTACTAGATCCAATATGACCTCTCTTCTAACCAACCTGTCCATGTTTACAGGAAGGATTCCTGATACACCCTAACAAAACCTGCCCTAAGACTTTTGTACTAAGGAGATGCCAATCAATATTAGGGAAGTTTAAGTCACCCAAGATAATAACCCAGTTATTTTTGTACCTATTCAAAATCTGCCTTCAATCTGCTTCCTAGCACTTGTTGCTATGGGGTGGGGTGGGTCCATAGAATATTTATATTCCACTTTCTTTAAAGTCTAAAGTGGCCACTGAGTATCTTTCAGTTCATTACAAGCCATAGCTGACACAAGGTCTCACACTAATATTGTGGCCACACCTACAGGATGGCTGCACTAGAGGTCTGCTTTGTGTGTTGTACCCCAAATTTGAGTGATCGGTGTGACAATGCTATCCCAGGCAGCAAAATCCAGCACCCTGTTTCCTACAGCTCATTGCTGTCAAAGGGAGTTATCAACATTATGAAAAAATTTTATTTCATAGAAACATAGAAAATAGGTGCAGGAGTAGGCCATTCGGCCCTTCGAGCCTGCACCGCCATTTATTATGATCATGGCTGATCATCCAACTCAGAACCCAGCCCCAGCCTTCCCTCCATACACCCTGACCCCCGTAGCCACAAGGGCCATATCTAACTCCCTCTTAAATATAGCCAATGAACTAGTCTCAACAGTTTCCTGTGGCAGAGAATTCCACAGATTCACCACTCTCTGTGTGAAGAAGTTTTTCCTAATCTCAGTCCTAAAAGACTTCCCCTCTATCCTCAAATGGTGGCCCCTCATTCTGGACTTCCCCAACATCGGGAACAATCTTCCTGCATCTAGCCTGTCCAATCTCTTTAGAATCTTATACGTTTCAATCAGATCCCCCCCTCAATCTTCTAAATTCCAACGAGTACAAGCCCAGTTCATCCAGTCTTTCTTCATATGAAAGTCCTGCCATCCCAGGAATCAATCTGGTGAACCTTCTTTGTACTCCCTCTATGGCAAAGATGTCTTTCCTCAGATTAGGGGACCAAAACTGCACACAATACTCCAGGTGTGGTCTCACCAAGGCCTTGTACAACTGCAGTAGTACCTCCCTGCTCCTGTACTCAAATCCTCTTGCTATAAATGCCAGCATACCATTCGCCTTTTTCACCGCCTGCTGTACCTGCATGCCCACTTTCAATGACTGGTGTATAATGACACCCAGGTCTCGTTGCACCTCCCCTTTTCCTAATCGGCCACCATTCAGATAATAATCTGTTTTCCTGTTTTTGCCACCAAAGTGGATAACTTCACATTTATCCACATTAAATTGCATCTGCCATGAATTTGCCCACTCACCCAACCTATCCAAGTCACCCTGCATCCTCTTAGCATCCTCCTCACTGCTCACACTGCCACCCAGCTTCGTGTCATCCGCAAACTTGGAGATGCTGCATTTAATTCCCTCATCCAAGTCATTAATATATATTGTAAACAACTGGGGTCCCAGCACTGAGCCTTGCAGTACCCCACTTGTCACCGCCTGCCATTCTGAAAAGGTCCCGTTTATTCCCACTCTTTGCTTCCTGTCTGCTAACCAATTCTCCACCCACACCAATACCTTACCCCCAATACCGTGTGCTTTAAGTTTGCACACTAATCTCCTGTGTGGGACCTTGTCAAAAGCCTTTTGACACACTATTTAAAACAAGTTAGAGGACTAAAATTTAAATTGAAAGAAAGTTTACAGGTACTAAACATATATAGAAGTTGCTTTGTTTTTAAAACACAGAGCAATAGAGCACAGAAGGGGGCCCTTAGCCCACGATGTTCTGCTGACCTACATGAACTTACTCCACAATCACTCTAAACCTTCACCCCTGCACAGCCTATAACCCTCCATTTTTCTTAATCCATGTACCCAAGGGTGTTTTAAATATCTCTATTGCATCAGTCTATACCACCATTCCCAGCAGTATTTTCCAGGCACCCACCAGTCTGTAAAAATCCTTCAGACATTTCCCCCCAGCCAAACTGAACTTTCTTCCACTTAACTTGTCATGTCATGTGGTCCTGGGCACTGCTACCTAGGAAAAAGGGTGCTGGCCAACATTACTTCCATTTAAAAAAAACAGCTGTGTGGACCAAACTTAGCTCTGAACAGGAAATTCTTACAAAACTGTGCAGTGTTTTAAATGCTTTCCTTTTTGTAATACACATACTATGAATATTTAGAATAAAAACTCACTTTATTTCATTTATTAATTGAAAGGTAAATGAAATAGAGTACAACAGAAAATATTTCACATTTCATAAACTTTTTCTAGTCTCTCTTCATTAAAAATCCATTACCAAACACTGTCCAGATTAATTTTGCATTCAGGTGAAAGACATGTCTTAATCCTCATGAAATCATTCAAATATTTCACTTTAAATCTGCTTGTGGACTTACATTTGATCGAATTCATAAGACTGAATCCACATTTGCAGTCAGCACTAGAAGATTGAAAGTTTCCAATGAGGTCGACAAGAATTAACAAATCTTCAAATTCTTGCATTGACTAGACATTGTCAGTGCTCAGCAGACCAGCAGCTTATAATAATGAGCTACCGACTTCCATTCTGTGTTTAGTGTTACAATTTGTAACATTTTGCAACTTGAAACACTGACACTACAAATACATTGAAGCTCTAAAAGGATGTGGTATTTTTATTACTTTGAAAATTTATAGAATTCATTAATAACAGGGCATTTCACAATTATTAACAGATTTCAAAATTATATTGCCATTATATAAAAGAAAACTCCAGCTGTGCAGCCACAAAGGTTATGTGTGTGGGGGTATTTCAGTTACTGCATGGTTGCGCAGCTTAGGAGGAACAGTGGTGCTGGTTATACACCAGCTATGCCTCTCAGTCTTATACACTTCAAGTTTCCTCTCATCCTCTGTTGTGCCAAAGAGAAAAGCTCTAGCTTACTCAACCTTTCCTCATACAATATGTTCTCCAAATCCACGCAGCATCCTGCTAAATCATCTTTGCACCCTCACGTTTTCACATCCTTCCTGTAATGAAGGATTATGTTCCTGTACTCCAAGTGTGATCTACTCATAAAAACCAGCAGACAACACATCCATCAACATGCAAGCAACTTAAAAGGTTTTATGGACTCTTAGCCCAAGATCCCTCTGTTAATCCACTCTGCCAAGGATCCTGCTATAAACCTGGGCCACATGATTTGCTTCAGAACATTCAAAAGTTCATTGAATCAGATCACGTACAGCACCAGTGGGTTTAAAATTGAAGTCAAACCATTTAGTGTTCCATACCTGTGGGCTGGCTCAAGAAAGTTAGTATTGCAGGTACTAGGGAAGCCTGAGCTGGGCAAGAGAGAAAGAGATACATCAGGGCTTGCTGGTGTTATATCTGAATAAGTACCCGAGGAAAAACGCTCAAACTTGGTGCATCAGGCAAAAGCAACAAGTTATAGCACAGAGGTCATTCAGGCTACACTCCATACCAGCTCCAAGTCATACAGCCAAATCCCTTCCTGTCCCTTCAATAGCCCAGCAAACTCTCTAATGTATAAACCACTTCCTTTTGAACATTGCAATTAAGTCTGCTTCCAATATCAGTGGCAGAGCATTCTGGACCTCAGCCAATCAATTTTCATTGTCTTAATTCCTAACTATCAAATGATAAGATTGTCCTCTTATCTATTCCCTTCACACTTTTAAACACTGAAATCTCTTGCAACATGTGCTTGAAAGAGGAAGCCAGCTTTTCTAGTCCAGCCATGACAGGTTTATCTTATGTCATTCCACCTATCCATGACAGTTTTCAATTTTCATGAAATGTAGAAAATTCACCAATACTCTTAAAGCCACATTTCATCAAGTCTCTTTGTGACTTCCACTTTTTATTTGCCTGAAGTCTGAGACCCATATTTCAACAACATTCAATGGCTGCACCTCTAAGGCTTGTGGCTATGATTAAACCATTGCCCAAATACTTTCACAAGGAAAATGCAGAGTTGTGCTCGTTACCTATTTGCAAACCTTGGACATTACCAATCTTAGGGATTGTGAATAAACAATCTGATTTCTCCATCTGAATGTGTTATGATATCGACAACCAAGGTTCAGCTGTCAGTTATACCATGGAATCTTAAGTGACTTTTTTTTACACTTTATCCCGAGTGAATTTTATGAAGTAGCTTTTTAATTAGCATCTAGTGATCTCAATCTTGGCGATAAAAAAAATTCCCAATATAGTAACCATTAACTCAACATCCTAATTTTAGTTCCTCCAAACCTTTGGCATTTTGTTCAAGCCTCCCAAAAGCAAGTGAAGAAGCCCATGTGAAAAAATTCTGGAGTTAGGCCAAGCCATGTAGCTGCAAGAAATTGCAGGCTGGCCAGGAGTCATGCTGTGTCCATATGTAGACTGTATCAGGGTTCACAGAATCTCAAGTGTTAATCATTAAGCAAATTGGATTCAATCCTTGGGCAAATTAGCCAGAGAAAAATCTGCTGAGAACAGGATACACAATCCACCCTGTTTCAGAGGCATTCCATGCCACACACATAGCAGTTACACAATATCATTCTAGTTGGGCAAATTCAGCTTTATTCTTTGCTTTGTACAGGTTAATTACTTTGAAAGGCTGGATTCTCAAAATGGGCATACTTCATGTTCTTCTTTTCCCATATCTGCCAAGCAAAGTAACCCAATACACCAACAATGATCAAAAGCACTGAAAAAAAAGGTGGACAGAAAGATTTGAATGGAATATTCACATTTGTCACAAAAACCACCAAGCTAATATCTAAAACAAAGCACAAAATACAGGAGGGCTGAGTGGCTCACACAGATCTATAGGGGAAAAAAAAGTAAATACTTGATGTTTCGGGCCGAGACCCTCTTCAGGACGAAGGAAGGGGGAAGATGCCTGAATAAAAATGGGGGGGGGAAAGAGACTAGCGGGAAGGTGATGGGTAAAGCCAGGTGGGTTGGGAAGGTCAAGGGTTAGAGAAGAAACACCTTGATCAGAGAGCAGAGCAGACAATAGGAGAAAAGGGATGGAGTAGGGGACCCAGGGGGAATAAGCAGGTGAGAAGTGAAAGGTCAGATTGGGGAATAGAGGAGGGGGCGGGAATTGTTCACCAGAAGGAGAAATCAATATTCATGCCATCAGGTTGGGGGGGGCGCGCGCAGTATCCGGACAGAATACAAGGTGTTTCTCCTGCATCCTGAGGGTGGTGTCATCTTAGCATGAGGAGACCATGGATCAGCCGGTCAGAATGGGAATGGAAATCAGAATTAGAGTGTTTGGCCACCGGGAAGTCCCTCTTGTGGCAGATGGTGTGGAAGTGGTCCCTCAATTCATGACGGGTCTCACCAATGTATAGGAGGCCGCACCGGGAATACTGGAGACAATAGAGTACCCGAGCAGATTCCCAGGTGGAGCACCGTCTCACCTGGAAGGACTGTTTGGGGTCCCGAATGCAGGAGGTGGGGAAGGAGGTAAATGGGCAGGTGTGGCACATAGGTTGCTTGCAGTGGTAAGTGCCAGGAGGGAGATTATTGGGCAGGGATGAATGGGCAAGGGAATCACGGAGGGAGCGATCCCTGTGGAAAGCAGGGGTGGGGGTGGAGTGGAGGTAAAGATGCATTTAGTGGTAGGATCCTTTTGGAAGTTGTGTTTTTGAATGCGGAAGTTGCCAATGATAATGCGTTAGATGTGGAGGTTGGAAGCCAACATCTAGTTTGCTGGTACCCAGCACCAAGGTAGAGAATCATCTATCCATATTGGAGATCTGATAGAGGTTTATAAGATTATGAAAGGCATAGATACAGTAGACAGCGAGTATTTGTTTCCCAGGGTTGAAATATCAAATACCAGAGGACATGCATTGAAGGTGAGAGGGGGTAGGTTCCAAGGGGATTCAAAAGATATATTGCTTTTAAATAACAACTCAGAGTGGTGGATGCCTGGTATGATGGTAGGCAAGTACATTAGAGGCTTTTAAGAGAATTTTAGATAGACACATGGATGTAAGGAAGATGGAGGGGATATGGACATTGTGTGGTTGGGAAGGATTAGTGTCTGGGCACTTTTGATATGTTTTTTAGCTGGTTTGACACAGCACTGTGGGACAAAGGGCCCATTCCTGTACTGTGCTGTTCAATGTTCTATTAGTAAATGAGCTTTACACAGACAGGGTCTTCAAATAAAGGAGAATATCTTACAAATGGTAAAGATGACCCAAAGTGCTGTTGATTCTTTGTGTGACTTTCCAAGTGAAGTATTCAAACTTGCATCTAAAAATCAAAAGCAAACGTTCCATCATTCCATATACAAGAAACTCAAACACAAACACAGTAAAGTTAGTAGCATATTTTACTAAAAAAAACAAATTCCATCTATCAATTCTATTTATATGGCAGCACAAAATGGTTCTGAATTTTAAAACAAGCTGTAGTAGCCAGGTCACAGACTCATTGACGAGATTAAACTGGAGCTCCAAACAATGAGGCAAATGAAGAGTTTGTACAATATCTTATTTTACACATAGAAATGTGGCAGAATTTGAATGTTACCAATCATTGTTATAAATATACCCACTGGTATTATAGGGTTGAGGTCAAAAGCCCAGTATAAATGAAACCAGGGCACAGGATAAAGATAAGTTTAAAAGTATTGAAAATTTTCTGCTTAGTATTTCTGTGTCTGACCAACATGTTATTGCATTTGTTACACTGATAGCCAGGAGGGCCATTTTGTTGAAGTGGAAGGACACATCAGCTCCCACTTTCTCACAATGGTTCTCTCAAGTGATGCTATAGTTTGGAGAAAATTAGAAGCCGAACCTTTGATTTTGAGAAAAGATGGGGTTCATTTGCTCATTATTGTCATTTGAGTTAATTGATAGATTTTCTCCACGATCTAATTGTAAATTTCTGGTATATTTTTTCCTTGCTGGCGGTTTGATGTTTATCTTTAGAAGCTTTTTGTATGATACATGGCTCCAGGGTTGTACACCTAATGGGGGTTTCCCCCCCACACACACACTTTTCTGCTTAGTGGGTTTTTTTATTATCAGAAAAATTTTTCAATTTTTGAAAACAATGTTTTTTTTCCTTGAGACATTGTAAGTGTTGCTTACTTCGATGTACTGTGTTATTTTTTGAATAGTAATAATAAAAACATTTGAAAAGAAAAATTTCTGCTTGTTACTGCATTACCTTTGGGACTAGCCAAAATTGTTGGCAAGATGGTGTGCGACCTGACAAACACTTCTGAAGCCACAACTGCAGACCTCTTTGTTGGAGTTGTTACTGTAAAGGAACAGGGATAGTTAAATACTAATATTAAACACAAAATACTCTGCAGATGCTGGGGTCAAAGCAACACTCACAACATGCTGGAGGAACTCAGTAGGTCGGGCAGCATCCGTGAAAACAATCGGTCAACGTTTCGGGCTGGAACATTGGCTGATCGTTTCCACGGATGCTGCCCGACCTGTGGAGTTCCTCCAGCGTGTTGTGACTATATACTAATATTCAGGTTGAATGGGTTTAAAATGTTTGTCGTCCTCTTTGCACTTAACTAGTCTTTAGATTAATAGTCTACAGTAGCAAAAGTCAAACATTGTATTGGCCAGAATGAACTATAGTCTACAAATCAGTGAATTTGAATGAATTAATGATGGTAGAAGTAGACAAACCGATTGTCTTTGCTCTTGCCATGTGCTTGAAGGAGATGAAGCTGGCCATTTTGTGAGACTGCCCTTGCAGCCCCCTACCCCCACTTTGTGAAATCTTTAATCAGAGTAAATTTGGACACGAGGAATTGCAGTTAATTACCCGCCAAATTTCAGCTAGTTACCTGCCAAACCTGAGACCATTCTCAGATGAGTAGCTATTTATTATGTAAAGTGGCAGGCTTGTAGGAGAAGCAATCTATAATCTCGTTAGACAGAGTGTCTGGGCCACCTAGTTTAACTGGTTTGAGCGAGTCAAAGTTGAAAAGAACAAAGGCATGGGGCTGGGAGCAGAGACCATCAAACAATGCTGGTTGTAGCCCAGCAGCGGAGCCAATTAAAAAGGTGACCCAGGTAGGACCTTGCGCCAACAGAATGGAGATGCATCATTTGATCTAGAATGCTGGAAGAGGTGAGGGTGTGATCTCCAGAAAGCCATCTTATGGACGAAGTGGAGAATTCGGACAGGATTGGAATCAATGAGGCATGCTCGACAGCTGTGGCAGGGTTTGAATGTTATAACCTCCTACAAATTTAAAATCGAGTGACATGAGGTACAGCAGAGCCTCATTTCCAGATGAGCTCAATGCCTTCTACGCTTACTTTGACTGTCAGAAGGAACTACCGTGCACCCCCACATCTCCTTTGGCCTCAGTATCTGAAGATGACATGCAGGCTGCCTTCAAGAGGGTGAATCCACGAAAACCATCAGGTCCTGTACAGAGTACCTGGCCGTGTCTGAAGACCCATGCTGACCAACCGCCTGGTGTATTCACGGACATCTTCAATCTCTCACTTTCACTGTAAGTGGTACCCATCTGCTTCAAGCAGGCTTCAATCATAACGGTGCCCAAGAAGAACATGGTAACCTGCCTCAGTGACTGTCCCCCAGTGGCACTTCCACTGTGATGAAGTGTTTAGAGGCACTGGTGACTGGGTGGCAACTTGGATCTGCTTTAATGTGTCTAATGGAGCAACAGATGCTATCTCATTGGCTCTTCACACAATGCTGGAACATTGGGACGAAGATGCATACATCAGGATGCTCAGCATTTAATATTATCACCCCCTCACAACTTATCAGTAAACTCCAAGACTTATGCCTCAATACCCCTTAAGTTATTGGATCTTGGATTTCCTCACTTGTAAACCCTAGTCTGTCTGGATTGTCAAAAACATCTCCTCCACCATCTCCATCAGCACAGGAGCACGGCAGGGATGTGTGCTTAGCCCCCTACTCTACTCACTTTACACCGATGACTCTGTGGCCAAGTACAGTTCCAATATCATATTCAAATTTGCTGATGACACCATTGTTGTAGGCTGTTTCAAAGGGGGTGATGAATCAACATACAGGAGGGAGACTGAAAATTTGGCTGAGCGGTGTCATGACCACAATCTCTCACTCAATCAGCAAGAGCAAGGAACTACTTGTAGACTTCAGGAGATGGAAACCAGAGGTCCATGAGCCAGTCCTCAGAGGATCAAGATCAGAGGTGGAGAGGGTCAGTAACTTTGAATTTCTGTGCATCACCATCTCAGAAGACCTGTCCTAGACCCATCATATGAATGTAATTGTAAAGAATGCACAACAGTGCCTCGACTTCCTCAGGAGTCTGCGGAGATTCAGCAAGACATCAAAAACTTTGAAAATCTTCTATAGATTTGTAGTAGAAAGCCTACTAACTGGTTGCAGTACAGCCTGGTAATGGGAACACCAATGCCTTTGAGTGGAAAATCCTACAAAAAGTAGTGGATTCAGCCCAGTACGTCACAGGTGAAGCCCTCCCATTGATCACATCTACATGAAACACTGTCACAGGAAAGTAGCACCCATCAGAGATCCCCACCACTCAGGCCATGCTCTTTATTCACTGATGCCATCTGTTACAAGTGCCTTAGGACTCACATCACCAGGTTCAAGAACAGTTACTATCCCTTAACCATCAGGCTGTTGAACAAGAGGATAACTACACTCTTCTATTCAGATGTTCCCATAATCAATGATCACACTTTAAGGACTATCTTGTTATGGCCAGCTGATGGCACGGTGAGATCAGCACTGGACTCCGGAGCAAAGGTTCCTGAGTTTGAATCCAGGTTGGGCCACTCCTGAGCATGCTTTCCATCCGTGCCAGGCTGAGGGTCGAGCAAGCCACTCAGCCTCGTAAAAAAAAAAATTATAAAAGGGTCGAGTCAGGAACATTCATAACATGACCTGGTTAATCCTGACACCACGTGCCAGACAAGAATGGCTGAATGTCTAGTACGACATGCTTAAAAAAAATCTTATGTCATGCTCTTGTTATTTACTGCTAATTATCTATATTTGCAGTTGCAGTTTGTTGTCATCTATGCTACTTGTTCTTTCATTGATCTTGTTTCTAGTTACAATTCTATGCCTGCAGGAAAAAAGAATCTCAGGGTTGAATGTGGTGAAATATAGAAACATAGAAAATCTACAGCACAATAAGGCCCTTCGGCCCACAAAGTTGTTCCGAACATGTCCCTACCTTAGAAATTACTAGGCTTACCTATAGCCCTCTATTTTTCTAAGCTCCATGTACCTATCCAAAAGTCTCTTTAAAGACCCTATCATATCCACTTCCACCACTGTTGCCGGCAGCCCATTCCATGCACTCACCACTGAGTAAAAAAAAACTTACCCCTGACATCTCCTCCGTACCTACTCCCCAGCACCTTAAACCCGTGTCCTCTTGTGGCAACCATTTCAGCCCTGGGAAAAAAACCTCTGACTATCCACACAATCAATGCCTCTCATCACCTTATACACCTCTATCAGGTCACCTCTCATCCTCCGTCGCTTCAAGGAGAAAAGGCCAAGTTCACTCAACCTATTCTCATAAGGCATGCTCCCCAATCCAGGCAACATCCTTGTAAATCTCCTCTGCACCCTTTCTATGGCTTCCACATCCTTCCTGTAGTGAGGCAACCAGAACTGAGCACAGCACTCTGTATATGCACTGATAATAAATTTTACTTTGAACTTTAATGAGGAACACGATGAGAGTTAGAAGCTTCAAATGTGATAAGAGCGATAACCAACCACCAAAGATGTGTAGTACCCCAACCACCATGGATGTGTAGTACCCCACGGACACATGGAGATCGGAGTGGGATCACAAGGAACACATGAACCATACAGCCTCTTTTTTCTGGTATTACCTTTTCTAGTCTTTGAATGTTCATGGAGGGTCAGGAAAACCCAGTAGGTGTGCACACAGATACTCTGTTGTGCAAGTTCATGTGTTCTTCCGTTGAGACAATAAAGGTACTCTTTGGTAATTGCAGATTCTCTCTGTGCCTCCCTGATCATTATTACCAAGGGTTAAATACTTATAACAGTATTTCCTTTAACCAGGAGTTTAAAAATAACAATTCAACTCCATTAGCTGTTCTGTAGTTTAATTTAGGTTTGCGGTAGGAGGGAGATGATTTACACCAAGTACTGTATATAGCCATGCCCAGTAAGCTTTGATGCCTAATTGCATTAAGCTGGTTGTCAGCTGTCTTGGGCTACAGATACAAATTCTAGTCCCCCCCCCCCCACATTTACTTTCATTTCTCAACTGAGGTAGGAAAGCACAGTTCTGTAGCAAATAGCAGGATCACCAGACACCTCTGGGCGCCCAAGAAATTCCCCCATCAACAGCATAAACATTAACACTTAAATATGGTAAAGCATATTTCTAACATTAAAAGCCAAGATGAATTCTGAAGGACTGTGCAATGTCTACCAAGGCAGACCCTGTGTGGAACTGAACAAGGGGACACATGCCATGTGAGATGTGCTTAGGAAATATTAATGCACATGTTCTCACTGTAGATCAAGTTTTTCTGCTGCAGCTCAAGGATTTAGAAAAAAAAATATTGACAGGATTTAAAAATCTGATTCTCAACTATGTAGATGGGATAGTGAATTATGAGGATCATGTTTACTCTATGTTAGGCCAACCTCCGTTAGGGCTCCATGGTAGGGAAGTGGTTAGCGCAATGCTATTACAGCAGAGGATGTCAGAGTTCACCTGCAGTGCTGTCTGGAAGGAGATCGTACACTCACCCCCTGACCACATGGAGTTCCACTGGGTGCTCCAGTTTCCTCCTACAGTTCAAAGACTTACCGGTTAGTAAGTTAATTAGTCATTGTAGATTGTCCTGTGATCAGGCTAGGGTTAAATAAGCGGGTTGCTGGGTGGTGTAGGCCTTTGGGTCGGAAGGGCTTCTTCCACATTATATCACTAAATAAAATCGTAAGCTGAAGCCAAACGCTACCTTCAGCACAACCCTGTTCATCATCCTTCAACTCCATTCCAGTTGGACACACACAGGTATACTTTGGCGACTGACTGTTAATTTGAGGAGCAGGGAGGCACATGTGCTCACAGTTTCCAAATTCTGCACACCAGCTTCGCCCTAGAAAAAGCACCAAATAAGTCAACATTTCAGAAACAATCAATTTCGGCATTCAGCTTTAACCAGTGCACTAGTTCTGCTCCACTTGCTTCTTGACTGTGGGACAATAAGGACAATCAGCATGTAAATCATTCAAAAATAAAAAGGAAGCTCACAGGATAAAGTTTGTCAATATTGTCAGTCTTTTGGAAATTGAGTTGTGTAGTTTCTCGATTGAAATTAGGCTGGAAGAGTCAAGAAAAATACTCGCTCAAGTTTTTGCATGGAATGAATTTTTCCATACAATAATTGAACTGGAAGGCCTGTTGTAATATTTGAACTACATCTGGCAAGGTAACTATTCTTAAATGATCCCACAGATCTGAATAATATCAACAGTCCGGCATTAAGGCAAATTGTGTGCTAAATATCAGCAGGAACCAAGTAAGTTACACCACATAAAGTAGTCTACAGGTTACTTACCAGATGTCTGTATCAGCTCATGATAGATTATGATGTCCCCAGGGTCAACATTAGCAGCCAGAAGGTTCACATTATCTCCAGTATACTTATTGGCTCCATAAATTCCTTTCCCCTCATCAGCCCAATAAACATGATCCTGGAAATGAATATTTTGGGGAAAATGTCACCCCATTAATCCATGGGAGACTTTAGTCCAAGTTCAACAATTCCCTGCATGTACACTGTTAAATTGCTGGGAATAATTTGAGATCAAACTTGCAAGCAACGTTATTATTCTTGGTTTCAACTGAAGCCGTAAACTTCAGTCACCGAATTTCTGAACCATCTGCTATGAAGAGCTGATATAAACAAAATCTGACATTTATCAATTTGTATCATAGCACAAGCACTTCCTTACAGAACACATTTATTCTGTACCTTAAATGGTTACTGTTGATAGGCAATGTGGCACAGAGAACAATAGTGTGAACTATTCATAGAGTCATAGACACTACAGCATTAAAAAAAAAACAGGCTTTTCAGCCCATCTAGGGTGCCAAAGTAGCAAAGTGGTTAGGATGATTCTATTACAATTCAGGGTGGAGTTCAGAGTTCAAAGTTCAATTCCAGTATCATCTGTAAGGAGTTTGTACATTTCCCCATGGCTTTCCTCTGGATACTCTGGTTTCTTCCCACAGTCCAAAGATATATTGTTGGTAGGTTAATCGAGCATTGTAAATTGTCCTGTAATTAGGTGGGCTACTGGACAGTACTGGTCATTTGGCTGGACGGGCCTGTTATATGCTGCATCTCTAAATAATTCAAAACAATCTGTGCCAAACTGCAAGTCTGCCTAGTCCCCTTGGCCCACACGTGGACTATTAGTGCCTATTAGTGCTGGATTTTCTTTACATCAGCTCTTCAAAGTAGAAGAATCAGAAGTTCAGTGACCAAACTTTACAGTTTCAGTTGAAGCCTAGGATTGTAACTTTGGTTACAAGCTTGATCTTAACTTATTCCCAGTACTTATAAAAAGCATTCACCACCTCCTTGGAAAATGTTCATCTTTTATTGTTTTACAACATTGAATCACAGTGGATTTAATTTGGCTTTTATTAACACTGATCAACAGAAAAAAAGACTCTTGTGTCAAAGTGAAAACAGATCTCTACAAAGTGATCTAAATTAATTACAAATGTAATACACAAAATAATTGATTGCATAAGTATTCACCCCTTTCAGGTCAGTTTTTAGTAGACACACCTTGGGCAGCAGTTGCACCCTTGAGCCTGTGTGGCTAGGTCTCTATCAGCTTTGGATATCTGGACACTGCAACTTTTCCCCCATTTTTCTTTACAAAACTGCTCAAGCTCCGTCAGATTGCATGGGGATTGTGAGTGAACAGCTCTTTTCAAGCCCATCCACAAATTCTCAGTTGAATTGAGGTCTGGTCTCTGACTTGGCCACTCCAGGACATTAACCTTGCTGCTTTTAAGCCACTCCTGTGTAACTTTGGCCTTATGCTTGGGGTCACTGTCTTGCCGGAAAACAAGTCTTCTCCCAAGCCACAGTTCTTTTGCAGACTGCACCAGGTTTTCCTTCAAGATTTCCCTGCATCTTGCAGCATTCATTTTACCCTCTACCTTCACAAACCTTCAAGGCCTGCTGCGGTGAAGCATCCCCACAGCATGATGCAGCCACCATCATGCTTCAAGGTAGGGATGGTGCGTTTTTGATGATGTGCAGGGTTAGGCTTATGCCAAACATAGCATTTAGTCTGATCGCTCAATTTTGGTTTCATCAGACCACAGAAACTTCTTCCATCTGACTTCAGAGCCTCCTACATGCCTCCTGGCAAACTATAGCTGAGATTTCATGCGAGTTTCCCCCCCCCTGCCCAACAGTGGCTTTCTCTTTCCCACTCTCCCATAAATCTGTGACTGGTGAAGCACCCAGGCAACAGTTGTTGTATGCACAGTCTCTCCCATCTCAGCCACTCAAGCTCAAGCCTCCAGAGTTGTCATAGGTCTCTTGGTGGCCTCCCTCACTAGTCCCCTTCTTGCACAGTCACTCAGTTTTTGAGGATGGCCTGCTGTAGGCAGATTTACAGCTGTGCCATATTCTTTCCACAGACCACATGAAAGGGAACATATAAAGGATTGACTTAACTGTACTCCAAGGGATATTCAGTGACTTGGAAATTTTCTTTTGTATCCATCTCCTGACTTGTGCTTTTCAATAGCCTTTTCATGGAGTTGCTTGGAGTGTTCATTTATCTTCATTGCATGGCTTTGCCAGGATACTGGCTCACCAGCAGTTGGACCTTCTAGATGAAGGTGTATTTTTACTACAACGAATTGGAACGCCTTGACTGCACTGTTTTCAAAAGCAGACCTTCATTTAACTAATTATGTGACTTCTAAAACTAGTTGGCTGCACCAGTGATGATTTGGTGTGCTATATTAAGGGGGGGGGGGGGGAGAATGAATGCTTATGCAATCAATTATTTTTTGTTTTATATTTGTAATTAATTTAGATCACTCTGTAGGGATCTGCTTTCACTTTGACACGAAAGAGTCTTTTTCTGTTGACCAGTGTCCAAAAAGCCAAATTAAATCCACTGCGATTCAATGCTGTAAAACAATAAAATACATAAACTTCCTGGGGGTGGGGCATGAATACTTTTTATAGGGATTGTACATGTCCTTATGCACATTTCTCTTAAATGTTGAAATCAAACCCCATCCACCACTTCTGCTGGTGGCTCGTTACACTTTTGCACAACCCTTAGTGAAGTTTCCCCTCACGCTCCCCTTAAATATTTCACTTTTCACCCTTAGCCTATGATATCCAGTTCTAGTCTTACCCCATCTCAATGGAAAAAGCCTACTCGCATTAATCTCATCTATTACCCCTCATAATTTTAAATACTTCTATCAAATCTCCCCTCATTCTCCTACACTTCAGGGAAATGAAGTTCTAACCTATTCAATCTTTCCCTAGAACTCAGGCCCTCAAGTCCCAGCAATAACCTTTTAATTTTTTTTTTCCTCTACTCTTTCAATCTTATTGATTTCTTTCCTGTAGGTAAGTGACCAGAACTACACACAATACCTCAGATTAGGCCTCACTTACATCTTATACAATCTTATTTGAAAACAAATCTTGAAAAACATCACCTCAAATAGAGCTATAGCGCGAGGATGTACAAGGAATTCTTGTGACTGTAAAACTGTTCTTCTGTCCTGTCCATTGAGATCCATACTTGATAATGTATGCAACTTTGCATCAATCCAATATATGCGCCCTTTCATGTGGTCTGTGGAAAAAATAGTTCAAGCAATGTTAACAAAGCCCAATACCAGTCAGTGCACCATTAAAAAGGCCACCTTACTTACCAAGTGCAATGCCTCTTGGCCTCTCAATTTTGGTGCCAAGCAAAAGTTGGCGATTAATACCATTCATGCCTGCTTTCTCAATCTTTGCCGGAGTGCCACAGTCAGACCAGTAGATGAACCTTCAAGGAGAGGGATCACATTTTAAACAAATCTTTGAGTAGATCCAGTAAGCGCAGTTCCTACTGCAATAAACAATAATTTGTAATTACTTAGTGCAAAGACCATTTTCAGCCAAGCAGAGGTTTGTCTTAGAACACAAAATAGACTGCTAAATAAGTGCTAAATAAAATGCTAGATTACATTGGGCCAATGTTGGCTCTCGTGGTATCTGTTACTTGTATTAATGCTTTGCATAGAGGAACAGAGGTTATTTGCTGAATCTCACAGTAAGTTACTTTCACCTTCTCCTTCCTAGTTCCACCTAGGATCTTAAGTTAATTTGAATGTGCACTACCATTATTTGGTTAGAAAATGGCATCCATTAGTTTGACTTGATAAGCACTTTGAAGATGATAATGGCATTTATGAAAGCTTCAAAACACTTGACAAATCCAAAAATCAGTGCCAGTAAGTTACAAAACAGCCAGAGCAAGTACCCTGACAGTGGATCAACCACAACTGAAGCTGGCTCCCTCAAGTCCGTATCAAAAAGAATCTTCCCCTTTGTTCCATCAAAATTAGCCACAGATAACGTTTTCATGCCACGATCAGTCCAGTAAACAAGTTTATTGATCCAGTCCACAGCAATTCCTCCAGGGATTTGCAGGCCATTAATTATGGATGTTCCAGCTGCACGATCCTTCTCATTCAGTGACATGCTACAACAAAAACACAAGACAATTAGAAAGATCGTCAATATTTGCTACCAAGTTATTCCTAGAAGGACTGGATTTTGCAAACCAGCAATAGTGAAATAATAGGGACAGAGGGGACCGCGGGTACTAGAAATTGGAGCAACACACAAGTTGGAGGAACTCAGTGGTCAGACAAAATCTGTGGAGGGAAATGAACAGCTGATATAGAGCAGAAGCACTCAGTGCCAACCTTGAAAAGTTCCTGGTTCACTCATCCATAAATTCCACCCTGCAAATATTGTGCTACCTGCAAATAAAACTGAACTATAGCTCATGCAAATCGGGGGTCAGGGAGCAGGATGGTTAGAAGCTACTTCCTTTGTTTATATTGGAAATCACCTCAACCTGGAGAACAGTGGGTAACTAATAATTTGAGTATCATGACTTGTGGCCATCTGAGCGGTGAGCAATTTCGTCCTATCAATGGAACTTCAATAGGTTACATTTAATGCAAAAGGCATATTACCTGAAGATTGCCCGCTGCCCTACATCAGCCCAGAAGAGCCTCTCCCCTGCAACGTCAGCATCCAGCGCCACAGCACTCCTCAGCTGTACAGCAACTTGGGTGTACTCCCGGAGATGTAATCCCAGCTTCCTGATATCATGGTGGTTTGTGAAGATCAAATAAGGCTCCATGGCTAAATTTCAAATTTGGACTCTTAGCTCAAATTCCAATAAAATGCTATTCATTCAATATTTGTTTTTAACAAGCTAAACTACACAATTTATTAATTATGAAACCTTGCATTTTATTGGCTAGTTTCCACAAGATTAAAACATTTTAATCCAAGGTGTTTCATTTCGGACAGCATACTTTCAATACTTGTATTAACATACTGAACCCAAAATCTCCTCCCCCCCTCCAATATTTAGGTGGACTTAAGTTCATGCAATTAATAGGAAATTGAATAGATGTCAAGCCTTACAGGTAGCTTTGGGCCAAGGTTAATGATATCTTGTTATTGAATTATTTGGTATTAGTATAAACCAGATTTGGAACGTCAACTCAAGTTCAACCAATTGAATGATAACAGGATACAAGAGGGAGCATCCCAGTTCTTAAACTTGTATAAGAAGACAATTTATCAAAACCAAAGTAGCCAAAAAATACAATCTTTGATATTAATCTATTCTTCAGTGAAAAGTCTCATCAATAAAAAAGTACTTAGTTGCAAGGAGATTAGGTCTGCAAAACAAAACCACTCACACAAATGCAAACACATTAAGCTATTCCTACACCCGGAAATGAACCAGAAGTATACCATTCAGTTTTTTTTAAAAAAATGCCCCAGAAAAGCATTCTTACAACAAATTACCAATGCACAAATTACAAGGAGCACATGCAGTTTAGACTTGCCTATTGCCTTGCAAACTCCATTAGCTGGATCCATAAAGTAACCTGCATGACATTCACACATGTAGCTTCCTTCTGTGTTGACGCAAATTTGACTGCAAGCTCCAGGGTTGTGGCACTCATTAACATCTGGAAAGAAATCAGACTCCTAGGAACCTTTATATTTGTGGTTTAGTAAGGCAACCAAGAATAGTGCTATGTTCTTTATAGTAACCTCCGAACCAATAGCAGTCAATGTAGTATACCCAAAGTTATACAAGTTCTGAAGGGTTTCCAAATACAGTAAAGCCCTCAGATTGGATTGTTCAGCTCTCAGGGGTCTTCCGTGTTTCCTTAAAACCCAACAGGTTTACTGAACAATAATAAATATAGCACCCAAAAACTTGATGTGTGAGGTGTTAATAAGAGTAACACCCAATAGCCTAAGAAATTAGATTTGACAGTAAAACAGGAGCCTGAATTGTTCAATGATTCAGGAACAGCTTCTTCCCCTCTGCCAGCAGATTTCTGATTGTACATTGAACCTATAAAAACTAACGGACTACTTTTCCCCTCTTTTTACACTAATTTAATTTTTAAAAATATATTTATATTTATTACTGCAATTCAGTTATGTATTACAATGTACTACCTCCACATAACAAATTTCATGTCAATGCCAGTCATATTAAATTCTGAAAACTCTGGCACTAATCTTGCAACAGGCCATTCAAGGAAACCTACCTCCACAGGTAGTCTTGTCAATCAAATCGTAACCAGCGGGGCATTCACACTCATAACCAATGACGAGATCAAGGCATATGTGGGAGCAGCCACCATTCTTCTTTAAACACTCATTTTTATCTACAGAGAAACATATTGGTGCCCACATTCAGTGTTATAACCTCAGTAAATATCCTCAAGCAAAGAAGCAGAAACCTACACAGTTCACAAAGAAACTTCTGCATTTGATTTGGATATTTTACTTAGGCAAAATGATTACTAGAAACCAATTGGTGCGTTATTTTGGAAAAGGAAATCTAAACTTAGTGCAAGTGGAGTCACCTCAGTAATAATGGGTACCATTTCAGGATTACAGTGTTAGTTCACCCATGATAGAATTGCTTGATCAACTCTAAACCAGTAAATTTCTATACATCTATTTTCCATAACTGATGAACATCTCAGTTGCAATAGTCAAAAAAACTGAATGGAACTGCAGGATTTTATTATGCATTTCTAGCACAGTTTAATTTCAAATTTGCACGTTCAAAGTATAGCTTAAGGCAATGTCACTTACTACATTCTTTGAGAATTTCATCACTCCAGTCTTTACAGTCCTGCTTGGTATCACACACTTGGCTGATGTTTATGCATTCTCCACTATGACATTTGAAGTTAGTTTGTCCCATGCACTCTGAAACTAAGCAGAAGTATTTGAAAATATTATTCCAATCAATTTTTTGCCATTTAAAACATCCCAGATGCAAATCAAAAGAATTAGTGTTGATCTCAGTAACGTGGGGAAATTTCTTCACGTTAGCATTGGTTTCAGTACTATTTTATTGGCAAGTTAAAAAGATCTGGCATTCTTGGCAACTCAGCAGCTGATATTCCCTGAAATCAGTCCTGAAAGGAACATACCAGCACTCCCTATAACAATTGCAGCTGTAACATGGGGTACGGAAGTGGGAGTAGACTTCCAGGATCATCGGGGGACTGGGAAGATTGGCAAGGAACAAGTCTGCTCTTCTTAACTTGTGAAGCAGTGGGCACAGATCCTTCAAGTGCCCAAAGGTTAGGTCACATGGGAAGAGCTCTACAAGGAAGTAAGTGTCCATGTCTGTTCTGGGGGGGGGGGGAGGGAGTGGGGTGCTGAAGAGTAGATAAAGATAAGCCCTTGGGAGGGTGTGTGACTTCACTAATGCAGCACTGAGCAGCAGGGTCCTGGCAGGTAAAGAGCAGCAGCTCGAAACTCCTAACACCAAAAAAACCAAGTGATTTAAAATTAGAGGGTCACAGGCCTAGTAGTCCAGACATACTGATCAAGTTTGAGCTTCCAGATCAGGATAAATGCTGTTTCAGGGCCACTATACAAATGGCATGGCTTCAAAGGGAAAATTGTCAGCAAAAGGTGGTCGCTCTCCAAGCAACACATTTTCAGAATAGATCAAAATACGATTGCAAAGACATAGCATTTTTGTTCATGCAAGATGCCCAAAACAACATCTGGAACATCTAGGTGATTTATAGAAATCCCTGCCAAATCCAGAATAGTACCCAGAATGTGCACATCATCACTTCCCTCCAGATTAATTTTTTCAGCTTTTTTTTTAAAAAAAAAGGTGGAGCAACTTTTTAAAACCTATGTTACTGAACAAAAGAAAAAGCATGCCCACTTACTTTCCTGACAGTTGAGTTCATCACCACCATCACGACAGTCTCTAAACTGATTGCATCTCTTTCTCCCAGGAATACAACTGCCATCATTACATTGGAAGTGATCAGGCCTACATGTGTGAGGAGCTAAATAGTAGAATGAAGATTAATAAGTAATGATTACAGTTATAAAATTGCAAGATCTTAAAGCTAGGTCTGCAAAAGTCTCAGTACCATATTTGGTAACCACATATTTTGATCAAGCAGAAACGGGAAAGCAGGGAGCTTCTGAAACTAGCAAAACTCAGGTAGTATCTGTGCTGAATATTTTCTTACATGTAATTGTTGCTCTGACACGTGGTTTTCTTTAGTTAAACATACTCAAACTCACGTTTATCAAATACTGTTTTAACAAAAAGTAAATTGTGTTGATAAGTTTAATTGTGGAGTTTTTCCATATGATTAGTATTTCCTGATTGGCATTTTGGCAATAATACTATTAAAACTAGCCTATTCCCTGCCTTCATATTGGTCTTTTTCTAATCCTCCACTACCCTCATGTTAGTTTAGTATTTTATGAAAATTTTCGACTAATGAGCCCACTGTCTCCACAGCCTTTTACTAACTCCAACATGTAGTCCTGGTGATTTCTTCACCCTTAGTAACTCACCCACCAAGTCTCTCCAGGATCATGCCTTGTAATTAGGATTTTTGAAAGTTCACCAATTTCATTTAAATTAGCCCACTGCTATCTTGAGTAATGCAATGTCATCTAGTGATGACAAGCAAAAATTTATTCCGCACATCATTACCTGGCTGGTCATTATTAATTCACCAGCTTTGTTGGGGCCCCACATTAACCCTCAGTCTTTTTCCTATTTAAACATTGATGGATTCTGATGTTTTGAAAAAAAACACATGCAAACTCTCTCTCAAAATTTACTGTTCATTTCAACTTTTTGGATATGATGCTGGATCCCAAAAGCTTTCTTGTCTTCTGATCTACCATTATCCACAGTCTTTGTACATCCAGATAATTCCTCCTTTTGCATTTTCATTGCACTTATTCAGATTGAAGACCCTTGTTATCCATCCATGATGTTTACTCTCAAACTACCATTTGGAGTTCCATTATATTGCAGCCATTAATCTCCAGGAGATCTTTGGTGACTAGGCTCGTTAATATTTCATTACACAATCTAAAATTGCCTAGTCCCAGGTAGACTCCTAAATGTACTGCTCTAATAAAATAATCCAATATTTGCATAACTTCTATGATACATTCTTTGGGTCAATTATTGTAGATTAAAATGTGTAACTAAGGAGATAAACTTACGGCAATTGGCTTCATCACTTCCATCTTTGCAGTCAGCATCACCATCGCAGTACCAGCGAGTGTGGATGCATTCACCCGAGGCACACAGGAACTCATTAGGAGAGCAGGCCAAAGGAGGAAGTGTGTATCCACAGTGGTCTGAAGATTCATCCGATTTATCTGTACAATCTTCACTGTTATCACACACCCAATTTAAAGGTATGCATTCTGAGTTATTGCACTGAAACTCATGAGCACCACAGGTAGATAAAGCACAGTTCTTTTCATCACTTCCGTCACCACAATCATCCATACCATTGCAGGCAAATGTCTTAGCAATGCATCTCCCACTGGAGCAAGTGAATTCCAAAGGATCACAAGTAATTTTACCTGGGGGAGGGAATGGATCTCACAACAGGTGATATTGTAAGTAGAACATAGTTTTCCCATATAGCTTTGCCAATTAGACACATACAAAGATGCTGACTAGCTAGACAGGAACCAGTTAAGCACAGACCTTTTGATGACAAATTGATGTAGCCATCTGTTGTATTTTAAACAAAAACCTACTTGTTCACTTTATAACAAGTGAATTGAAAACCATGCATTAATTAGACTTCACAATGGTGCACAAGTGGTTTATGGGTTCAGAGCTGATTGAGTGCAGAATTTATGTTTTACATTGAATACAATACCTCATTTGGCAAACAGACGCCAGATTAGTTGCACCGATATTACATGATTTGAGAGAATTCAGATTCACCAGGATACTTGCCGGAATGGAGAACATAAAATGCAGATTAGAAGAGCCAAGGCACCAAAATCTTTAATACCTTGAAGTTTAGAATGAAGAGTGGTATCAATAAACACTCAGAGAAGAAACTTATTTGTATCACAGGACTGGTAGGTAGAACTTCCTGGAAGCATGGATACCATCAAATTGGCTATGTGGTCAATTTGTTAATAAAGATACTTATTACGGCTACCAAGTCAAAGTCATGAAAGCACTTCAGTTTGTGTTAATGTTGCAAAAGCTTTTCCCCAGCATGAACTCAAGTTTGTCTCCTTTGAAATGGCATGGATATCAACCTGAAGTTTGTTTTCAATAGTCTGGAGACGAGTTAACCTACCACAATCAATCTCATCACCATTATTATGGCAGTCCTTCTCTCCATCACATCGCCATGCAGCAGGAATGCACTGCGAAGATCCAGGTCCACAGCTGATTTCATGGCTAAGACACATTCTTTGATCTAGGGGAAAATATTGACACGTCATACTGAATCTGCATTTCAGCTAAAAAGTCAGTAACTGGAGTGCCAGGCAACTGTAACCTTGAGCACTCAATATCACGAGCTCTGAAGCAGGAGTGGTCAAGTTATCTATTTATTTAGAGAGCCAGCATAGAATAGGCCCTTCTGGCCCTTTGAGCCTCATTGCCCCACAACCCCAAATTAACCCTAACCTAATCATAGAACAATTTACAGTGGCCAACTTCCTGCCATCTGCTGGGAGATACAGAAACATCTTTAGCCAAGACAGTTGGACTGTAAAACAGCTTCTTCCCAAGGACTGTTGTGCAGCTGAATAATGTTACATCCCGGCTTGCCAGTAGCCTTTGACTTCAATAGTCCATAGCACTCACTTGTTGCATGTAAATATGGGAATATTTGTTCATTTTTAATTAAGTCATATTGCAATGGAGTAGCACCACAATCTCGTTGTCTTGAGCAATTACAATAAAGTTCTATTCTAACCTATCCAGTACAATTTTGAAGGAAACTGGAGATCCCAGAGGAAACCCAACCATTCCACAGGGAGAACGTCCAGAGACTCCTTACAGAGGACACCAGGACTGAACTCTGTTGTGCGAAAATGTAATAGCACTGGGCGGACTGCTACAGTACTGAAGCACCCAAATTAGTGGTGCATGCTATCAACAGGTTACAGCATTTGATACATCTACTTTGGACAGTTTGACTTCTAATTCACCCCCACTCCCATTAATGTCTTCAAGGGTGTTAGCTGTTGCTCATAACAGGGCCACCCTAAAATGACTACTTGTTACTATTTGGGGGTTTCTATAGCAATACTATAAGCCTAGGAGTCAAACTCCAAAATCAGATTACTTAATCTCTTTTTAGTAATCCACTAAATTGCTAATTTTACAGATTCTGGAGATTTAAATGAATGACAATATACACTGGGCAAATAGTTTCTCATCCATCTCTTACCAACACAGGAGCAGTACTTACGACAGACATCTGTGCTTTCATCAGATCCATCTTCACAGTCAGCTTTGCCATCACATAACCACTTACCAGGGACACATTGTTTATTGTGGCACACAAAGTCAGATGCTCCACAGGTGTTAACTAGTGGAAAGACAAACAGTAAACCATATTGCATTCAGTTTACAATCAGCCTCTAGATAGTGACTGAAAATAGCTTCTGTTGCAGGGGAAGTCAGTTACCACATTGGATGTACTCAATTTTAACCTAACTAAACAAATACCTTTTATTTCCTATTCATGTAATATGTCGCTGGTTTATTTTTGTTAGTCCGTGTGGTAGGAGCTCTGGTTTTAACCTATTACAATGCTGCAAATTAACACTTCACACATCAGAAGTCTGGCAGCAAGTCAATGCAATTCAGGAATAAATTAAAAAAAACCTTGTACTATTACATCAGCCTCTCTTGAGCAGTTAAACTCTAGGTTAAACCTAATGGATCTTGGCCAACTCACATATGCCCATCCTGCAGTGCTGTCCGTCCTTATCCAGCTCCATCCCAGATGGACACACACAGGTATATTTGGAAGAGTTTCTGTCCATCTGGGGAGCTGGGAGACACATGTATTCACAGCTCCTTGTCTTCAGATTCTCACACCAGTTTTTGCCTGTGGATAAACAAAGCTAGTTTGCAATTAGATTGTTTCAACTAAGAAATTAGACTCTGATCACAGTAAAATCATACAGAAAGAGGATTTACTATACCAAGTGATCTATTCCAATAAAAGAATAAATACGGAACCTTTTTCCTAATCTCAGTGCTGGGCTAGTGGGCAAGTGTGAAGCTCAATTATCTGTGCCAAGTAGATTGCCAACAACTGCACAGGAATTGATACCTGACCAATTTAAAAGTAGAACTCTAGAAATTGGTAACAGGTTTACAGAACATAAAATGAGCCAAAGATATGAAGAGGCAAGGCAATCTACAAGCTGTCAATCAAAGCCTGAACACAATCTTAAATTCTCCAATCTTCAGAGAGGGGCTCGAAAAAAAAATTTGCACTATAAATTTAAATGTAGTAAAGTATTGGTTAGTTATATATAGACAAGAAAAAAATTGCTTATACATTGGAAAGCTTAGTCATATTCATTGCCAGAAAAACTACCAGGTCAAGTTTGGTGGTGGTGTGCGTGGGATAGGGTGTAATCCTGATTCTCAAGATCAAAAATAAAGAGAACTTCAAGCTCAGGATAACCAGGCTGGGGGATTAGGAACAAATACAAGGAAGAGTTGAACAAAACTACTAACTGCAATGTTACCCAACTCTCTTTAAGGACAGATCACAAGTCAGGAACATTGTCAAAGTTTACCTGATGGTTGAGTCAGCTCATGATAAGCAATGAGGTCTCGAGGATCATGAAGGTTGGCAGCTAAATGCACTATATCTGAACCCGTAAATTTGTTTGTTCCATAAAGTGCTTTGCTTGCCCCATCAATCCAGAATACATTATCCTAAAATGAAAGCAGATCAAATCTGTTAATAGATACAAATACAATTTCCTGGATATTTACTCATGTGACAGAATCACACCATGTGTAGTTTGAACCTTTGATCATTGTTAGTAATTCAACACAATTGTATGATAGTAGCAGTGATCTAGTCAGCATCAATTTCAACTAAGTAGTCTAAGAATGGAGAGGAAGGAGGAAGACAGAGGTCCGTGAGCCAGTAATTGTTGGAGAATCAGAGGTGGAGAGGGCAGTAACTTTAAATTCCTGGGTGTCTCTACTTCCTCAGGAGTCTGCAGACATTTGGCATGTCATCAAAGATCTTGGCAAACATCTATAGATGTGTGGTGGAAAGCGTGCTGACTGGCTGCATTACAGTCTGGTATAGGAACACCACTGCCCTTGAGTGGAAAATCCGACAAAAGATAGTGGATTTGGCCCAGTACAAAGGTAAAACCCTCCCAGCCATTGGGTACATCCTCATGAAATGTTGCCATAGAAAAGCAGCATCCATCAACAAAGAACCTTACACCCAGGCCATGCTCTTTCCTCGCTGCTGCCATTAGGTAGAAGGCACAGGTGCCTCAGGATTCACACCACCAGGTCCAAGAACAGTTACTACACCTCAACCACCAGGCTCTTGAAACAAAAAGGGATAACTACACTCATTTAAGGACTCTGTTACATTGCTATTTCATGCTCGTTATGTTATTGCTATTTATTGATATCTGCATTTGCACAGTTCGTTTACAGTTAAAAATTCCTGATGTTTAGTTACTGTTCTATAGATTTGCTAAGTACGCCAGCAGAAAGAGAACCTCAGGGTTTTTAATGTCGTGACATGCATCTAACCTGATAACAAATTTTACTTTAAACTTTGAAGAATGGCCTCAAGGTTGTCTCTCCTGACGCTGTCATTAATCATCCAACCACCTCCTCTCCGTTGCCTAGATACATTAATCAATTGCTCTTATTTGGAAACCCCAATTCCCCTTCCCGCAAATAGTCTAGATAACAAATAGTTTATATTTATCTGTAAAAGATTAGCAGTAAGTAGTAAAACAGTGATGTAGGTGGGAAGGAGAAAATTCTGGTGACAAAAGGGCTACATTTTAAATAATATTCAGGATTTGGTCCTCGCACATAAAGTGATTCTGCTTGTTGCAGTGGCCAGAAAGGAAGTTTTAGAATACTGAAAACTAAAGGGGTGGGGAGTTGTGGGGGTGGAGACAAGCCATGGTGATGGCAACCTTGTTTGTGCGTGGAAAGTCACCACCGAAGGGAAATCTTGTTCTGGACCCTCAAAGTGCTGTTTTGGGAAGTAGGGGAGAAGTAATATTAGGTGGTCTGATTTTATAAGATGACACCAGCATGTGCAATGGAGTGATCCTTAATGAATGGAACAGAATAGTAACAGCAAGATAATAGGTTATCTGTATGCTTGTGATGGAAATGTTACTGGACTATTTCAGACTTCAAGGAGATTAGTAGAGAAGTCAGGTGACACATTAAATACATGGATCAGATCAGACCATCACCCAGACTTGCCTCAAAAATGGTAATTGCAAAAGCATGAGCAAGGAATTCCTTTGACTCCAACACAACTCTTCTGTCTTGACCATTTAAATCTACACTTGATAATGTATGCAGCTTTGAGTCAACCCAATAGAGACGGCCCTTCACAAGATCTGTAGCAGAGGGGGAAAATTCACTGCATTACAAAATGAAATGACAATATAGAACATGCTCTAGTCAAGATTAGCTGCCCACTTACCCAAGGCAATGCCACATGGCCATTCGATATCTCTTGTAACCAGAACGCTACGATCATAGCCATTCATTCCTGCTCTTTCAATCGTTGCTGGCTCACCCCAGTCTGACCAGTAAACAAACCTAGAAACATGGCAGGAATATTCATTCAAGCACTTCAAAATGGTCACCTAGAATTAATATGGAGTTAAACTTCTTTCCCCAAAAATTCAACACATCTATTCTTGACAATTTCAATTGTAACCAAATATTAAACTTCCAAGTAGAGCAGCTATTTAAAAAAAATCTCAGCATTTCTGAAATCATTGTAATGATGTCTCTATCCTACAGACTAAGGGGTTTATTTCAATCCCATTGATCCTCAATCAGGACACAAAAGCTTTAATATTTTCAAATCAACTAATTCCTTGTTAGTTACTACTCTCAATTTCTAAAATACAGCCCCAGGAATGGTCAAAACTTTTATAATACTAAAGCTGGAAAAATAGGAGCCAAAAAGTCAGCTGAGAACAGTCAAAGTTGCAGTCTTCAAAAAAAAAGCAATGATACAAAACAAGTTAAATAATTCATTACCCAGAGAGTGGATTAACAACTATGGAAGTTGGATCTCTCAGGTCTGTATCAAAAAGGATTTTCCTTTTAGTGCCATCATATTTCACAACGGAGATAGTCTTAGTGCCACTATCAATCCAGTAGAGATGCTTATAGATCCAGTCCACAGCAATTCCCACAGGAGCTCCTAGATCTTTGGCTATTTTGGATTTATGAGCAGAGTTTCCACGTTTATCCATGGACACACTGTTGAGAGTAATTGACATTTAGAAATGTACTGGTTAGAACTTCTCCTTAAAAGTGTAATCTATTTTGAGAGCTTCTAACTTGCAACAGTACAAACAAGGGAAGAACACCAATCTTCTCAACTACGAGCACAGAAAGGAGGAATAAAGTTAATTTGCTAAATTTGTTATTTATGCCCAAGAGCAAAGCTCATAATTGGATGTATCTATGGAATAGAACAGCATTTAATTAACGTTGACATTGATCTAGGAAGTAAGTTAATCAGGTTAATTCAAGACGAACATTGTACCCTGGCCACTTGAGCCCTCTTGTCCAAACACAACTACCAACTTGTTTGAATTAACTGTTCAGTCTGTAAATAACAATGGTTTCATTGAAGTGGCCAGCAAGTACATAATACCTACAAGAATACTCACTTTGTAAATGTAATCCTATGCCCTACCTATTTACATCAAAAAGACATGCAGGACGGGTCCATACCATCCATTCACAGAATCAAGTAGCTCAGTTCTAATGGCACAATTTAAGTATCAGAAACCTGCAGAGTTTAGGATAACCTGTTCAAAACCTTGAAATTGAATGCTTTGCAGTTTCTCAAACAATGCATTCTGAGCATCAAATCTACCAGAAGGTTTCAACAAGGTTGAACGTGGCACAATGTTAATGGAATCCAAGGGGCAATGCCAAACTGGATTCTCAAGTGGCTCAGCAGCGAGCAGCAAGATAGAAGCCTGACATTTATATTGTGACCAATCTGTTACTAATGGAGGACCAAGGCCGAGCCTTTCGCTTTCTAACACACAGAGTTAATTTAGGCTTGAATATAGCAGCATGAAGTAGAGGTCAAGGATTACAAAAATTACTTGTTATTAGTAAGGAAGACAGACTGCATTAAGCAACAGATAATAGGAGAAAAGGGGCAAAATGAACTTAGTCTAAAGAATTCACTATTATTTGTTGGGGAGGTTCAGTGTTGAAGAGTGGCACGTTACCATAGCAATATTACAGCGACAGTGATCCAGGTTCAATTCCGCCGCTGGTCGCAAGGAGTTTGTACCTACCTTGGTTCCTTCCTGATGCTCTGGTTTCCTCCAGTATGCCTACTCACGTTAGTAAGTTAATTGGTCACATGGGTGTAATTGGGCAGTGTGGGTTTGTTGGGCTGGAAGGGCATATTACTATGCTGTCTCTCCAAATTTAAAATAAATAAAAGGGTAAGTATTGGAGTGGATCAAAGGACTCTGCATGACCACCCAATGATCTTAAGGTGGCAAACTATTTTAGTAAAAATGACACACACACACAGACTACTAGTTAAGGCACAAGTTCAAAGTAAATTTATTATCAAAGCACATGTATGTCAACCATATAACAAATTCATTTCTTGTGGGCATGCACAGTAAAAACAAGAAACACAATAGAAGCAACGAAAGAATTCCCCAAAAGGGACAGACAAACAAAAGACAGCAGACTGTGCAACTGCAATAGAAGTAAAAAAAATAAAATAAATAATAAGTATTGAGAAAATGAGTTGTAGAGTCCTTGAAAGTGCATTCATAGGTTGTGGTAACAGTTCAGTGATGGGGCGAGAGGAGTTGTGAAGTTATCCCCTCTGGTTCAAGACCCCGATGGCTGTGGGATGATAACTGGTCCTGAAGCTGGTGGCGTGGGTCCTGAGGTTCTTGTACTTTCTTCCTTAAGGCAGCAATGAAAAGAGCATGATCTGGATTAATGGGAGTCCTTGATGATGGATGCTGCTTTCCTGCAATGGAGCTCCATGTAGATGCGCTCAGCGGTGGAGAGGACTTTATCTATGATGGCTGGGCTGTATCTACTACTTTCTGTAGGATTTTCCATTCAAGGGCATTCAATTTCCATATCAGGCCGTGATGCAACCAGTCAATATACTCTCCACTGCACATCTATAGAAATTTGTCGAAGTTTTAGGTGATATGCCAAATCTTCGCAAACTTCTAAGTAGAGGCATTGCTGCGCTTTCTTCATTATGGCACTGTGCTGAACCCAGGTCAGATCCTCCGAAATGATAATATCGAGAATTTAAAATTCGCTGACCGTCTCCACCTTTGATGTCTCCGATCAGGACTGGCTGACTGACTTCTGATTTCCTCCTCCTGAAGTCAATAATCAGCTCCTTGATCTTGCTGATGTTGAGTGATAGAATACAAGGACAGGGAATTAATGCTGGTACTGTGTCAAAAACATAAGACTGCAAAACTGCTTAAAGTACAAGCTTGAAGAAATTGCTCTGAAGATGTAGGGGAGTTGACAAGCTTGTCAGAAGTGGAAGACTGTACCTTTAAAATTCTTAAGCTAGGACTGCTTTCTAAGAAACAACGTAAACATTGGAGATAGAGCAGCAGAGAATTTAGGATGAAGTTCAGAAAGGACATAAAAATGCAGCAAATTTGCACAAGGCAATAGCAGTGGATGGGAAGTGAAATCTTCAGATCAAAATCAATGTTACTGGACTTCTAGCATCCGTAGTTCTTGGCTTTAAATGTGTGCCCATTCATTTTTTAAATAGGCAGTGAAAGGAGGAAAGTGGGATAAGGGGATGAAAGATGCAGAACCTCCACATTCAAATACACATCCAAATAATTTTCAAAGCCGTCACATGCAAGGCTGTAGAGCTAGTTCAAGAAGTTGGAAGAAGATAATGGCCTTTTCCCCTTCCTTCCGCCTCCACATTCCCAATTTGAATGGGGACAAGGCTGAGTAGTCTTGTACCATACATCCCAATTCTAAAAAAAAAGCCAAACATGATACCATAACAGATTTGGACACCAAATCAATGCACGTTTACTTGACAAATGAATGCATTTCAATGAATTAAAGTCATTATCCAGATGATCATGGTCAAATCTCAAAAGGCAACCTTAGTTTAAATTCACAAAAACATACCTAAATATTGCTTGCTGTGTCAAGTCAGCCCAGAAGAGGGTCTGTGTTGCAACATCTACATCAAGAGCTACAGCATTTCTCAATTGCCACGCAATCTCTGTGTATTCCATTTTATGCAAACCAATTTTCCTAATATCATGATGGTTAGTGAAAACCAAATAAGGCTCTTCACCTGTAAAGAAACCTTTAGTAAGCAAATTGAAGCCTAGAAAAATTAATTTTCCAAATTACAGTAGCAGCTGCTACACCAAGTAACAACTTATTCAAAGTCTGCAAAATAATATTGGCTAACAATTATCTGTTCAAAATACTATATAAAATTTACCTCATTTCTAGAGGACCATTTAAAAATATGCCAACTGAAATTGCAGTTTCTTTAAGAGTTAAGCATTATGAAAATTAAAATTGCAACTACAATTGCTCCGTGGCCTCTAGAGATATTGTCCATTTGCATGACCTCTGTTTCGTACAAACATCACTTCCTGTTCATAAGCTGTTTTTAAACCACCACTTCCTGCACAGGCTAATTCAGATTTCGACTTGAAGCATGGAGTAGAAAGACAACTATCTGCATATGCTCCTGAAACGGCAATATCTGTGTGTGTAAGCTTTCTTAATATTGGTAAGCATTGAGTAAAGGTACTTTGAAGGAAATATTAAGTTTATCATTCATTGCTATTAAGCTATCGTCATGGCACGAGTTTATTCTCATCCACAGCATAGCTATAGAATGTTGCATGAATGCATAACTTTGTTAACACTGTTCATGAGAATAATCAAAAATATCAGTATATTCAGGTATATGATATTTCTGTATCAAACCTAATATGTGTTTTACTTAACTTTCTGCAGTTTCTCTTTAAAAACACAAAGGAAGTTCCTGACTCTACTGCTGGGGCAGTAGACTGAGAAGATAACTTGTCCTCAAGGAATTGCCGCAGACTGGAGATGCGTCTGAATGCCGTACACTACAACGACAGCTTCCGACGCTTGCAACGTCAGTCGCTGTGCCTTGGAAGTTCAGGTCAGAATGAGGTGCATCGAACATGTCTTCAAGACGTTCGAGCAAGACCACACTTAGCATAGCTGCAGCACGAGCCCACCCCAGGGCTGAAGTGCCACAAGTGAGAGCAGCGTATGCCAAATGCGAAGCTGAAATACTAGTTGGAAAAGGCTCAGGTAGACATGGAGAAAGCATGCATAGACACAGGGAAAGCTCACATAGAAGCTACATTGAGGGCACTCGGAGAGTGAAGCTGAGGCTGCCCTAGTAGAAGCAAAGGTGTATGAAGCAGCAGCAGTCGTCTCCCTGGGAAGATGACTGAAGAACTGACCATTGATGCAAGTCTTCTAATACAACACGGTTGCTCAGAGGATGAAATCGAAGAGGCAGACATAGATAGGAACCAACTTCTAGTCATGCTTCATACCAAATTTTTACCAGTCCTCCTCCTGAACTTGCATCCTCTGCTTCAGATTCAAACCCAAGGATGAACCTTCATTTAAGGTACGAAGTGAGTAGTGCTTGTTACGTACCCCGTAACTGGGTTGCCAAACCAGCAGAAATGGATCACTCAGTTGGAGTCTGGATTACTAGATCTAAGAAAGTTTTATTAAAGAAACAAGCAACACAGTAATCGAAAGGATAATAAATGCAACAGTTCAGCAATGATAAACACACATGTGCACAGAATTAAGATAACAGGATCAATCAAGCTCTATCGTTGTCTAGGGGTAAATGACCAATTTCAAAGTGACACAAAGTTCAGTCCAATTTAGTTCAGTTCACAGTAATCGTTGCCATGGCGATGGACAACGTGGGGGGAAGGAGAGAGAGAACGAGAACAACTGATCATTCAGAACGGCTTCCACTCACAGACCGGCGATATTGCTCACAAGCAGCTTTCGGGCGGGTCCTTTGTGATGTCACCTGAGGTCACCGACTGTGACCCCTCCTCCAGATGCGGTCGATCCTCTGCAGTGAAACTGGCACCCAAGCAAGGGCGGACACACACCGGGTTCCCGCTGATCGTACCTTTCCACCCTGTGCATTTAAGGCTGATCCCCTGATCAGCCGTCCAAGAGCTTCCCACCGACTCGTAGAGGCGCACCGCTTCCAGGGTCTCGTTACCTCGAGTGTCGTGTGTGTCCTGCCTTAGCGAACCTGTCCCTTTTTATCCCCCTGCTGGGGTATCGCCTGTCCATCACTTCAACCAGTTCAGGGTTCAAAGGGGGAGCTGCTCTAGACAGCTCTCTCTCCCGTCCCTTCATTACACATCTCCAGATTCTGCTTCATTGTTCCTCATCTCTCCTTCCCGAGGACAGGTGGCAGACCCACTGCTGATGCCACTGATGCTAGTCCAGGCCAGCAAACATCTTAATTTATGTGTATTCTCGTCACATGCTCAAAGCCAGCCATCTTGGAAACACATGGGTGCTCATCACTTAAGAGCCGACAAGTGCCGAGCAGTGCTTCAAGTGGCTCACCTTTCAACAGAAGCCACCATGGAACCAACTGCACAACCCTCACTTGCTGCACCGGGCTGTGGTGATAAATCACCGTCGGACAATAGTTGAGTGAGATGCTGAGCTTGGCCACAGAAGCCTAGAGGTAGAGGTAGAGTCATGCTGAATGGGGACAAGATGGTCACCTGGAGAATGGTGGAGAACCTGAAGAGAGTAGCAAGGAGAGCTGGAGAAGCAGTAACAAAACATTGCAGAACACAGGTGGACACACAGTGTAGCAAGCACTTGTGGTCTCCAGGAAACTGAGCCAAGAACCGACTGACACTGCAGATACAGCTGTAAATTCAGGACCTTCACCCTGCAGCAGAGCAGGATGGGGAGTCAGACGAGCATCTATCAGATGTAGCTACAGGCCCATAAATTTGAAAGACATATTCTGGAACATCAGAAGTTACCGGAGGCAGATCCAGTGGATTTGTTGAGGAGTCAATAGGAGGAGAGGTCTGCTTACCCTGCCAACTCTCAGAGTGCGACTATATTCCCAACAACAGGGATGAAAATCCTAACTCCTGAAGCAGCACGTGGTTGTTCACATCTTAAGGACAGCTGTCAAAATCCCTCTACTTGACTCTTCTGCCGCGATTCTCCTGTTGCTTGGCAGAGACACCTTCCTTCCACGCACGTAGATTTATTTATTTTTAAGGCCTCTGTTAGTCTTATGAGACTATGGATTTGTGCCTTGGAAGGTTTCCAGGGCACAGGTCTGGGCAAGATTGTATGGAACCCCATGCTGCAAGTCTCCCCTCTCCACGCCACCGATGTTGTCCAAGGGAAGGGCATGAGGACCCATGCAGCTTGGCACCGGTGTCATCGTAGAGCAATGTGTGGTTAAGTGCCTTGCTTAAGGACACACACGCTGCCTCAGCCAAGGCTTGAACTAGCTACCTTCAAATCACTAGACGAACACCTTAATCACTTGGCCATGCGCCAACACACTTAGAATTTATTTAAATTTTATATCCATCCCACAACGTGAGGGGGTAAAAATCTTGGTTCCATGACTCAGTTGCAATGTACAGACATGTAAATTTATAAGTCTAATGGCTTGTAGAAAGAAATTGTCCTGTAGCCAGTTGGTCCTGGCTTGAATGCTGTAGAACCGTATGCCCCAGGGAAGCAGCTGAAGCAGTTTATGGTTGGGGGACTGGTGTCCCCAATGATCTTCCAACCCTTCTTATGGCACCTGCTGCTATAAATGTCATCATTGGAGGGAAGTTCACATCCACAGATGCGCTGGGCTGCCTGTACCAGTCCTGCGGTGCCTAATGATCAAGGTTGGTGCAGTTCCCGTACCAGGCGGTGATACAGCCAGTCAGTATGCTCTCAATGGTGTCCCATAGAAGGCCTTGAGGGTTTGGGGGCCCATGCCAAACTTCCTCAGTCACCTGAGGCAGAGGAGACGCTGTTGTTCTTTATTTTGACAGAAAGCTGGTATGTACAGTGCAAGGTAGTGAACAGCGCAGTGATTGGTACGCTGTACGTTATGCCTGGTGACTGGACCTGCGTTGGGTCATAGTGGGCAAAATCCGCCTTGATGGTGCTCATCAGCCCACCGTCAGTGCAATTAAAACTAACGTCCTGAAGAGCAGGTGCCCAAGTCATTTCAGAACCTGAGAGAGAGTTGAATCTGTACGAAAGTCAAGACTGTAGAAGTAGCCAAAAATAGCCTCTGCAGCAGTTGGCACATCGGTAAGCAATCTGTCAGCACAGAGCAACCGAGTCAGGCAAAGTTTAGAGTCCTTCTTGTTGCTCAAAGAAAGGTATATGCAGAGGAAGTGCAGTGCCTCTCAAAGCAGGAACCTCTTCCAATCCAAAGTTACCTCAGTGAATTCTGCTTCTTTCTCGACTCTGAGGGGCTGCACCGAGTTGGAGGATGTATGAAGGAGGCACAATCGCTTCAGCGGGACCTCACCCAGTCATCATTCTGGGTGAGCACCATGTCACCGATCTGCTCATCAGACATTACCTCAAGCATGTATGTCATCAAGGGCAGCATTTTCAAAGTGAGAAGTTATAGACTGCATAGCAAGTCTGTTTCAAGACTAGTCACTGAGATTGTCCATTCTTTTGCCAAAGGCAAAACGAAACGATCATTTGACTTTTAGTTTCAGTAGTTAAGATTGATATCGTGGATGTCAGGCACAGTGTTCTGCCTCTAGAGCTGCTGTTCATTTTGTATAAAATATCAATTCCTGTTTTTAAGCTTTTTTTTAAAAAAAAAAGCTCACTTCCTGTGCAGGTTAGTTTGGATTTTGACTTGAAGCACGTAGTAGAAAGATGTCCATCTCCATCTAATATTTGCCCTTGAAACAGCAATATGTGAGTCTTAAGCTTTCTTAATATTGATTGACATTTAGTAGATGTGCTTTGAAGCAAGTTGTATGTTTATTGTTCATTATTGAGCTATCATCATGCCAGGAGTTCACTCTCGTCCACAGCATAGCTATAGAATGGTGCATGTGTGTATTATCTTGTTTAATGCAAATTGTGAGAATAAATCGATATTATTAGTATATTCAGGTGTGTGACAATTCTGCATTGAATCTAATACACATTTTACTACACTTTCTGCAGTTTGACAAAGTTTTCTCATTAAAAACCCTGAAGAAAGCTTCTGGCTCGGATGATTTTTGAGAAGGTGTTTAACTCCCTACCTAGCTTTGTACCCAACACACTATCAGGGCAATAGAATGGCTGAAGAACAAGTACTGCATTCTAATAAAAGTATTTTATCAGCACTCGGCAAATTTAAACACGAGTTTGAAGAGATGTTCTACTTACCTAGTGCTTTACAAATTCCTTTCACTGGATCCATTTGGTATCCTCTGTGACACAAGCATTCATAACTCCCCACTTTGTTGATACAAGTTTGACTGCAAGCTCCAGGATTTTGACATTCATCGATGTCTAGGTTGAAATAACCAATATTCAGTGTTATCAGTATCAAACACAGGAAACAGATTATCCAGCCCACCACATACATGCTGATCTCATTTTCCTTTGCTATCCCCCCTTAATGCACACAGCTTTACCTCCACAACTAGACCAGAGGGGAATTAACCCATCAATCTCAAAATAAAACCACCAGTTTCACTTACCTCTGCAGATTCTTTCCTCAAACAGCTCAAACCCTCGAAGGCATCCACATTCGTAGCCAATGAGAAGATCATGGCAAATATGCAAGCATCCACCATTGTTCACTAGACATTCATTCACATCTGAAAATTTAAAATTACAGTCTCATGTTCATTGGAAGCAGCACGAACCAGACCAAACATGAAGCTGTACAGGTCTAGCTACTGGAGTATCATTTGGCCTTTGGATAACAGCATCTTTTGTGGGAGGTACTGTAGACATTTTAGGTCAGAACCCAGAGGAGTTTTGACTCAAAATAATATTCTTAAATGAATCCTTCATCTGTATTTACTGCAGAGAGGTTAGCATATTTAAGGTGGAAACAGTGATACCATGGAGGTCAGAAATGTTGGTAGTCTTAAAGCCCCGAAAAAAGTGGGCAATCCCAAAGGCCTGAAGAGATGCATCCCAGTAAATTGTAGGAAGCAAGAAATTGCTGAGACCCTGCAAAGATTTGTATCATCTTCAGCCATGGGCAAGGTACCAGAGAGCTTCAGGATGGCTGATGTTGGGTCTTTAAAGGGCTGGCTACAAGGCAGGCCAAGGAACTACAAGCCAGTGAGCCCAAGCGTAGGAAAGTACTGGAGGAGACTCAGGTAGGATCCATTTGGAAATCTAAGAGTTGATTAGCGATAGTTAGCATAGGATATTATACCCAATAAATTTAATAGATTTTTTTTTGGAGGAGATGGCCAAGAGAATTGAGGACAAGGCTGTAGTTATTGTCTTTCTGGAATTTAGAAATGCTTTGACAAGATCCTGCAAGGGAAAGTTGTCTGGAAGGTTAGATCATATGGAATCCAGTGCAAGCAAACCAATTGAATGCAAAGCTAGGCATAGCAGTAGGAGTCACAAGGCAGCAGTGAAAGCTTTGTGCTTAATTAGAGACTTGCAACCAATGGTGTGCCACATTGAGTCATATACAAAGATTTGACTGATAACCTAGATGGCATAGAAGTAAACAACAGGAATTCTGCAGATGCTGGAAATTCAAGTAACACTCAAAGTTGCTGGTGAATGCAGCAGGCCAGGCAGCATCTCTAGGAAGAGGTACAGTCGACGTTTCAGGCCGAGACCCTTCATCAGGACTAACTGAAGGAAGAATTAGTAAGAGATTTGAAAGTGGGAGGGGGAGGGGGAGATCCAAAATGATAGAAGACAGGAGGGGGGGGGATGGAGCCAAGAGCTTGGCAGGTGATTGGCAAAGGGGATATGAGGGGATCATGGGACAGGAGGCCCAGGGAGAAAGACAGGGGGGGTGGAATCCAGAGGATGGGCAAGGGATATAGTCAGAGGGACAGAGGGAGAAAAAGGAGAGTGAAAGAAAGAATGTGTATAAAATTAAATAATGGATGAGGTACGAGGGGGAGGTGGGGCATTAGCAGAAGTTAGAGAAGTCAATGTTCATACCATCAGGTTGGAGGCTACCCAGACAGAATACAAGGTGTTGTTCCTCCAACCAGAGTGTGGCTTCATCTTTACAGTAGAGGAGGCCGTGGATAGACATGTCAGAATGGGAATGGGATGTGGAGTTAAAATGTGTGGCCACTGGGAGATCCTGCTTTCTCTGGTGGATACAGGGCTGGAGAAGCCGGGGGGAGGGGGTGGATCTGATAGCAGAGGGTAGAAGACCATGGAAGAAAGGGAAGGGGAGGTGTACCAGAGGGAAGTAGATAAGGTGAGTGAGGGAAATGGGAATGGGAAGTGGGGGGAAGGGAGGAAATTACCCAAGTTCAAAATGTTTATGGCATCAGGTTGGAGGCTACTCAGATGGAATAAAAAGGTGTTGTTCCATCAACCTGAGTGTGGCCTCATCACGGCAGTAGAGGAAGCCATGGACTGACATGTTGGAATGGGCAGTAGTACTGAAATGGGGCCACAGGGTAATCCCACTTTTTCTGGTGGACAGAGTGTAGGTGCTCTGCGAAGCGATCTCCCAATCTATGTTGGGTATCACCGACATACAGAAGGCTACACCGGGAGCATTGGATGCAGTAGATGACCCAAACAGACTCACAGGTGAAGCATCACCTCACCTGGAAGGACTGCTTCCCAAGGCAGGGAAATCTAAAACTAGAGAGTACAGGTTTAAGGTGAGGGGACTGATTTAAAAAGGGATGGGATGCAAGTTTTGGTCATGCTAAAATTTAATCTCGATAATTTACATTTTATTTCACCTGTATGAGCAAAGATTGTTCTTGACTTTTGGCTTTTAATGCTTACACTATTGCAGCCACCTGGAGTATAGCATTTGAAGGTTCAATCTTATACAATTCAATTTCCACTTACGACATTCAGGGGGTTCATCACTCCCATCCACACAGTCTTGCTGCTGGTTACACACTCTGGTTCCATCAATGCATTTACCATTTTGACACCTGAAGAAAGATGGCATGGTACACACTGAACCTGCAAGACAGTGATAACAATTATCCATTTGGGGGAAATAAAAACGTTTGCAAAAGTCTACAGAACTGCAATACACTAAAATCACTATCCTGGTCACATTCCCGATTTAATTAAAATGCTAGAAAATCCTCATATCTCATCACAACTGCTTGAAAGATTCTTGACCAAAAATAACAACTCAACATCTGTACAGATGGTGAGCTAGCCAATTTCTTGCATTGTTTCAAACGATCTGTTTAGCTGGAAGCAAGAGACATCAAACCGTATTCCTTCCACAAAGCTCACAGATCAAAGCCTATCAACGTTAGGAGCTAGCGCCAAGAGTCTGAAATCAAGTAACGGTGTGCAAGCTAGTTGATAACATGGGAGAGTAGGATACAAGACCAAGTCTTCAGCAGCTCGACCAGCTTTAATAGAATAAAGCACGATACTTGGTTCAACTTCAGTGTCTACTGGCAGCAGCATCAAGATTTCAGCACCACCCTACCCCTCAAGATAATGGTCATTTTCACCTCTGCACTAGTAACAGTATTTGCACAAACTACGCCTTAATAAGACAAAACAACTATTGTTTGTCAAAATAGAATTCAGATTCTTCAGTAGATTGTCTTCAAATAGGAAAAAAAATCAAAACTTCTTTTAACATTCTATTCTCTTGAAGGTGACACTAAGCATAGATGAATTCCTGCTGTTAATCCTCCATTTCTGAATGGACAATGAACCCCTGTACCCTACCTCACTACTTTCATTTATTTTTGAACTACTATTTTATACACAGTATATTGCCTATTGTAAATTATAGTTTTGTGTCACAATGTACTGTTGCCACAAAATTTCACATATGCCCGTGATATTAAACCCGATTCTGATCATACTTTTGAATAATATCCCCTCTCATTCTAATCTCCAAGTATTATCCATTTCACCTAACAAAGGCCATTCCAAGCAGAAAAGATGGCAAGAGAGTTTGACCAGAACATCAAGTTGTCTTCCAAGACAGTATTGCATCCTCTTTCTCAAAGCTCAGCTCTTGTTAACTAGCTTGTTTCTAGTTTACTTTCTCCACTAAGTTCATCCAATCTACCATTATGGCAAGCAGAGCAAGTAACATCTACTGTGAAAATGAACTGAGTCTGTTGAACATATTACTTATGATGCATTTTCATCTCCATTTACTGGTGATGTTGCTCTAATGTTCACCTTCACCCTCTGAAGTATCATGCAATATTCCAGATCATTGTTCCTGCAGAAATTCAACATCATTCAGTGTCTACTCTATTTCTGCATTTTAGTGAACTAGTGAGTGAATGTTACTTGTCAGTGATAACATTTGATCCAAAAAAAAAAAAAATAAATTAGAAACTCAGCTTTGGCAATGAGCTCACTTGTATTGCTTTTGATCTCAGATATGGTTGACCATTATCCAAACATGAGGCCTATTCGCACGTCATTTGGTTGCCAAGTCAGTCAATGGTTTAAATAACAAATCCTCATTTTGTCACTAAAACCAGCATACAAATAGCTACAGTATATTCTTACCATTTTTACAGCCATCTTCATCACTTCCATCAATGCAGTCTTTGTATCCATTGCATTTACGGCCTTCAGGGATACAGAAACCATCACCACATCTAAAATAATCTGGTTGACAGGTTTGTGAAGCTTAAAGAGACAAATGGTCATAGTCAAGCAAAGAATTTAGTGTGGCCATGTTTTAAAACCCACCTTCCCCACCCCACACATCACCTACTGGTCCCCAGAACTGCAGAGATTCAGAATTGGGTTTATCATCACTGACACTCGTCATGAAATTTGTTGTTTTGCAGGAGGAGTGGTACAGTATAATGCATTATTACAATAGATAGTGCAAAAAAGGCAAAAATAGTGCAGTAGTGCTTGAGGCTGCACCGTACAGGGCCGTCGGTCCATGATGTTATATCAACCTTTTAACCTACTCCAAGATCAATCCAACTCTTCACTCCCATAGACTCCTCTTTTTTCTACCATCTATGTGCTTTACACTACGAGTCTCTTAAATGTTCCTAAAGTATTTGCCTCTACCACCACACTGGCAGCACGTTCCACACACCCACTACTCTTTTTAAAAAAAAACAATTACCTCTGACATACCCCCTATACCTTCCTCCAATCTTAGGATTACGTCTCCTTGTATTAGACATTTCTGCCCTGCGAAAAATGTCTCTGGCTATTCACTTGATCTGTGCCCCTTAGCTTGTACATGTCTATCATCTCACCTCTCATCTTCCTTTTGTCCAAAGAGAAAAGTCCCAGCTCACTTAACCTATCCTCATAAGACATGCACTCCAGTTCTGGTAAATCTCCTCTGCAACCTCTCTAAAGCTGCCACACCGAGAGAATATAGAAAGCTGAAAAGCAGGACCCCCAGCATAGTAATCTTTGGATTGCTGCCTATACCACGCACCAGTGAGGGTAAGAATAGGATCATTAGGCAGAGGAAAGTGTGGCTGAGGAATTAGTGCAGGGGGCAGGGTTTAAGATTTTTAGATAATTGGGATCTCTTCTTGGGAAGATATGACTTGTACATAAAGGACAAGTTACATCTGAACCCAAGGGATACCAATATCCTTACAGGCTGGTATGCTAGAGGTGATGGGGAGGGTTTAAACCAATTTAGCAGGGGGTGGGAACTGGAATGGCAGGGCTGAGGAGGAGGCAGTTGCTATATAAACCGATGCAATGTGAAGAAGTGAGACTGAGAAAGGACAGGCAGATGATAGGGCAAAATTGCAGTGAGTGGGATGAGGTGAGGTGCAACAGGGGGAAAAATGGAAATTGTGCTGACTACCAGACTGAAGGCATTATATTTGAACGCGCATCGTACACAGCACAAAGTAGATGATCTTGTAGTGCAGTTAGAGATCAGAATCAGGTTTATTATCACCAGCATGTGAAGTGAAATTTGTTAACTTAGCAGCAGCACAATGCAATACATAATCTAGCAGAGGAAAAAAAATAATAAACAAGTAAATCAATTACATATATTGAATAGATTTTTAAAAATTGCAAAAACAGAAATACTGTATATTAAAAAAGTGAGATAGTGCCCAAAGATTCGATGTCTATTTGGGAATCGGATGGCAGAGGGAAAGAAGCTGTTCCTGAATCGCTGAGTGTGTGCCTTCAGGCTTCTGTACCTCCTACCTGATGGTAACAGTGAGAAAAGGGCATGCCATGGGTGCTGGATGTCCTTAACAATGGACACAGCCTTTCTGAGACACCGCTCCCTAAAGATGTCCTGGGTACTTCGTAGGCTATTACCCAAGATGGAGCTGACTAGATTTACAACCTTCTGCAGCTTCTTCCGGTCCTGTGCAGTAGCCCCTCCATACCAGATAGTGATGCAGCCTGTCAGAATGCTCTCCATGGTACAAATATAGAAATTTTTGAGTGTATTTGTTGACATGCCAAATCTCTTCAAACTCTTAATAAAGTATAGCTGCTGTCTTGCCTTCTTTATAACTGCATCGATATGTTGGGACCAGGTTAGATCCTCAGAGATCTTGACACCCAGGAACTTGAAGCTGCTCACTCTCTCCACTTCTAATCCCTCTATGAGGATTGGTATGTGTTCCTTCGTCTTACCCTTCCTGAAGTCCACAATCAGCTCTTTTGTCTTACTGACGTTGAGTGCCAGGTTGTTGCTGTGGCACCATTCCACTAGTTGGCATATCTCACTCCTGTACGCCCTCTCGTCACCACCTGAGATTCCACCAACAATTGTTGTATCTTCAGCAAATTTATAGATGGTATTTGAGTTATGCCTAGCCACACAGTCATGGGTATACAGAGAGTAGAGCAGTGGGCTAAGCACACACCCCTGAGGTGCACCAGTGTTGATCGTCACCAAGGAGGATATGTTATCACCAATCCACACAGATTGTGGTCTTCCAGTTAGGAAGTTGAGGATCCAATTGCAGGAGGGAGGTACAGAGGCTGCATTGTCTCTGTCTGTACAGAGATTGGCATGTATGACATTGTGGGTATCACTTGAGTTGTGGCTGCAAGAAGATCATAGCTGAGAACTTAACATCCAGGGATACACATTGTATCACAATAGGTGGGGAGGAGGAGAAGGGGTGGCTCTGTTGATTTAAAAAAATTACATCAAATCCTTAGAAGGGACTGACAATGGATTGGAAGATGTGGAATCCTCATGTAGGATAAGGTCATTGGTGGAAATGTACATAATTCACAACCACTGACACCGAGTTGGGGTTTCACTTAAAGAGGATGGTCTAACTGAATGATGTAATTACACAAGGGTTTCTAGTAAACTGAGTTCAGTTTCTTGGTGTTCAATAAACTAGTTGCTACAACTTTTCTGAAACATAAAATACCCCTACTGTTTTATTTGTGAGAACCTACACTGGTGACCCCGATGCTCTAGGATGCTTCCAGAATTATTGAACATGTCAGCCAACACAGTCGCTTTGAAACTGCTGGAGTTTTGGGAGCAAAGTTGGGAGCCTTTGCATCATGTTCTCTTACTGTTGTAGAGAAAAATTACACATAGATTGCTAGAGGCCTTGAATCTGGCTTGGCTGCAAAACATTTCAAGCAGAAGTTGTATGGGACAGAGTTTACCCTCATTACTGATCATCAGCCACTAGTGTCTATTTTCAATACACAGAAGGGTGTTCCAGTAAGAGCAGCAGGAAAGCAGAGATTGGGAGAGACCCATTCTTCTTGGTTACTAGGACTACTGGCGTTACCCATGGGCTGCACTCAACTTTGGAAAGAATTTTTTCAGCCTGCATGCGATCTATCTCACTGGCTACTTTATCACAGAACCGGATGGGCTTTGTAAAATTTGCATGTGGCATTTTCATTTAACACCATTTTACTCTTGATATGTCAGTTTTCCAATGCCATCCATAAACACTACTGTGGCATCATCCACCACCTTTCTTAATTCGCTTTCAGGTGACTCTATTGCAGGGGATGTGGCATGCAAATGGTGGATGGACCTCCAATCAAGTTGCAGTTGTCTCAGCCAATCACATCCCCTCAATGCTGGCCCACCCATTTTTAACCACATGCAAGCCCAATGTGGCTTGTTGGTTGCTGTATTTCACTGTTAAGAATGTCAACTCACATAGAAGTCATCTTTTCTCAAGTACAAGTTCTGAGTTTGATATTTGTAGGACTTAGTCTAGTATCTTTGAAAACCTATTCAAACTCATTTTGCAGAATGACTGAAACAGTTGAGCCTGTGTCCAATTCCATTTTAATTAATTTGCCGCTCACCTCTGTTGTAGGTCATATCGCTTGTCTCTTGTTAGTTTTCACTGCACAAGTCTGAAGGCTACTCAGTCCTTTGTCACTTTCATCACTATCAGAATAAGTGACTGCCCCAATGAACTGGATGTTGATAGGGTATAAAAGGTTATGGGGAGAAGGCAGGAGAATGGGATTGACAGACAATCAGCCATGATGGGATGGTGGAGCAGACTCAATGGGCCAAATGGTATAATTCTGCTCCAATGTCTTATCCTTCCTATAATGTGGCAACCAGAGTGGAACACAATATGGAGAGAAGGCAGATACAGGGTTCTGAGTTGGATGATCAGCCATGATCTTACTGAATGGCAGTGCAGGCTCGAAGGGCCTACTCCTGCACCTATTTTCTATGTTTCTATTCCTAGTGTGGCCTAACCAGGGTTTTATAGGAGCTGCAAAATTGCCTAGCAGCTCCTGAACTCAATTCATTAATAATGAAGGCAAATACACTATAGACCATCTTAATCTATCAACTTGCACCACAACTTTGATGGATGTGGATCACACGATCCCTCCATTCCTCCATACTGCTATAAAATCCTGTCATTGACCCTTCAAATTCGACCTTCCTAAAGTGAATGACAATACTTTTCTGGGTTGAACGCCATCTGCTACTTGCCATCGCCATCTTACCACTCAACTTCTGCCCCCCACCCCCTCATACAAGCCATCACCATTGACTAGGTTTTGACCTGGAACGTTAGTTCTTTCCTACCGCCTGCCTCCTACTACTTGACTCATTACGTTCTTTTAGTAGGAGGTTTTAATGCTCCAGACTTCTACCAGTGGAACTGAAACATTCAGAGAGCCAATGCTTGCAAAGCTACAGAAGCATTTTACTTACGACAGTTGATTTCGTCACTTCCATCCTTGCAATCACCATCTCCATCACAGTACCAATGGTAATGAATACATTCTCCTGAACGGCAACGCATCTCATTGAAAGGACAGGTAGGAGGAGGAAGAGGAAGAGAAAGAAGAGTATGGCCACAGTGTTCCACCGATTCATCAGATTTGTCTGAACAGTCAACGTTGTTGTCACACAACCAGCTTAATGGTATACATTCCATATTTCTGCACTGAAACTCATGTAATCCACAGGTTGAGCGAGTACAGCCATTCTCATCACTTCCATCACCACAATCATCTTCACCATTGCAAATAAAGGATTTAGAAATGCATCTGCCACTTGAGCAAGTAAATTCCACATTACTGCAAGTAAAGGTGCCTGGGGAGAACAAAGTGTTTTAAATTTTCCGCTTCTGTAGAGCAAAGTAATCAAGACCCATTCAGAATTGATGAGCACAATGCATCTTCATTGAGCATTTACAAAATAAAGGTCTTTACTGCAAATTCACAACGAGACTCACATTTGAAGGCGTGAAAATTGAAATTCAAGACTAATAGGACAATTTGAAGAGGGTCAAGGGATTTGAGCAGCAAGTGATTTTTAAGGCAACTAACCCACAACTGCTCATTAGCAATATTGGCAGCACCACCATATATGGGTTTTCACCTATGTCGTATCAAGCGGTACTTCTAACAATATTGCTACATGTTACGACTCTGGCATCAATATTTAATCTTTGCGATGACAGGAGTACTGAGACTTACAATTCGGAACTGGAATCTTTAATTGAATACAGTTGAACACAGCATAAAGGATTACAAAATTAACATTAATAGCAAGAGCAGACAAGGAGCAAATATAAAGCCTACCACAGTTTTCCTCATCGCCTCCATTAGCACAATCCTTTTCACCATCACATTTCCAGGAGACAGGAATGCATTGATGAGATCCAGAACCACAGCTGATCTCATGAATCTGACATGCTCTAATATCTGAAAGAACGTGCACAGCTGATACAAAGCTATAATCAGTACTCTCATATTCAAAAGTTACCTTTAAAACATGCAATGTCTTAGCCAATAAATCAACCTTCAATTTACAACTTCAAAATTTGTTAAAGTTTCTGCTTTAAATCTGCATAGCCTGTTCTGCTGAATCAATATCTTTGTTAATCAATTAACTTTGTTAATCAATATCCATTCCAAATCTCCAAGCATGAAAGTTTAAGATGTAGACTCAAGTTGCTTTTGGAGATCAAATCATTGAACTTCAGAATCAAAACCGAACTAAGATAATGTGCAAATTAGACAATTGTCAAATGAATGTTACCTGTCCTACACCATCGCTCATTCACTTCCATTCCAGATGGACACACACAGGAATATTTTGGAGTTGAAACATCTTTCTGAGGAGCAGGGAGGCACATGTATTCACAGCCTGCTTTCAAAGTGTCATTGCACCAGTTCTTCCCTGCAGTGTTTCCAGATGAAAGATGATTGGTTGCAGTAGGTTATACACGATAAAATACTTGCACATAATTAAGGTTAAACTTTACAATCAGAAGTCCTGCAGCAACTGATCATCCAAATCTTTTCAGAAAGATTCAATCTCCGTTAAGCAATCTCCGTTAAGCAATGGATTGAAGGAGTTTAACTAATCTGCAATCTGGTGGATTTTAGGGATGTAACCAATGTTCCCTCTAATTTTTAGTAGTCAATGTGCACAAAAATATTATGTTGTGCAAACTTTTTTCTCTGTGGCAAAAGTATGTGTGCACTGAATGTACACGTGGCACAGTTTATGTAGGTTTACAAAATATTTGACATAAAACTGCACAGAATAACAACAAAATAACATACATATTTAAGTCACTCAGTTATTTTTTTCCTCTCTCCTGTCTTTGGCATTTACCCATTCTTTGTAGACTATCTAGACTAATAGAACTTTCATCCAATTGATAGCTTTTGATTCTCATTAACATATCCAAATGACATTCACCCAAACGGTTTCTCAGCTGATTCATTAGGCTAAAACCTCGCTCACAGTCTGCACTAGACGCAAGAAAGTTTCCCCTAATGTCCATCAACTGTGCAAGGTCGCAAAACTACAGGAATTCTGCAGATGCTGGAAATTCAAGCAACACACATCAAAGTTGCTGGTGAACGCAGCAGGCCAGGCAGCATCTCTAGGCAGAGGTGCAGTCGACGTTTCAGGCCGAGACCCTTCATCAGGATTAACTGAAGGAAGAGCTAGTAAGAGATTTGAAAGTTGGAGGGGGAGGGGGAGATCCAAAATGATAGAAGACAGGAGGGGGAGGGATGGAGCCAAGAGCTGGACAGGTGATGGGCAAAAGGGATATGAGAGGATCATGGGACAGGAGGTCCAGGAAGAAAGACTGGGGGGGGGGGAAAAAGAGACCCAGAGGATGGGCAAGGGGTATATTTAGAGGGACAGAGGGAGAAAAAGGAGAGTGAGAGAAAGAATGTGTGTATAAAAATAAGTAACAGATGGGGTCAAGGGGGAGGTGGGGCATTAGCGGAAGTTAGAGAAGTCGATGTTCATGCCATCAGGTTGGAGGCTACCCAGACGGAATATAAAGGTGTTGTTCCTCCAACCTGAGTGTGGCTTCATCTTTACAGTAGAGGAGGCCGTGGATAGACATGTCAAAATGGGAATGGGATGTGGAATTAAAATGTGTGGCCACTGGGAGTTTCTGCTTTCTCTGGCGGACAGAGCGTAGATGTTCAGCAAAGCGGTCTCCCAGTCTGCGTCGGGTTTCGCCAATATATAAAAGGCCACATTGGGAGCACCGGACGCAGTACATCACCCCAGCCGACTCACAGGTGAAGTGTTGCCTCACCTGGAAGGACTGTTTGGGGCCCTGAATGCTAGTAAGGGAGGAAGTGCAAGGGCATGTGTAGCACTTGTTCTGCTTACACGGATAAGTGCCAGGAGGGAGATCAGTGGGGAGGGATGGGGGGGGGGGGGAAAAACGAATAGACAAGGGAGTTGCATAGGGAGCGATCCCTGCGGAATGCGGGGGTGGGGGGGGGAAGATGTGCTTAGTGGTGGGATCCCATTGGAGGTGGCGGAAGTTACGGAGAATAATATGTTGGACCTGGAGGCTGGTGGGGTGGTAGGTGAAGACCAGGGGAACCCTATTCCTAGTGGGGTGGTGGGAGGATGGAGTGAGAGCAGATGTACGTGAAATGGGGGAGATGCGTTTAAGAGCAGAGTTGATAGTGAAGGAAGGGAAGCCCCTTTCTTTAAAAAAGGAAGACATCTCCCTCGTCCTAGAATGAAAAGCCTCATCCTGAGAGCAGATGCAGCGGAGATTCCCCCTCCCTTGTCTTTCTTCCCGGACCTCCTGTCCCATGATCCTCTCGTATCCCCTTTTGCCTATCACCTGTCCAGCTCTTGGCTCTATCCCTCTCCCTCCTGTCTTCTCCTATCATTTTGGATCTCCCCCTCCAACTTTCAAATCCCTTACTCACTCTTCCTTCAGTTAGTCTTGACGAAGGTTCTTGGCCTGAAACATCGACTGCACCTCTTCCTGGAGATGCTGCCTGGCCTGCTGCGTTCACCAGCAACTTGTGTGAAGGTTGCAAAACTGTTCATTTTGAAGTACAAATTTCCAAATATCATCCCACTTCTTTCCACTAGCAGATTCTCCAGCAACTTTCGTATCACGACAATACAGATAACTCCAGTTTCTGAATCATACATGAATATTTCTAGTAGCTGAACGTTCATGACCTCATGAGCTTTCAGTGTAGCAGTTTCTACTATTTTGTTAAGCCATTCAACTTTAAACAAATTTGCAGTTTTTTTGCACTTCACGCTCTTCGCTTCTTTTGAATTCGACATAGTGAATCAATTTTTTTTCCAATTAAAACTTAGTAAGCTATCTACAGGATTTGAAACAGATCTTTGTAAACTTTACGATACGAACACTGTCCGCCAAATATGGCTGCCACCGTGATGCAGCTGTACAAACCGGAACAGGATAGGTGAGGTGACGTAAATTAGTGACGTGCATTGTGGTATTTGAAAAACCAACTAACTAGTTAACAAAAACAGTTAGCTAAGAGTTTCAATAAGTATAATTATTAATTACTGCATTATTTTAGGTAACTAACCATTTGTGCGCACATTAATTTCCTTTGTGCACTGGTTGAAAAACGTATGTGCGCACACACGTGCACAGCTTAGAGGGAACTATGGATGTAACTGTAGCTTTTAAAATGGTGAACACTTCTGCAATGCATAATCTAGTCAAGCCAATCATTAAACATATCAGGATTGTTAATTCAGCATCCTAAACCGCAAAGCACCAAATTTCCCCAAAGTAATTTTAATGATGTTCAATATTCAGCAGCCACAGTTACCTGTACAATTCATTAAGCTCCTAAAGCACTAGTCCATGGAAGGCAATTCTCCAGCTAAAACAGTGGAGGCAATATCATGTTTGTCAGCAATATTAGAAATGTTTGACAAAGGCACATGACAAGGAAGCAGTCATTCAAATATCTGAAAACTATACTGTAAAAATGCTAAAATTGATACTTTGATCAGCGAGGTCAAAACCAAACTTCACTGCTACCTCAAGGATAACTCAATTGTTCAAAGGCCACTTACCAAAAGGCTGGATTAATTCATGATAAATTATGAGATCCTGAGATTTCTGAAGATTAGAAGCTAGAATCTGAAGATCTGCTCCCGTGAATTTGTTGGCTCCATAGATTGTTTCAGTGTCTCCATTAGACCAGAAGACACGATCCTGGAAAATGTAAACGTAGTTATTGTATTCAGATGTAATCATTGGCAAAGTAGCTTTCTCTTGTTTAATGTACTATAGAAAACCCACAGTAAAGGCTGCTCACATTTAAAAATGCTTTGAAGTTTATGGTTACCTTGTGTAAGCTTCCAATTGTGCACATATAAACCTAGTCTGAAGTTTAAATTTAGGCACTTTATGTTAAATGGTAATGAAGTTGTTTCTACATTGGAAACCTGGGGTGGGGGTGTGTGCACAATGGAATGCTTGAAACAGTTTTACGCTACCTGAACTGACGGGAAAAAAATCTCAAGTGAAAAAACAAGGGCATTGATCTAAAGTGCCTCTCCACAGACCCGCTAAATGTTTCTGGTGTTTCTTTCTTAAACACCAAAAAAAATTCCATGCCAGAATTATGAAATTTGTCCACATTAATGGAAACAGATATGGCAAACTCATCAATTCTGACACACAGTTGAAATAGTGAAAATGAGGAGATTAAAACAACATTCTGTCCAAGGCTTGGAGGTGGAGAGACAGACAGAATTTTCACGAGTAAAGTTCATTCCCTCCACCAGAATTTGACAAGCAATGTGGTCAAATTTATATTGCTGTTAGATTCAGGCTTGTTTTACTCCAAACTATCAAGTAAAGAGCAATTCAGAACATCTTAATTCAAAAGAGCAAAATTGAACTCAAATTTGGTACATTTATTCAAAGCTATTCGTCAAAAGTTGTTTTACATAGAACATTACAGGACAATTCAGACTGTTTGGTCCACGATGTTGTGCCACCCCTAGTTTTAAGGATTTTAATTCCTTCATTTACTATGCTAGTGGCATGAAGTTTAAAAAAAGGCAATGACTCATTGGCGGCTTCAGTTTAGATGAATATTTATACACCAAGGGTTGCATTAATGTACATGCAGGGTACACTGCAATTTTGTAAACAACTCGAGATATTAAATCCAAAAATCAGTTTTTGGCAATTAATAGTAGTCAATAGCTAGAACAACCTTACCTCAAATACTGTAACGCTGCAAGGCCGAGAAAGATAACTTTGCGAAGAAAGTACAGTTCTTCTGTCCTGTCCATTCAGGCCTACGCTGGACAGTGTATGCAACTTTGAGTCAACCCAATAAAGGCAGCTTTTCACAGTGTCTGGGAAAGAATTTAGATTGTAAATCCATGCTCAATTCAAAGTACAGACAATACTCTTGAGGAGTTACCTTACCAAGTGCAATGCCATTTGGTCTCTGAATCTCCACATCAACCAGAACCTTGCGACCAACACCATTCATTCCTGCTTTCTCTATCTTTGCTGGTTCACCCCAATCAGACCAGTACAGATATCTAAAGAATTAAAATTAAGCTTATGAACAGACCAAAACAATCAAATTCAACAGTAGATTAAAAAAGCTTAATGACAAAGATGAATCAATATACTATTGACTAAAATTGATCTGGATTTCATAAATGAAGTTAGCCCAACTATAAATCATCAGGTGCTACTTTGAACAAGTTTCACAGAAAACACAATTCTCCTCCACCATTTAAATCCCTGCTCCAATATATTTTATGAAATGTTCCTGTGATTGAACTTCCCTCTCCTCTTTCTGCCTGCTGCCACCAACCCCCCCCCCACTATTCTATTTCAAGAGGCTGTGTTTATGTGACCATTCAATTAAGCTCCTGGTGCTAATTGCTGCAAGCATTTCTAAGCAGTTAATGCTTAATATTCAGTGCTTTTTTAAAAAAAAGGGAAAGCTTCATTCCCTTGGGAGTTTTGGTCACAATTGTGTTGCCAGATTTGAGAATTCAAGGGCAACATCAGTTTAATCAAAGCAGATTATTTAAAATACCGTATGTAGCTTTAAAATTTAGACTGCAAATTAATTATATTATGCATGTCAAAGCTTCCTGCAAGGCATTAACAGAGATACCCTGATAATGGATCAACTGCTATAGAGGCTGGTTCTGTCATGTTGTCATCAAAAAGAGTCTTCCTCTTAAATCCATCCATTGTAGCCACAGATATTGTTTTAGCACCACGATCAGTCCAGTACACGTGCTTGTAGATCCAATCCACTGCAATTCCTGACGGAATGCTCAAATTCCTAACAAGCAAAGAGCGACCTGGAGCACTTCTGTATTTGTTCAAGGACATGCTGTTAAAAAGCAAAAGTTGATAGTCTGCATCAAAAGTTTCCCATGTCCACTGTTGCCAAGAGCAAAAAAAAATGCGAATTTGTAATGTTGGAAATTACAATTAACTAACAATGTAAGGTGCACTATTGCAATACAAGCAAGTCTCACATAAATTGCTGCTAGCAGGAGATATACAATAGAGCCTTTCCAGTTTAGTTAAGGAAAACATTGATTAACTAGATTCTTCCTGCAGGTGATTGACTTTACACACACAATTCCTAAGGAACTAGTGCAGTTTTGGTCAGAAAATAACTCGCTCAGCATTTGATGTTAAGTGTAGTTTGTATTGAAGTCCAATCAAGAATAGAACTATCAGCTGAAGGAATGATAAACTTTAAAAAAAAAAATTACGTTTCACAAGCATTCTCAAATAAATCTGCATACCTAAAAATTGCTTGATGCATCAAGTCAGCCCAGAAAATTTTCTCCTCTGCAACATCAGCATCCAGTGCTACAGCATTCCTGAGCCGCATGGTCACCTGGGTATACTCCTGATGATGTAGCCCAAGCTTCCGAATATCATGCTGATTTGTAAAGATCAAGTAGGGCTCTTTGCCTGAAGAAAAACATTCCAATCTAATTCCACCACCTTCTGCATTAATGCAAATGTCTTAAGCAGTTAAAAAAATTTACAAAAAGTACTTACATCAAGACCCCAGTGGCCCATGACATTGATTTAGCCACAAATTGCATTAGAAGAGCATTAAAAAGGTCAATGGGAAGCTGCCAAATCCTGGCAATAGGACGTAGCAAAGTGACACTCTTAGTCATTGTCCAAGTAAGTACATTGTCCCCTACCATTTATTCATGCAGCTCCTCAGGATAAACTGTGACCCAGACACTTGCTTCTTTCTCCACACCCTCACGGTCTGCAAAGCCGTGAGCAAAGGTTCTGTCCCCACTATAGTCCACTAGGGGGCAGTGCTCAGTGGGTGTGGTGTTCCGGACGTGGGAGGGGGATCAGACTGGAGGGCTTCCCAGGGCTGTTCTCAGGGACACAGACACAGACACAGACACCACATACTGCAGGAAGATTATCACCTTGGTCTGTCAAGATTGAGATGTCTGCAGAGAAATGCTGCTGACTGGCACATTCCTGGCTGCAGGAGTACACATTGAGGGACACACTGAAGATGGGTGCAGCCACCTCAAGGGCTTGGTGGGGGGTGGAGGGAGGTGGAGAAAAAGGACCACAGTTTAAGGTTCTTCTGCTGCTGGGCAGCGAGGGGCTGGGATAGGTGAGAAAGCCCCTCAATTATTGTAGTAGTGTCTTACCACAGCGGAATAGTACTATTGGTTTTAAAGAACTGTAATAGGCTACTTAACACATTTTCTATGAATGCAAGAAAAGGCTTTGCATGGTTTATTCTTGTAAGTAATTTATTATGAATACAGTTGATTAAAAAAACTATACTATTCTCTTAAAGTCCTTTTTAAAAATAAATCTTGCCTTATTGTCACCATTTAGTTTTTAAAAAGCCTACCCAAAAACTTCCACAGTTGCTCATTTAACAGAATTGCACATACATACCTACAGCCTTGCACACTCCATTGGTTGGATCCAGATGATACCCCTTGTGACATTCACATTTATAGCTTCCTTTTAAGTTAATGCAGATTTGGCTACAGGTTGCTGTGTTTAAGCATTCATTGATATCTGTAAAAGAGAGCAGCATGCATCCCCATCTAACTACATTAACTGGACAGAAAATATATTCCAAACAAGGATTCAACTAGCAACACTTACCATCGCAGGTCTTCTCATCAACCAATTCAAAACCAGCAGGGCAATCACATTCATAATCAATGGGAAGGTCCCGGCAAACATGAGAGCAACCGCCATTGTTCGCCAAGCATTCATTTAGTCCTATAGAAAGAGGTGAATACAGGGTAGAAGATTGAAGAAAGCTCCAGGTTTTCCAAAACACTTCATGCAAAAGTAATGATTTCTTACAGTTAGTCAGTTCAGACTTTTAATAGCAGAATCTTTATTGAACTTTTCACACCTTGATAGTATATCAGGAATCAAATCAACTAATTACACCAATAGACTCAAGTTCCTTTAGATTGTCTTGTAATTCACCATAACAACTCCCTACACACACTTCCAGGGACACAGGCATATTGGCAGAGGATTTTAAACCAATTCAGTGATGAGATCAAACTGAAAAGGTGCAACCTGTTAAAATGGTCCATGTTGTTTTGGATGCTTAGTATCCCCAACTCAGATTCCTTTCATTCTGGGAGGAATGGAAACAGAAATCTACAGCACAGTACAGGCCCTTCGGCCCACAATGTTGTGCCGACCATGTAACCTACTCAAGAAACTGCCTAGAGTTTTCCTAACGCATAGCCCTCTATTTTCCTAAGCTCCATATACCCAAGAGTCTCTTAAAAGGCCCTGTTGTATCCACCTCCACCACCATCACTGGCAGTCCCTGGCAGTCCATGCACTCACCAAATGTATAACAGTTTGGATTGAGTAAATAATGCCAGGAAAAATTGATCCAGGAACAATCAATATCAAAAACTGGTACCACATTTGCTAAATGAGGCAGCTTTATCAGTAACAATTCTCTTCAAGATGGAAATCCTTATATAGAATTCTGTTCAAAATGGAAAAAAAGTATTCCAGATTCTCCGAATGATGACACTTTCTGAAAGGAGGGAAGGCTAGATCAAAGTGAAAAGTGGACAGAAAATAAACCAAGTTGTTAAGTGGAGGATATCAGAACATCTTGGAGTTAACTATTGCAACTGACAAGGCCCATAAAGATTGGCTGCTTGTTCAGAATGACAGGCAGCATTTTAGAGGACTTGCTAATTTGATGTTGGCAATATGCATTCAAGTTGGCCTGATTGCAATTGACAATATTGTCATAGAAGGCTTGATTAGATGCCCATTTAACTGTTATCAAAACAACCTAAAGTTAAAATTCAAGTCTTAAAAAGGCAGCATCCATCATTAAGGACCCCCATCATCCAGGTCACACCTTCTTCTTATTGCTGCCATCAATGAGGTACAGCAGCCTAAAGACACACTCAACACATCAGGAACAGCTTCTTCCCCTCTGCCATCAGACTTCTGAATGGACAATGACAATCCCACACTCTCAAGTCTGCTGGGGCAGATTTTTTTTTTTGGAATTGGGCATTACCTTAAGCAAATTCCAGATGCTGCAAGGAGTAATGGAGGGAGTGTAGCAACCATGGCCACAGTGAACCACATGTAGAGTTACAGTGATAGCAGTTTTCTGTAGATTCAGGCTAGTCGAGCAACAGCCTGACATAGTTATACTGACAGAATCATATCTAGCAGTTAACATTCCAGACTCCATCACCATTCCTGGGTATGTACTGTCTCACTGGCAGGACAGACTCACAGAGGTGGTGGCACAGTGGTTTACAGTAGAGAGGGAGTTGCCCTGGTAACTCTCAACATGGACTCTGGACCCCATGAAGTCTCATGGCACAAGATTAAACAAGGGCAAGGAACCTCCTGCTGATTACCACATACCGTTCTCCCACAGCTGATGAATCAGTACTTCTCCATCTTGAACAGCACTTGGATGAGGTATTGAGGGTAACAAGGGTACAGAATGTACTCTGGGTGGGGGAATTTCAATGTCCATCATCAAGCGTGGCTCGGTAGTACCACAAGTCCTACTGGACATAGCTACAGGACTGGGACTACAGCAGGTTGTGAGGGAAAAAACACACGACCTCACTCTCACCAACCTGCCTGCCGCAGAAGCATCTGACCACAACAGTATAGGTAGAAGTGACCACTGCAGAGTATTGTGGAGACTAAATCCCATCTCCACATTGAAGAAACTCTCCACAGCGTTGTGTGGCTCTACCACCGTGCTAATTGGGATAGACTTCAAACAGATCTAGCAGCCCAAGATGGGGCATCTATGAGGTGCTGTGGGCCATCAGCAGCGGCAGAATTGTACTCAACTACAATCTGTAACCTCATAGCCCAGCATATCCCCCACTTTAACATTACCACCAGGCCAGGGGATCAACCCTGGTTCAATGAAGAGTGCAGGAGGGCATGCTGAGAACACCACCAGGTATATCTCAATGAGGTGTCCCCCTGGTGAAGCCGCTACACAGGACTACTTACATGCCAAACACTCCATAAGCAGCAAGTAATAGAGCTAAGTGAACCCACAACCAACGGATCAGATCCAAGTTCTGTTGTCCTGCCACATCCAGCCATGAATGAAGATGGACAATCAAACAACTCACTGGAGGCGGCGGCTCCACAAATATTCTCATCTTCAATGATGGAGGAGCCCAGCACACCTATGCAAAAGGCTAAGGCAATTGCAACTGTCTTCAGAAGTGCCAAGTAGATGCTCCAGCTTGGCCTCCTCCAGAAGTCCCCAGCATCCCAGATGTCGGTATGCAGCCAATCTGATTCACTCCACATGATATCAAGGCTGAAAGCACTGGACACTGCAAAGGCTATGGACCCAGACAAAATCTTGACAATAGCCCTGAAGACTTGTGCTCAAGAACTAGCCGCACCACTAGCCAAACTGTTCCAGTATAGCTACAACACTGGCATCTACCCAGCAATGTGGAAGATTGCCCAGCATGTCCTATGCACATGAAACAGAAGTTCAACCCAGCCAGTTACTGCCCTGGCAGCCTACTCTCAAGCATCAGCAAAATGATGGAAGGAGTCATCAACAGTGCTATCATGCAGCACCTACTCAGCAATAACCTGCTTACGGATGCCCAGTTGGGGTTCCGTCAAGGCCACTCAGCCCCTGACCTCATCAGTCCAAACATGGACAGAGAGCTAAATACCAGAGGTGAGGTGAGAGGTGATAGCCCTCGACATCAAGGCAGCATTTGACTGAGTATGACATCAAGGTGCCCTAGCTAAAATGTAGTAAATAGAAATTAGGGGAAACTCCTCCACTGGTTGGAATCATACCTGACACAAAGGAAGATGGTTGTGGAGGTTGGAAGTAAATCATCTCATCCTCAGGACACCACTGCAGGAGTTCCTCAGAGAAGTGTCCTAGGACCAACCATTTCCAGCTGTTCAACAATGACTTTCCTTCCATCAGAAGGTCAGAAGTGGGGATGTTTGCAGATGACTGCACAATGTTCTGCACCATTTGTGACTCCTCAGATAGTGAAGCAGTTCACACCCAACTGCAGCAGGGCCTGGACAATATCCAGGCTTGGGCTGGACAAGTAGCAGATAACTTTGGAGTCACGCAAGTGCCAGCAATGACCATCTCCAACAAGAGAGGCTCTAACCATCATCCCTTGACATTCAGTAGCATCACCATCACTGAATCCCCTACTATCAATATCATGGGGGTTACCATTGACAGGAAACTGAACTGGTCCAGACATATAAACACCATGGCTTCCAGAGCAGGTCAAAGGCTAGGAGTCCTGCAGTGTGTAACTCACCTCCTGACTCCCCAAAGCCTGTCCACCATCCACAAGGTTCACATCAGGAGTGAAATGGAATACTCGTCACTCACCTGGGTGAGTGCAGCTCCATCAACACTCAAGAAGCTCAACACCATCCAGTACAAGGCAGCCCACTTGATTAGTACCCCTTCCACAAGCATCTCATCCCTCCACCATCAACCATCAGTTGCAGCAGTGTGTGCTATATATAGAAGGTGCACTGTAACAACACACCAAAGTTCCTAAGGCAGCACCTTCCAGACCCACGACCACTACCATCCAGAAGGGTGGGAACAGCAGATACCTGGGAACACCAGCACTTGGAAATCCCCCTCCAAGTCACTAACCATCCTGACTTGGAAACACATCAGCGTTCCTTCATTGTTGCTGGGTCAAAAATCACGGAATTCCCTCCCTAACAGCAGTATCTATACCTCAGACTGCAGTGGTTCAAGAAGGCACCTCAAGACCTCCTTCTCAAGGGCAACTAGGGATGGGAAATAAAAGTTGGCTTAGCTGGTGACACCTCCATCCCATAAAATAAAAAAGATTATAGAAGAGTCCCCCCCCCCCCCCCGCCCCCAGAAGAATCCAAGATTTGGACCAAAGCTAACAAGTTAGTTAATAAGCACATACTTTTTTTTTTAAATTGAAAAGGCAAATTGCAGCAACAAATCCAAATTGTTTAACCAGTTGTATCTGCATGTCACTTTTAGAAATGTCAAATTATGGGCATAGGAAGGCCTCTGGGGTCAGACTTGAAAAAGCAGAATTCAAAGAAAAACAAACAAAGTTTTGCTTTAAAAGAAAACCAAGGATTAGACTTGGCAAAAAAAAAATAATCCAGTGGTTGAAGAGGGCTCAGATTTAATGAAACAGGAGTAAAACATGTATGAAATAAGAATTAGAGAGCACAAGTTTGTTAGGGTTAAGAATGCAGACTGAACAAAGCTTTCAAGATTTGAGAATGAAAAAACATTTTAGGGAAAAAAAAGTTGCCAATAGAGCTGGTCTAGAGCTGCTGCAGTCAATGGGTCAAATGTCTATATCACTTTGCTATTCTAGTCCCTCAAAAGACTAAATCCAAGCTTTGCTTGCTTTTAATGAAACTGATATTCAATAAAACACGTATACAAATCCAGTGTGGGGTATTGGCCCTTTAGAACATGCAAATACAATGCTTACAATACCAAGTCATTTGGTGTTTTACAGTAGTACTTCCTTGGGCATGTCAGCATTAGGGTGCATCAAGAGAGACTAATTCTTGAAATATTGCTACTTTCTCTTCCCCAACCCCATCCTTTTCAAGAGTATATTCTTGGATTCAAGGCAGTCACATTCCCAATACAGTCTACTGTCTAACTTCCTTTAAACACTACTGGTTATGCAGCCACAGAAGTAGAGAAGATGGCAGTGATTGTTTCTGCAAGGCTGAAAGATCTACTTACGGCATTTAAAGGGCTCATCACTCCCATCTCTACAGTCCCGTTTGTGGTTACAGACTTTACTTATAGCAATGCATTCTCCACTTTGACATTTGAACTCAGGAGGAGTGGTGCAGTCTAAAGTTAAAGACAAACACTTAAGTTTATATCCAATACAACAGCTATGAGTTGATGCATTTTAAAAACTATGCACCTACCATTCTGGCAGTGGTTTTCATCAGAAGCATCAGAGCAGTCCGCAAATCCATTACATTTTTTGGTTTGCGGGATACAATTACCATCGCCACATCTGAAATGATCTGGTCTACATGTCAATGGAGCTAAATCAAATCAAATTGTTAATCTATAGAAATAGCAATCAAATACAACCCTTGCCATTATCCATTTGTGTTGAAAATGAAAATTTTGTTGCGTTGTTCTGTCCTCCAACTGATTATATCAGTAATATTGTAATTATATTCCAAAAAAACCAAACTGTTGCACTAGACTAGAACTAAAGAATAATTTCATCTTAAGAAAAGTGTGTTTAATGCAAGTCAACCATGAAATATAATCCAAATGCTTATAAGTAAAATGATGCCTAAACCTAGGAAAATATCCATTTCAATTATTAACATATAATCATTCAGCACAATTTTAAAGAAAATCATTCTAGCAGTAGAACAAGTGTCAATGTGACACTCAGACTTGCCCAGAAAACTAAATTCAGATACCTACTAGCCAACCGCAGTCCAACAAGTCTGGTTTCATGTTACTTACCACAATTCAGTTCATCACTTCCATCTTCACAGTCATTATCTCCATCACAGTGCCAGTGATGATAGATGCATTCGCCAGACGCACAGAGGAACTCATAAGCAGAGCAGGTTGCGTGAGGAATGGTGGGCCCACATTGTTCTGGAGATTCATCAGATTGGTCAGCACAGTCAGCGTTGTTGTCACAAACCCAACTCAGGGAAATGCATTCGGAACTATTGCACTGGAACTCATGATGGCCACAGGATTGGGAAACACAGCCTTTTTCATCACTTCCATCACCACAGTCATCTTGGCCATTGCAGATAAATGCCCTGGAAATGCATCTACCACTGGTGCAAGTAAATTCGACTGTACTGCAGTTAAGAGAGTCTGAAAAGAAAAGGTCTCCTATTAGAACTGGCTTAACACTCATAACTGTGCAAAAGCAATCATTTCTTGGCTACTATTGTCTGTATTACCGTAGTATACAAACTGCTTGATTTTTGTAATGTTTTTATGTGTCTAGGTATTAAACAACCACTGTCTGGAATTTCTACTCGACAGGATCTTAGAGAGTAGAAATTAGCAAATACACCTCATTACCATATAATCAGGCCTCTGAAAATCCAGCCTGACTTCTCTGGAGCAAGAGATAGAAAACAGGCAAGGCCGGCCAACTGTGCTTTGCTGAAGCTGTATAGGCCAATCCCCTGTACAGTGGGTGCGATGGATTGCAGAACTGTTGATGAACTCTAACCATACGATGGAGACAGGAGGTCATCCATGGCCTATGCTCCACCTAGGAACCAAGGGCCCAAGTAAGACAGACAGACAGATACTTTATTGATCCCAAAGGAAATGACAGTGCCACAGTAGCAATACAAGTGCACAGATACACAAATATTAGTCGAGAAGTACGAAAGAATAAAAAGAGGGTTACCCCAAACAGGAAGGGGTCATCACTTCCCTGGCTATAGGTCGACTCATTATAGAGCCTAATGGCCGAGGGTAAGAATGACCTCATATAGCGCTCTTTAGAGCAGTGCAGTTGTTTTAGTCTATTACTAAAAATGTTCCTCTGTTCAGCCAAGGTGGCATGCAGAGGGCGAGAAACATTGTCCAGAATTGCTAGGATTTTCCGAAGGGCCCTTGGTTCTACTACAGCCTCCAGTGTCCAGTTTGACTCCTGTAACAGAGCCAGCCTTTCTAATCAGTTTATTCAGCTTGCTGGCATCACCCCTGTTGATGCCATTGCCCCAGCACACCGCTGCAGAAGATTGCACTGGCAATAACAAACTGGTAGAACATGTGGAGGAGAGCCCTGCATACCCCAAAGGACTACAGTCTCCTCAGGAAGAAGAGGTGACTCTGGCCCTTCTTGTACACAGCCTCTGTGTTGGTGCTCCACTCAAGTCTGTCATCCAGATGCACCTCCAGGTACTTGTATGTCTTCACCACATCATGTCCTCACCATCAATAGTAACAGGGAGCAATGCAGGCTTTTATAATTAGAATTCCTCATTTTCACCCATCCCTCTTCTCAAAAGCAAAGTTAGAAAGACAACGCTGGTAAGAATTCCACAGCTAAGCTAAGATTTGAGAAAATATGTTAGAAGTGTGTTTGCAAGCACGCTTCTAGAGTGCAGGAGCATTTAATGTTCCTTGATTTACAACAGGCTAGTATCCTGTGAGCCGCAAGTTCAATAATGCTAATTTACTACCTCTGTCCTCCCCACCACAAGAACAAATTTGATTTTAACTACATTTCACCCTCCAGTAATGAGTCTTTAGAGTTAACCTGGCTGGCTTGTTAAAAACATACCACAGTTCTCTTCATCATTGCCATTCTCACAGTCTTTTCCTCCATCACACTTCCAGGCAGTGGGAATACACTGAAGAGTGCCAGGGCCACAATTAATTTCATTCAAGTTACACTTTTTCATTTCTGAGGTGGGGGTGGGGGTGGGAGAAACAACACAAGTTATTCAGACAATCTGCTATAGGTTTGAAACATCCCATACACGAGACTTAAGCAGCTTCACTGAAATGAAGTTCCTGTCCTGTGGATGGGCAGTTGTTGATCAAGCCCAATATATTGTTGGACTTTGGCTACTAGCGGAATTTGTTTCCACTTTCTCAAGCCATCAAGACTAATTCTGAGCTGCAATAGAGTGATGGAGACATCTGCTCCAATAATGGGGCAAAAGTATATTGATTCATTGAAAATAGTGCAGGAGTTTGGAAAAGTTGAATCTTTGTTACAATTGCACAGGGCACTGGGTAAGCCACACCTACAGCACTGTACACAAATTTGGAAAGGGGACCAAAAGAAAAAAAAGATTAGTAGTATTGGAGGCTGTCCGAAAGAGGTTTACCACCCCAAACCTTGGGATGCGAGGATTGTTCTGTAAGCAGGATATGTGGTTAGGTCTACAGTTTTTGGAGAAGAGCAAAGGGCAATCTTAATGAAGTACTCAAAATTCTGAGTGGGTGTAACAGGGTAAATATTAAGACATTTTCACTTGTGGGAGGGTCTCAGATGAAGGGTCAGTTTTAAGTTAGGGTGCCAGTCTATTAAATAGAGTTTTTAAGAAGTTTCTTGCAAAGGAGAGCAAATATCTGAATTCGTTACCTTAGCAAGTTGGAGGGTAGATGATTAAGTGGATGTAGATAATCTGAAAAACCAAATAGGAGAATTTAGGGCTATGAGAATTTGGCACAAAGTTGCCAAGGCCTAAGGTAGGTTAGCTGAAATTGCAGTGAAATAGCTGGGCAGGCATGAGCTGCTCCTGTACAAGATGATCGAGATAGTTTGTTTCTGCCAAAGATCATACTCACGACAAGCTTCTGGACTTTCATCTGAGCCATCGTCACAGTCAGGTACACCATCACATTTCCATTTACTGGGCAAGCAATGTCCATTGTGGCATACAAAGTCAGAAACTCCACACGTCGTCTGAACTGTGTCAAAGAATTTATAGACATCATTGACACAGCAAGACTGAATTATCTTGTGACACTAATTATTCCTCCACACAATGATCCCAATCTACATTCTAAGGCTCAACTCACTAATGAACTACCAACAATACGATTATAGGTCAACCTAATTTGCAAATTTTTCATTCCAATTGGTTCTAATTACATCAAGATTTCAGATCCAAGTCTTAAAATCAAGAATGCAAGTGAAACACACAGTGAATAATACCAGAGGCAGAAGGACTGCAAGTTCAATTGTTCCTGTCTAGGTGGTGGCCAAGCATAAATATTATCAGTATTTTAAAATTATTTGGTAATGGGGTGGAGGAATAAGAACCAGACAATTTATGTAGATACTCAACAAACGAGGTGACATCTATGGAGGGTGACGAACAGTCGATGTTTCAGGCCAAGACCCTTCATGCCCTGATGACTTGCCAAGTTCCCCCAGCACTTTGTCTGTGTTGCTCAAGATTTCCAGCATCCGCAGAATCCCTTGTGTTTACAATTTATGTAGGTCGTTGGCACAATTCGACCGTAGTTTTAAATGGCAGAAACTAATTTTCCCCAACACATCCCAGAAATCAAGATATGATTAACTATGAACCAATTACAAAAGTCAAGGCATGGATACTAGCTTAAGGACCTCTTTTGGGTTATACAGTTCCATGATCATTAGTATAAAGAGCCTGGAGTGTGGCAATTAAGATAAAGCAACTGGTAATTATTCAGTGTGTTTATAGAGTCAGCAGAGACAGGCCCTTCAGCCCAACCAGTTCATGCTGAACAGGTGCCCACTCAAATAGTCCTAATTTCCTGCATTCTGCCCACATTCCTCCAAGCCCTGCCCCTCCCTGTACCTAACCAAATGTGTTGTTTTTTTTTAAAAAAAGATGTTACCATTGTACCTGCCTCAACCACTTTCTCTGTCAGCTCATTCCACATATTCACCACCCTTTAGGTCTCTCTTAAGTCTTTCCCCTCAAGTTTATACCTCCTAGATAGGGAAGACCAACATCTGGAGAAAATTATTTCCCATTCACCTTATGTACACCACTCAATGTTAAACACTGCAAGATTACCCCTCATTTCCTTATGTTCCAAGAAATACAGACCTACCCTGGCCAGTCGCTCCCTGTGACACAAGCCCTCTAGTCATGGTAACATCCTCAAATCCATCCTGCACTCTTTACAGTTAACTACATCTTTCCTTTAACTGGGTGACCAAAACAGCACTCCAAGTGTAGCCTCTGCAGTGACTTATGTAATTGAACCTAAATGTTCTTACTCCTATACTTAATACCCGTACTGAAGGCCAATGTGCTAACCATCTTTTTCACCATCCTAGCTACAGGTAATGCCACTTACAACGTCTTATGCACTTGCCCTTCTTAATATCCTATCATTCACAGTACAACTCTTAGGCTAGTCTGACTTTCTAAAACAAACAACAACACATTTATCTGTACTGAAATCCATTTACCCCTCCTTGGCTCACTTCTCACGGGTCCCCCAATCTATGATACTCCTCTTACCATCGACAGCTTCTAATTTTGTACCATTTGCAAACTTGCAGATTTGTGCGTTTGCATCACAGATATTGAATAACAAGTGTCACAACACCGAGTCCTATGATGTATCACTAGTCACCAGCCTCTATTCTGAGAAACAACCTTCACCCACCACACTCTGCTTCCCATCCATGGCAATGTATTCCACAGATTCACCATCCTCTGGCTATAGAAATTCCTCCCAAGTTCTGATCTAATGGGACATTCTTCTATTCTGAGGCAGTGCCCTCTGGTTCTAGAATCCCCCACTTCCACTTGAGATAGGACTTTGAATATTTGACATTCTTCTAAAACTCCAGTGAGTCTGGACAAGTCGCCAAGAATGCCATCTCGAAGCACTGCTGTTGTATCTCCCTTAACACAAAAGAAAACATCTCCTCCACAACTTCTGTAACACCTGTATCCTAGAACATGAAGCTATCAGTCTTTCTTTTCTCTCAGCCATTTCCTGCTATTATACACATACAATGTTCCAGACCCAGAGTTAAAACTAAATCTGATCTTGTCCACCTTCATGTTAAGCCTCATACATTGAGATAAACAGTTTAAATAAATATTCATCTCCCTCCGTTTACTGTACCCCCAGCTGTCCTAATTACTAAACCTGCTCTTGGTGGCTACTGTTTTATCCCATGGCTGAGAGTCTGACCCCAATGATAACCTGGTTTAAACCCACTCATGCAGCACTAGCAAATTTCCCTCTAAGAATATTGGTCCTTCTCTAGTTGAAGTATGCAGCAAGTCTCTCCTGCAAAAAGAGATCCAAAAATTCCTGAACCCTAATCCTTAAACCAGCTCCTTAGCCATGCATTCACCTAGCCTATTAGTCTACTTCTGACTTCACATGGTACCAAGAGCAATCTGGAGTTTGGGGTTCTGCCTCTTAACCTCTTGCCCAACCCCCTTTACTCCTTCTGCAGGATCTCAGCCTATAATGTATCGATATCAATTGTTCCAATGTGTACAGGAACTTCTGGCTATTTGAGTGCTCTGTAACAACTCAGGCATCCTTGATACTGGCACCTGAGGAAAAAAAATTAAAGTTGAATAACATATTTTAGAATATAAAAGCAAGGAGATAAACGCTGAGCCTTTATAAGGCACTAGTTAGGTCGGACTTGGAGTACTCAACAATTTTGAGCCTCCTATCTCAGAGAGGATGTGTTGTCATTAGAGAGAGTCCAGAGCAGGTTCATGAGGATGATTCCAGGAATGGAGGGGTTAACATATGAGAAGTGTTTGGCAGCCTTGGGCCTCACTCACTGGAATTTAGAAGAATGCCGGGGAATCTCATTGAAACCTACCGAATGTTGAAAGGACAAGATACAAGGGGTGATAGTGGTCCACAGCAGGGGTGATTGATAGGTTCAAGGTCTAAGGTAGAAGGAGATGAGTTATTAACTTCAAACTTTCTGCATTTTCACTCAAAGAGTTGAACTGCACATGCATGTAACAAGAGTGGTATAACTAATCTCCTTACCTTAGGCCACAAACCTATCAATCACCCCTGCTATGGACCACCTGGAGGTCCAAGACGCTCTCGTTACATGCATGTGCAGTTCAACTGTTTGAGTGATTATGCAGAAAGTTTGAAGTTAATAACTCATCTCCTTCTACCTTAGGCCACAAACTTATCAATCACCCCTGCTGCGGACCACTTCTACAAAGAAGGGATCTGTATACTCCATGACCGCTGGACTAAATGAGCACATATAGGAGGGGACTATTTTGAAAAATAAATGTGCTGGGTTTTCTAAAATTGACTCTTCTACCTTAGGCCACAAACTTATCAATCACCACTCGCAAGGTGGACGTGAAGAGAATGTTTCCTATGGTGTGAGTATCCAGAATTAGAGGGCACAGCTTCAAAGTTGAAGACAACCCTTTACAACAGAGGTAAGGAGGAATTTTTTTGTAGCCGGAAAGTAGCATTCTGTGGAATGCTCTGCCACTGACTGCAGTGGAGGCCAAGTCCAAGGCAGAAGTTTATCATTTTCTGATCAGTCAAGACATCAAAGAATATGGCAAGACGACAAGTGTATGGGGTTGGGTGGGATCCAGGTTCAGCTATGATGGAATGACCAAGCAGACTCAATGGGCCGAATGGCCTAATTCTGCTCCTATGGCTTATGGACTAGCGAGGTGCTTTTTCCCCAGCTATTCACAAGTATTAGTAGCTTCAGATTTGCTACCAAAACATTGCTACTTTTCAGAGTTTCCACTTGTCTGCTACCCTTCTGGCAATTTGTGGCCAGCATGCTGCCCACACTTAGGATTGCCAGCAAACATATTAGTGCATAACATGATGCTAGATGTACTGCTGAAGAGATTGTGGACTCATTAGTAATGATCTTTCAAGAAGCTCTAGATTCTGGTATGGCTCCGGAGGACTGGAAAATTGCAAATATCATTCCACTCTTTAAGCGGGATGAAAGCAAAAGACAGGAAATGATAGATCAGGTAGCTCGACTTCAGCACTTGGAAAGATGCTGGAGTCTATTATTAAGGATGTGGTTTCAGGGTACTTGGTGGCACATGATAAAATAGCCCGAAGCCAGCACAGTTTTGTGAAGGGGAAAATCTTACCTGTCTGGAATTTTTTTTTTAGTAAATAACAGGCAGGCTAGGCAAAGGAGAGTCAGTGGATGTTGTTTACTTGGATTTTCAGAAGGTCTATGACAAGGCACATGAGGCTGCTTTATAAAATAAGAGTCCATGGTATTACAGGGAAGATACTGGCATGGATAGAAGATTGGCCAACTGGCAGGAGACGAAAAGTTGGAATGAAGTGGGCCTTTGTTGGTTGGCTGCTGATGACTAGTGGCATTCTGAAGGGAGTTGTGATGGGACGACTCCTTTCTTGTTATACGTCAATGATTTGGATTCCAGAATTGATGGCTTTGAGGCAAAGTTTGTGAACAATGTGAAAAAAAGTGGAAGGACAGGTAGTATTGAGGAAGCAAGGAACCTGCAGAAGGACTTAGATTAAGAGAATGGGCAAAGAAATGGCAGATGGAATATAGTGCAGGGAAATGCATATTCATGCACTTTGGTAGAAGGAAGAAAGGTGTAGACTATTTTCTAAATGGATGAAAAAATCAGAAATCAGAGATTCAAAGGGAGGTTAACTCACATGTTGAGTCAGTGGTAAGAAAGGCAAATGGTATGTTGGCATTCACTTCAAGGACTAGAACATAAAAACAAGGCCATAATGCTGAGGCTTTATAAGATATTGGTGAGTCTGCACTTAGAATATTATGCAGTTTTGGAGTCCTTATCTAAGAAAGGAGGTGTTGACATTTGAGAGGCTCCACAGGAGGTTGACAAAAATAATCCCAGGAATGAAAGGGTTAATATACAAGTCATTTGATGGCTCTGGACCTGTATTCGCTGGTGTTCAGAAGAATAAGATGGTTCTCATTGAAACCTACTGAATATTGAAAGACCCACACAGAGTGGATGTAGAGAGGACGTTTCCTATTGTGCATGCTCGGCACAGTATTGTGGGCTGAAGGGCCTGTAGGTTTTCTATATTTCTATAGTGGGGTCAGTCTAGGATTAGAGGGCACAGCCTCAGATTAGAAAGATATCCCTTTAGAGCAGAGTTGAGGAGGAATTTCTATAGGCAGAGGATGTTGCATCTGTGGAATGCATTGCCACCAACAGTTGGGGAAGCCAAGTCACTAGGTATAGAGGTTGATAGGTTCTTGATTAGCAAGGGCAGGAGAAGACAGAAGAATGGGTTGAGAGGGTTAATAAATCAGCCATGATAGGTTGGCAGAGCAGACTCAATGGGTAGCCTCAATTCTGCTCCTACGTCTTACACCAACATGCACACTTTATTGGCCATTTACCCAGATCACTGTTTTACAAAGCTTATGATAAAGAAGCAAGAATTCCAATTTTATTAAGGCACCTTTCAACCCCCTACCATCACACACCCTCCCTCCTACTTCCCCCAATTATGTTCAGGCAGAATGACCTAGCTACCAAATACTTACCACAACCGCTTTCATCACTTCCATCAGTACAGTCATCATCACCATCACATTGCCACAGCAGTGGTACACAATGCCCATTCTTACACTGAAACTGCGATGGACTGCAGGAAGTCGTTGACCCTTAATTAAACGCAAGCAACACTGTTATGTTTTGGATTTATGAGGCAAAGTATGCCTTTGTTTTAAAACTAGATAACACCCACTAGTTTAACTAGAGATAAGACAACTTTTTCCATACAAAAATGTGCAAGTGCATGTCAAAAATGTGAAAAAGTTTGAAGGATCGCCTCAAGAAATGACATCAAAGCAAATAGGTCCGTTAAATTAAAGCAGCACTTGAGCCTGAGCACCAGGCAGCATCATGTTAGGGAAAAATTTCTTTCTATTGGATTTTTGATTTGTATGAAAGGGAGTTGAAATTTTTAAATGAGGGTAAACATCTCAATAGCATACAGTACTTCATTAGCAGCATCAGGCTGATTAGCTGATCATAGGAAAGATTTGAACTTAAGTCTTCCAATTCACACGTGAGCACTATAACTAAGGCAGATGAAACAGGATTGTCCCAGTTACTACAAAATTAATAACCCCTGCGCTGTTATAGACTAGAGTTAATTCAATAATTTATCAACACCATCACAAGGAAAGATCCATTCAACTTCACCTTGGTGAGCAGAAAGGAGATTTTTATTTAAAAGTTCTCTTCGCAATGACTGATGGAAATCTGTCATTCTGAACTCTATTGGAGATGACAAAAATGCAATAATCACACCCAATTTAGCACGTCTGAGCTGAAGCTACTCCAGAAACTAGGGTGAACCAACGACAGGTAACAACTGCAGACATGCAAAAAATTGGTAGCAATCCAAAACACCCAGCTTGTTCAGAAAGCAAGTATTAGAAGCATATAGCCCAAACAGGGGGAAAAGAATGTAATTAGAAGCTTTTGACAGAATGAAGCAGGAGATAGGTTAAATATCCCTTCGCAACTGAATTGCTTTGATGTTACCTTTACACCTCAGAGAATCTTCTCAGCATCAAAGCAAATCCCTTGCAATGAAAAGTAGATGGCTTCAGTGCTGAATTGAATACATATAGGATACATGATCCAAGTAATTTATATACAGAGGAAAATTATTTAGGACCTGAACAGGGGTGGAAGAGATTCGGAAATACAACAAAAGTCATTTTAAATGGGCATCAAAAAATAAAGGGAACTTCAAACTTTCATGCCCGCTGCTGGGCTAGAGTAATATATCAACGCACGGTTGATTTCATCTTCTACCCCCTTACTTCCGAGAAAGCATACAAACTGTATTTCCCTTTAAGTAGGACTTCCATACACTAATCCCTATTTCACGAAGTAGAAACAGGGTACTCACCAAACCAGGCTGCATTTGAATTTGTTACTATGGGTAGCAACAAAATTAAACGAATTGGAATCATATCACTGCTTCAGCAAAAAAAAAAGCAGGAACCCAAAGTCCACAAGAAATAGCAATACTCCTTTTCTTTCAAGACCCAACTGTACTGAGGTGGATAGATTCAACTATACGGAAAACACGGCAGTGAGTTACTCTTATCCGCGTTTTCTCTATCACCCCCGAGCAATTGATTGGCTAATTAATTCCAACCTAATCACCTCATTAAACAAATCCCCACCTGCCACTGACTTCACATCGCCGACTGGAACTGAATTAATAATGACTGTAAATTTGACTGGTATTAATTCTTCCCCGAAAGTTTCCTTGCTAATTACTTATTAATACACGGTGAAAGAGATTCACAAAGGTGGTTTAACTCTGAAAGTATTAGTCCAGTTTTCCCACTATTTTTTTTTAATCGGCCAGGGAATTCTCACTTCGTCATGTGTTTCGGAAGTGATAGAGTTAGTTGGAGCGGAGACGGTGGTTAGCAGCAACTTCTTATGATATCGTCAGGGGCCGTTCATTCGACGCCGCATTGCCTCTGAATCAGAAAGATCTATCATACTTTAAAGCAATACTGAACATGTGTTAGAATGCCTCGTCTTTACCATAAAATATCAAACTGACCTAAACTACTCTCTTAAATCCCTGTAAACAGTTTTATAGAAATGTTTTGAAGAGCAGCTGAATCGTTGCTCTTTTTCTGGCCACATTTGTCCCTCCGTCAATGTTACTAAAACAGATTATGACTGTTACGGGGATCCTGTGATACCTAAACTGGATGCTACATTTCCAACACAAAAATAGTTATTCCTCTTATACAGGTACTATAAAACAATGGAGGAAGTGAAAAACACAATGTAACTTGCAAGTATTTTAATACAAATAATTCCAACAAATATATAGGCTTCCGAGATGTTCTCAACTGAAAGAACTCAAATTTTATCCTTGTGTCTGTAGGGAATCCTTGTGTATATGGACCTATTTAGAATGAAAACTGATTATTTCTAATGGTTAAGAAAATATAATTCATATGTTTAGCCACTACTATGCATTTGATTAAAACTGTAAGTAGCGTGTTTAACTTCTGTATCTAATTATTATGTGTCAAAAACAGATGGGTATAAAAGAATGTGATTGAAAGAACAATGAGTGGTGTACATTAGTAATAAGTGTAATTAAAATAAAAGACAACTAAAATATTGTGTTTGAATATGAGTGTACAGAGTGGCAACTAGAAGTTTCAACTAGAGTGGATTATATTCACTTCTTTAGCAAATCATATAAACGCTAGCAAGGTAAAGTTGTAGCAAAACAAATGCTGTTCTTATTCCTATTCCTGAATATGACCGATATAGGTTCTAATTTCACTCTGATAACTCGGATGCAGAAATAGTGAATGGATGTCTGATAGTGCTCTCTGTAGTCAGACATGGGCAAACCTACCCCCAATACGTATGTAATATGTGTAGGTGAAGACTTGGAGGCCAGACAAGGGTACATTACCTGTAAACTAATTGTATAAATGATTAAGCGTTTTGCATTATCTCACTTGCAGAGTTCAGAATTGCTTCTGAGAGCAAGTGCATTTGCTAATACTCCACCTGCTGATAAGGCAGCTTTGTTACAGTTCAATCTAGTCGTAAAGAGGCACATGAATTTTAGTTCATTCTGCTTTTCTCTGTGCTAGGTTCATTCGTTTTACTACCACTTGCTTACAACACTTTCCTCTTAATATCACACCTGCAGAATTAAATAGATGTATTTAAAAAAATTATGAGCTAGGCAGTACATTTTGGGAAACATTGTCTTTCCTCAATGGTAGGCTTCGTATGCAACTTTGGTTAGCTTATTCCTCTGAACTGAAATTTCTTTACCTTTCCTCTACTGAAAATGTAGCTGTAATCTTGAAGCTATTTAATTCTTTACAATTAAATTCTAAAGTGCCAAGTTGTTTAGAAATTATACACTGGTAATTACTATTCAGTGATTTTAGGCCCTCTCCCAAAGATTGTTGTACCTAGCTACATATTCATCTAACACAGCAAGAAACATCCACACATTTTCTGTGCATTGTTTTAAAAATACTATTACCCTGGACAACAAAGATTTTGCTTCCTGAATATAATTAGGTGCTTCTAATGGATTTTGGGCTGCTGATCATGAAAATCACCATGAAATTTTCCAACCACGCATCTTTTTTTTTGAAATCATCTATATTTGTTATTTTAATTCATAATTTAAGTCAATTGAAACGTTGCCCGTATGCAAGCTGAAAAGTTTTCTATCATGTGCCAGGCATGCCTAGGTATGTTTAGGCAGGGCGGATGCTGCATGGTAAGACAGGTGTAGAAAAGCTATAAAAGCATCACGCACACACACTGTTCTGTGCATTGTGTTTATATGTGTACCGGTTTGCTCTCACATTGATGAGCATGCTCTATGTGCATATTGTGTGTACTCATTATAATGAAGTAATAGTATTTTCAGGAGTAGTTGTGATAGCAAAATGTCTTGCCAATGCTGCAACAGCCACAATGCTTACTGTTATATTTGTGGCAAGTACACACTTAAGTCTTGAAGACAGAGCATGACTCCTCTTATTAAGAAAGCTTATGCCCTCTGCTTTGGGTGTAAAATTGGCAAACAAGACAAAGCCTGGGCTCCTCACATTTGTCGATCTTAGAGCTTGGCTCAGAGATAGTCGGGAGTTAATACCGTTCACTGTCCCAATGATATGCTGAGAGGAGAAGGACCATGTGAAGGAATGCTACTTCTGTCTGACCAATGTGTCTAGTTTCTTTGTTAAAAACAAGAAATCCATTGAATATCACAGTCTCCCTTCAGCTATGAGACCTATGCTGCGCAATGCACAAAATGGCATGGAAGACATTCAAGCACGTTGTTGAAAATTTTCTTGGCAAGTACAGAGCACCAAACTACGTGAAGCTGGCAGACTACAGGCTTCAAGCATACAACACCATGTCACTAAAGATTCATTTTCTACATTTCCATTTAGACTTCTTCCCTGCAAATCTTGGCATTGTCAGTGACAAGCATGGTGAAAGGTTTCATCAAGACATTGCAATCACGGAGAAATGGTATCGGGCAACTGGAATCCATCAGTGCTGGCTGATTATTCTTGGGTACTTTAGCAAAAAGCCTCAGACACCATGTACAAATGAAAATCATCAACAAAACATTTTTAGCCAGTACTATTATGCAATTAAACACATTATACTCAATAAAAGTTGATCTCTTGTTTCTCCAAATTCCTATGTGAATTCCTATTCGTAGTCTGAAATTATAGAAACATAGAAACATAGAAAATAGGTGCAGGAGTAGGCCATTCGGCCCTTCGAGCCTGCACCGCCATTTATTATGATCATGGCTGATCATCCAACTCAGAACCCAGCCTTCCCTCCATACCCCCTGACCCCTGTAGCCACAAGGGCCATATCTAACTTCCTTTTAAACATAGCTAATGAACTGGCCTCAACAGTTTGCTGTGGCAGAGAATTCCACAGATTCACCACTCTCTGTGTGAAGAAGTTTTTCCTAACCTCGGTCCTAAAAGGCTTCCCCTCTATCCTCAAACTGTGACCCCTCGTTCTAGACCTCCCCAACATCGGGAACAATCTTCCTGCATCTAGCCTGTCCAATCCCTTTAGGATCTTATACGTTTCAATCAGATACCCCTCAATCTTCTAAATTCCAACGAGTACAAGCCCAGTTCATCCAGTCTTTCTTCATATGAAAGACCTGCCATCCCAGGAATCAATCTGGTGAACCTTCTTTGTACTCCCTCTATGGCAAAGATGTCTTTCCTCAGATTAGGGGACCAAAACTGCACACAATACTCCAGGTGTGGTCTCACCAAGGCCTTGTACAACTGCAGTAGTACCTCCCTGCTCCTGTACTCGAATCCTCTCGCTATAAATGCCAGCATACCGTTCGCCTTTTTCACCGCCTGCTGTACCTGCATGCCCACTTTCAATGACTGGTGTATAATGACACCCAGGTCTCGTTGCACCTCCCCTTTTCCTAATCGGCCACCATTCAGATAATAATCTGTTTTCCTATTTTTGCCACCAAAGTGGATAACTTCACATTTATCCACATTAAATTGCATCTGCCATGAGTTTGCCCACTCACCCAACCTATCCAAGTCACCCTGCATCCTCTTAGCATCCTCCTCACTGCTAACACTGCCACCCAGCTTCGTGTCATCCACAAACTTGGAGATGCTGCATTTAATTCCCTCATCCAAGTCATTAATATATATTGTAAACAACTGGGGTCCCAGCACTGAGCCTTGCGGTACCCCACTAGTCACCGCCTGCCATTCTGAAAAGGTCCCGTTTATTCCCACTCTTTGCTTCCTGTCTGCTAACCAATTCTCCACCCACACCAATACCTTACCCCCAATACCGTGTGCTTTAAGTTTGCACACTAATCTCCTATGTGGGACCTATATTTGTGTTTGGCTTCGGGGGTCTATCATAACCACAAAAAATTCTGAGGAGTAACACTTTCGAAAAAATTTGATGTCCAGTGTTATTAATTTCCTTTTAATGTCAGATAGTTAAATGAATATTTCATTTATTTTACAATATAGAAGAATTAACTATTTGTCACTTAAAGCAAGGTAGTAATTAAAACACTATTTTGGGAGGACACCATTAGAAAGCTTGATAGAAGATTAGAGTTATCAACACTGGGACCAATGTTGGTGCTATCCACATACTTTAGGTGTAGTTCAGTAAGGAGGTGGGCTTTACAAATATACTGATCTTCTTATTCTGACCCGATCATGTTTGGGCAGAGTTAATTGAGTATGTTAAACCATTATTTATAAGAGCTGTGGTTTTAAGTATATACACTCACCAACAAAATGTTGTGAATGTAACTTGACAAGGCTTGAAGAGATAGTTGCCTGAAGTGAGAGATTAACAAGACCAGGAACAGGAGAATCAATATTTCAGCACTGACTGTTTAAAGGGTGTCTGTTAAGGCCAAGAATATTTGGGTAAGAATATTTGTTACTTGTTACATTACTTGAGAATTAAAAACTTCTTAACAACTGCCACCAACTTATCACCTGTGGAACCAGAGGACACACTTGACCACTGTTATATCACCAACATGAGCACTTACCGTGCCATTCCATGCCCACAATTTGGAAAGTCGAATCACCTGGCTGTACCTCTACTCCCAACGTTTGCACAGAGACTAAAGACCACAAGACCAGTGGTGAGAACCAAGAGGTATGGTCAAGGGAGGTGGAGTAGCACTTACAGGACTGCTTTGTATCGGTGGACTGCACAATATTCGAGGATTCACCTTTGAAGCTAAATGAATATGCCACAGTTGTCATGGCATTTTCTCAAGTGTGTGCCTTTGAGAACATATTGGATACACCCAAACCAAAAGCCATGGGTGAACCAGGGGATTCACATTCTTCTGAGGGCTAGGTTTGTGGCATAGAAGACTGGTGAACCAGAACTACACAAGAAGACCAGGTACGACCTACGGAAGGCTATTTTAAGAGTGAAAAACCAATTCTGATTGAAGTTAGAGATGGAATCAAATGCACATCAGTTCTGGTAGGGTTTGTAGGCCATTATTTCCTACAAAGTGAAACCTAATATCATGAATGGCTGTAATACTTCACTCTGAATGAGTCCAATGCATTTTATGCACTCTTTGAAAGAGAGAATGAAACTACACCTGTGGGAATCCCTGCAGCATCCGTGAACTTTGTGTCAGAGGCTGATGACAGAGCATCTTTCAAGAGGATGAACACTGCCAAGGTGGGGCACTAGAAACCTGTGCCAACCAACTGGCAGAATCTTCAAGGACATCTTCAGTCTCTCACTGCTGCAGTCAGAAGTTCACACCCACTTCAAGAGCGTGATAATCATACCAGTGCCCATGAAGAGCAGGGGGTAACGATATGCACCCAACCGCACCAGCTTCTGGGGTTTAGATGCTCTAACTCTCTGGAATATGGATAGCTGGCATGACCCCTTTAATGATTCAGGACTGACCCACTAATTGCCAGCTATGTTTTGGCACCAGGATTTCAATATTTAAGGAGCATTTGAACGGAGGTTCAGTGCTCAATTGTCAGCTCTACTTGGACTATCATCTCGAGTCTAGGTTAGTATTCTGTTCTCGTTTCAGTCTCGCATCGTGTCTCGATTCCAGCCTCAGATACTCCAGCTCTCGGGTCCAACCATCCTCGCCTAGGTCTCTCATCACAGTACGATTAAGCCAGAAGTGGACCCAGTGGGACATTAGAGTCTCTTGTGCTGTGGCCAGCCACAGTGAGAGGATTTCTAGGCAGAGCCTGGAGATACTTAACCTCCAGGTCGCTGTGTGCCAAATTTTGCAAGGGGGAAGCCAGAGTCGCTCAGGTCTGGCTTTTGATCACTCCGCAGAGCAAATATATATTTTGACCCTGGAGAGATTCGACAGGGACCCGGGTTTTTGCCGCAGATTCCTCAGTCAATCCTCACTGGCGTTCGAACTCCAGCTGCCTCGTTTTGCTTCAGAGTGTGGAAAGGTGGCCTTCATTATCTCTCTCCTGACAGGGAGAGCCATAGCCCTGGCCTGGGCCACCACGCATCGGGAACTAAGTCAGAGGAACTGGAGGAATTCATGCCCACCATGAGGAAGGTGTTCCATCATCCCACCAGAACAAGCCGAGCCTCGGACTGGCTGATGAAGGTGTGTCAGGGTCAGCAGCCAAATACGCTCTTGAGTTTCAGACTCTGGCCCAAGGGAGTGGCTGGAACAGAGAAGCCTTGGCCACTCTATATTGCCACGGACTCTGAGACGAATTACAGGATGCTCTTGCTTTGGGATAGCCATCAGAGGATTTGTGAGTTCTGATCAACCTGTCCATCCACCTTGATGATCCTCTGTCGGAGCGAAAGTGGGACTACATCAGGAGTTCAGATAGGGGTAGCCCGAGCCAGGCCTCAACACATTGCAGTTCAACTCCCTGATCTTGGACACTGACCAGCCCGCATCCTGCTGAGCCTCTGGAAATCGGCTGCACAAGACTCTCCGCTGATGTCTGATGTTGGAGGTGAGATGGCTGCTGTTACTGCAGGGAAGCAGGTAACCTGTGGGCCGAACGTCTGAAGCTGCAGCTATCGGAGGAACTGCTAAGACTGGCCAGTGTTGGGAGGACTGTGATGGTAGCAGCCATCACTCCCAACCCCACAGCTTCTGGTGCCATGCTGAAGGCTGAGAACCCCTGGGGTAAGAACTGAAGAGAGGTCAATGCTTTTGTGGGCTCTGGAGGGGCTGGTAATTTTTTGGACTTGGGGAACACACGCTGGCTCAACGTAACGCTGCAGTTAAGCCAGTCCATGCCCGCAAATGTCCTGGATGTCTGTCCACTAGGTTCTGGGAAGATCCAGCAGCAGATATTGGTTTCGTGGATGAGAATTGAGGATCATGTGGAGGACATTAGGTTCTACATCATCAATTCACCTCTCATTCCCATGATTTTTGGGCACCCTTGGCAGCTCTAGCAGAACCCTTCCATGTACTGGAAGGAGGGAAGAATCACGATTGGTCCAGTCTTTGCAAAAGGGTACGTTTTCAACGTGATGTTCTGACCACCAGACTCTCCTGAGACCAATGACCGACAGGGGGACAGATTTCAGTTCAAGGTAACCTGAAGCTTTCTGGAGACCCAGTCCTGCCCTTGAGGACAGGCGAGCCAGCTCTGGCCAACAAGACTGTGCGGGTCCCAACTCTGTCTAGTCGTGGGCGCGCTGGAACTAGAGATAGGGGATCTCTGATTCAGGAGCCATCCAAGCAAGTGCCCAAGCAGTCTGGAACTCTAACAGCTAAGCCTAAGGGATCCAGTCACCAGATCCCGACGACAGGAAAGACTGCTAAATACCGAACCTCGGAGTCTAGTTCCTGGGGCACAAGGGTCACTTCTTATGCCTCACTGGCATCATCTGAGGACACGGATGATGATTTGGACTCTGATTTGTCCACTGTTTCAATGAAAGAGTCTAGTGAACCTAGGGAGGAGACTGAGGTCTGTCGAATCACCCCTGCCACTCAAGGAGCCTCAGGAATCGTCCTCGAAGAAAGGTTTGGAGTTAATTGAAACACCAAAACCAGGGTAAACCCCTTCCATCTACAAGGAGTTGGAAGAGGCCTTCAGCAAGGGAATGGCCTCAACTCTTCCACTGCACCGACCCTATGACTGTGATCTACTGCCCTATGATCTACTGCCCTGGTACTTGACCTCCGCAGGATTGATTATACGCACACTCACGCCCAGAGAGAAGTGCTATGGAGGAGTATATAAAGGAGGCCCTTGCCATGGGATTCATTTGGCCCTCCACCTCACCAGCCGGTCGGAGATTGGCCACTACCATCCAATGTGAAACAACTTCAGCTCAGTAGCAACTCCGCTGACAGCTCCAACCAAGAAATCCATGTGCCCTTTAGCTTGGACTACTGAAGCACAGGCTGCTTTTGCAGAGCTCAAACAGTGGCTCATGACAGCTCCCATTTTGGTTGTACCTAACCCGGACCTTCCCTTCATCATGGAGGTGGATGCCTTGGTCGTCGGATTGGGTTCAGTGCTGTTTCAATGGACACCTTCGGAAAATAAACTGCACCTGTGTGCGTTCTTCTCCAGGCAGCTACCCCCGGCAGAGTGAGGTATGACATCGGGAATAGAGAACTGCTCATGGTCAACTTGGCTTTGGAGGAATGGCATCTCTGGCTTGAGGGGACCTAGAACACTTTTATCATTTAGACAGAGCACACGAACCTGGCTTATATTCAGGCGGCTAAGAGACTGAATTCCTGGCAGGCCAGGTGGTTTCTTTTCTTTAACTGCTTTAATTTCATCCTGAACTATTGACCGGGGTCAACAAAAAAAGAAGCCAGATACCTCATCCTGTCAGTTCGACGAACCCAAAAAAGAGGATCAGCCTACCACCATTTCGCCCCAAGCCAAGGAGGTAGTGCCATTTTGTTGGGGAATTGACACACCCATTTTCAAGGCCCAGGCACAAGCAGAGATTCCCAAGAATGGTGCTCTGGGTCAGCTGTTTGTCCCAAATTCTGTCCAGTATCGGGTACTTCAATGGGTATATGCATCGAGAATGACCGCTCGCCCATGGATTACCAGGACCCTCAAGTTCATCAAGAGAAGATACTGGTGGCTTGGAGTGGCAAGAGAAATCCAACAATACTTGCAAACATGTGAGGTATGCACTCGGAACAAGGAGCCCTACACTCAACCTCCTTCACCCTCTGCCTGATCCGGACAGACCATGGGCGCACATCTCCATTGAATTTGACACTGGACTTTCTACTTCCAAGGGGAAGACCATCATCATAGTAATTGTTGACTGTTTTTTGAAGGCCTGCAGGTTCATCACCTTGGAAAGACTATCATCTGTGGCAGAGACGGCCAAAATTGTTCTGCACCAGGCCTTCAGGATCCATGGTTGTCCTGTGGACATTGTGTTGGATCATGGTCCACATTTCGAATCATGTTTCTGGAGAGTGTTTTGTAAGCTGATTGGAGAAATAGCGAGCCTTTTGTCCAGGTTTCACCCACAGTCCAATGTCCAGATGGAGCAGGTGAACCAAGATTTGGAACGAAACCTAAGATGCCTGGCCTCAGAAATACTGGACGAGTGGTGCAACCATTTGGTGTGGGCAGAGATCACCCACAACACTTTACAGCATTCGGTGCCTGAGATGTCTCCATTCGAATGTCAATTTGGCTGTTCTCCACTACTCTTCCCTGAACATAGTTGGGTACCTGTGGCCAAAGATCTCCGATGCTGCAAGGAGAAATGGGCAAGTGCAAAGGAGATTTTGTTGGCCTCTATCTGGAAGGCTGAAGTAAAGGCTAACCACAAGAGAAGACAGGAACCAGATCTGCAGCCCGGGCAACAGGGCTGATGATCTACCCAGGAATTGCCTCACTGGGTAGAGTCTAAGAAATTGATGCCCAATTTCATTGGACCCCTTAAGGTTCTCAAAAAAAGTAAATCTGATGGCTTACACCTTGCAGCTCCCCAAGACCCTCAAGATCAATCCCACTTTCCATATTAAAAGCTGTGAAAACCAGCCTTTTAACCCTACCATCATCAGTCCTGCCACCTCCCAGGTTTGTCAATGGGGAACAGGCCTTCATTGTGAGAAGAACCTTGGATTCACAAGCTTGGGCAGACTCCCATCTGTGGCAGAGATGGCCAAAAGTGTTCTGCACCAGGTCTTCAGGATCCACGGTTTCCCGGTGGACATTGGTTTGGATATCGATCCACAATTCAGATTGTGGACTGGGATGTATTCAGACCTAAGGAATGGTGCTGGGTTCCTGAAAGGATCATCTTGGATTTGGCTCTGATCCACAACCACCATCACTACCTCTGAGCAACTAGTGCTGTCAGGAGTCGGCCATAGGGGAGTGGTCCGGTTACAATACACATCTAGACGTGCCATCTTCTAGGGTTTGGATGCCCTAAATATGGCATGGCCTCTAAGAATTCAGCACCATCCGCTAATTAGCAGCCATGTTTTGGCACCAGGATCTCAATATTTATGGAGCACCTGAAAGGAGGCTCAGTGTTCAATCATCAGCTCTACTTGGATTATTGCCTAGCATGTAATTTAATATTCTGTTCTCACTTCAGTATTCATCGTGTCTCAGTTCCAGCGTCAGATACTCGAGCACTTGGGTCCTACCATCCTCGCCTTGTAAGACAGGGTGAGCTGCCTTAATAACTGTCGCAGAGCTGCTCTCACATTTACTGTGACTGACAGGTTGCTCATGGCCAGAATCAATTCTTGCCTAAGCAAGGAACTGGATCTGCTGCAACTTGCCTTTTGCCACAGGAAATCTACAGAGGATGCTGGTTCTCCATTCAACCTTGGATCACCTGGACAATAGTAACAACGATGTCAGGCTGCTGTTTATCGATTATAACTCAGCGTTCAACATCATCATACCCTCAATACTTATCAACTTATTCCAAAACACATGCCTCTGTACCTCCCTCTGCAAATGAATCCTTGACTCCCTCAATCGGGAGACCAAAGTCAGTGCAGATCAGAAATAACATCTCCTCCTCAGTGACAATCAGCACTGGTGCAACTCAAGGATGAGTGCTTTCTCATGATTGTGTGGCTAGGCACAGCTCAACCACCATCTATAAATCTGCCAAAGGCACACCAATTGTCGACAGTATTTCAGACTGTGATGAGGTGGTGTACAAGAGTGAGGTAGATCAGCTGGTTGAGTGGTGTTGAAATAACAACCTTGCACTCAACCAAGGAATTGATCATAGACTTCAGGAAGGGGAAATCAAAGGAATTTAGAGGGATCAGCAGCGGAAAGGGTGAGTAGTTTCATGTTCCTGGTGTCAACATCTCTGAAGATCTATTCTGGGCTCAACATACTAATGCAATCACAGAGAAAGCTCGACAGTGACTATGTTTCAGTAGGAGTTTGTGGAGACTTGTTACGTCATCAAAGACTTTTACAATTGTTGACTGCTGTACCATGAAGAACATTCTAACTGGTGCATCACCATCTGCTATGGAGGACCATTGCACAAGATCAGAGAGAGTTGCAGAAAGCCACAAACTTAACCAACTCCATCATGAGTGCTAGACCCCCCAGCATCAAGAACGTCTTCAAAAGGCGATGCTTCAAAAAGGCAGCAACCATCATTAAGGACCCTTGCACCCAGGATATGCCCCCTACTCATTGCGAGCATCAAGGTGGTCATACAGGAGCCTGAAGACACACACACAATGGTCTAGGAACAGCTTCTTCCTCTCTGAAAGGAGGATGAACCCATGTATACTATCTCACTTATTTTTTTACTTTCTCTTTGCACTACTTACTTAATTATATATATATTTATTTCTTATTGCAATTTATAGTTTTTTATTATTATGTATTGCAATGTACTGTTGCCACAAAGCAACAATTTCGTGACATGCTGCTAGGGGATAGCATGACGCTATTACAGCTTGGGACGTCGGAGTTCAGAGTTCATATCCAGCGTCCTCTGTAAGGAGTTTGCATATTCTCCCTGTGGGATACGTGGCTTTTCTCCAGGTGCTCTGGCTTCTTTCCACAGTCCAAAGACGTACCGTTTAGTAGGTTCATTGATCATTGTAAATTGACCTGTGATTAGGATAGGGTTAAATCGAGGGTTGTTGGGCGGCGTGGGTCGAAGGGCAGATTCTGCGCTGTATCGCCAAATACATAAATAAACAATAAACCTGACTCTGATTCTGTTGGCTGGGAAGAATCACATGATCTGTAGCTTACAAGGTACTTAAAGAGCATAGCAACATACATCAAAGTTGCTGGTGAACGCAGCAGGCCAAGCAGCATCTGTAGGAAGAGGTGCAGTCGACGTTTCAGGCCGAGACCCTTCGTCAGGACTAACTGAAGGAAGAGTGAGTAAGGGATTTGAAAGCTGGAGGGGGAGGGGGAGATGCAAAATGATAGGAGAAGACAGGAGGAGGAGGGATAGAGCCGAGAGCTGGACAGGTGATAGGCAAAAGGGGATACGAGAGGATCATGGGACAGGAGGTCCGGGAAGAAAGACGGCGGGGGGGGGGGTGACCCAGAGGATGGGTAAGAGGTATATTCAGAGGGACAGAGGGAGAAAAAGGAGAGTGAGAGAAAGAATGTGTGCATAAAAATGAGTAACAGATGGGGTACGAGGGGGAGGTGGGGCCTTAGCGGAAGTTAGAGAAGTCGATGTTCATGCCATCAGGTTGGAGGCGACCCAGACGGAATATAAGGTGTTGTTCCTCCAACCTGAGTGTGGCTTCATCTTTACAGTAGAGGAGGCCATGGATAGACATGTCAGAATGGGAATGGGATGTGGAATTAAAATGTGTGGCCACTGGGAGATCCTGCTTTCTCTGGCGGACAGAGCGTAGATGTTCAGCAAAGTGGTCTCCCAGTCTGCGTCGGGTCTCACCAATATATAAAAGGCCACATCGGGAGCACCGGACGCAGTATATCACCCCAGTCGACTCACAGGTGAAGTGATGCCTCACCTGGAAGGACTGTTTGGGGCCCTGAATGGTGGTAAGGGAGGAAGTGTAAGGGCATGTGTAGCACTTGTTCCGCTTACACGGATAAGTGCCAGGAGGGAGATCAGTGGGGAGGGATGGGGGGGACGAATGGACAAGGGAGTTGTGTAGGGAGCGATCCCTGCGGAATGCAGAGGGGGGGGGAGGGAAAGATGTGCTTAGTGGTGGGATCCCGTTGGAGGTGGCGGAAGTTACGGAGAATAATATGTTGGACCCGGAGGCTGGTGGGGTGGTAGGTGAGGACCAGGGGAACCCTATTCCTAGTGGGGTGATGGGAGGATGGAGTGAGAGCAGATGTACGTGAAATGGGGGAGATGCGTTTAAGAGCAGAGTTGATAGTGAAGGAAGGGAAGCCCCTTTCTTTAAAAAATTAAGACATCTCCCTCGTCCTAGAATGAAAAGCCTCATCCTGAGAGCAGATGCGGCGGAGACGGAGGAATTGCGAGAAGGGGATGGCGTTTTTGCAAGAGACAGGGTGAGAAGAGGAATAGTCCAGATAGCTGTGAGAGTCAGTAAAGAGCATAGGTCTGGTGGTGCCAATAAAGATCACAAATATGAGAAGATCATTCTTATCAGCATTGTTTTATAACAGCTATTTAAGTCAATCGAATAACATGGGGCTCAGTCAGGATATCTTTATGACCCACTGTGTGAGCTGCGTTCTCAGCAGTTATAGGGAGTGAGTATTTCTAAGAATGGTACCCACGCTTAGATTTCTTCAGGTCAATGACCACGCGATTACGAAGCACCAAAAAAACATGGCGGAGAGCTGAATGATCTGGCCTTCTGAAAATAGCTGAAGGAAGGCCTGAGCCAGCCCACAGGATGTTTTAGACTTGTGGATTGCAGTGGGATTGATGGACCTGATGATAGTGTCATGGGCTGGTGAGACAGGCTAGAAGAGGGAGAAGCTGTTATATAGCTGTAGTAAGTGCAGCTACTGCGATGTCATGGAGGTCTTGCTCTGTGTGCTGTAACCAGAGTACCTAGCGACAAATTGCCAGAATAGATATAGAAGGGTAAAGGAGATAGTTTACCACAGCTGTGGCCTCTCAGGCCATAGTTGGCAGTGCTGTCCTAACAACATCATAATACCATAGGACATGAGAGCAAAATTAGGCCTTTCAGTCCTAAAAAAAGGGAGGACGGTGCAAGTGTTACCCATCTAAACAGGCAGAAACCACAGTGGTACACTCCCTGTTCAAGCTGACTGCCGACCAGATTATAGAGCTGGTGAGGACAGACAAATGGCTAGCGGCAGCCTCCATTGCCAGGAGTGGTCACCCATGGATATATATTGTACAAGAGGTTTATTAGGGGGCCAGCAATATGAAATGTTAGTGGACATGTGGTCGTTAGTATCGATAATTGATTTACCCCATCCACGGCTGGAGAAGTGATTTACATTACCATTGCAGGAGGTGAAACCATGAGAGGGAGTTAAGGCAGCCTCAGGCCTTTGAGATAGAGGGAGTGCAGCTTCCTGCAGATTTTTGAGTGTGCCCAAACAGTAAGGGTACTGTACTGGGGATGGACATGCTAAGTAAGGCAGGTGATATCATAGACATAGGAAAGGGGGGAAAAACGTGGACAAGACAAGGACGGAAAACATGTGTGATCCCCAGAGCAGCTAACATGGCTCACAGAGAGACAGCAGCCCCAAGCTCAGACAGCAGACAGGACAGTGCGTGTGTGAATTATGTCAGGAAGTCGCAAGAGTAGGGGCCAAACACAATCAAGAACTGTTAAAGCAGTGCAGCTAACTGCAGAGGTAGCAGCAAGCAAGGACACACAGCAAGTGGAAGAGAAAGCAGCAGAAAGGGAATGAGTGTGCAAACCCCAGGCCAAAGAGAGAAAAGTAAACAGAAATTACAAGTGTGCAGGAAGAAATCACGAGCAGATTGAGTATGATTCTATGGGGATTTGAAGGACCATTGTGACCAGGTTAACACATTGAGTGGCCAAGCGACATATTGCTGGTTGGAGAGTCCCTGAGGGAGATAAGATAGTCCTTCCACAGCTAGGTGGCCAGGTCATGGTAAGTGCGAGGCCTGAAAAGGCAGGGTTTGCTCCCAGGTGGATAGGACTACAGTTGGTGCTCTGGACAAATGACCCCAGTATTTCTCTGCAGACCAGGCACGGCAGCCAGTGGAAACACTAGATTTATGCTAAAGCATTTGACTCACCTTCTTGTCACCCTCACAGACAGAGGGGATCAAATCTACCCAGTAACAAGGTCAGCACAGAGAACTTACGTGTTGATGAACACCAGCCTGTTGCTTCACATCTGTCCACTCCTGATGAAAACAGATCTGCGGATGAAAGAGAATGGGGACACGAATGCAGAAGGCACAGAGAGAACGTGTCGGCATGCCATGAACAGCATGTTAAAGTATAATGTTAACTGTACTTTGTTTTGCCTGGATTCGATGTCCTTATGCTTGGATGCGAAAAAGCAGGGTCCAGTGTTAAATTGATATATAATACATTTATAGATATAATAAATTATTGGATGGACAATGCTCAAGCTATAGCTGACAGAACTGCTGCCTGCTTCAATCTTGTTCTGATAATGGATTCACATGGAATTGTTAGTTAGTTACTGCCTGTTACGCCACTGGTGTTTAGGGCAGCAATGAAAGTCCTTCATCTCCATCTGCCCTTGGCCATCATCTCTATTGTGCCTCAGGTATGGTACAGGGCCCTCATTCCTGCCTCTGTGGTGTGGTGCCAAGTTGTCTTTGGTCTCCCACGTTTCCTCCGCCCTTCAACGGTCCAATGAAGCGCTGCCTTGATGATGGAGTTGGCCTTTCTTCTCATCACACACACACACACACACATACCTACACTCAACTAAACACCACTCCACTCCCTTTGCAATTCTTGCTCATTTCTTTCTCAATTCCTGCTAAAACATTGGTTACATTTACATAATTTATTATTATATTGTAATTTGTCCTTTACTGCGTCTGTTGTCTTGTTTATTAATTATTGTACGGTCTTGCACTGTTTTGTGCACCTTATGTAGTCCCGTGTAGGCCTGAAGTCTAATGAAGTTTTGTGTTGTTTCATGTAGTCTACTGTAGTTTTGTGTTGTTTCATGTAGCACCATGGTCCTGGAGGAATGTTGCTTCATTTTTACTGTGTACTGTACCAGCAGTTATGGTTGAAATTACAATAAAAGCAACTTGACTTGACTTGATCACATGCCCAATCCATCTCCAATTTTTCCCCATAATGATTGTGACCATGTCCTCTTGGTCAGCGGTCCCCAACCACCGGGCCCTGGACCGGTACCAGGCCGCAAAGCATGTGCTACCAGGCCGCGAGGAAACGATGTGAGTCAGCTGCACCTTTTCCTCATTCCCTATCACGCACTGTTGAACTTGAACATAGGGCTGCCAACTGCCTCGTATCTGCTGGGACATCCCGTATATTGGGCTAAGTTGGTTTGTCCCATATTTCCCCCGCTAAGGTAGAGCATTCCTATGAAACCTTTCGTGCTGAAATGGCATAAAGTGCAGAAGCAATTACCATTCATTTATATGGGAAAAATTTTTGAGTGTTCCCAGACCCAAAAAATAACCTACCAAATCAACCAAATAACACATAAAACCTAAAATAACACTAACATATAGTAAAAGCAGGAATTATATGATAAATACACAGCCTATATAAAGTAGAAGTAATGTATGTACAGTATAGTCGGAAAGATGAAGGCAAAACCGATATGTAGGGGAAAAAAATCGGCACGTACACGCATGCGCACATCACATGTGCGCACGGCACACATGCGCACACAGGTGCCTGCGCAAGGTTTCACGGTCTTGGTAGTCTTTCCTGGGGTAAAGTGTCCCGTATTTGACTGCTATTTTTGTCCCTTATTTGGGAGTGAGAAAGTTGGCAACCCTAACTGTAAAAGACATGTTGAGGTGAGTTTAACCCTACTTGAACACCCCCCCCCACCCCCACCCCCGGTCGGCCGGTCCACAAGAATATTGTCAATATTAAACCTGTCCGCAGTGCAAAAAAGGTTGGGGACCTCTGCTCTTGATGACACTGAAGGAATAGGGCGTAGTTGGATATCGTTCTTGGCCAGAAAATATGGAGTGTGGAATGACGGCAGCTCGACAGCTTGTCATGCACCTGCATTCTGACCCATACAAACATGTGGTCAGAAAACAGCTCTGTTGCAGCTTCACCTTGGTATGGACTTGGTTGATCCCCAATGTTACTCATTGATCTGAAGGCATTTCTAACTTCGTTGAGTCTACACTGGATGTCGTCCTTGGCCCCACCATTCCGCTGAACGATGGTGCCCAGGTAGGTGAATCTGTCGGTGCGGGATAAGTTGATGCCGTATGCTTTGACGGGAGGAGGAGACTCTACATTGAGGCTCATGGGCTCAGTCTTTGTCTGGCTGACTGAGTCCAACCTGTCCACCAAAGATACACAGGTGCTGAGTTTTCTCATACCTGTGCTGGTCTGTATGTGATAGCAATGCAGGGTCATCTGCAAAATCAAGATCTTCTAGAGTAGAGAATAGAGTCCTTCTAATGCCTCTCTGCTTATCTTTCATTGTTTGCCTCATAACCCAGTCAACCACCAGGTTAAGTGACAGCGCCAACATCACGCAGCCTTGCCTGACTCCTGTCTTAACTTCAAAGCTCAAATTGCAGTCCCCAACTGTGCAGGTGAAGTTAGCACAGAAACTCTGGATAAGTTGGACAATTTTGGAAGGGATCCTGTATGATCTGAGAATTTGCCTGATGCTCTCCCTGCGGATGCGATTAAAAGCCTTTTCAAAGTCCACAAAACTCACATAAGTTGTCTCTGCCACTCTCTGCACTGTTCTGTGATGTTATGCGGTGTGAAGATCTGGTCGACACAGCCTCTGTCTCCCCTGAAGCCAGCTTGCTCTTTCCTCAAGCACACACTGACAGCATCTGTAGTGCATTGGGCAATGACTTTGGTGAGAACCTTGCTGGGCACTGACAAAAGTGTAAACACGAGGAAATCTGCAGATGCTAGAATTTTAAGCAACACACATTTCGGATCTCCCCCTCCCCCTCCCACTTTCAAATCTCTTACTAGCTCTTCTTTCAGTTAATCCTGACGAAGGGTCTGGGCCCGAAACGTCAACTGTACCTCTTCCAATAGATGCTGCCTGGCCTGCTGCGTTCACCAGCAATTTTTACGTATGTTGACTGACAAAAGTGTGATGTCACGCCAGTTGTTGCAATCACTTTGTGCTCCTTCTTAGGGATCCTAACAATGACTCCCTTTGTTCAGTTCTTGGGTACTTGTCCCTGTTCCCGGATTATAGTAAACAGTGGTTGCAGAATGGCTGCTGAAATGTTTGGTTCAGATTTCATCATTTCGGCATTCAAATTGTTATTTTCTGGAGCTTTGCTGTTTTTTAGTGATCTAATCACAACAACAATCTCTTTTCTCTTGCGTGGATCTGTATTGATGTCTCTGCTACCTCTTTTATGTCAGGTTCTTCATTTGGTGGTGGTCTATTCAATAATTCTCTGAAGTACTCCATCCATTGTGTTTCTTGCTGTTCCACAGTTGTCAAAAGCAGACCATTGTTATCTCTCATGGGACCACTGGGTCTGGCCTGGAACTTTCCGCATACTAATTTCAAAATCTTGTATATATTTCCCCGATCACCTTGATTGGCGGCTGCTGCTTCTGTCTCCACTGCAAGGTCTTCCATGCAGACTCTCTTATCCTTTCTTACAAATCTCTTCACATTTTTTGTTAGCTTCAGTGTATGCTAGTTGAAGTTTCACCTTAACTTGTCTTGACTTTGCATCTAACACTTTCTTCTTAATTTTCTGTCCTTCTAAGGCTGTCCGTGTTTCCTGTTGTATCGATTCTTTGTTCTTCTTTCCAGCTCCGTATCCTAGACATGCCGCACTGCTCCCCTTGAAGACTGAGTCAATCCATTTCCACATTGCATTGATCCTGTCTACTGACACATCCTCGTCAGGGTCTTGGAAGGTCTGGAATCTGCTCTTAAGCTGAATAGTGAAGGCAGATCTCACACTGGTGTCCTACAGCTTTTCAACATGTAAACATCTTTGTACATGTCTCTGGTCCCAGTGCTTCTCATCTTGAGTTTCGTCACTGCTACAGCAAGGTGATGATGACATCCTGTATCTCTCCTCTCCTCTCCATTACATCCTGCAAGGACAGTCTCCACATAACATTAATTATTAAATGGTCAGTTGGGTTCTTGTTGCATCCATTGGGTGAGCACTATGTCAGTTTGTGGATTTCATGGTCTGGGAAGAGGGTCCCTCCTGTGACCAGATTGCTCATGGCACAGAATGCCCCCAGTCTTTCACCATTGTTATTCATCATTCCACATCCATGCATGCCCATGACCCTAGTGAAGTGTGAGTTGTTATTTCCCACTTTGGTGTTTAGATCTCCCATGATGATGATTATGTCATGGTGTGGTGTTGACTCTACATCTGATTGCAGCTGTTCTTAGAAGGTGTTCTTTTCTTCAATGTCACTATCGTTAGTTGGAGTATAGCACTGGATGACACTCATGGTCAGTTGCTTCCCTTTCAGACTGACCCTCATCAGCCTACTGGTGATTGGTTTCCACTCCAGCAAGCATTTCTCAAGGTCTTTCTTCAAAATGACAGCCACACCATCATGGTGCTAACCATCTTCCCTTCCCGAGTATAAAACTATTTCAGTGGTTGCTGCCTGTAGTCTGCCAGACCCTGTCCGTCTGCTTTCACTGACTCCCTGTATATGAAGTTTGTACCAACACAAGTACATGGTTTGTCCATTCCAAAAATCAATTTTGGTCTTAGTCCTGGCAGTGTTCAAGCCAAGAAGCTTCCTCTAGGTTTTCACTACTGTCAGTCATGCAAATGGGAGGGAGGAGAAGATGGCGGCGCGACGCAGCTCGCAGCGGCCACTCCGGTGGTGATGTCTGTTATTTGTCAAGTAGCATGCCGTGGACAATCCTGATTTGATGGAGACAGACGTGAGAGCACAGAGGAACATCTGGTGAAACTTCTGAAATACTTGCTTCACTGCTGCTGCTACTGTGTGGTCCAGAATCTCCGGAGGAGAAGCCCCCGAGTCCTCGGCTTTGCTTGTTGCTCAGCGGCCGGGGCGGGGTCGAAGCGCTCGGCAGAGGATGGTGCTCGGAGAGGCTGTGTCGGAGGCGCCGGTCGGAGGCTCGACGTTTTCGGACGGACTCAGAGTCCACTGTGGTGGGGTGCTTCCAATGGTGCTGCATCTGCAAGTTTGTGACACTAGGAGGTTCATGCCAGGGAGAGCTTCTCCCTTCTGCTGCCTGTTGTGAGATGATGAGGCTTTCAGGACTTTCAGACTTTTTTTTACCGTGCCCATGGTCTGCTCTTTATCAAATTATGGTATTGCTTTGCACTGTTGTAACTATATGTTATAATTATGTGGTTTTGTAACTTTTAGTCTTGGTTTTTCCTGTGTTTTCTTGTGAAATCATTTTGGAGGAACCTTGTATTATTTTTTAATGCATGCATTTCTAAATGACAATAAGCGAGGACTGAGTGTCCTCATAACCTAATCTAATTCCGAGTGGAGACTCAGGAATACTGTTGCACACAGATATAGGATTCTTCATTGCTGTTTCTGTAACAATTTTTTTGGACCAGTCAGAGTTATTAGACCTGAGCTAAAACCCTGTACCTGGAGGACTGGTGGACCACTCTTCGTCTGTCCTCTGCCCTCTGACCTGTTTGACATGCGTGACCCCACCAAGAGTTAAAACACAAGGCCCTGACTCCAGCCCACGTAAATCTTTGGGTTATTGAGGTACACAAGCCTCCAAACCCTACGGCAAGGTTGTAGTCCTCTTGTAGGACTTGGGGATTGAATGTTCACTACATATGCAAGCTTTTAGTCACAGTGCTGAACATTCAGTAGAGTATAAAGAGATTATTGAAAAATTAGTTTATTTTCACATGAGGCAATACATGGGAAAAATAACAGTGTAGGATAAAGTGTTACAGTTACAGAGAAGACAATAAAATCATTATGTGCAGTATCGTATGATGTGGGCAATCATGTTCTTTCCAAGACCATGATTGTTCTTGGCAAATTTTTCTACAGAAGTGGGTTGCCATTGCCTTCTGAGTAGTGTCTTTACAAGACGGGCGATCCCAGCTATTATCAATGCTCTTCAGAGATTATCTGCCTGGCATCAGTGGTCACATAACCAGGGCTTGTGATATGCATCCAGCCCCAGCTCCCATGGCTTCAAATGACCCTGATTGGGGGTCTAAACAGGTGCTACACCTTGCCCAAGGATGACCTGCAGGCTAGTGGAGGGAAGGAGATCCTTACACCTCCTTTGGTAGAGACGCATCTTGACCCTGCCACTCAAAATAAGGTGCAAGGTCATAATGAGGTAAATTATGAAGAATACACAGTAACATGGGCTTCCGATTGCTCATAAGGGTTGGTGAGTGTGATTTATTTCATGAAGCAAATAATGTGTTCCAATTATCAGAATCAGGTTTATTATCACTGGCACGTGACGCGAAATTTGTTAACTTGGCAGCAGCAGTTCAATGCCATACATAATCTAGCAGAGAAAACACAATAAATAAAATAAAAATAATAAACAATTAAATCAATTACGTATATTGAATAGATTTTTTAAAATGTGCAAAAACAGAAATACTGTATATTAAAAGAAAGTGAGGTAGTGCCCAAAAATTCAATGTCCATTTAGGAATTGGATGACAGAGGGGAAGAAGCTGTTCCTGAATCACTGAGTGTGTGGCTTCAGGCTTCTGTACCCTGATGATAACAGTGAGAAAAGGGCATGCCCTGGGTGCTGGAGGTCCTTAATAATGGACGCTGCCTTTCTGAGACACTGCTCCCTAAAGATGTCCTGGGTACATTGTAGGCTAGTGCCCAAGATGGATCCGACTCGATTTACAACCTTCTGCAGCTTCTTTTACAAATTATATTTGTATCATGGCATTTAATATTCACTTTCAGCCTTAATACCATTATTCACATAGAAAGTACATTCCTTGTTTATCATCAACCACCATTGGGATCCTCAGAAAGATGATACAGTAAAGCATCATAGCTAGATTTATCTCCAGATGTTACGTCAGCCAATGGTCATTGGCGCAGGAGGCAGAGCTGCTGTCTTGTTGCCCCTGTGACCAGGGTTCAATCTTGATAGCTGGTGCCATCTGTGCAGAGTTTGCACACACTCTTGTGGCTTAGGCACTCGGTTTCCCCTCAAATCTTAGAAGAGAATGTGTAGGTGGAAAGTTAATTAGCTAGTGTCAATTCTCCCTAGTTGAAAGAAATAAGGGGAGGATAAAATGGGTTTGGGTTGGATTAGAGTGCATGGGCAGTCGATGGTTGGCATGGAAGCGTCTAGTTCCTTGCTCTGTCTCTATAAATCCCTCTTTCCTACAGATTTCATCACAGCAAAGAAGGTGGTCATTTTGGATGCGGACTCACTGGGCAATCCCACTGTCACTGAAACAGAAAGCATTTGCTTCCATGGTTGTCCCTAGGTGCCACTGGTCCCAATCCACACAGCAGCTGTCAGGAATGGAAGTGGTTTGCAGGACTTCGTACTTCTTGCTATTCCCAGATAATATGGTGGCAGAACGCAGAGGTAGTATGTTGTTGAAAAAATCCAAAGACAAGATCTGCTGGCTCTCTCCCCCCATCTAACCAAAACACTTTTGTAGCTTATTATCTGCAAGGCATCCTTTTTACTCCACTGATTAAGTCTGCCCAGACTGGGTATTTGGCTAAATGGCTTGTTTTAACAACAGGTCAAGGAGTAAACATTATATAATCAGGGTGAGATACCCTTGCAGGATAAGCATGTTGTCATTACCTGTGAAATAACCCACTATCTAGGTGCAGGTCAGTCAGGCAGGATGATCTGTTGACATCTGGCAATAGCAGCAAGATGGTTGAAGAGCCTCCTGTTCTGGGAAGGGTACAAATGCTCTGGGTTAGGTCATGGATTTAGAGAATTTGGAAGTATTCAGTAGGAAACGGAGCAGGGTGGGGTGAATGGAGGATGATAAATCAGTAGTTGGAAGGCAGGTGGGGAAGAACAGGGCCTCTCTGGGGCAGAGTGAGCAGCTAAAGATTGGGAAATGGTGGTTCATGGGATAGGGACAAGGGCAAAGATGAGACAGGTGAAGACTTATATTCTTGCGTCCACATGTGTGGCTTATGGCTGATCATCAGCAGCTGGTTCCAATCACCATTTAACTTGCCATTGGCTCAAGTCTTTGCTTAGTTAAATGCTGGACTGTGCATAATGGTGACGTCACATTAAAAGAATACACAGATGAAAGTATCGTCACTTGTAGGAAGGTTTGATCATCAAATTATATAAACTGGAAATTAGATTGGACAAAAGATTTTTAAATTGGTAGACCCATCAAGGTGCGAGAAGGGAAATCAATGTCAAGTAAACAAATGATGGAAAATGGAACCCCGCAGGGAAGTATTATTAGTCCATTATTATTTACAATGATAAATGATATATTTTCTAATATAAATAGTAGTATCGGAGTATCAGTATTTGTGGATGATGGTGTCATGTGGAAAAGGGGTGGGAATGATGAATGTATAATACAGAAACTTCAGGAGGCAATAATTAAGGTGGAAGATTGGGCAGTAAAATGGGGGTTCAGATTTTCAGCAGAGAAATCTAAAATAATGTTTCTCACTAGTAAGAGGATAGAACAACACTTAAAATTAAAACTTTATGGTATAGAATTTGAAAGTGTAGATACCTTTAAATTTTCAGGAATATAATTCCTAAATACAGGATATAATTCAAAGTCAAGCACCAAGGTTAATCAACGGGGCAATCAGGACAACACCAGTGGTGGCAATGCGGGTGGAGTTGGGAGAGACACCTCTGGAACTGAGAAGAACACAGCTTGTGTTAACATATTGAGTAAATCTACAAGAGGCTGGAGAAAATAATCTAACTAAACAGCTTTCTGATCCAAGCTGGGAAAAGGAAAGAAAAGAACTCAAAGGTTTGCATGGATAATGGAAGGGAAAGCAGAAAGGACAGGAATTAGTAATAAGGCAGTGAATGTTCCAATGCATTTTCCTAGGACATCTCCATGGCTGTGTGAAGCACCAGAGGTGAATCTTAAATTATTCAAAAGGAGACAGAAAAGTAAAGTAGCAAGTGATTTTAAAATCCAGATATGGTTGAATTTCATGTAAATAGTAATTAATATGGATATTTACAAATATACACAGATGCTTCAGAAATGGTAATAGTAGATGAGGGGTAGGATTGGTAGTGCCTGATTTTAACATTGAAAAGCAGGTGAGGATAAATGATGATTTCTCGGTGGATACGGGTGAAATGACAGCTGGACTATTCGCTTTCCAGTGGGTGGAGGAAGCGAGACTGATAGGAGCTGTAATATTGACTGATTCAAGCACAACAATCAGGATCTAAACGATTTACGTTCAGAGGCAAAGACCAGACATTATGTGTGAGATTATATAAACCTTATTTACTCTTAAAATGATGGGACTCTATTTTTGTTTTCTGTGGATCCCAGCAGATTTTGGTATGAGAGGGAATGAGCAAGTGGGTAAATTAGCAAAGGAGGCAACTAGACAAGCGTAGGTGGACATTCAAATAAATTACAGTAAAGGAGAAATGAAAAACATCATTAAAAGCGAAATCCAAAAATTGTGGAGAAAACAATGAGATGAGGAGAGAACAGGAAGACATCTTTATAATATCCAGAAAGAAGTGGGACGGTCAAGGAATACAGGAGGGAGCAGGATGTAATATCAAGATTGAGGTGTGGGCATAGGTTTAAATAGTATATTGTTTTAAAGAAGAAACACAATAACAGGAGGTGTGAGTACTGTAATCAACAAGATATGGTCGAGCATGCACTGATGCGGACATAAATCGAGAGAGGGATGGTTGATTTTAAAGTTAATATTAAGACAAATATAGATATATAGGATTTAGATATCCTGACCCACACTCTAGTTCAGAAGATGGTGGTAATGCACCTTAAAGCTGTTTGCCAACCACCATAAAACCTTAGAAGATCATCACTCAGAACCAGTGATGAAGTCATTCAGTCAGAGGACAACTCAAGGAGTAGCACAAAGGTCTGACTGCCAAATTTTCCACCACTTCTGGATTTGCTTTGTAATTTTACAACCAAGGAATGTTTAGGTCAGTCAAATCCTGATCCTGGCCTTTGTACACTTAGGGAAATTGCACGGGTAGAGAACAATTATTGCGCATAATACTGGTAGTCTGTTTAGCAGTTGTTACAGTCCCTTTCCTCTTCAAGTCGTGACTAAGTAACTAAGAGAGGTGAAATTGTGTTCTAATATTCCTATAACTATGGAACTATGTCATCAACTACCTTAAACCATGCTCCCAAACTGTTTCTCTTTAATTAGACCTGCTGACATGATTTTCACCAAGATTTTTCCTTTCAAAAGCTGCTCTTTCCACAAAGGTATTATCGAGTGCATTTTCACCAATTAAACTCACTTTTACCCCAGGAATACAATCTCCAGTTATCATCGCAGCTGAAAAATAAAGTGAGGCATGCTCCAGAAAGCAGAATATTCAATTGGGTGTAATCAGTTAAATTGCCCTTCCATCTCACTTGGGATAAAGGAACAGTCAGTGTAAATGGAAGAAATGAGACAAATGACAAATAGAGGCATATGCAATTTTATTCTGTTTCAAAGTATTAAAATATACTTTTTGACCAGACAGCAGCATTTCAATGCAATGATCATCTCAATGCAATTTTGAATAAATCAGAAAAGTGTAGGTTATTTTGTTAACAGTACAAAAGCAATTTTGAAGATTCCACCTTGTTGATTAAGAAACCAACCAGCTTTAGTTGCACTTAAAACATGTTCTGTTTCACTAGCCATTATGCCAGTAATTAAATACTGATAAAACACATTGAACTGAATTAATGGCTTCTGCAATCAATCATTTTGGAAGGTTGGATTCTCAAAATTCATGACTTGCTGGGTCTTCTTTTGCCAATCCCGCCACTTAAAGTAGCCAGTTGCAACAGGCATGGTTACCAACACTGGAAAAAAAAGTAAAGAGTCACTATAAGTTAATGGAATATATTCACTGATTGAGATGGTTAAATTCATTCTTCAGTTATGGGTACCCCTAAAACTATGTTATGTACTTTTTTGGCTAATTAACTGTTGTAGAAAATTGGATTTAAAAACTGCAGTGCCTTTTCACACAATAGAAGACACTGAGTGACTAGGATTAGATGTTTGCCCCTCTTGAAATACTTACGAATAACAAGTACAATCCAACCGACGTCAGAGCCATTCGTGCGTCTGTGCTCGAGGATAGCACTTGAATTTTTACCTGTAATGAATAGATAGGACAACTGAAATTTTGGTAATTCAGCAAGTCATCGACTATAGAAGGCCCACTGGTCATTTGGAGTGAAAGGTGCACATAAAATGAAGTTTTAATGCTAGAGTATTGTACAGCATAGAGCTCTAAACTTTAAAAACTGATTTAAAGCCTTAATCATATCAGCTTCTCATTACAAGTACAAATGCTCTCAAAAGAGCAAGTTCAATTAGCGTTACCTTCAGGCCATGTCACTGCCGTATGAAAATTAGAAGGCAACTGTTCTGAAGCAACAGAGGACAAGGCTGGCAGTGTTGAAGTTTCTGCAACCGTTACATTTTGTTTTGCTGTAAAGAAACAAACATTCAAATCATCTGAATCCATTAGTAAATACTGAAGTTGTGGCCAGGCTGTCACAGCTGGAAAGAAAATAAAACAAATGTGAGTAATTCTCATATGGCCAGGCAGCATCTAGAGGTGTTTGTGCAGTAAGGGTGGTAATAAAAATTGGTTAATCTTTCAATAATATTAAGGAAAGGTTTACAAAAATGTGATAAGTGGGAAAAATAAGCCGAACGATGCAAATTCTGCATGTGGCTGAAAGCTCCGTCAACCAAAATAAAACTGAAATTATAGAGGAAAGGACAAGTATTGGATTAATGAAGTCCTAGAAAAAAAGTGGAAAGCAAGAAAGACAAGGGAAATGGAATTCTTGATGAAAGCGGAGATGCTGGTCAATACCCTAGTGAAATATTGGTTTGTAATTTAGATCAGTTTAACCAATTTGGGCTGGAGAGAGAAAAGACTTGGAGAAGACTGAACAGGCCAAATGGCCTAATTCTGCTCCTACGTCCTTTGGTCTAAGACCTACAGAGGTGTTCTGCCTCTTGTTTGAGGGGAGTCAAGGGACCAGATAGAAGTGAAAATTGGCAGCAAGGTGCAGGGAAACCAGGTTCTGCAGGGCTGGAAACACAATGTATTTAGTGGATGTAGGGACGAGTCAAAAAACTGCCAACAGTAAGGAGTGTTTCCTTGCCTCCCCCTCAATTGCCACTTTAAACAGATCTTCTACATTTCCATCATCTTCCAAGTGATGCTCCCTTTCTTTCTGGCATTCCAAAGGGAATGGCCCCTCCACCCTTCCAACTTGGCCAACATCCAGGGATCTGCATGAAGCAGCCATTCACTTGCACTTTATTGTACTTCATTCAGTGCTCAGTGGTTTCTTCTACACATGAGAAAGCAAGTGCTAAATGAGAACTCACTTGTAAGTCAACTACATTCAAGGCAGCTTGGTTTGCACCAGTGCCAGCATTTCCCCGTTTATCCATCTCCTTTTATACAGTATGGCCCCTCTAAACAGGTCGGCCAAAATCAACAAACTTTCACTATACCCTGGGAGCATTTGTGGACACCACATCATAAACCTTGTTTTCCACCCTCTTCCTCCTCTGCAACTTAGCATTTTCAAGTTGTAATGGAAGTTAATTGACTAGTATTTAGTTGCCTGACCATCATTGCTTCCTTTTTTTTAAAATTGGATGTACAGTATCTGACATTTTTTGTTTATCAACGGCTTCTATTTTGTAACTATTAGGGAATATTCTGGAGTTGTGTGAATATAGGAGATATCAAACAAGAATCAGTCTTCAGCTCTTAATGTAAATAGTAAATTGCAAGCATTAAACTGAAGTTAGAAACACATATTTGGAAAGAACAATACTGTCTGTGGAGCATAGGCAAATTCCATTACCGTTCAAAGGCATTAAAAAGGTTTGTATTGGTGTCATACCTAGGAACTATACTCCGACATGCCCTATTGACACAAATATTGACACATTTCAATACTATCTAACGAGTACTAGGACAAATAGGAACATATTTGGTTTTTTGCCAATTTTAAGCTGAAACTGTCCCTTCACTTTTTTCTAACTGTACATTACTTAAATATTATCCTCTGCATTTGCTTTATTGAAGCGAACATTATTTACCTTTTTCCTGTGAATATATTTAATTTCCTGTTTAATAAATGGCAGACGCATTAGTTAACTAATTCAATTTGAAAGACCGAACTCCTGAAGTTGAGTACTGAACACAGACTTAACATATAATGAATTTATATTACAGAGTCATTAATATGAACAATATACATTTCATACCTATTCTACACAGCTGTCCGTTCAGCTCCAGCTCTTTTCCAACTGGACACACGCATGTATATTTCTGTGACCAGCTATTAAACCAAGGAGCAGGAAGGCACATGAATTCACAGCCCCCCTTCTTTTTTATGCCACACCAATTTTTACCTATGAGCAAAAAATACAAACCCTTATGTACAAAGTGAACTATAATCAAAGCAACATTTGCATGCACCTGCTCTTGTCAGATCAGCAGTTAACACCTCATACATTAGAAATGTGAGGCAAACCATGCCATTTTTTACTAGGTTCCATTTGAATCACGACATTCACCTAGTCAAAGCACCTAATTTCCAAAGGATTAGAGGATTCTTCAACTTGCTTTGGACCCTATCCCAAGCAACATTTGCTTTAGGATCAATGTTTATGGGCATTACATTAAGAGGCAAGAATTATGGCCCGAAACGACAGTTTGTTGTTTAAAAACCAATCATTTACAACTGGCAGCACGCCAATACTTTAGGCTCAGAGATGTTTTGGGCCAAGGCACCTACGTTACTAGGATGCTGCCACAATCAAGAATCAATCCGCAAAGGCCAAGGCTGGCTATTCCATTCAGACTGGATAAATGCAGGCCCCAAATAAAAAGGTAGTACAATATAACTCACCACTGACCTTTTCCAATGTTCAATATCCTTCACACATTTAATACTCAAAAGCTAAAGTTGCATAAATTCAGTTTTTAATACCAGTTTAAGATAAATAGATATAATCCCATGAGCAAGACCTATGGCACAGGATGGATACCGCCAGGGCTAGAGCTGGATATTAGAGCTGGATTAGCAAGATAGTGGATTACACTTGCTTTCTCAGCACAAAGGTTTGGTTACTTGATTAAAACATCACAAACGAGAGAAAAATTGCAGAAGCTGGAAATCCAAGCAACACACACAAAATGCTGGAGGAATTCAGCAGGCCAGGGTGCATCTATGGAAAAAAAAGAGTACAGACGACGTTTCAGGCTGAGAACCTTCAGCAGTATCCTTGCCTCCCTCTGGTGCTCCTCCCCCCTTTACTTTCTTTCAGGCCTTCTGTCCTCTACTATCAGGCTATGTCCACACTACACCGGATAATTTTGAAAACGAAGCTTTTTCTCTTTGTTTTGACCCTCTGTCCACACTAAAACGGCGTTTTCATCCCCCGAAAACGGAGATTTTCAGAAACGGTCTCCAGAGTGAATAAATCTGAAAACGCCTAATATCCGTTGCAGTGTATATGGGGTAACCGGAGCATTTTAAAACCACTATCATGACGTGCCGGAACAGATGGCAGCAGCTCAGCATTTCATTGTTTTCTTCTTCTTATTATTATTATTACTACTTTATTGTTGCCAAACAATTGATACTAGAGCGTACAATCATCACAGCGATATTTGATTCTGCATTTCGCAGAACCTAACAATTTCAGAACAGACGGCAACGAGGCTGAAGCCAGAAGAGTTAGAAATGTACTCACCAAATATTTGACCCATAGCTTACTGAATAAATAAAAATACTCACTTTGCCCTGTTTTCTGTCCTTGCTTGTATGAAGGTGGTTTACCTATTTATGCAAGTATTTCTCTGACAATAGATGTGTAACAGCCTAATGTAACATTGTATGGAAATACAAGATAACACTGATGCAGACATGTTTTATACATTTAACAAGGTGCTTTATTAATGCAAGAGTTAGTCAGTTTTTCAATGTTCATCATCAGCCGGGTCATACTGTCCGTGAACTCCCTGTCGGTTGCCTCCATACGCTCCAGTATTTGTTTTTTTTTTAGTTTTAAGTCCTCCCGCGCGAGAGCCAAGAGCAATTCCTTTTAAGTTTTTCTACTCCGTAACTGGACAAATGCACACTAAGTATACCATTTCCTCTTTGCTTGTTTTCTGTGTGTCCTGCGCGTGCCAGTAGAGGAGATTCGCCCAAATATCCATGTTAGTGTGGACAGATATATTTTGAAAAACACTTAGTGTGTACGTAGCATTAGACTCCCTTTCTCCAGCCCTGTATCTTTCACCAATCAAGCTCCCAGCTCTTTACTTCACCCAACCCCACTCCCACCAGTTTCACCTATACCTGTTTCTCCCTCCCCTCCCCCCACCTTTTCAATCTACACATCTTTTTTTCTCTGGTCCTGCCGAAGGGTTTCAGCCCGAAACATCAACTGTGCACATTTCCATAGATGTTGCTTGGCCTGCTGAGTACTTCCAGCATTTTGTGTGTGTTAATTAAAACATTAACTGCTGGCTATTTTGGTGCCCTCAAAGAAAGTTCAACACCAGCAATTCTTGATGCAATTCTGCAACTCTTTAGCAAATAGACATTCAAATTAATTTAGCAAAAAAAAACCCATTATGGCATTGAGATGGAAGAGTACATTGTAGGTGTTCAGCTGTAATATTACCCAAATATAGATCATGTTTGCACCCTGTGAGACAACTCCATCGTAATAAAATAGGTAAATAATTGGCAGAAATTAATTTTCTGAAACACAAAACCATGATAAAGATTAAATCATACCAAGTGGTTGTAACAGCTCACTGTAGACAATAATGTCCCGAGGTTCATGAAGGTTGGAAACCAGAACCACCACATTATCCCTTGCGTACTTGTCAAATTTATAGACTGCTTTAGTCTCCTTATCAGTCCAGAAGACAGTATCCTAGAACAGATCATTTATACTCATACAGTAGCCTATGATTTAATTTTATCACTACACAGAATGTGCATTGATTTTATTCAGGAAGCAAATTATAATATGCGATTTAAATATCATCTTTCTCTGGTTTATCAAATAATTGTCATTGGTCTATTTAAATATTGAAATTACATCATTTAATATACTGAATCTGTGGAAATCTTGAAATTAAATTATTGTACTATGAGTGAAGTCAGTCTAAACTGGAACCTTGTGAATATTAATTATTCAAAGAAATAAAAAGTTTTACCTCAAATGCAGCAATAGCAGTAGGATGAATGAGGAACTCTAGTGACCAGAGCACTGTTCTTCTATCCTGACCATTTAGGTCTACACTTGATAACATGTGCATCTTTGAATCAACCCAATACAAACGGCTTTTCCCAAGATCTGTGGACAAAAGTTGAATGACTAAACTATTCTAGCACAGGGCACGCGTTTCCTGAAAGTCATTCTTACCAAGGGTAATGCCAGTTGGCCACTGAATCTTTGCGGTCACAAGTTGCTGGCGGTCAGCACCATTCATTCCTGCTTTTTCAATCATGGCTGGTTCACCGCAGTCTGACCAATAAACAAACCTTAAAGGACCAAAACCAAGTCAAAAGGCTTGAACTTTGAATGTCAAATGTGAATATTAACACTAACTTCAGTTTTGCACAAGATACTGGGAATTCTGATCATGCAAACATTTCCTTCTTAATACAGCAAATCTACAATTGGTAAAACACTACAAACATGAAGTCAATGTGGTAGCACAGCCCTAGAAATATGCCATATTCAAATTCTGTCAAAGTTTTCTTTCTCCCCTCAAATGTTAATGATACTTCCTTTAAATCAGTTAGAAGAAAATCTACAGCTAGAGATCATCTCATTTGCTCAGAATGATTAAATTCTATAGCATAGCTAAAGCAATTTGAATACTCAGACGTGAACATGTCAAACTACAGGAAAAGTTCCAATCCAAGTTTATAGTAGAGTGGAAATACTGCAGTGCCATAGGCTAAACTATAATAGAAAAGCACAGTCCTTCAAGCCTGCTATGCCATTTTTCTACATTAATTTTAAAATCCCTCCATTCCCTTATACAGTTGCATAAAAATATTCCATACCCAGTTAGTGGATTAACTGCTATAGAAGCTGGATCCTTCAAATCTGTGTCAAAAAGAACTTTCTTTTTGCTTCCATCAAATGTAGCCACAGACAGCGTCCTGTCACCTCGATCAGTCCAATAGATATGCTTGTAGATCCAGTCCACTGCAATTCCTCCAGGGGAACCAGAAACCTTAACTTGGGAAATCAAAGTTGCGTGTTCCCATTCATCCAAGGACACACTGCACAAAGAATGCAAGTTGTAGTCTCATTAATTTTGTGTATACATCCCATTACTTTGAACTAATTTATACAACTACAAACAAATGAGAAGCTAGATTTTAGTAGCTCTAGTCGAAGAATGAATACTTACTGTATCTATTAAATCACATTGACAATCCATTGAAATAATAAAATGGGGCCTCATCTAACATCATATCATTAAGATAATGTTAATTTAATATTAAAGATTTTAATAGTTCATATCAGGAAATGGAATTTGAACCCATCTTTAAACCAAGGCAAGTTGATTTATGGACTTAAAATTAATTTCCAAGTCATTCACAAAGTTGTCAAAACCAGTAGCCAAGAAACTCTTTGAGTCAATTGGTCAATTAGAAGGTGGGAGTTTACTGTGTGCCTTTCAGTCTACTTTCATTATCAGACATTAGACTGAATTGATGACTAGCTTTTCACATCAGTTGCATCTAGTGATTTTTTGTTAAGGATAGTCTTGTAACCAGGTAGAAAGACTAATACATTCCATATTTGAAAGGCATCATAACAGGCAGGAAATAAGTAAATTTAACAATGTAAACAATTTAAATTTAAAAGAAAAAAATAATTAATTTAAATTAAAACAATTTAAAGCAAAGTTTTATTTAAAACCGACTTACTGCAGACTTTTAGGAGGTTAAGTTTTCCTGCAGTTAACAAAGGTGCAAATATTTAAGCAAAATTTTTTGAAATCAATGCAAAATAGTTACCCAAAAATGGTTTGCTGTGCCAGGTCAACCCAAAAGATTCTCTGCTCTGCAACATCAGCATCCACTGCTATAGCATTTCTTGGCTGCAGAGGTAAGTGGGTGTACTCCTGGTGATGTAGTCCAAGCCTCCGGATATCATGGTGATTAGTGAAGATCAAGAAAGGCTCCCTTCCTGTAAGATTTAGAAGAAATCACCTGCAATTGCAAGCAGTCATCAAATTGCAAAGACAGTTTCTTTTCATTATTACATTGTTATGCAGGTCTAGTGTGCAGTACACAAATGGACCTAATTTTTGAAATGGAATGAAACTTAAATACGTTTCTTATACCAAGATGAATTTGTACAGCTTTAGCAGACAGAGGTCAATGAAAACTCCACTGACATTTGCAGGCCTCTATTCACCCAACCCCCAACGGATTTCTTCTTGGAAATTAACAGAAGGAAAGGGTCAGTGGAAAATTAGCACAGGTTTTTCAGACACAAGACCATAAAACATAGGAGCAGAATTAGGCCATTCAGCCCATTGAGTCTGCTTTGCCGTTCCATTGTGGCTGATCCTGGATCCCACTCAACCCCTTACAACCTACCTTCTCACCATATCCTTTGATGCCTTGACTGATCAGGAAACAATCAACTTCCACCTTAAATATACATACGAACTTGGCTTCCACCACAGTCTGTGGCACAGCATGCCACAGATTTACTACTCTCTGGCTAAAAAAAATTCCTCCTTACCTCTGTTCTAAAGGGTCACCCCTCAATTTTGAGGCTGTGCCCTCTAGTTCTGGATACCCCCACCATAGGAAACATCCTCTCCACATCCACCCTATCTAGTCCTTTCAACATTCAGTAGGTTCCCCCCCACCCCCCGCATTCTTCTAAATTCCAGTGAATACAGGCCCAAAGCTGCCAAACACTCCTCATATGTTAACCTCTTCATTCCTGGAATCATCCTTGTGAACCTCTTCTGGACTCTCTGTAATAGTAACACATCCTTTCTGAAATATGGGACCCAAAACTGTTGACAATACTCCAAGTGCGGCCTGACTGGTGTCTTGTAAAGATTCAGCATTATCTCCTTGTTTTTATATTCTATTCCCCTTGAAATATATGCCAACATTGCATTTGTCTTCTTTATCACAGACTCAACCTGTAAATTAATTTTCTGAGATTCTTGCACGAGAATTCCCAAGTCCCTCTGCACCTCTGATGTTTGAACCTTCCCCATCTAGACAATAGTCCATACTACTGTTCCTTTTATCAAAATGCATTATCATATATCTTGCAACACTGTATTCCACCTGCCACATTTTTGTCCATTCTTCCAATTTGTCTAAGTCCTGCTGCAATCGTATTGCTTCCTTAGCACTACTTGCACTTCACCTATCTTCGTATCATCCACAAACTTTGCCACAACGCCATCAATTCCATTATCTAAATCACTGGCAAACAATCGGAAAAGTAGTGGTCCCAATACTGACCCCTGAAGAACACCACTAGTCACTGGCAGTCAACCAGAAAAAGCCCCTTTTATTCCCACTCACTGCCTCCTGCAGTGCTATCCATTTTGCTATCCATGCCAGTATCTTTCCTGTAACGCCATAGGATTTTATCCTGTTACGTAGCCTCATGTGTGGTACCTTATCAAATGCCTTCTGAAAATCCAAGTAAATGACATCCACTACCTCTCCTTTGTCCACCCTGCTTATTACTTCTCCGAAGAACTCTAACAGATTTGTCAGACAAGATTTCCCTTTACAGAAACCATGCTGACTTTGACTTATTTTATCATTAGTCTCCAGGTACCTCAAAACCTCATCCTTAATAATAGACTCCAACACTTTTCTAACCACTGTGGTTAGGTTAACTGGCCAATAATTTCCTTTCTTTTGCCTTCCTCCCTTCTTAAAGAGTGGAGTGACATTTGCAATCTTCCAATCCTCCAGGACCACACCACAATCAGGTGATTCTTGAAAGATCATGACCAATGCAACCATTATCTCTTCCTTTCAGGACTCTGGGATGTAGTCCGCCTGGCCCAGGTGACTTATCCACCTTAATTCCTATCAGTTTGCCTAGCACTTTTCCTCTTTCCCTTTCTCCCAAGGTCCACTCTCCTCTCCTATCAGTCCTCTTCTTCAGACCTTTACCTTTTCTGTCACTTCATCTCCCCCTTCCCTACCCACCTGGCTTCACTTATCACCTGACAACTTGTACTCCTTCCTCTCCCCATACCTTATTCTGGCTTCCCTCCCTTCCTCTTCAGTCCCGATGATGGGTCCCAGCCCGATATGTTGACAGCCTGACCTGCTGAGTTCCTCCAGCATTGTCTAGCATTCCCTGTCCGCACCCCCCCCCCGGGATTTACAGCACATGCAGAATCTTTTATGATGTCAGATATTAATCAACTTTGTGATCCTGGAAAGCCTCAACATTTCAACATGACTCAGGCACAAATAGAATGGTGATGCCTGATTAATGGGACAAACGATACTCACGCCAAAACCTGGATTGGAGACATATGACAATTTTTACCATGCCTTCGGATTTAACAGATTCATGAATCCAAATATGTTGCTTGATAATCTGTAACCAATCATCTATGGCAGGGGTCAGTCAAAACATCTATATCCAGCTATGCCATTTAAAAAGTAAACTTACCTATTGACTTGCAAACCAAATTAGTTGGATCCATATAATATCCTTCATAACATTCACACTTGTAGCTTCCTTCCCAGTTAATACAAAGTTGACTGCAGGTTTCAGGATACTTGCATTCATCAATATCTAAAAATAAATGACTTTATCTTAATTACCTTCATTTACATACTACGGCCTACTCATAAATGAACAGTGTAACTTACCTTTACAGGTCTTACCAACCAATTCAAAACCAAAAGGGCAATCACATTCATAGCCAAAGACAAGGTCCTGACAGATGTGTGAACAACCTCCATTGTTTGACAAGCACTCATTCACATCTGGCGGGGATAAAAAGTGGGAACTCCATTTAGGATTACTCCCAATCCAGAATTGCAAGAATGGATGAACTTTGGATGCAAAAATATTGTATCTGTATAAGTAACATTATTCTAGTTGATTCTCAGACAACATCAAAACTACTGTTTAACCGCTATGCACCTTTCAAAATCGATCCACAGAATATTTGGAAGGAATTTCCCAAAGTTTTCAAAGATGTGCTCAAGTTCAATTTACACATTAGCCAACTATGTTATTCTCAGATTTTATTTTCAATTAACTATTCCTAAAATTTGAAAAGAACATCAAAATGCAAAATCATTAATGGCCATTAACACTAAAGACCATCATTTAATAGAATTTAACATTTTGTATATTGATATCCTTGTAGCTAAAAATTTAGTATCAACTGAAAGTGGTTTAGTGCAAGCACTTTCCCTCAAAACTGATTTGATGCTACCCTGTTCATTTCATGTGGGACTCAAACCTGGTAAGACCGCAGAAAACCAAGCTAGAGCTGGATTAAAAGTACTTCATCCACATAGGTACTCTAACAAGAACTATTCAGTTGGAGGGAAGGAAAAAAGTGAAATTTTAGCTGTTGGGTAAAGTACTAATTATGGCATGTTAGCCATTTGGTAATGGTTCATCCACAGGATTAAATCAGCTGAAATACATTTTGTTTACATGTGAAGACTAGAACATTTTCCAATATTCCCCTATGCTCTCACTCAATTTTAAACTTATTTCAAGAGTTTCATAAACAACATGCAGAACAACCTCAAGTAATCTTCGGACAATTTGATGCAAGCATCAAGTACTTACACAAGGTATAATCCTTTAAATTACTACTTAGCACTCGATAATACCAATAATGGACATTATTTAATCAGATATGAAGCTCAAGCAGGATGTGATTTGCTGAAAAACAATGCTCATTTCTCATTTTTAAATCAGTTTGTGATTAAAACAATACAATATTTGAAGATCATTACTGAAGTTAATGTTGATAAATCCTGAAGGACAATTGTTGGCATTATTGATCTTCCTTCAGGGATGAAAGCGATTAAGTACTGAAAGCCACTAAATATTGGCTGTATTGCGACATAATCCAATTAGGAAACAGAATTTCCAATTCCTCCATACAGACATAATGATCGGATTAGTCACTTCGCTACAACAGTAGAGCCAAATGCAATCCTCTCCAAGACACCATGAAAACAATACAACTGACAAGTTGTTTTATTTGATTCCAGTTAAGGGAGAAGGTTAAAAACTCCTAACTCTATTTAAATAAAAAGACCAAATTTGAGTCAGATTAACCCCCAGCATTCTGCCAAATGTACTTACTGCATTTTCCCAAGAGTTCGTCGCTCCAGTCTTTGCAGTCCTGTTGTTGATCACAGACTTGCACAATTTTTATGCATTCCCCACTTCGACACTTGAAGTCAATGGGCCCCGCACACTCCTCAGCTATCAAAACAAAAATACACGCAGTTTGAATGCATCAAGTTCCTGAGGTCAGTGCTACAGTATAATTATGCACTCACCCTTTTCACATCTGAGTTCATCACCACCATCAGCACAATCAGTAATTCCATTACATCGACTACTTCCAGTGATACATTTACCATCGCTACATTCAAAGTGATCTGGTCTACAGGTCCGAGGAGCTGGAGAAAGAGGAAACCATAATTATGTATTACAACCATAAGTCTACTCTTCCAATTTATCAAAGCTATTTGCCATGCCATCCAATCAACACTTTTGCTCAAACTGCAGAATTGCTTACTTTATGATTATATGGGCAAAATAGAAAAAATCTGTATAAGTTCATTTTATTTCTTTTTATTTATTTAGAGATACAGCACGGTAACAGGTCCTTCCAGCCCAACAAGCCTGCATCGCCCAATTACACCCATGTGATTAATTAACCTATCCCACACGTCTTTGTAATGTGGAAGGAAACCTATGTGGTACTGGGGAGGATGTACAGATTCCGTACAGACAGTGGTGAAATGGAATCTGGGTCACTGGCACAATAGTAGTGTTATAACTCCTATTGTTAGCCAGAAAGAACTAAAATCAACAAATAGTGAACAGGAATGAGGCAGTGGCTGTGGAAACAGCCAAAGCAAAAGTCTTTGTTCTTGCCATGTGATTGCAGGAATGGAGGCAGCCATTTTGACAGACTGTTCTTGCAGCTGCCATTTTGTGATACGTTTGCTGAACTGATTCTTGCTCAGGGATAATTTAATCAGAGCAATTGAATATGGACACAGGAGTTTCTGCTGATGATCTGCTAAATCTAAGACCACTTTCAGATAAAAAGCTCTTTATTATGTAAAGCTTGTTGAAAGGATAGCCTGTGAGCTGCTCGACTGGGCTGGTGTTTGGATAACCTGGTTGATTGGTATCAACCATTCTGAGATGGGAAGAACCAATAACATTACCTAGGCTGAAGGAATGAGCCATAAAGCAACACTGCTAGTACCCTTGGACCACATCCAATGAGAAGTTGACGTAGGCCAGTCAGATAAGCTTGAGACAACAAAATGGAAAGACAGCAGATCAATTTGATAAGGAAAAGAACAAGAGTGGAGGATTTTTGGGTGCAAAGGCAACAACTACTCTGCGGAGAGCAACTATCATAGAAGTGGATCACCCTATGTCAGAAATGTGGAGTTTACACTGCGATCAAGAAGAGCACTTTGCCAGCATAGACTCCTTTTCCTGGCGACTACCTTTTCTATTCTTTATTCATGGAGGGCCAGGGAAACATAGTGGGTGTGCACACAGGTAACATAGTTTTGTAAGTTCATGTGCTTTTTAAACTGAGCCAATGAAGATACTTGTCAGTAAATATAGATTCTCCATGTGCTTAACTAATTGTTGAAGTTTAACACTTATAATACTATGCTACCATGCCACCCAGTATCTAGAATTTTCTTCAGGTAAACCTAACTTATGGCATTCTGGAGTCAAAATTTAAATCCACTGTAGCTAATGAGACACTTAGCTCATTCTACCAGAAGCTCTGAATGCCATTCCCTTCCTGACATTAACAGCTTGCAGTTGTCATGATTTCTAAATAGTATTAGAATTTGTGTACAATTGCAAGTAGCAACACATTAAGAGGTCCCATACAAGGGAAACTCAATCCAATTTTCTCATAGCATTTGCTATCATTTATACCAGCCTACTGCCTTTCAGTTATACCTCTCCCCAACATAGTGTCGTGCTGCAGACTGCTAAATGGGCCCCGAGGACCTCTGGTAGTAGAGTGCACAGGGCCTGTCCCAGAACACTAAATTGTCTGAAGGCAATCTGGGGATGGAACTTCACTTCCAGCCAAAGTTTTTTTAAAATTCAAAATATTACAGTATCTACCATTTCTATATCAGAGCTGTGAAACTGAAGTGATTGTTCCAATTTTATCTAAACTTGCTTTCCAATCCACTAGCCAGGAATCCCCACATTTCAGTGGGATCTCAAGTCTAGGCTATGACTGTGAGCTTAAGGACCTGTTCCTCTGTGTACTGTTCGATGTTTATATTTGGCTTCCACCTGGAGTCCAACAACAGAGAAATGTGAGTTATGTTGCAAGCTTAGACTTCCCTGCAAATGGCTGAGCACAAGCACTTTAAGAATAATGGTGACCACCAGCAAGATTCAAGCTAGTATTGCATTGAAGCCATGGTCCACACAAATTGATAATACAAGGAAAAGATGCCCATGTTTGCTTTCAGGCATAGTTAAAACATAGAACCTCACAGCACAGGAATAGGCCAATTTGCTCACAATGTTGAGCCTAATTAGAAATCAAATGCCCAACTAAACTAATTCCTTCTGCCTGCATAATGTCCATATCTCTCCTTTTCCAACGCAATTGTGTGTCTAAGAGTATCTTGAATGCTATCCTATCAGCCACCACCATCAGCCACCAGACAGTGCATTCCAGACACCCACCACCATGTAAAATATACATGCACCACACATCTTAGATCTTCTCCCCTCTCAACGAGCTGCATTCCCTCTGGTGCTAGACATATACATCTATCATTCTCATTTCTGCTCTTATACATCATGTATTGACCATTTACAAATGGAATCGGGAGGCCCACAACCCTGTGATATGTTCCATAGAGGCCTACTGAACAACACTGTCTATGGCTGCAATTCAAGAGTCTACAAGGACTGGAAATCGTCCACTAAGACTTGCCAAATAATGTACAGTACATGGATGTGCAATTACATCACATGGCATTTCGAGTAAACTTGGTTCCTCTAAAGCAGGTCAAAACGCTACTGAATAATTAATTTGCTAATTAGAGACAAGTGAAAAATTTTAGCCCAATGACCCTTTCCTGGAAATGGAGCAAAAACTAGACATCATGGACACCCCCGCTTTCCAAATTGGGAGCTTTTCTTTTTCCAAGTACCTTACTGACATTTCTTTGTATGATCTCTAGGACGGCACAGAATCTCACCTGCAGAAAGTCCTGACCCTGTGTAACCATCTGATAAAGAACAGAAGATTGGCATACTGCAAGGCTTGCACACTTGAAATGAGTTTTACATATGACTGTTCCACACATAATCCAGGTGTACATATTAGGTGATAATTTTTAATATTTCCACTTAATGGCAAAGGCAATATGCATCAGGAAAAATGTAGAAAAGTCACTTACGACAGCTGGCTTCATCACTTCCATCCTTGCAGTCAGTATCCCCATCACAGTACCATTGGAAATGGATGCATTCATGCGAACCACACTGGAATTCATTTGGAGGACAGGTGACAAATGGAGCTTCTGTGTGACCACAGGTAGCTGGAGATTCATCAGATTGGTCAATACAATCAACACTGTGGTCACATACCCAATTCAGGGATATACACTCTGAAGAATTAAGGCACCGGAACTTATGTGGGCCACAGACTGGTGGAGTGCAGCCTTCTTCATCACTCCTGTCACCACAGTCATCTTCACCATTACATACAAATTCCTTGGAAATGCATCTGTGATTAGCACAAGTGAACTCTGATGGACTGCAATTAACTTCATCTGGAAAAAGAGGTTGAAGTCACACTTAAGGACTGCAGACTACGAATATACTTCACAGTTCTAGCCAAACCCATTCCTTCATTTACATACTACTTCATCTCCAAGCTGCTTTGCTGGCAAGATCTCAACTCAACGAATGAATATCTACAGCTTCGGAGATAGAGGCATCAACAATTTCATTCTAATTCCAGTCACAACAGCTTGCCTTTTTAAAAAAAACATGACTAGGCTCCTATCCCAGACCATAGGCTAAGTTGACAAATTTTGCCAAATACTTATGAGTTTTTTCCTCATTTTTGCATCCCAGGAAGATCAACATTCCAAACTTAGAGGTAGAAGGAGCCTTCCCTCATACTAAGAATCAAATTTATGTTCTGCTAACTCAAAGGAAAGAACATTGTTTATTAGATTTTAAAGGTATAAAGGCAGGGATTGCAAACCTATGGCACATACAAAAATTTTGTTGGCACTCAGAATGCACAGTGCTGCCCCTCGATTCTTTATAAACCTCACTCATAATAAAATGTCCTCATAATGTCCTCATTCAAGAGTTTTCCTCATTTTCTTAAACTAGGCAGATAGGCAACTCCACTCTCGGCGTAGTTGCAGTCAAAGGCGGTTTCATTATTCCCAAAGTGTTACAGCGTGCAAGGAGCCGGTGTGAAGAGTACTTCACAGCGTCCTTATAAAATGCAGATTCAAATATTGATTGAAATTCCTTCGACTTCTAACGAGTGCTTCTAATTACTAAATGAAATGTACAAAGTTATAAAATGGCTGACCTGATGATGGAGCTAATTGCTTAACAACACGATAATGAGCAAACAACAGCTGTGACCCCACAAATAAGTAGTGAGATTTGGTAACTAGAAATGTATCAGGAAAGGCATAACAGATACATTATGATTATCTTTACTGCCAAATGAAGCAGCAAATGATTTATTTAAACAACCTGAGAGCTGTGAGATGTTTTCACAGGAAATGTCTCACATCAAATTGGCTCAGGCTAGATGGCTGGGAGAAAATGTTGGATGATACATTTTGAAATCCTCTCAGACCTGGTGTACACATCAGTATTGGGAAAATAAATATTTGTGATAACAATACTATTTAGAAATGTTATGTTTCATTTGCTTTATTAAAAGATTATTGATAATTTTTGAACAGGTTTTCTAAAATGCTTCCATTATTTCAATCTGTCTCCGTTATAAAACAGAAAGGTACAGCAAAGGAAAAGGCCCTGTGGCCCACAACGTTGTGCTGTTTCATTTAAATTAGTAATTATACGGATTTAACCTAAATAACCCCTCTGCCTACACAATATCTATATCCTTCCATATTCCTCACATTCATGTACCTATCTAAAACACGTCTCTTAAAAGTCTCTAATTTATCTGCCTCTACCGACACCACAGTCAGCACAGCCCAGGCACCCGCCTTTCCGTAAAAACTTGCCCCTCACACCTCCTTTGAAATTACCCTGTCTCATCTTAAATGCATGTCTTCTGGGATTAGGCATTTCAGCCCTGGGAACAAAATACTGTCTGTCTACTCTATCTATGCTTCTTATGACCTTATAAATCTCTATCAGATCTCTCCCCAGCCTCCTCTGTTCCAGAGAAAACAACATGTTTGTCTAACTTCTCGTCATTCTCCCTGTTCTAAGCAGGATTCTGATAAGCTTCTTCTGCACCCTCGCCAAACCCTTGACATCCTTCCTGTAATGCGGCAACCAAAACTTCAATTCTCCCAATGCAGCCTAACTAAAGTTTTAAGTTGCCACAAGTTCTTGAGTTTTGAATTCAATGTCTCGACTCATAAAGGCAAGCATACCATGTGCCTTCTTACCCATCTTAGCATCCCGTGTAGCACCTTTAGGGAGCTATGAACTTGGGCTCCAAGATCCCTCTGTTCTTCAAAACTGTTAAAAGGGTCCTTGCCCTTAACAGTGTACTATCTCTTCACATTTCACCTAATAAAGTCAAATTGGTCTGAGTTAAATTTCATCTGCCATTTTTCTGCCCACAGCTGCAACTGATCTATATCCCATTCTATGCATTGCCAGTCTTCTATGGTATCCCTTCCACCAACAATCTTTGTATCGTGTGCAGACTTACTAACCCAGTCATCTACATTTTCATTCAGGTCAATATATCTATATCACAAGCAGCAGAGGTCCCAGTACAGATCCCTGCAGAACATCACTAATCACAGACCTCCAGCTAGAATAAGTCTCTTTGACCACCACCCTCTATCTTCTATGGGCAAGCCGGTTCTGAATTCAAATGGCCAATTCACCATAGACTCCATGTACCTTAATTTTCTGGATAAGCCTCCTATGAGGGATCTTGTCAAATGCCAAACATCCATGTAAATAACATCCACCGCTCTACCTTCCACCACGCTCGTCAAAAAACTCAAACAAGCTGGTAAGACACTACTTGCCCCACACACTGCTGTGCTGGCTCTCCCTAATTAGGTCATGGTTCTCCAAAAGCAAATAATCCCTGTCCCTGATAATTCTCTCCAGTAACTTCTCTACCACTGATGTGAGACTCACTAGTCTATAGTTTCCCTAGTTCCCTTTATGAATAATGGAATAACATCAGCCACTTGCCAGTCTTCCTGGACCTCGCCTGTGGCTAGAAAGGACACAAGAAAATGATCAAGGCCCCAGCAATCTCTTCTCTTGCCACTGTCAATAATGGGGGTATATCCCATCAGGCCCTAGGGATTGAGCCACCTTAATGCTCCTTAAAAGACCCAACACTACCTCCTCCTTTACTTTGAACTGCCCAAGCATATTAATACACTCAGCACTGATCTCCCCATCCTCCACTTCCTTCTCCTTGGTAAATATTGATGTAAAGTACTCAATAGAGACCTCCTCTGCATCCAAGCAAATGTACACCCTTTTATCCTTGAGTAGTCCTATCCTCTCCCTAGTTATCCTCTTCATTTATCTTTCTAATGCTTTAGACCCACTTGCCAACTAATTTTCATGGCCCCTCCTACTTTCCCAATTCCCTTCTTGAATTATTTTCTGGCTTTTTTTGTTGATATAATCCTCAAGGGCTCTGTTTGATTCTAGTTTAAGTTTTATCCTTTTTCTTCTCGACTAAATTCATCACCTCTCTCAGCATCCAACATTCTCTGACCTTGCCATTCTTGTCCTTCCTTCTGGCTGGAAGATATCTATCTTGTACTTTATGCAGCGGTCCTTAAACACCTTCCATGTGTTGGATGTGGACGTGTGTAAAACAGCTGTTCCCAATTTGCCCTCCCTAGTTCCTGCCTAATGATCTTGTAATTAGTCCCTAGTCCCTGCTCCAATTTAATAGTTTCCTGAAAGGTTCATACTTATCCTTATTTTTAGCTTTCTTAAAACTTAAGGAATTGAGGTCACTGTTCCCTAACTGCTCACCCACTGACAGGTTGGTCACCCGGCCAGGCTCATTACCCAACACCAGGTCCAGTACAGCCCCTCCTCTTGTTGGACTATCTACATACCGAATTAAGAAACCCTCCTGGATGCCCCTAAAAAACCTGACCCATCTGAACCTCTTGCAGTCAGAAGGCCCCAATTTATATTAGAGATGTTGAAGTCCCCCATGACAACAACCCTATTGTTTTTACAGCACTCTTTAATCTGTCTGCATAACTGCTTATTAGTTATTGGGGGAGGGGCTGTAGTGCAATCCCATCAGAATGATTACATCCTTTCTATTTTTGAGTTTTACCCATATAGGTTCAAGTAGACAAGTCCTAAATTATGTCCTCTTTATGTGCAGCTGTGATATTGTCCCTGATTAGTGCAACTTAGAATGATGTTTAATAACACTGGACTATATCGTGAAATTTGTTGTTTTGTGGCAGCAGTACACAGCAATACATAATGATGACTATAAATTACAGTAAGTATATATTTAAATTAAATGAATAGTGCAAAAGGAGGGCAAAATACTGAGATAGTGTTCATTGTCCATTTAGAAATCTGATGGTGGAGAAATTCGGTAGGGAGCAGGCACCCGGCGCTTGGCCGGGGGCTGGGGAGGAGTGGTCGGTGACTTGGGCCGGCTTCCCCACTGGACTTAGTCTGGTGAGGAGGGCGTGAGGACATCCAGCAGGACTAAAAAACAAGACCTGACAAAGGGCGGATGAGCTCCTTGTGAGCCAATGGCCATCTTCCGTGGAAGCGATTAAAGCCTCACCACGTATCTACGAATCGTATGCGATGCACCTAGTTAGAAGAGATCTGATGAACTTGGGCACTGCACCGTGAGCCTGGACCTGCCCAAGGCCTCCGCTTAAGGAAGGGCTGAGCTTGACGAAGCGGCCGTGGCTGGAGGCCAACATGGCCTCAGGCTTGAGTTCAGCGGGGACGGGGCGGGCAGTGTCAAGGCGGCCAGCAAGAACAAACTGGAGGAGAGGCTGTACTCGGTGCTGTCGCAAGATCGAAGAACATGGAGGTACATAGTCGCCAACCCCGGATTCAGGACGGCATCCACTGACTGACTGACTGGAGGGGAAGAAGCTGTCCCTGAAATGTTACGTGTTTGTCTTCAAGCTTCTGTACCTCCTTGATAGTAGCCATAGGAAGGCGTGTCTTGGGTGATGGGGGGTCCTTAATGAGGGATGCCACGTTTCTGAGGCATTGCCTTTTGAAGATGTCTTGGATGCTAGGGAGACTAGTGCCCATGATGGAGCTGGCTGAGTTTACATCTTTCTGCAGCTTTTTTGGATCCTGTGCAGTGGGCTCTCCGTACCAGATGGTCATGCAACCAGTTAGAATACTCTCCATGGTATATCTGTAGGAATTTGTGAGTGCCTTTGATGATATACCAATTCTTCTCAAACTCCTAATGAAATATAGCTATTGTTGTACCTTCTTTGTAATTGCATCAATATGTTGGGCCCAGGATACATCCTCAAAGATGTTGACACCAACTCCTCGACTTCTCTTCCTTTTCCGTTGCTGAAGTCCACTATCAATTCCCTTGTCTACTGACTTTTGCTGCAACACCAACCAGTTGATCTATCATGCTCCTGTATGCCTCATCGTTACCATCTGAAATTCTGCCGACAATAGTTGCATCATCAGCAAATTTATAGATGGCTTTTGAACTATGCCTAACCACACAAGCCGGGATGTAGAGAGAGTAGGACAGTGGGCTAAGCATAAATCCTTGAGGTACGACAGTGTTGACTATCAGTGAGGAAGGGAATGTTACTTTCGATCCGCACAGTCTGTGGTCTCCTAGTGAGGAAGTCAAGGATCCAGTTGCAGAAGGAGGTACAGAGTTTTGGAGTTTCTTGACTAGAATTGAAAGTATGATTGTGTTGAACACTGAGCTGTAGTCAATGAACAACAGCCTAACTCTAAGCATCCATTCCAAGCGTCCATCTCTCAATCAAGTCTCCATAATGGCCACTACATCATAGACCCAGTACCGATCCATGTTCTAAGTTTATCACCTTTATCTCTAGTACTCCCGGAATTAAAATACACACACTTCAAACCAGCTAACCTATCATATCCATTACTTTAGTCCTGCCTGTTTTTACTGGCCCCGATATTTATCTTCCTTTCCATCCCTCCACTTTGACCTGGTGGTCTGGTTCCCATCCTCCTGCCATGCTAGTTTAAACCCTCCCGGGCAGCACCAGCAAACCTCTCAGGCAGGGTATTTGTCCCCCGCCAGTTCAGGTGCAACTCATCCCTCTTGTACAAGTCACCCCTCCCCCGGAAGAGGTTCCAATGATCCAAGAAACTGAAACCCTGCCTCCTGCAACAGTTCCTTAGCCACTCATCTGTACTATCATTTTATTCCTGCCCTGTCTAGCACATGGGAACTGGGAATAATCCAGAGATGTTCCTCAGCCTCTTTCCTAAATCTTTATACTCAATGCACAGGACCTCTTCCCCTTTTCCACCCATGTCATTGGTGACCATCCGTAACATGACCTCTGGCCTGCTCGTCCTCTCCCTTGAGGAGCCACTCTAATACATCCTGGACCCTAGCACCTTGGAGACAACATACTAGCCTGGTTTCTCTGGTGTGGCCACAGACTCTCCTGTCCATTCCCCCAACTACTGAGTTTCCTATCACTATCACTCTGCCTGACTTTACCCTTTCCTGCTGCGCCTTCAAGTTGGCCACAGTGCCACTGGCCTGGCTGCTGCTGCTGTGCCCTGTTAGGTTATTACCCCCTATTAGCAGTATCCAAAGGGGTATGCTTGTTGCTAAGAGGAATGGCCACAGGGAAATCCCACACTAACTGCTTATTCCCCTTACTTCTCTTGATGGTCACTCTTCTACTATCTGAAGCCCGCACTCTGGGTGAGAAGTTGCCTCTATGAGGCCTTCAGCCTTCCGGTTGGTCGTGAGTACTTCCAGTTCCAGCTCCTTGACCTGCTCAGTGAGGAGCTGAAGTCATGTGCACTTCCCACAGATGTAGTCATTAGGGAGACTGTTTGGTAACCTGAAATCCCACATCTTACAGGAGGAACATTCCACCACCCTACCTGCACTGAATTAACTAGAGCCTCACGGTCAAGAAAAAAAGCTTACCTGCTCTTACCCATGCCTTTTCTGAAACCTTTTGAATTTCGCACTCACCAAGTTCACCTACTCAGCTTCTTCTCACCAAGCTTGTTATATCTTTCGCTCCAACTTCTCAAACGCAAGTTCCACAATCAAGGACAATGGTAACAAGTGACTCAGCACCCTTAGTCTCTGCTTGTTACCACCAAAGCCTCCCACTCTTAACAATGGCCACTCTGCTTACACCTCACTTCTTTTTATTGGCTCAATCAAGACTCACTCTCGACGAGATCTGTTGTTTTCAAATGGCAAAGAACATTGCAAAAATGTTGGTCTTTCACTCATTTACTTCAAATTCTGACCAGCTTTTGATGAGGTTTGTTCTTTTCAAATGTTCTTATGTTCTGGCCCTGCAACAATATCACTTTTTCACTTGCTACTTCAAATTATACTTACAAATTGTAAAATAATGAATAATACACATCCCTTTTCCTTTAAAAAGGTCCGTAATCATTGTTATCCATTCATTAATCAATGATAATCTGCTCAAAATTACCATGGCATGCCAGAGAATTTTTTTAAGAAGATTATCACAAGTTTGAGCACATGTTCTCAAAAAGTTTGCCACCTCTACATGTTAGGCAACAGACTAATGTTACATTTAACTGAAGTTTAACAAAGTACATTACACAAGTATCAAATCTACCATCACATCACATGGAATCCACTGGTAAACAGCAAAAAATTTCAGGAAACTTTAACACCCGTCACACCAAGTGTCAGAATTCTTGACCTCTGCTCTTCAGAAGACATCTCTAATTTGCTATATTTACCAGGGCTGGCAATGGGGAAAGCAGCTTGAACTAATTTTCAGGTGTTGGTCTGATCTGGTCAATTACTGCAGAACAACAGGAGGAGCTTAGGAGAATCAATGGCACCTAACGGCGACTCCTTTGCTTACATCTTCGGAAACAGCTCTCCTTCTATCTTTAATATCTCTATTTTTCCCTTTCAGGGCTCTTTTGAAGACCCTGACCTGGAGTTACACACCGACTACGGTGCTTTACAGGAATGGGACCAGCTCTTGGGGTTTCACAACTGGCCATTATTCAGCAAACCAAGGGTGCAGCCCAAGAGCTTCGCTGTCCTTCGGAGATCTGAGATTTCGTGGCTCTGGAGACAGGGGGGAATTGAAGGTCAGTGTCCTGGCAGGAGATCAGCGTGTCGTGGGCGTCAGAAGATCTAAGGCAGTGTGCCCGGAGACCAAAGATCTTTGGGCACAGAGTTCGGAAAAAGCGACGCAATAGACTTTTAACATCATAAACCAGCCAGTTGTTTATGTCTCCCCTCTCGCTGTGAAACAGAGACATCTCTTTCTCCCTTGTTAGGAAGAGAGAGAGAGCCTGTGGTATGTCGAATACCGGGTGAACGAGCAGTCTTTGGAGTACTGCAAGTCTGTGTCTTTGCTGCGCGCTTGAATGACTGATGCTTTTTTTTTGCTGGTGGGGGAAGAAGAGATTATTGCTTGCTGCCGCTTATGTGCGGAAGGGAGGGGAACTGGGGGAGGGACTTGGGGTTCTAACATTTAACTGTCATTCATTCTTTTTTCATGGATGGTTGCAAAGAAAAAGCATTTCAGGGTTTAAACTGTATACATTTCTCCGACATTAAATGTACCTCTTAAACCTTTGAAACATCTTGGCTTATAAATACTGAACTTAGCCCTTTAGCACCAATTGTCCAAATATAGTTAAAGTTTAACAGCTTTGCTACAAAGCAAAGCTAGAGAAGGAAGTTATGCATTGGCCTGGCAACCCAGCAAGGATGCTTCTTTCTTCCACTGCCCTCATCGACCCTGTCCCACACCCTAATTTTAAGTGAAGCTTTAAAAAAGTTTCAAAATTCCCTGACAATCTACCCACCTGGTTTCCAGGACTGTTCTCATACAGACATTAAGGCATTAAGTACTCCAGCAAACTACTAAGACTAGTCAATTTAAAGGTGGGTAATAAATGTCAAAAATTGCCAGAAATTCCCACGGCCTCAGAATATATTTAAAGCTATAAAAGGCCATTTTCTATTTACACCCAAAAGCTCTGGAATGTTAATTTAACAGTTTAATTTCAAGTGGCACCGTGTGAAAACAAGGGCACTTGCAAATGAATTATGCGATAGAAAAACATTGTATTGCATCTATTTTCAATTGTACAACCTGCATTTTCAATAGAACTAACTGAAGGTAATAGGGAGTAAACCCAGTGAAGAGGTCTGCACTCAGAATTTCCATTATCAACCTACCACAGCTTTCTTCATCACTGCCATCATCACAGTCTTCTACTCCATTGCATTTCCAGGAAACCGGAATACATTGAAGGAAATCAAAGCCACATTTAATTTCATTAGTGGGGCAATTTCTCAGATCTGAAATAAGAAACCAGGTTTCAGTTAAAGTATCTTTGAACAATTTAGTTTAAGCACATTGTACCAATGATACTTCTTCTGACAAATATTGTGTGTGTGTGTTTTTTTTTACACAAGAGCCTCTGGAATAAATCAGAACCAAAATCCAGCAGCCCAGAATTCTTAGAATAAGCATTTCTGTAATTGAACCAACTGTATGATTCTAATCTGCAAAGCATCATTAAAAAAAGAAAACACGAGGAAATCTGCAGATGCTGGAAATTCAAGCAACACACACAAAAAATGCTGGTGAATGCAGCAGGCCAGGCAGCATTTTTTGTGTGTGTTGATTAAGAAAAGAATAACCATTCCACGTCTTAGCTCAATATTGAGTAGTCAAAAGTTGAAGCTATAGGAGATGAAAATGCACCAAGCTAGTTCTAGTACACAAAGCCAGGCTTCCCAAATTAGATTCTTCATTTAGGTCAGTTTAAAAATGAGAAAACAAGTAACGATAATTGTCAGATATACAGACAGTAGAGGAAAATGTCAAAGGGAACCATCACGAGATCTTTTTTTTGACAAATCTCGAACTTTTAAAAGTCACCTGGTCAACACATACTTAAAATAAATTTATTTGTAACTATATTAGCAAAGACTTTTAAAACAATGCAGAATCCATACAAAATAAAATAAAGTACTCACAACAAACATCGTAACTTTCATCAGATCCATCACCACAATCACTTGTACCATCGCACTGCCACCTGCTTGGTATACATTGCCCATCTTCACACTTGAATTCAGTTGAGCCACAATTAACTTTGGCTAAGATAAATGCAAGCAAATTAAACATTATCCGACAGAACTAGAAGTAAAATCTTAATGTGAATACATTTAATTCAAGTGCTTGGGTTTAAGTAACTATTGGTTAATCTACGTTTGTGCAGTTTCAACCTAGTTAACTACACCCTTCCCCATCCCAATGGTTGATTCCACTAGTTGTAGCAATAATTAAATAATCTAAGGCTTAAAGGAAAAATCGTAAATTAGATTTGACTTTATAGTTTTCAATTTCTCAAGCAGTTTTTTTCAGCAACAGATTTATAAGTACTGAACCAAGGAGAATTTAATAGTGTTTCAGGCAAGAGCAGACCACCAGATTTAATCCAAATCCTTAATTTCATAATGGAATTTCCAGTAAATTAAACAGAATCCCATCACCGAAATGACTACTTTACACATAATATAACCTAGCACAAGATGATGGTCATCAACATAGGTAAATAGGATGGATATACTTTTACAATACTTAACAATTAAGCATAATAACAACAATATCAAGTGGCCAAGTGGATCATGTGGTGATTAGACCAATGATCTGATTTGGTTCAATCTGGCAGATTAAACTGGTCCATAAGAATTAAGCTAATGTTACTCAGTTAAAACTCAATCTCTCTGTTAGAAACTACTTTACCGTACTCGTGAAATAAACAAATTGTCACACTGGTCCAATTCACACCAAGTAAAAATTAGACAAAATTAAATGACTTACATTGAATGTAGATAAGTTAACTTGCTCAGGTTATGAACGTTGGTTCTCCTGCCTTCATGGTGGTGAACAAGTCTGATTCATTCCACCAACAGCTCTCATTTGGGTAAAACAAAAGACCCACCATCCCACCAAGAGATATCCCAGAAAGCTTTGTGACAGTGTTGTTAAGCAGGTTGACATTATTGTTCAGAAGGCGTATGGTGTGTTGGCCCTCATCAACTGTAGGATTGAGTTCAAGAGCCATAAGGTGATGTTCAGCTATCCAAGACCTTGTTCAGACCCCACTTGGAGTACTATGTTCAGTTCTGGTCACCTCATTACAGGAAGGATGTGGATACTATAGGGAGAGTGCAGACGAGATTTATAAGGATATTGCCTGGATTGGAGAGCATGCCTTATGAGAATAGGTTCAGTAAACTTGGCTTTTTCTCCTTGGAGTGACCCAGGATGAGAGGTGAACTGATAGAGGTGTATAAAATGATGAGAGGAATTGATTGTGTGGATAGGCAGAGGCTTTCCCAGGGCTGAAATGGCTAACACGAGGGGGCATAGTTTTAAGGTGCTTAGAAGTAGGTACAAGGGAGATGTCAGAAGTAAGTATTTCACACAGAGTGGTGGGTGCATGGAATGCACTACCAATGAAGGTGGTAGAGGCAGATACAATAGGGTTTTTAAAGACACTTTTAGATAGGTACATGGAGCTTAGAAAAATAGAGGGTTATGCGGTAGGGAAATTCTAGGGAACTTCTAGAGAAGGATAGATGGTCAGCACAACATTGTGGGCTGAAGGGCCTGTAATGTGATGTAGATTTTCTGTGTTTCTATGTTCTATCTATCTAGTGATCTCAGACATCACTGCTGAGATCCATTGCAAGAGCCTCAACAGGAAGCAAAACTAGGGGTAGTATTTTCATCTTCTATCAAACCATGACCATCTAAAAACTGAAGATTACTGTTGCAAAAGAAAAAGGACACTACTTGCTGCTAACAACAGGAATTCTGCAGATGCTGGAAATTCAAGCAACACACATACAAGTTGCTGGTGAACGCAGCAGGCCAGGCAGCACCTCTAGGAAGAGGTACAGTTGACTTTTCAGGCCGAGACCCTTCGTCAGGATTAACTGAAAGAAGAGTGAGTAAGGGATTTGAAAGTTGGAGGGGGAGGGGGAGATCCAAAATGATAGGAGAAGACAGGAGGGGGAGGGATGGAGCCAAGAGCTGGACAGGTGATCAGCAAAAGGGTTATGAGAGGATCATGGGACAGGAGGTCCGGGAAGAAACACGGGGGGCGGGGGGAACCCAGAGGATGGGCAAGGGGTATAGACAGAGGGAGAAAAAGGAGAGTGAGAGAAAGAATGTGTGTATAAAAATAAATAACGGATGGGGTACGAGGGGGAGGTGGGGCATTAGCGGAAGTTAGAGGAGTCGATGTTCATGCCATCAGGTTGGAGGCTACCCAGACGGAATATAAGGTGTTGTTCCTCCAACCTGAGTGTGGCTTCATCTTTACAGTAGAGGAGGCCGTGGATAGACATGTCAGAATGGGAATGGGATGTGGAATTAAAATGTGAGGCCACTGGGAGATCCTGCTTTCTCTGGCGGACAGAGCGTAGGTGTTCAGCAAAGCGGTCTCCCAGTCTGTGTCGGGTCTCGTCAATATATAAAAGGCCACATCGGGAGCACCGGACGCAGTATATCACCCCAGCCGACTCACAGGTGAAGTTTTGCCTCACCTGGAAGGACTGTTTGGGGTTCACCTGTGAGTGGAAAAGTTTTCTATCACCAGCCCTGTTATAAACAGCATTTAGGAAGCTGATGATAACTTGTTATTCGACAATTCCACAATCACTCTTGGACTGGAAGTGCCTTTATGAAAGGTTTGAAAGTCATTTTATCACGCTTGTAACTTGATCTTTTTCAGAATTCACAAAGAGTGGTTGAGGACAGTATGCCTTTTAAAATCAGTTTTGTTTCTAGATACACTGAGCAGTGAAAGAAGGGTTCCACAGGCAGTTGCAGAAGACCAAACTAGTTTCATACCTGTTCTGCAGTGCTGTCCGTCTTGCAACTCCATCCCAAATGGACACACACAGGTATACTTTGGAGAGTGTTTGTCTATCTGAGGAGCTGGCAGACACATATATTTGCATCCTCCATTCTTCAAGTTTACATTACACCAATCTCTACCTGCAATATTTACAAAGGTCAACTGGAAACTTCGTAGTAGTGATTTTAGTCTGCAATTGGAATTAAACATTTGTTTGCCATGCAATGGACAAAATATTCCTTAAAAGCAACTACTATAGATGTGGCCAGCAGACTTCAAGGTAAAAATACGACGGCTTCAGACCCAGAGCTGAGCAGAACACTCTATTTAGATAATGTGAACTTCATGGAATAGACCACCTGTAACAAAAAGCATATTCTATTCGTGTGGAAGAGTAGCCAATAGTTGAGGTTTATTTTACAAGCTAGCTGAATTCAAAGAACCTGTGCTCATGAAAGCATCCAGGTGGAAGGCATCACAGCACTTCTGCAATCATTTTGCCAATTCTGTCTGCAGTGGAACATAGCAAAATGCTGGATAGTTCAGTGGGACAGTACAAAGGGAGGGGAAGCCTGCAGAGGCGCCTCGAATTCAGCACCAGTACAGAGGCCCAGAATATGGCAGGTCAGGGAGTGGATGTTTGACTGGACATACACCAGAACTTCTGGTTTATACTAATTTCTCTCAAGAAATAGAATTCTCAGGGTGGAAATGCTGCCCCTGTACTCCAAGCAGGATTGCCTTCATACTTGACCATTAAACTGCCAGTAATTACCCCCAGTGTTAGATTAGTTTGGCTGCTGCATTAGAAGATAACATAATGGATTAACATTTTCCAGTAACAAGCATATTGTGGCTACAAATTCAGCACCTGTTTCCTACAAGTTTGATTTCACATTTCACACTAGATTGGTTGCAACTGGAAGATTAGAAGCAGGAATTCAAGATCATTTTCTCCTCAAATGGCAAGTATTTGTATTAAAGAAAAATGTCCAGGTGGCCCAGAGGTTTAATATTTAGTATGAAGTCATATTTGAGAGGGAAGGAATAGGCATTTACAGAGTTTTTTTGTATAAAAGTGACTGGACCAGGGCAACCCAAACGACCTTATTCTGGTGATTAACGAATTTATTCTGCATTTTAATAATAACCAGTTGGGTACCCTGAATAAATCTTTGATTCTGTCAAAATACTACAGAATCAAAGGATTTATTGATTTGACCAGTTTACCTTTAGAGACACAGAATTTGAGATATAATTTGTGCTTTACAAGGCGAACACATTTTAAAGAAGTCAGAAGATTTCTAATCTATGACTGCTAAACTATAAATGATTCGTGGAAAGTAACTTGAGAATTAGCATTGGTTTTGCTTTGTAGAAGTCTTCATTTGTTAGACATCCTACCTGTCGGCTGTGCTAGTTCATGATAGACAATTATATCATGAGCTTCCTTAAGGTTGGAGATTAAAGTCATTAGATCCTCTCCTGTAAATTTGTTAGCTCCATAAACGGCATTATTCTCCCAATTAGTCCAGAAGACTGAGTCCTGAAATGTGATTTGAAAGTTAAGATTAGCCTAATGCAATGAATATTCATGATGCTTCACCTTTTCTAATGGTTTTCTGCACTTTGTACTAAAGCTATGGAAAAATTTTGAATGGGAACCTTAAAATTCTTATGGACTTGCTGGGTATCCCCAACTTGCCTTACTTAAGATGAAATCCATCAATTACTCAAGTGAGAAACTACAGTCACAGGCAATCTAAAACAACCAACAGCTTGAACTGCAGGTTAGGCAGCAGCTGTGGAAAAACTTAGCAACTTAATTTGAAGACTGACCAAGTATTTTCAGATTTCCTTTTTTTGAATTTCAAGCTGCAAATAATGCACCTAAAAGACTGATTATTGTCTCTCCACTGTATTAGAAGAGTTTCATTAATATATGACCATACACATGCTCTTGTATCAAAATACTAGTTTCTACTAGAGTCTGTTGCTTCCAATACAAGCTACTCAATTTACTATACCACCCCTGCTCCAGCCAACTCTGTTTGCAAAGCTTTATTTTAGTTTTTACATACCTCAAACAAGGACACACCAAAAGGATAACCAAGAGATTCATGTGAAGACAAGACAGTTCTTCTATCTTCTCCAACCACATCTATACTTGACAGTGTGCGCAGCTTGGAGTCAACCCAATAGAGTCGGTTTTTCACACGATCTGTGGGTGTTGAATTGAACAAACCAGGCTCCAACTTTTGTAAACTCAAGTCTACATTCACACAGACAAATTTACTCACCGAGTGTAATGGCATTTGGCCAGTGGATATCTGTGGTCACGAGGAGCTTGCGATCAATACCATTCATTCCTGCTTTTTCAATTACTGCTGGTTCACCCCGGTCTGACCAATACATATACCTTCATGTTTAAAGTGCCAAAAAGAGCTCATCAAATCATTCTTGACAACTGAACACATTAGTAGAAAGTACTAATTGTGGCATCCAGAATAGCAATTTTTTCCCCACACCTCCAGTAGACTTGGCAACAAGCCCCTTTCAATCACTCATTGTCACCTGCACTTCGAAATGTCTGAAGGTTGCAAAATCAAATCAACACTTGCACGCTTATAATGTAAAACGTCTCAGCTCAATCTTTCTAAAAAAAGACATTCCGATCTGAATCAAGATTACATCCCCCTAGCTCAGCATGACTTGAATAGAATGGAATCAATTTGGCTTTTATTCAAAACATGTCAAGATGTGTCTTGATAGAATCAGCAGTGGAAAACTCAAAACTGAATGCTGTTCTTTCAACTGTACTTCAATAAGTATCGAAAGAGGCAGTGCTATGGAAAAGGGAATAATTTGTTTGGTTGAAGTTGGGAATGCATGCATTCTTGTTAAAGGGGTAATTAGAATCAATAGTTAAAGCACAGGCAACCATTTGGTGCATCATGCTTATACCAGTGAGAGCAAAACAATTAGTTCCTCTCAACCTTACACTGTTCTGCAAAGTCTCATATACTCTACCAGCTTAATTGATAGAACCAAACCTGCCTCCAGTACTACCCCAGCAGTGCACTGCATCACAAAGATTCAGTGCACAAGTTTTTGCCAATCAGCTTCATTCTATCTCCTGAGTGTCTTTCACTACATTCTTCAATTAACCACCTCAAATCACCTTCTAACCTCCTGTTCCAGGAGGAGTTAGTTAGTCCGCTGCTGACTGTTACGCCACTGGCACACAGGACAGCAATGAAGGTCCTCTATCTCTGTCTGTCCTTGGCCATCTTCTCTATTGTGCCCCAGGAGTGGTTCAGGGTCCTCATTCCTGTCTCTGTGGTACGACACCAAGGTGCCTGGTCTCCTGCATTACCTCCATCCTTCAGGGGTCCAGTGAAGTGCTGTCTTGATGATGGAGTTGGCCTCTCTTCTCAAAATTTGCCCAATCCATCTCCAACATTTCCTCATGATAACTGTAGCCGTGTCCTCTTTGTGACACTGAGGGAGTAGGGTGTGGTTGGAGATCTTCCTTGGCCAGAAAATACAGAGGACTTTTTGGAGGCTCATGGTGTGGAATGCGCCAGTATTTTGACCTTTACAAGGGCGCGGGCAGAACACAGCTCCGGTACAGCTTCGCCTTTGTGTAATCAGTGTACTTGGTTGATCTCCATATGTTGCTCATCCACCTGAAGACAATTCTAGCTTTGCTGAGTCTGCACTAGATGTCATCCTTGGTCCCACCATCCTGCCGAATGATGCTGCCCAGGTAGGTGAATCTGCCAGTGCTGGGTAATTTGATGCCATTTGTCTTGACAGGAGGAGACGACTCATGAGGATCATGGTCTCAATCTTTCTCTAGCAGACTCTAAGTCCAACCTGTCCAGCAAAGGTACACAGGTGCTGAGTTTTCTCTTGTATATGCTGGTGTGTATGTGAAAGTAATGCGAGGTCATCTGCAAAGCCAAGGTTTTCTAAAGTAGAGAACAGAGTCCACCTAAAGCATCTCTGCTTATCTTTCATATTTTGCCTCATAACCCAGTTAATCACTAGGTTAAATAATATCACCGACATCACACAGCCTTGCCTGACCCCTGTCTCGACTTCAAAGCTCAAATTGCAGTCCCCAACTGTGCAGGTGAAGTTAGCGTGGTGCTAACACTACCTCCGACTGCGGCTGTTCACAGAAAACTTCTTCCTCTTCAATGTCACTTTCATTAGTTGCAGCACAACAGTGGATCACAGTTATGTTCTCAGACCGACTCTCATCAGCCTACTGTTGATTGGTTTCCACTCCAGCAAGCACCTCTGAGTACCTCTCTTCACGATCATGATGCTGACTATCATCCCTTCCCAAGCATAAAATTGTTTCACCAATTGCTGCCTTTAGTCAGCCAGACCCTGTTCATCTGTGCCACCTTGCCAGTGTTGTACATGGCTCGTACATTCCAAAAAACAATTTTGGTCTTTATCTTGGTGGTGTTCAGAGCTTCCATCATTGTGCCAGTAGCTTCTTCTCGGTTTTTACTACTGTCAGTCATGCAAACCCTAGCTAGAGACTCAGGAATACCGTCACACTCAGATGTAGGATTCTTCATTGCCGTTTCTGTAACTATTTTTTTTACCAGTAGGGTTGTTAGCCCTGAGATGAACCATCAAATCTGGAAGACTGGTGGATCACTCTTAGTCTGGTCTCTATCCTTTGACCTGTTCGGCATGGGTGGCCCTACCAAGAGTCAAAGCACAAGGCCCTGGCTCCCGCCAACATAGCTCTCTGGGTCATTGAGACACCCAAGCCTCCAAACCCTATGACAACTTTGTTGTTCTCTCGGAGGGCCAAAAGGGACAAATTTCTTCTGCACTCAAACCTTACTTCCAGTGCTCAGCACTAGACTATACTCGTGCCTAAGCTAGCAAATAAAAAAAAACACTCCAGGTACTGAAGTTAAAAACAAACACTGGAAATGCATAAATCAGATGGCATCTGTGGAAAGAGATCTGGTGCAGGGGCTTTGATCCAAAATATTAACCATTCCTTTTTCTACCGATCCACACAACCTTTCCTAATATTCTGCTTGAAATAGAATGAGTGTCTTATACAAAGTTCAGTGCTGTTCCATTGCTCTTGCTCTCGGACTCTATTTACAACCCTGGATCTGGTATGCTTTCGCTGTTTTATTAACTCGCTTTGCCATTTTCAAAAAACTGCACACAAAAGCATGGGAATGCAAACCTTCATAAGCAGAAAGGCTGTATGGTCATGACAAAAGAAAGGCTCTTGTGGTACTAGAACAGGAGAAGTGGTGATACTTAGAATGAAGCAAAAACCACTGGAGAAGATCAGATGGTCAGGCAGCATCCGTGGAGAGAAGGGCAGTGAACACTGGAATGAAACACCTCATGTGGACTGAAAGATCGGGGGTGGGGGCAGACAGCCAGCATCAAGGTAGCGAGAGGGGAGGGGTGGAGCAAGAACTAGCAGGTGATATGTGGAGCCAGGCAAAGGTTAACAGGAAGATGGAGGATGGAAGAGTGGAAAAAAGAAGAGACTGAGAGATTATAGGTGGAGGGAATCGGCAGCAGATGGAATCTGATCGGAATGTGGAGCATGCATCCAAAAGGAGGTGGGTAGGGGAGTGAGAAGAGTAGGTGAGGCAGATGGGGGCCAAAAAAATTAGCTGATAGATGCCAGAAAGGAGGAATGGGTAGATCATGAGGAGAGAGGAAAAGGGACAGAGCTGAAGTAAGTTATCCTAAATTAGGGAATTCAGTGTATTATGTCTAGTTTTGACAGGTGGAATATGAGATGCCGTTCCTCTTAGAATACTTATAATAAACATTTTGTTGTAGGGCAAGGGTTACAAGGAAATTAAAATGGACATGGTAAAATTCTTCACCTTAGTGACAAAAATGTATCCAGAAATTGGGGCGTAAAGTGTGCTAGAAAGTGAGAATTGCAGTGGACAATAACTTCTGTTATAAACATAACAATCCAAGTGTGGAAAAACCATTGTAGATGTCAACTGTAAAGAATTAGCATCTATGTTTATCAAATTAAAAACATTCCAGGTTAAAATTGGACCAGATGACTATTCAAGTGTGCAGATGGGTTACAGTACGTTAAAAGTAAGCTTCATACCCAGACAGTGGATCAACTGCTATAGAGGCTGGCTCCCTCAAGTTACTGTCAAACAGAATCTTCATTCGTCTTCCATCATAGCTTGCTACGGATATAGTCCTGGCACCCATATCAGTCCAGTATATGTTGTTGTAAATCCAGTCCACTGCAATTCCCACATGAATGCGTATGTTGTTAATAATTCTGGAAATATCAGGGTTGCCTTTGTTGTTATCCATTAGCATACTGCAAAAGTAAATGATTAGATAGTTATTTTGTGCCAAACAAAAAAAAATTACAAAATATTCAAGATGTCATTCATCTACCAATTTTGCTTCATCATTAACGCACAAAGTTAGTGGATTAGTAAAACCAAATTGTTTGCTTCACTGTGCAGTAAGCACCACTGAAAATTGTCCCAAGTTCAGTTTACATAATAAGAAAGATCAAAACACGTTATAGTCAAACACGGAACTTCACCAATTGATCTCATTGAAAATCCTATCAAAACAATTTCACTACAATCACAAAAGGTGAAACATCAAAATGCCAAATCCAAAATAAACTCTCAACAATTTCAGTCACAGAGTATTCAATACCAGTTCAGAATTTGTTCAATCAGCTCAAGTAATTTGGACAGCTACATGAAGATAAAACTAGCATTGATTTTACCTAAAGATTGCACGGTCTCCCAAGTCAGCCCAGAAGATTCTCTTCTCTGCAATATCAACATCGAGTGCAATAACATTTCTCAGGTGTGCAAGCACCAGCTCATACTCCTTGTGATGCAGACCAAGTTTCCTGATATCATGGCGATTGGTGAAGATTAAGTAAGGTTCTCCTCCTACAAAGGAACAGTGGCTCTTTGAAAGATGGAAAAATATCCTATTGCAAGCTTCAATGCACGATACTCCTCTTCAGACCAAAATGTTTCCTCCTTTGAGAATATAGAGCAAACCAACTCAAATAAAAATCAGTGAAATGACTAATAAAGATGTCACTAGGCTCTTCAAGCAACGCACATCAGAGTTGCTGGTGAACGCAGCAGGCCAGGCAGCATCTCTAGGAAGAGGTACAGTCGACGTTTTAGACTGAGACCCTTCGTCAGAACTAACTGAAAGAAGAGCTAGTAAGAGATTTGAAAGTGGGAGGGGGAGGGGGAGATCCAAAATGATAGGAGAAGACAGGAGGGGGAGGGATGGAGCCAAGAGCTGGACAGGTGATTGGCAAAAGGGATATATGAGAGAATCATGGGACAGGAGGCCCAGGGAGAAGGAAAAGGGGGGGGGGGCCTCGCTCACCAGCAACTTTGCTGTGTGTTGCTTGAATTTCCAGTATCTGCGGAATTCCTCATGTTTACGTCCTTAGGATCTTCGTCCATTTTACTCCAAATCAGATGATGAAAATGCAAACTAACCACATATTACTGTGACTAGTGCCCAGGGTTTTCATTCACATTATTCTTTTGCTATTATGGACTAAAGTACCCACCAAGCAATTGAATAATGTCACACATCCCTCAAAAGCCACTTTGGTGGATAAAAGCGAAAATGCAAACAGCTTGGGCACATTTGCAAAGGAAGCCAGTTCTTGTTTTGACAGTCTTTCAAATTCAATGTACTGGAGTGTCAATCCCTGCTTAACTGAATCAGAATACAATGGCTGAATAAAACATGTATAAATGAATTGGCCATTTAAAGTCAAACCTAATTAGATCAATATTGACTTTATTGGAGGCATACTAGATGCTAAGTACATTCTCAGTAGAGATGCCTATTTGTACAAATTTGCATAGCAAATTCAAAGAGGCAACAGATAAATTACTGCAACTTGGTCAGAAATGTCACTAGTAGGCCAAGAAGACTAGTTATTGTAGGAGGCTACAATTCAGTTTCCAACAATGGATTGACCAGTTTTGTTTCTAGAGATAGCTCTAGATTACACTACGGGAATGAAATGGATTTGCTGCTAGTTAACGAGCACCTTCTCCCAGATCAGTGCATTAAGGCTGTACATGAATCCAGAGAAAGTAATGGCTGAGCACAATAGTTTTAAGTGTAGTAGATCACTCAGTCTCACCATTGGATTGTATACTATTCTGAATCGGGGAGGGGAGATTTCCATGCAATGTTCAGACAAAGGCAAATGAATCCTCTTGCCCACTGAGAATCATTCATCAAGGACTACACAAACTGACATATTAGAGATTAATAAATGATGTGCAAAAAGGATCAGAAGCAATGACTTCTGAACACTGGAATAAGCAACAGATCACTGGGCATTTGCAACCGCATGTCCCATTTCTAAAGTTGAATAGGATTGAGGAAATGAAACCTACTTAATGTTCCTACATATGTTGTCAAATAATTCAAGTGACTGGCTTACAAATACAATTAGGGAATAAAGATTATTCAATATATGACTAATGCAATGAAATAAGTTAAAGCAAAATTTTGTTTGGGCTGCAAAAGAACTAGTGCAAATTCTCAACTGATAAAAATTTTCCTTAGAGGAATGAAACTGCACCCCAGGAACAGTCTAAAGTAAGGGAGAATACTTTAGAATTCAGATAGATGTTAACTTTGATTTAGGATGTGTGGACTATATTCAAGGCCAAGATATGATCATGGGAACAGCAGAATAAATACAAAAATAAAACAGAATCAGTCATTGACTTAATGAATGGGCACCGGCTTTCTACATGTTATAGAAATGGATCCCACTATACACCACTTTTGCCACCAAATTCATTCTGCAGGTGAAACATGAAAAACATATCGAATGAATCACTCAAGAATGTCCTGTTATAAAAGGAGAAATTGCACAATTATCCAGTGCTCCTGGTGTAGCCTCCTGTATATTGGCGAGACCCGACGTAGACTGGGAGACTGCTTCGCTGAGTTCCATCCGCCAGAAAAAGCAGGATCTCCCAGTGGCCTCCCATTTTAATTCCACTTCCCATTCTCATTCCGATAAGTCAGCCCATGGCCTCCTCTACTGTTGTGATGAGGCCACACTCAGGTTGGAGAAGCAATACCTTATATTCCAGCAGGGTAGCTTCCAACCTGATGGAATGAGAGCACTTTCTCAAACTTCTGGTAATGAACCCCCAGCCCCCTGCAGCATTCCCCATTCCCTCTCTCGCCTTATCTCCTTTTCTATCCATCACCTCCATCTGGGGCTCCTCCTTCCTTTTTTTCCTTCTATGGCCTTCTGTCCTCTATCAGATTAACCCTTCTCCCGCCCTTTATCCCTTTCACCAAACGACTTCCCAGCTCTTTACTAGACCCCTCTTCCCCCTACTCCTGGTTTCACTGATCATCTTGTGGTCCTTCCTCCCCTCGCCCACCTTCTAACTCCAACTCTTTTTTTCTCCAGTCTTGCTGAAGGGTCTCAGCCCAAAACGTCGACTGTACTCTTTTCTGTAGGTGCTGCCTGACCTGCTGAGTTCCTCCAGCATTGTGTGTGTGTTCCAATCAAATAGATTTGGAGCTGAGGTGAAGGGAAAAAAAAAATCAGTCAATCGATGCTCTGGCTATCAGAAGCTAGAAAAGAGGTTGGAACTTAGTTCATGTGAATTTATTTGGTACTGAAGGGTGTAAATAACAAGTATATCTGTGCCAAGTTGATCAGAATTGATAGTTTTCCATCAAAACAGAACAAATGAAGGTTAGGAGAGCCCTTCTGGAATGAATTTTCAACTTGTGGCTTTCAGCAGAGTTACATAATATACCAAACTGCCTAAGGAACTCTGTGAGTAAGGTGCAAAATGTCAACAATTCCATTACCTCTACAGATGCTACTAACCCACTGAGTTCCTCCAGTAATCTGACTCTGCTCCAGATTTCCATCATCTGCAGAAACTTGTTACCAAACCTACCAAGTCTGAGTTGTGAGAAATACGGTTAGAACAAAACTGTGAGCTTCAGTGAAGAGCAATACACTGCACAGTCTTCAGGTTTTCAATGAACACTTACCCACAGCTTTGCAAGTTCCACTCACTGCATCAACACGATATCCACTTTGGCATTCACACAGGAAGCTTCCTTCCAAGTTGATGCAGGTTTGACTGCAGGTTCCAAGATTTCTACACTCATCAACATCTACAAGTAAAACATCAATTACCTTGAACTTTTACACAAAAAGCCATGGATCAATCAGCTTGTGGAAAAGAAATCAGAGTCAACTTACCAACACAGGTTTTCTCATTTAACTCAAAACCTGCAGGACAATCACATTCATAGCCAATAACCAGATCCTTGCAGATATGAGAGCAGCCACCTTGGTTCACTAGGCATTCATTCACATCTGGAATAAAAAATCATCACTCTGTATCTCCCAGTTAAATCGCGCCTAAAGATATCTCTTTCAAGTCCTGACAAAATTCATAATATCTACTCAACATGGAATCACAGGTAAACCTCAAATGTGATGAAGGATCTCCAAGAGATTCTAATTTCCATCACCCCCAATGTTTCTTCTTACAATACCAGTGCAGGGCTGGGCACCAAAATATAAGTGGGAAGAATCGATTAAGTGGTCAAATGTGGTGCTTAGCCACAATTCACATTCTGGCTAAAAAGCTGTTGCAAAGATGCTCTAATGGTGCTTTGTGATGCCCACCCAATGATGACTTTAACATTAGTAACATGGTGCACCTGATTGTTGATCATTTGAAACTCTATAGACTTAACATCATTAAGTCACTAATATCCACTTGTTTCAAGGATAAGACTGAAGATTTTTGAAATCAAAATAATAAAGCACAAATTAGTTGATTATATAAAACGTAAAATTCTGAATGTCAAAACACAAGTTGTTTGTTGTGTTTCAAGCATGTTAAGCTTGAGGAATATTTAAAAGCAGAAGTGATTAAACTCTACATAACACGTTCACTACATACTACATTTCTGGGCAGGTTCATCACTCCAGTCTTTGCAGTCCTGACGATGATTGCACACTTCTGTTATATGAATACATTCTCCACTTCCACATCTGAAGTCAGCAGGTCCACTGCACACTGCAGCTGGAAGGGGGGAAAGAGAATGTTTAATGTAGAATACAAAAGATATTTAAAAAAAAAACACAGAACATTCAGCACTTACCACTTCCACAATCAACTTCATCGCTCCCGTCAAGACAGTCTCTTTGTCCATTACATTTCCTGTCATTCTGAATGCAGGCACCAACACCACATCTGAACTGATCTGGTCTACATGTCCAAGCAGCTGCAGAAAATAAAACTACCTCAATAATGGAATACCCACATTTAAAATACAGCATCCAAAAAGCAGCTGTGTACATACATCCACTGATGCTTCAGAACACATCTTAGTGATGTTCCTGGAATCATCGGGTGTTTCGGGTCTTTCAACATCATACACCCTCCTCCAGGTGACCCAGCCGGGGCTGATCAGACCCCAGCTTGTGTCCAGATGGCTAGCTACTTATGACTCTATGGCTCCCCTCTTTTGAGCCACAGCCATCTTGAGGCTCTCTCTGCCACATCGGTGGTACTGCAGATGGCTCTCCTCTTCCTCTCTCCCTCGATGCCCAAATTGCTAAAGGTTCTCACTAAGGAACGGGCTGCAAATCTCCTACAAGCAACCTCCACCGGGAGACACCTCGCTCTCCATCCAGCCTGCTGACAGTTGCTGACCAGTTCTGCGTACTTGGAGAGCTTCCTTTCAAAGGCCTCTTCCAAGCTATCTTCCCATGGGACTGTCAGCTCCCCCAGCACCACTTGCTTAGTAGACTCAGACACTAGGACAATGTCTGGTCGCAGGGTGGTGGCTGCGATATGGTTGGGGAACTTCAGCTGCCCTTCGAGGTCCACCAACAGCTGCCAGTCCCTTGCAGAGGTCAGAATGCCTGCAGATGTTCTTTTGGCAGGTATTGGCTGCTCCCCAGTTCTGACAAAGGCTTGGAGGGTCGGGACCGCTTTGCCCACCCAACTCCTGCCCTGCACTGCTTAGCTCCAACATCATCCAAATCAAACTAAAGTTTCTGCTCCCTTTGGGAAATACTGCACAAGCAGCATTTCAATAACTGTTAATCTCTAGCAGTGACATTATCTCAGTGCTCAGTAATTACATTCAAAGCTCAGCAAGTCAACACTGAATGAAAAATAGCAAAGTTTTCGTTAGTTGACTGGATTGATGTTTGGAAAGCATCTGTGTAACATTTGTGCACTAGATGCATGCAACACATGTGAGTTGCAGGTACCATAGCACAAGCCAGCAAATGTCAGGGAGACAGAAGAGAAATGTCTAGGTCCGTTAGCAGGATGTAACGCTCAAGGATTTGCATGGCTACCTCAGATTTCTAAAATTTCACCTCACTGACTTGCAAATTGTACATCAAGCTTGCAGAGGACAGTCAGTGAGCAGACACATTTAGTTAGCGTTTCAGTAGGCAAATATGATTAAAGTGCAATACCAGTGAAATTGGAATCAGCATTAAAATTATTAAAACTCAGTGCCTGTTAGGTAGTAAATCCTCCAACCTATGCGACAATGTATTGTGGATTCTTTAATGAGACTGGTTCTCAAACGCCTGAAACTTGATTCCATCGTTGATAAAGCTTCGGAAAAGAAAGCCCATGGAGCTATGGTGAAATTTTGAAAGCAAGTTCTGAATTTAAATTTCAAATTATCCAAATCCCAGTGTTGCTCAGTTTTATGTTACAATTGTAAAGTTGCCAACGTTTTGCCATCATTACCACCTCAATGAGTCAGAGGTGATACAAACAAAACGAGGGGAAAATACCGACTGAACTTCACTGTTGGGGAAGTGCAAGATCATCCAGCTGGAAATCAAGTCTCGGCCACTCAAACCATCAATATAAATCAACTTTTGAAGAACAATCCAATTAGTTCATGTATGGCCCATTTATGTAGAGGTATCCAAGGACCCGAGGCTACTACACTATTAGGCACTACATTCCAAACCCAAACAATGACTTGTTGTTTATCAATCATACAGAACATGAACCTGACCTTTCAGTCAAACCAAGCATCCTATTTACCAACAGCCAAGCAACAACTCATCTATTCATATGCTCATCTGGATACTATTTGAATGGCAAATACCTGCCTCAGTTACATTCAGGGATTCAAGGTTCCAGCCAGTCTCCAGATGATTAAAACATATTTTCCTCAGATCTCCCCCAAACCTTTCCCCCCTCCCCCTCACCACCCTCACATACTTACTGCAAAGACACTCTATAGTTTGAGGCCTTGTTTCGGGGAACGATTCCTATTCTACCATGTCCAAGTACTTCAATTTTGTATACTTAAAAAGGACCTCTGGTCCTTTCCATCACCTTAAAATCGCATCTTGTTGATTGGGGGTTGGGGGGGATATGTGGGGGATTTGGGCAGAGTGCTACCAACTCAATTTGCAAATTAGTCTTTGGGGAATCCTGCACCAGCACTCCCAAGTCCCAATTTGCCTCTGATTTCTGAACTTCCTCCCCGTTTACAAAATAGCCTACACCTTCTTTCCTTCTATCAAACTGCATGATAATGTATTTCTTTGCCCATTTTCCTAATCTGTCCAAATCCTTCCGCAGACCACTTTCTTCCTCAACACCACCTATCACTGTATCATCTGCAAACTTAGCCACAAAGCCACCAATTCTGTCACCTGGATCATTGACATAATGTGAAAAAAAGCTGTCCCAACAACACCTTCAGAACACAACTAGTCACCAGCGGCCAACCAGAAAAGGCACCTTTTATTCGCACTCTTTGCCTCCTGCCAGTCAGCCAATCTTCTAACCACGCCAGTATCTTTCCTGTAATGCCATGGGCTCTTAGGTAACGCAGTCTCATTGCAGCACCTTATCAAAGGCCTCCTGAAAAACTAAGTAAACAACATCCACTGCCTCTCCTTTGCCTATCCTGCCTGTTATTTCTTCAAAGAATTTTCAACAGATTTGTCAGGCAAGATTTCCATATGCTGAGCAGCCTATTTTACTATGTGCCTCCAAGCAGCCTTGGAAGGATGCATATTGCTGACTCACTAGAACAAAGGCAAAATAAAATTGAGCTAATTTTCTTTTAGAAATCCAGGTTAAAATACTGACAGTGGCTAGGCAGAGATAAAACGGGAATTTTCTGGTGGTGGAATCTCGAACTAAAACTGGAACTATGTCTTTTGAATCAATTTGAGGCACGAATGGAAACCAGAAAACCTCTATTCAAAAAAGACATAGAATGATTTTAAAAGAGAATGTGCTATTGGAATAAAGATTAAATAAAGTTGGTGTACAAATGAGATGATGTAATTGATTATGGAAATTCTCAAAGGTCAACTGCTATTCCTGTTTCTATATTTGTTGGGTCTAATTAAATGGTGGCCAGTTTACGTTAACGTGCATCCCTCACCCATATTTCTTTCTTCCCACCAGTCCTAAGCTAGTAGTTTCTTATGAACTGGTGTTTTTAAAAACTAGTAGTGTAAGAAGGTAAATGACTTACGGCAATTAATTTCATCACTTCCATCTTTGCAGTCAGTATCTCCATCACAAAACCAATGATCATGGATGCATTCGCCTGATCCACATTGAATTTCATTTGGAGGACAAGTCAATGGAGGATGAATGTGTTTGCACTTGTCCAGAGATTCATCGGAATGATCAGCACAATCAGCATTAGTATCACATACCCAACTCAGTGGGATACATTCTGAACTATTGCAGTGAAATTCGTGTGGGCCACAAGAATGTGGAGCACAGCCTTTTTCATCACTTCCATCACCACAGTCATCTTCACCATTACATACAAATGTCTTGGATATGCATCTGCCATCAGAGCAGATAAACTCTGTTGGACTGCAGGTGAGAATGCCTAGAATGATTTTTAAAAGTGCCATTTTATCCTGGAGTATTTCACAATTAGAACAATGAGTACAACAAAGCTGTTTACATTGCTAATCAGAGAAATAAGAGATTCGGCTGATGCTGGAAATCTTGATCAATACACACAAAGTACTGGAGGAACTTAGTAAATCAGGCAGTATCTATGGAGGAAAATGAACAGTCTTAGTGTTGGGCCAAGACTCTTTATTTGCTCGCTATCTTGATTCATGTGCCATGTTTTATACCTTGGCACCAGCAGAACACTGCTTCATTCTGTTGTATTCATGTACAGCAAAATGATAATTAAATTTGAACTTGATTTTGATCAGGACTTCTATAGATGCTGTCTGGTCCGCTGAATTTCTCCAGCATTGAGTGTAATATTGCTAATCCCTTCCCCACCTTCTCTCCTACTAAAACTTAGCAACTCTTTCCCAGTTCTGGGAACGTCAAAGGGCCAAATCATCGACTGCTTCCCTTTCCACCAATATTGCCTCACTCCATTTTTTTGTTACAGATTTCCAGAATCTGCATTTGCTTTACCATTTACATTGCTCAAGATCTTCAATGGGATATTTATACAATTCTGAAGACACTATTAGAAGCCAAACATGGTTTTATTCCAAGTCCTTACCACAGTTCTCTTCATCACTGCCATTACCACAGTCCTTCTGCCCATCACACTTCCAAGAGATAGGAATACATTGATGTGATCCAGGGCCACAGCTGATTTCATGCATTTGGCAAAGTTCTGCATCTAAAATAAAGTCAGTGTGCATGAACAGGTACCTTAGAAAGATAAAGCAATTTGCTTTATACAACTGTGCTAATGGCTGAAGGAAGCTTCCAAGTGAGGAAAGAAGCCAATCCATTACCTCTTGCAGAAAAAAAACTGGACATTTGATGAAAGCTGATTTCTGGTTTGAAAATCTTATTCCAAGACTTGTGGAACGTTATTCTCCACCCACATCCCTTTCTGGCCATCTTTCCTTAGTCATTTCCTGGAGATAGTAGTTTAGGCACATGCTGTGCACAATGGACTCAACACTTCAATATTTTCAATGTTCAACAACACCCTGCTATCTATTCATGGAAACAAGTCCTTCCCCCCACCCACAAGCAATTATTACTTCCATTTCCAAAATGAGCCTCATCTTTGCCTCTGAAGTAACTTCACTCTAAAACTGCGGAATATAAGTCTGAATGAACAACGGCAGTTGTTAACCCCAGATTTGGTGGGCTGCGTTTGTTTAGGGAGAGACACTTTCCAGCCCGCCAAACTTATGAAAGCTCATTTATGTGGATGCTGCGTGATGTTTTCATGTTACAAATCAGTACCACGAAATAACAAACAGTAAACCATATGCAATTAAACGATTTAGCTTTATACTTCTTAATTTGACTAGAGGGTTAGTAAAGAGAACAAACAGAAAAGGGCCCATTTTAATGTAACAGTCTAATGCGCACGTTGGGGCTCACAACTTTCCTGTCCGTTCGTTCTCTATCAATTTCCCCCAGGCCTAGTTGACTCCCGACCCCATTCCAAGTCCATTCCGTCCTGCAGTCTACGACCTCTCCATTCTGGCATCTTCTCTCCATCTTCCGCTGAACAAAAGCCCCCAAATACCTTCTCTCAGACCCACAAGAAAGAACCTACACGCCTCTCATTAGATGGTGCACATTCCAAAGCCCCGTTATCTCTAGTCATAACCCAAACATTGATGCTACAGAGAAACCATTACATTAGGAGTGAGACCTTACAGAGAAACCATTACATTAGGAGTGAAACCTTACAGAGTGTTACACTCTTCCCCCACCAAATTTAGTCATGTCCTCATGACGTTGAGATAATCTGCCAACCCTTCCTGTAAAACACAAAGTCCAACCCAGGTGTAAAAGGCAGTGACATAGCTCCCCAAAGCAGTAGGGACCACACTCTGTTCCCCCAGTGCTACACAGGCCAGCCTATCTACCTGTAACATGCTGTAAGGTTTCACTGCTATTGTAATGGCTTCTCTGTAATGCTTCACTACTAATGTAATAGTTTCTCTGTAGCAGCAATGTTTGGGTTATAACTAGAGATAACAGGATTTTGGAATGCGGGGGCTATCCAATGAGAGAAATGTTATTCTTTCCTGTGAGTCTGGAAGAGAGATTTTCGCGGCCTTTTACCAGGGAGAGATGAGAAGAGAAGACGCGAATGGAGAGAGTTGGTAGACCACCGGACAGAGTGGATTTGGAGCGAGGGTCCGAAGGTTAGCAACAATTGGAGGAGGTCGATGGTAGACAACCAACCGGCTTATCAGTGAGTTCCAACATTTCACACTAGACTGTTTCATGAGAAAGGGCCCTTTTTCTTTTTTTGTTTCTTTACTAACCATATAGTCAAATTAAGAATTATAGAGCTCAATCGTTTAATCGCATATTGAGTACTGTTTGTTATTTCGGGGTACTGATTTATAACAGGGGACACATCGCATAGCATCCACCCAAACGAGAGTTCTTTAAGTTTGTCTGGGCCAGGGGCTACCACCCTCTATATTAAGCTGCTAGCCGAAGCAAGAGTTACATACCTCTTAATGTTCCGACACTACTGGGGATACTTCTGGTGTACTGGGTGAGGTCCCCCCGGCCTATCACTCATACCCATCTGCACATTTGACCCCTCTGTCCCTTGGCTAAGCCCAGCTTCATCCCTTGCAGGGTCCCACTGCAACCCAGACTGTCCACCCATAGCTCCCCCCCCCGCCCCCCCCCCCCCCCCGATTTCACCTGAGTCAGTGGTTGGGAGTCTCTTCATCAATCAGTGGGGAGTTAGCAAAAGGCAGCATATACCACCCCTCCATGTCCTCATCCTCCAAATCAGTATCCCTCTCAGTGGTGGGGGCCGGCCTAACCCCTCTCCTGCTGTTGGTTCTGCAGTCGCCCTGCTTCGCTACAGAGTCCTCTTATGAGGTGCAGGCTTCAGGTTGGGCTCTGGGTCAGCCTGCACCTCTTGTCCCACTGGCAGAAGGTGATTCCAGTGCAGAACCCTGACAGGCCCATTCCCATCCTCTGGTTTCACCCAGAAAACTGGTAGGTTTGGCATCTGACTCTCCACCAGATGGGGCACAGCCGCCCAGTGGATAGCCAACTTATGCTTCCCAGGTAGCCCCAAATTCCTTATGAGGACTCGGTCTCCCAGCAGGAGTTGGGAGAACCTCACTTTTTGATCATACCTCCTCTTATTTCCTTGATTCTGCTTGGCAGCCACAACCTCAGTTAATTCATAAGCCCTTTTCAGCTCCCTTCTCATATCAGACACAGACATCAGATAAGTCTTCGGTGATACATCGTCCTCGTCAGTCCCAAAACAAAGGTCAATGGGCAACCTCACCTTGCGCCCAAACATCAGATAGTACAGCGAGTATCCGGTAGCTTCATTTCAGGTACAGTTGTAACTGTGCACCAGATATCCAATATATTGACTCCACCAGCTCTTGTTGCTGATCTCCAAAGTTCCAAATATGTCTGGCAAGGTCTGATTCAACCTCTCAGGCTGGGGATCACCCTACGGATAATAGGGAATGGTCCTCGACTCCAAGCATGCCCAGTAACTCATGGATGAGCCTACTCTCGATATCCCATCCCTGATCACTATGCATCCGCCTAGGGAGGCCATAATAAATGAAATGCTTCTCCCATAACACTTTGGCTACCGTGGATGCCCTCTGGTCCTTGGTGGGGAAAACATGAGCATATCTGGTGTAGTGATCTGTGATGACTAAGTCATTCGCCACCTTGCTAGCATCGCATTCTGTTGACAGGAAATCCATACACACCAGGTCCAGGGGCCCCACACTCTGCAAGAGGGACAAGGGAGCTGCCCGTGTAAGCAGCGTCTTCCACTGTATGTAGCAAATGCATGACTTGCAGTATTCAACAGACAATAGACAATAGGTGCAGGAGTAGGCCATTTGGCCCTTCGAGCCAGCACCACCATTCACTGTGATCATGGCTGATCATCCACAATCAGTATCCCGTTCCTGCCTTATCCCCATAACCTTTGATTCTGCTATCTTTAAGAGCTCTATTCATCTCTTTCTTGAAAGCATCCAGAGACTTGGCCTCCACAGCCTTCTGGGGCAGAGCATTCCATACATCCACCACTCTCTGGGTGAAAAAGCTTTTCCTCAACTCCGTTCTAAATGGCCTACCCCTTATTCTTAAACTGTGGCCTCTGGTTCTGGACTCACCCAGCAGCGGGAACATGCTTCCTGCCTCCAGCGTGTCTAATCCCTTAATAATCGTATATGTTTCAATAAGATCCCCTCTCAGCCTTCTAAATTCCAGAGTTTACAAGCCCAGTCACTCCAATCTTTCGACATATGACAGTCCCGCCATCCCAGGAATTAACTTTGCGAACCTACGCTGCACTCCCTCAATAGCAAGAATATCCTTCCTCAAATTTGGAGACCAAAACTGCACACAGTACTCCAGGTGTGGTCTCACCAGGGCCCTGTACAGCTGCACAAGGACCTCTTTACTCTTATTCCCCTTGTTATAAAGGCTAGCATGCCATTAGCTTTCTTCACAGCCTGCTGTATTTGCATGCTTGCTTTCAGTGACTGATGTACAAGAACACCTAGATCTCGTTGTCCTTCCCCTTTTCCTAACTTGACTCCATTTAGATAATAATCTGCCTTCCTGTTCTTACCACCAAAGTGGATAACCTCACATTTATCCACATTAAACTGCATCTGCCATGCATCCGCCCACTCACCCAGCCTGTCCAAGTCACCCTGTATTCTCATAACATCCTCCTCACATTTCACACTGCCACCCAGGTTTGTGTCATCGGCAAATTTGCTAATGTTACTTTTAATTCCCTCATCTAAATCATTAATATATATTGTAAACAGCTGCAGTCCCAGCACTGAACACTGCAGTACCACACTGGTCCCCGCCTGCCATTCCGAAAGGGACCTGTTAATCGCTACTCTTTGTTTTCTGTCAGCCAGCCAATTTTCAAACCATGTCAGTACTCTGCCCCCAATACCATGTGCCCTAATTTTACCCACTAATCTCCTATGTGGGACTTTATCAAAGGCTTTCTGAATGTCCAGGTACACTACATCCACTGGCTCTCCCTTGTCCATTTTCATTGTTACATCCTCAAAAAATCCCAGAAGATTAGTCAAGCACTATTTCCCCTTCGTAAATCCATGCTGACTCAGACCGATCCTGTTACTGCTATCCAGATGTGTTGTAATTTCATCTTTTATAATTGACTCCAGCATCTTTCCCACCACCGATGTCAGACTAACCGGTCTATAATTCCCTGTTTTCTCTCTCCCTCCCTTCTTGAAGAGAGGGATAACATTAGCCACTCTCCAATCCACAGGAACTGATCCTGAATCTATAGAACATTGGAAAATGATTACCAATGCGTCCACGATTTCTAAAGCCACCTCCTTAAGTACCCTGGGATGCAGGCCATCAGGTCCCGGGGACTTATCAGCCTTCAGGCCCAACAGTCTATCCAACACCATTTCCTGCCTAATATAAATTTCCTTCAGTTCATCCATTACCCTAGGTCCTTTGGCCACTATTATATCTGGGAGATTGTTTGTGTCTTCCCCAGTGAAGACAGATCCAAAGTACCTGTTCAACTCATCTGCCGTTTCCTAGTTCCCCACAATAAATTCAACCGTTTCTGTCTTCAAGGGCCCAATTTTGGTCTTAACTATTTTTTTTTCCTTTTCACATACCTAAAGAAGCTTTTACTATCCTCCTTTTTATTCTTGGCTAGTTTACTTTCATACCTCAGTTTTTTCTCCACGTATTGCCTTTTTAGTTACCTTCTCTTGCTCTTTAAAAGTTTCCCAATACTCCGGCTTCCCACTCGTCTTTGCTCTGTTATACTTCTTCTCTTATATCTTTATACTGTCCTTTACTTCCCCTGTCAGCCGCGGCATCCCCTTACTCCCCTTAGGATCTTTCTTCCTCTTTGGAACAAACTGATCCTGCATCTTCCGCATTATTCCCAGAAACATGTGCCATTGCTGTTCCACTGTCATCCCTGCTAGGGTATTGTTCCATTGAACTTTGGTCAGCTCCTCCCTCATAGCACCATAGTTCTCTTTGTTCCACTGTAATACTGACACTTCTGAGTTTCCCTTCTCCCTCTCAAATTGTAGATTAAAACTTATCATATTATGGTCACTACCTCCTAATGGCTCCTTTACCTCGAGGTCCCTGATCAAATCCGGTTCTCTGCACAACACTAAATCTAGAATTGCGTTCTCTCTGGTAGGCTCCAGTACAAGCTGTTCTAAGAATCCATCTCGGAGGGACTCCACAAACTCCCTTTCTTGGGGTCCAGTACCAACCTGATTCCTCCAGTCTTCCTGCATGTTGAAGTCCCCCATAACAACTGTAGCATTATCTTTGCGACATGCCAATTTTAACTCTTGATTCAACTTACACCCTACATCCAGACTACTGTTTGGGGGCCTGTAGATATCTCCCATTAGGGTCTTTCTACCCTTAGAATTTCTCAGTTCTATCCATACTGACTCTATGTCTCCTGATTCTATGTCGCCCCTCGCAAGAGACTGAATATCATTCCTCACCAACAGAGCCATCCCACCCCCTCTGCCCATCAGTCTATCCTTTCGATGGGACGTATATCCTTGAATATTCATTTCCCAGGCCCTGTCCACTTGAAGCCATGTCTCTGTTATTCCCACAACGTCATACTTACCAATTTCCAACTGAGCCTCAAGCTCATCCACTTTATTTCTTATACTCCGTGCATTCATATATAATACTTTTAATTCATTACTCCCCTCACCTCCCATATCAGTTCCTACTACACTTGGCCATACTGTACGATCCCTTCTTGAGCTTTCTGCTCTGTTGATTCTGTTGTCATTCTTAATTTCTCTTATTCTCACTTTCCCTTTATCTCCATCCTTATGTTTCCAGTTTGTCCCCTCCCCCCCACTACTTAGTTTAAACACACCCGTGTTGCAGAGGCAAACCCACCTGCCAGAATGCTGGTGCCCTGCTTATTAAGGTGCAACCCGTCCCTTTTGTACAATTCATCCTTATTCTGAAACATACCCCAATGGTCCAAGAATGTAAACCCCTGCTTCCTGCACCAGTTCCTCAGCCACAACCTCCGACTTCATTCGGGGCCAGTAAAACCGGTCTCTGAGCAATCCATAGGACTTTTCCACCCCCAAATGTCCAGAATCATCATGAAGTGACTTCAACACATCCTCCGATACTTCTCTGGCAGAACCAGTTGGGAACGCCGAGGTCAGTCCGGAGGCGACATGATCCGATATAGGATCTGGCTGCGCAACACCAACCGGGGCCATTCTCTCAGTAACAGAGGCACCGCAGCGTGTTTTGTCTTCTCTGCCTGAGCCTCGTCTCCATTTCTGTCCACTGACCAAAGGGTACCGATGCCCAGGTCATCTTGCTGAGCCACTGCCACTTCCCCAGAACTCAATTCCAGCAACTAATTTGTCTTCAGAGCAGTCAGGTGACAGTAAACTAGTGAAATGCACCATCAAAAGCTCCCAACTGATCTACCGCTCTATCCTGCCCTTGCCTCCTGGCTGCCTTCACCGTGATAGTGAATTGACACATGGCCTTCACCCCTGGGGCAGGAATGCACTCCCATTCGTGTCCCTGACCAGCCCCTCATGCACACATCAGGACAAAGCATCAGCATAAATGTTCCTGCTTCCCGGCCGGTACTTCAGGCTGAAGTCATAGGCAGACAGCATCACCAACCACCGATGGCCTGTGGCATCCAGTATCGCCGAGGTCAGGATATAAGTTAGGGGATTGTTGTCCGTCCTCACCTCAAACTTGGCACTGTAGAGGTAGTCCCTCAACTTATCCACCACAGCCCATTTCAATGCCAGAAACTCCAATTTGTGTGTGGGACAGGTTTTCTCAGAGGGCGACAGACTCTGGCTGACAAACGCAACGGGTCTCAACCTGGTGCCCTGATCCTCATACAAGACGTCCCCCAAGTCTGGCATCCGTATGTGGAACATACGGCAATCGGGGGGTCTGCAAAAGCCAGCACAGGCAGCTGGGTCAGCATCTCCTTCAGCGACTAAAAGGCCTCTCCAAATTTCGCATCCCACCTTGGTCCAAAGGACTCAGATGCACTAAGATACTCTCCACTCTCCTGTCCTTTATTCCCCCTCCCTTTCTTCCCCAAGGGAGGGTAACCATACAGAAGCTGATTCAAAGGGTGACTCACTTTCGCGTAGCCTTTCATGAACCTCCGGTAGTAATCACAGAACTCGAGGAACGAGCGCAGAGTGTTCACAGTCCGGGGTCTTGGCCAAGTAGTCACTGTCTCTATCTTAGCCGGATCTGTACCTACTCCATACCGTGAGACTATGTGTCCAACATAGCTAACAGACATCTTGCAGAACTGGTACTTGTCCAGGGGAAGTTTTAACCCTCAGCTTTCAGGTGGCCCAGCACCTTCAGCAGCCTCACTTCATGTTCTTTCAAGGTGGATCCAAATACTATGAGGTCATCCAGATATACCAATACCTCAGGCAAGTTCATTGCCCCCACCATCTTCTCCATGATCCACTGGAAGGTTGCAGGGGGTCCCAATATGCCCTGGGACATCCTTTCGAATTGGAAGAATCCCAGGGACATATAAATGCTGTCTTCTCTTTGTCAGCCTCACTCATGGGGATCTGGTAATATCCACTCCTCAAATCCAGCACACTGAACCACTTCGCACCACTCAGACAGGCCAGCGTGTCTTCAATCCCTGGGACCATATACTGGTCAGGGACAGTAGGCCTGTTCAAAGTCCTATAGTCCACACACATCCGTACCTTCCCATTCTCCTTCTGGGCCACTACTATTTGGGATGTATAGGGGCTTCGGGACTTGGTGATGATCCCAGCTTTCTTCAACTTACACAAATACTGCCAAACATTTTCCACCCCTGCAGGGACCAGTCGCCACGACCTCTCTCTGAACAGGGTATCCTCAGTCACCCGGATAGTGTGATGAGTGCTCTTGGAACAACCCACTTCAAACTCATCAGTAGAAATGACACCTTCCAGCCTCAACATCTTCTCTACCAACCTCCTCTTTCAACCCACAGGAACCGGGGAGTCCCCGAAGTTGAATGACTCAGTGGTCAACTTTCCCCCTTTTCCAATAGTTTCTCCCCAGCGTGTCTCACAGGGACACTAGACATTACCGTCACCGGGAACAGATGCGCCAGGGGCACCCCCGCTTGAAGGTGACCTTCCTCTCCGTAGTGTTCCTGACAATCACTGCCATCCTGTGTGCCTGTACAACTGAGGGCTTCTGCAATTCGGTCCTCATCAGTATCCCAGCAGGAAATCCTGACTCCCCCTCGTGGTTTCCGGAGGGTCTACTAAGAGGGCCTCACCCTCAGGCATTCTGGGAAATTGGGGGTGCCCATCACTCTCGCTACTTTGCCGGGCCATAACACCATTAGCTTCGACTGGGTGAACCACACAGTCCCTTGTCTAAATTCAGTATCCAGCCCAATGCAGTCATGTACTTCCCCAAAAGCAGTTCGAAACACTGGGTGCACAGACAATGTTCCCAGAAAGCTCTCCCCAGCCTTCTCCTTGCAGGCCCCCATAAGCCTCCTCATCAGAGGAGTGTTGGTCTCCACCAGGACTGAAATGCTGCCCTTCTCAACGGGGTCCAAACAAGCCAGCACTAATGTATGAAGCCACTCCCACATCGGCCTCTGAAAACTCCAGCTTCACTGACAAATAACCGTCGTATGGATAATCACCTAAGACACCAGATCTCCAGTGCACAGAATGGTGTCAATGGAAACTGCATCAAATAATGGTTGTAAAACAAACAGTATAGCAACATGACCTGCGACCTGGTGTTGAAATATGGATTTAGCATAAATACTTTCTATCCATAGCGATATACTGGAGCATGGTGCCACTGAGCCTTCAGGAATAGGGCCTTTCGCTTTCGGGGGTTCCTTGGTATATTGCTGGGAACGTGTTCCTCCAGAGACACCAGGCCGTTCCCTCACTGGGTCTCCTCTAAGTTTTCCCAACGCGTCTCTCTGCTGAGGTGCCCGGGGGCTCACTCTCCTTCTCGCATGACACTGGCTGCCCGCAGCCCTCCGCATTGTTCATCCCCTTAGAAGCTCCGCAACCACCCCCCCAACTCCATCAGCTCCATCATATGGGGAGTCACCCCTGCTGATAACAGCTGAGACATCTAAGTTCTCAACTCAGCCACAATCTCCTCTACCACTCCCCGGGGCTGGCTATCCTTGGTCACTTCACCGCAGGGGACCAGTACCGAGGACTGTACCCTGCTGACTGAGGCCTCCCGCGCCTCCGACGCAATCTCCCCCTCTCGTACTTCTCTGATCAATTGAACAAAAGCAGGTGGGGGCATCTCACGAGACAGTCAGAGACCAAGCAATCAGGTCCTGGGACTGGGTGTCCTTTGCTATCTGGTCCATTCTTAACCGATCCACCTCAGACACCTGAATGACCCCTCTGCGCCACAAGCAATTTAGCTGCCTCTCTCGCTGAAAAACTTAGGCACAAAGCTTCTCCTTCTGACATGTTCTGAAACCCCATCATGAGCTTCATTGGGCTCCCTGTCAGGCCAAATGCCTTTTCCAATGCCCCCATATAAGCTTTAGCTACGGGGTACTGGAACTTCATGGCTCTCACCATGTCAGCAGACTGCCCACTCAAACTCTCAACCAATCTCTGTCGCTTTACGTCATCAGAGCACTGCCACTCATCAAGCAACTGAGAAGTCTGCTCCACCCACATCTCATACTCCTCTTCCCCTTTAGGGGTGAGTGTTATTCCAAAGAATAGGCGGAGTCTACCATAGCTGGGACTTTGGACCTGGGCATTTTTCTATTTATTCACCAGAGAGGCAAGGGCGGATACTAACTCAGAATTCTCACTCTTCCCTGGGGGACGGGGACTAATTAGACATTCCGAATCCAACCACTCCTTCCCCTCGCGCCTCAGAACCTTGTCTTTGAAGTCTCCGCCCCAGCTATGGGAAATCCGACTTGTGATTCCATCTGCTCCACTCCCGTTACGTCAGCGCTAGTCTGCAGTAAAACGAGGTCTGTGCCCGCTATTTTATCAAGCCGCCCCGCAATTTTAACAGTACTTAATAGGCGAATTAACAATTCATCCGGAGTACGAATATCTACCCGACTCAACACACACGCATTAGTTACCGGTAACCCCCGTGGATGAACACTCCGACAGCATCCGTACTAGCACAGATTTTAAAGCACACAACGCTCTGGTTCAATGCTCAGGGCAATCACACAGCATCCAATGAAATCAATCCCAGAACGATACCCCCACAATTGTAACCCCCAGGTTCGGTGGGCTTCTCGCTCCAACCCCTCTCCAGTTTGAGCCTTTGTTCAGTCACCCAACTGGAAAATACACCAAAATGCTCCCCAGATTTCTCCAACAAAACTTTTTAAACCTATTTCTGAACAAGCTTGGTCACTGTCTGAAATTCCTTGTGGCCATTTGCCCCAGCGTCAGGATGTTACACTGGAGTGCCAAGGGAATGTTTTACTAACACTTGAATTTTGAACTTTACCATTTTTAATGCAAAACAGTAGCTTGCACACAATGTGCTGGAGGAGCTCAGCAGTCAGGGGACATCTATGATAGGGAATAAAGTGTCGACAGTTCAGGCCAAGACTTTTCATCAGGTGCACAATATTTCCAGGTACGAAATCTAATTAGTTTAACGTGGCAGTGCCAAATGTTTTGACTAATCATTGGAAGCCATTAACATGTTACAGCTGCAGTTATCACTTCATTGGCTGGATGAGAGATTCCCTTCTTTGTATTGTGGACAGAACTAGGCAGCACAAGAACAGATCTTTTGACAAATGAAGTCTTTGCCATGATGCAAATTTAAACTAATTCCATTTTCCTGAACATTGTCTGTACCGCTCCATTCCCATAACTGCTAGTGCTCTTGTCCGGTTCCATTTTTAACATGGTTATTATATCTGCTTCAACCACTTTCCCTGGTGGCAAGTTCCAGGCACTTAACATGAAAATAAAACCTGCCATACACATCCTTACAACTTTCTATCCTCTCACCCCTAATCTGAACTACTGGTATTTGACATTTTTTACCCTCGGAAAAAGACCATCTAAACAATGCATCTCAATTTTACATCCTCTCAGCTCATCCTTCAGCCCCTGACCCTCCAGAGAAAGTGATCAAAAGGCACATACCAAGGTACTGTACCACTGACCACAATGATCAATACTTTGCAGTTAGCAGCAATGTGGCCTTCACTACTAAAAGAAGTCTTCCCCACATTATGGCTTTGTACATTATAATACCACCAGGGTTTTCTTTGAGGGGAGAAAAGCTTATAAATTTAAAGTTATATTGTGCCAAGAATTCTACAAAACTGTGCTAAGGCACTGACAGCCAATACTGATTACCATATTTAACCACACAGGCAGCAAATCACTGCCAAATTGCTCTTAAGACCACAAAAATAAACCTAAAATTTTCCAAAGTATAACATACAGCTCAAAGTATATTTATTATCAAAGTATGTATACATTATACAATCTTGAGATTTGTTTCCTAACAGGTGGCCACAAAACAAGACACCCAAAAGAACCCATAAAAAAAGTCAAAAAACGCAATGTGCAGAGGGAAAAAAACATCATGCAAACAATAAACACAAGTAAATAGTGTTCCAAACTGAACTGCACAAAGAGCTCAAACCAAGCATCAAGCATTTCGATTACAGGAAGGACTACACTTAGAAAAATACTCACAACAGGTTTCTGAATTTTCATCAGATCCATCTTCACAATCAGCTTTGCCATCACATTTCCACTTATTGGGCACACATTGTCCACTAAGGCACACAAAGTCAGATGAACTGCAATTCACAATAGCTGGAGAGAAAGTAGGATGTTAAATCCACCTTCAATAACACCCATACCATTGACTACATCAATCACCCATTACAGTCAAAGGGGGTTCTTTTGCTATAGGTTCAAGTAAATGGAATAGGTATGTCACAAGTAAATGGAATAGGTATGTCACCTAAGCTTTGCTCACTGCCTATTTTGAAAGATGTTAAGATTACAATCTAGTCAAAGCCAAAATATTTCATACAAATTTAGCTATGGATATGGATAGGACATTCTCATTACAGTGAAGAAACAAAGTAATCTACGTAATAGTAACAGGGCCATTGCCTGATGCAAGGTAACAAGGGGGGATTTGATAGGAGGTTTTCAAAGTTATGAACATAGATAGGAAAGACAGCCAGGATCTTTTGCTCTAGGTACGTAGGTATGTCAAGTACCAGAAGTTACGCTTCATGTTTGGTTGTGGGGGGGCGGGGCTTTAGTTTTTAAGGTGATGTGAGTGGATTTTTTTTAGGAAACTCAGAGTGGTAGGTGCCTGGAGTAAGTTACTAGTGGTAGTAGTGGAAGCAAGCAGTTTGCAGGGAATTCAAGCGGGTCCTAGATAAACAAGTGAATACAAAAATGAGGAATTCTGATGATACACAGGAAGAGGACATTTAGTATAAATTAGCAACAAGAACAGCAAAACATGAGCCTGTTAAACAAGACGTGGATAAGAGTTCTAATTATCACAAGTAGATATCATACCAACAACCTCTTGGTAAGGAACAAGCACCCTCTAAGGTCAGGTTAAATCTTCAGTTGTCAATAAATTACTGATATACCTTTTCTACAGTATCGTCCATTTTCCAGCTTCATTCCAGAAGGACACATACAGGTTGATTTTTCTGAATTACTGCTAATTTGAGGTGCAGGCATGCACATGTATTCACAAGGGGTATTTTTTGACTCCACTTTACACCAGTTTCTTCCTGTAAAGCAAGATCAATCGATCACTTAGATTTACAATATATAGCAAACTGAATCTTACATTTTCAATCTTCAATATTATTAGCTACTGATACTAGCTCCAATATTTCAGGAAGCTTATTGTTGGTTGTAACAGATGATATGTAATATTTGACTAACTCAAGTCAATTCATTTCCAATTCAACACTATATTAGCAAATGATATTGCGCATGCCTATTGTTGTTTATAACCAGTACTAAAATAAAAAGGAACATGTACTCTTGCAGATCCATATCTAAGAAGCAATAAAATTTGACAAATTAGGACAGCAGTATTATGTGGGCCAAAAGATGACTTCCCTAAACTACTCAAAAATCGAAGTATCAATTCTCATTTTGGGTATGAAATTAAAAACTTGCCTGATGGTTGCATTAATTCATGATAGACAATAAGATCTTGAGGTCTATCCAGATTAGAGATCACAGTTGTAAGATCTTCTCCACTGAACTTGTTGGCTTTATAGATGGCTTCGTTCATCCCGTCAATCCAAAACACACTATCCTGGAGCAGATATTTTGGAATTGGATCACTGTCACATGTATTAGGGTACAGTGAACAATTACTTTCATACCACCCATACAGATCATCTGATTACAACAGTGCCTTGAGGCAGTAAAAGGGAAAATAACAATGTGGAATAAAGTGTTGTAGTGACAGAGACAGTGCAGTGCAGGCAGACAATAAGATGCAAGGTCATAAAGAGGTAGACTAGGAGGTCAAAGGTCCATCTTATGATGCTAGGGAACCATTCAATAGTATCATAACAGTGCTGTCCTTGAGCCTGGGTACTTGCTTTCTGGTTCTTGCCTTTGCTGTCTGATGGGAGAGGGGAGAAGAGAAAATGTCTGGGATAGGTGGGGCCATTGGCTACTTTCCTGGGGCAGTGAGAAGTGTAGACATAGTCCATGGAGAGGAGGCTAGTCTGTTTGATGTGGTGTGTCCACAACTCTGCAATTTCTTGTGGTCTCAGGCAGAGCAATTGCCATACCAAGCCACGATACATCCAGATGGGATGCTTTATTTAAGTTGTCAGGTGACCCCTAATAACCACACGTTTTTGTGGGCAACAGGTATAAATTCATGCAATCATGTAAATATGCAGAACAATATCAGAACACTCAGGTCCCAAAATAGTGGAGTGGCCACCAATTAGTAAAAAAAGTGTTCACATCTGGAGGAACCAGGCTGCCGTGCTATTCTAGGGAGATTTCATCCAAATAAGAATGTGGTACTGGTGTTTCTTGTATAACAGATAATCCAACAACTTGAAGCACCATGCAGTCACAACATTTCTGCCTAGAAACTACAAAATGCAAATATCTTCACTGAGAAATAGTTTCCAAACCTGAAGTCAAAATTGCACATTCTTGAAAAGATTAAAATTAGCCTTTGAAACAAATCTTGCAAGATCTAGAACGGAAACACTGGGCTCTGGTTATCTCAGTTCAGTAATCATGCTTTCTCTGTAAAAGAATGTAACATTAGCAATGTTACTGTAAAGTCTTGACCCCGGTCTGGAAAAGTGTGGCCTTTGAAATATTCCAACTTAGCATCCAAAATATGGCATTTCCTGGCTTTGGGATTTTGAAAGTAACGTTCTACCAACCAAATACCACAATGTCAATGCACACATTGACATGGAAGAGCAGCACAGTAGCGTAGTGGTTAGCACAATGCTTTCCAGTACAGGTGACTCAGGTTCAATTCCTGTCGCTGCCAGGAAGGAATTTGTACAATCTCTCCATGACTATGTGGATTTCCTTCAGGTGCTCCAGTTTCCTCCCACAGTCCAAAGTCATACCAGTTGGTAGGTTAATTGGTCATTGTAAATTGCTGATGAATAGGCTAGGGTTATATCAGGGGATTGCTGGGTGGCATAGCTCGAAGGGCCTGTTCCACACTGTATCTCAATAAATAAATAAAATAAACATCTTCACCAATGGAAAGCTAACCAGCCAGTGTGATTACAGCAATGTAACCCAATCAAACTTAGTTTGCTATTGTTCCATCTATAGAACAAAATCCATGGTTTGCAGAAAGATGATTCACACATCACGTAGAGATGTTGTTTCAATTGCACAGCTAGGTTTGAAGCTCAGAAGCTTTCTAAAAGTTGTACATAGACATTTTGTACACGTTACAAAATTATGCCTCTCAATCCATTTTTTTCTGCAGATTTCTAACATTCAAACTTACTTGAAAAATGGAAAGTGCCAAAGGATGAACAAGGAATTCATGCGAATGCAGCACCGTGATTCTGTCCTGACCTCTTAGGTCAATGCTTGACAACGTATGAAGCTTGGAGTCAACCCAATAAAGGCGACCTTTCACAAGATCTGGGGTCGGGGTAACAAGAGCACATCAGTTGAGATTCACTGCCATGTTTCAAAACTCAAAATGGTTTCATAGAGGTACTTACCGAGTGCAATGCCATTTGGCCACTCAATCTCCTTGGTAACCAGGAGCTGTCGATTATCACCATTCATCCCTGCTCTTTCTATCTTTGCTGATTCACCACAGTCTGACCAGTAAACAAACCTAGAAAACAGCAAGTGGATGGAGCTACACTGAAACACCAAGCCATCAAATTCGGAAAGGCTCCCCTCACTTCGACTCACTTGCATACACCACATTAGGAGCTGGCTACTCCACCACTGGTGCGTTCTAATAAGATCATTTTTCATACTAACCAAATACCTACTGTACATTCAAAGCGTAAAAATACTGCTTCTACCACCAGAGAAAGTGGAATCTAAACAATTACGAAGAATTGCCTTTTAAATTTGTGACTTTTTTTTTTAAAACGCCACAGGACTGTAAGACCAGTTGAAGATGGCACTGGTGATGCCCAGCAACTACTCATCAGTGGCAAAATGCAAAACAAAGAAACCTATTAAACACCTTACTAATGACTTTGTTAATAATAATCACCACTAACAATGGAGAGGTGTGCAGAGACAAGGCTGGCAAGCGGAGGCAAAGGCAACAGCGAGGAAAGCCCTAATGTCTGATCGTTTTAAGCACCGGGCCGAATTTGGAAGGTTGGGTACAGGCTGAACCATGGCAGCAGAGTCCAGGCCCCAGGGCTGTCTGAGAGTGAGGAATGACGCGATGTTTGGGTGATTTAAGCACCAGGCAGATTGAAAAGGTCAGGGTGTCAGGACTGGAAGTGAGAGATGAGCTAGCTCTGCTCGCTGCTCCACGATGTTTACTCAGCTCTGTGCTGAACTGAGGCTGCGGCCTGCTCTGTGTGCAGTGAAGCCTAGCGCACGCGTCTGTGGTACCGTGACGTTTACTTAGGTTTATGATGAACTGAGTCTGTGGCCTGCTCCAGCTGCAGTTGATGCCTGGCTTCGTGTTTTCTTGCAAAAACTCAGTTCTGAATGCTACCTACTTACAGTTATTGTTTGCACAATTTTCCTTCTCTCTGCACAATAGAAGTTTGATAGTGGATCTTTTGATCTTTTTTTAATGGGTTCTTTTCGGATTTCTTTGTTTTGTGACTGCCTGTAAGATGATTCTCAAAGTTGTAGTGCGTACACATACTTTGATAATAAATGTACTTTGAACTTTGAAAGGACCACAAGTCAGAGGAGCACAATTAGGCCATCCGGCCTATTGCATATGGTCTGCCATTCAATGATGGCTGTTTATTTTCCGTTCAATGTCATTATCCTGCTTCCCCTTGTAATCTTTGAAACCCTTACTAATCAAGAACTTATCAACCTTTGCTTTAAATAACACCCAATGACTTGGCTTCCACAGCCATCTGTGGCAATGAATTCTACAGATTCATCACCCTCCAGCAGAATCCCTCTGTCGTCGCCCCTCCGGGTGGGCCGTTTGGGTGAAGAGCAAGGCTTATATGTGGACTGCGTGGTGGAGGGCGTCGGATGCCGTGCGCTGGTGGACACGGGGTCAGGGTCAACCATCACCATCATCAGTCCCGGTGTTCTCCCCAGCACGGACCAGCCTGGGAGGACGACGAAGGTGGTCCAGCTGGCTACGGTCACCGGCGACTGTGCAGCGATGCAAGGGAAGAGGAGGCTGCTCATCACTGTGGGGGGCACGAGGTGTGGCTCGCCGACATCCGAGAGTCCTGCATCCTTGGGCTGGGCCCGTCCCGCTGGGGGCCTGTGTGGATGTGTCTGGAGCAACACTCCGCCTCGGTGCCGAAGCCATGGCTCTCCAGCAGGGCAGTTCCAGGAAGCGGATCCAGCAGGGGGTAGCAACCACCGCCGGTTTCACAGAGGCCCGCGGCAGTGCAGCACACCCAGCAGTGGCCCAACACAACTCAGCTGAACCACAGGCAAGCGACGGCGACGGCGCTTCAGGTGACAGCCGGCGACGACCTCCCCACCATGGACCAGCAGCTGCACAGTGAACAGGTGAGCGATCCCGTGCTGGCCCGGGTGAGGGGATGGCTGACTGTGGGACGACGGCCGGAGTGGGCAGAGGTCTCCGCCCTGGATCCAGAGACCAAGGCCCTATACTCGCAGTGGGAAATGCTGGAGGTGCGTGACGGGCAGTAGCATTTGTCCGATGGTGACAGATCGTGCAGCTGGTGGCCCCCCGGGGCCCAGGGGCTCCGTGCCACGGTGCTGCAGTTGGTGCTTGGGCAGGTGGGGGCTCGTCCATTTCAGGGTAGCAAAGGCATTGGGCAGGCTGTGCAAATGCTTCTATTGGCCTGGGCACTGGCAGGACCCCGAGCTGTCCGTGCACTGCTGCCCCACTTGCACGTCCTGGAAGGGGACAGGCCCCCAGTCTAGGGTGGCGATGCAGCAGTACATGGTGGGGGCCCCAGCAAGGACCTACTGCCCCTCCCGGAAGAAAAGACTATCCCCCAGGATTGGAAACCATTGGAAGGTGCTGGGGGAGGTGCTTGACCACATCTCCGATGTGGTATATCGGGTGCGGTTGCCTGAGCGGCTGAAGGCAGTCATGCTACACTGGGACCAGCTGGCACTGTGTCAGCCCTTGGCCACCACTATCCCAGCAAGGCTGAGGGAAGGAGATGACACTCCGGGTGCCCTGCCTCTTGCCTCACACAAACAGGCGGCACTGTCGACACCCACCAGGACATTTGGACTTTGCTATGGACTCTGGGATTGCCGGGGACGGCTGACTCCTTGAGTGGGGGCATTGTGACTCTGGGGGGCTCTGGAGGTAGTGGTTGACAGCCTGCCCCTGCATTTCCAATCTCTAATGACTAGCACTGTTTACTGTTCTTGTATTGAAATGCTTTTGTGGGATTATGGGGGTGGGGAAGCGTTATCTCCAACAACACTACGATAGTAAGGGACATTGATAATCGACTCACCAGAGCCAGCAGTGCCTTCAGGAGCCTCCAGAAACACATGTGGAAGGACCAGCAGCTGTGCCAGTCCACAAAAATCCAGGTATACAGGGCAGCTGTCATCACAACCCCACTATACGGCTCTGAAGCCTGGGTCTTGTACTGTGAGCAAATCTGGCTGCTCGCGCACTTCCATCAGCACTGGTTCAGCCCCATCATGGGTATCATCTGGCAGGAACGTGTCTCCAACAGTGAGGTCCTGGAGAAGGCTCAACTTCCAACCACTGAAGCCACTTTGCTGCTCAGGCAGCTCCGCTGGCCAGGTCACGTGCTAGCATGGACATCCCCAGGTTATCGAAAGGCGTACTCTCTCAGGCCAGGAGAGATCATGGTGCCCCGCACAAGAGGTACAAAAACCAACTTAAGCATCAACTCTCTCAGGCAGATATCGAGGTCAATGAGTGGGAGCAGCTGGTTTGAGACAGAGACCACTGGAGAACAATGATTCACAGAGCAGCCAAGAATTTTGAGGAATTCTGAAGAGAAGAGGAAACGCAAGAAGGATCCTACTACCCAACCGCCCACATCCCAGCATGTTCCCACGTCCCTACTGCTCCAGAATCTGCAGATCCAAAATTGGCGTCTACAGTCACCAACGATCATGCTGTTACTTCTGAGGACTCTTCTTCCCTCCTGATCTTCACAAGCGAAGAACCAGCCATTAGCCTTCTGGAAACATCTGAGAACCTAGTGATTTTTGCAAAACCATGGGCAGTAAAACAAACAGATCTGGGAACACAGGTCCATAATTTATTGAAAGTGGTGTTGCAGGTTGAAAGGGTTATAAAGGTTTTGGCGAATTGGCCTTCATAAATCAAACTATTGAGTACAGGAGATGGGATGTTATGTTGAAGTTGTATAAGGCATTGATGAGGCCTAATTTGGAGTTTTGTGTGCAATTTTGGTCACCTGCCTACCAGAAAGATGTCGATAAGTTTGAAAGAGTACAGAGAAAATTTACAAAGATGTTGCTGGGTCTGAAATACCCGAGTTACATGGGAAGATGGAATAGGTTAGGAATTTTATCCTTAGAATGTACATAGATTGAGAAGAGATTTGATAGGGGTATATAAAAATTGAGGGGTACAGATAGGGTAAATGCAAGTAGGCTTTTTCCACTGAGGTTGGGTTGGAGTATATTAAGAGGTCATGGGTTAAGGGTGAAAGGTGAAAACTTTAACTATGGTCCCAGTGCAGGTCGATGGGAGTAGGCAGTTTAAATGGTTCATCATGGACTAAATGGGCCAAAGGGCCTATTTCTGTGTTGTACTTTTCAATGACTATCACTGCTACTGCCTCCACAATCTCTTCAGTTTTTTTCTTTTAAAACCTGGGGTGCAGTCCATCTGGTCCAGGTGACATCTACCTTCAGAACTTTCAGCATCTGAAGCACCTCCTTGGTAATAGTGACTACACTCACCATTTCCCCCAGACGCTCAACTTCCAGCATACTGAGTGTAGAATGATCCAAAACATTATTCAGTTCATCCACCATTTCCTGTTCCCCCATTACTACGTCTCCAGTGTCATTTTTACACTGATCCAGTGTCTACTCTTCCCTTTCTTTTACTTGTATCTGAAAATAAACATTTTGATACCCTCTTATATGTTATTGGCTATCTTAATTCATTTTAAATCTTTTCTCTCCTTTTTGCTTTAGTTGCAATTTATTGGTTTTTAAAAGCTCTCTAATCATATAGCTTCCCATTATTTTTTTGCTATATGGTGTGAACACTGATTTGTACTGTTGGCAACATCAGTAGGTTTATCCGTCTTAACAAACACTTATGTTACACTATTACTGTGACCTACAATTTGGAAGTGGAAACACTCAAGTGAAGATATCAGTTTATCGTATGGCTAATGAACAGTAAAAAGCAGGTTAAGCTTTTCAAAAGCCCATTTCAGGCAGATTTGCATTTGAGGAAACAAATTCTGGCTCTATGGTTTCTGACTTTAATATATTTCAAGAGGATATTCACGCCTTCCCCACTTTTGCATGAATCTAGTTCTACACTGATCAATGCAGAGTAGAGGTCGATGTAGTTAAAAAAAATCCAGTAGACAAAAATATTCGTGTATAAACATTATTGCATGTTGTACTGTATGTACAAGCATAAATTGAGGAAAAAGTCTGTACCCTGATAGTGGATCAACTGCAACAGAACCTGGCTCCTTCAAGTCAGTATCAATGAGGGTCAATCTTTTGCTTCCATCAAATGAGGCTGCAGATATTGTCTTTGTACCACGGTCAGTCCAGTACAGGTGCTTGTAAACCCAGTCCACAGCAATTGCTATAGGGAAGTCTATCTCCTTGAGGACCTTGGAAACACCAACTCTGCTGATGGATGCACTAAAACAGCAATAAATAATTTACATACATTGCACCAAATCAGAATATATTCAATACATGAACACAATTGTTTTGTCTACAGCACAAGGTGTCTGATATAATTCAGCAAATTGTGGATACTCCAAAGTTGATGTTGTGGCTTATACCCAATTTAATTTCTGTACTTGAAAATCAAAACATTAGTGTTAAGGATAAAATTAAATTAATCTGAAATTCAACACCCATTACACATTAAACAGTGTTTCATTCATTCAGACTGATCCACTTGCCGGTTCTATATTTTGGAAGACAAGTTGCAGTGTTAGTTTTGGATTCAGTGGTTTAGTTACCTGAAGATAGCCCGCTGACCCACGTCAGCCCAGAAAAGTATCTGCCCTGCAATATCAGCATCCAGCGCTACAGCATTTCTCAGCTGCACTGCCAACTGTGTGTACTTTTGGTGATGCAGACCTAGCTTCCTGATGTCATGGTGATTTGTGAAGATCAAATATGGCTCTTTCCCTGTGGATTATTAGAAATAATTGACCCAGAAGAACCAAATCTGGAACCAATACAAGCCAATAACCAGACAAGCCCATTAGGAATAGGTTAAATAGCATTTTGTCTAGTAGTCAAGGCTACTCAGTTTATAGTACACCATCTCAAGTATACCAGATATTGTCCTTACTCCACTCCCAAAATCAGAAATCAATATCTTTCTTGTTTAATAATGTTAATCTACCTTCAGTACAAGGAGTAATTTAGGAATTTCTGACACTAAGCTACAAATTTCAGTACAAACCTGAGGTTAATAAGTTTATTTAGTAAGACTGGGTCAGTCCTAGTGAACTACATAATCAAAGTTCAAAACGTGAATGACTTCCTGCAACTTTCTTCTGTTGCAGAAAGTGCATTTAGGCATGTACCATTTCCTGCTCATTCTGATTTCCCTGAAAACCAGTTACCAAAATTTGTCCTTTTCAAGGAAAATTGTTTAAGATAGATTTTGACTCCTCCACGTACACTTGTGGGAGGAAATACGAGAATGCCTCGTGGAACATGGCATTACCGATCTGTTACTTTAAGTCCATGGATTAAAACAGCACCAACACAAATTGCACTACACAGAACTGGACTACTGGTGTAAACACATTATTCACATCTGGTTAAGTATCAATAGCTAAAAGCAAATTATAATGATAAATTTACATATTGTTTAAATGTTTTTAAGTTTTAAAGCTACTTAAATGATGGGTTTAAGTTGTACTTGCCAACTGCTTTGCAAATCCCAGTGGCTGGATCCATTTGATATCCTTGGTGACATTCACATTTGTAACTTCCTTCCAAATTGATGCAAATTTGACTACATGTTGCAAGATTTTGACATTCATCAATATCTGAAGAAAAGTAAAAAACCATTTCATTTTTTTTTGCTGGTCGATTCTGCCATAACCTGCTTAGAAACTCAACCTACCTACACAGTCCCTTTCAGCTAGCTGAAATCCTGCAGGACATCCACATTTGTACCCAATTAGTAGATCGATGCAGATATGAGAACAACCTCCATTGTTCATTAAACATTCATTTACATCTGTAGGAACAAGAAAGCCAAGTAACTATACACTTGCTCCTAACGCGATGTGCATTTACAGTAGACTTTTCACAAGTTATTGCATGCGAATTTCAGCATCAGTAGAAATTACATTTATTTTACCATACAGCACAGGGGGGGCCCTTCTGGCCCTTCAAGCCACACCGCCCCAGCAACCGCTGACAAACCCGATTAACCCTAACCTAATCACGGGAAAATTTACAATGATCAACTAACCTAGCTGGCACGTCTTTGGACTGTGGGAGGAAACCAGAGGACTCAGGAGAAAACCCATGCATTCCACTGGGAGATACAGAGAGACTCCCTACAGAATGGTGGCAGACTGAACTCTGGAATGCCCTGACATATAATAGCGTCACGTGAACCGCTACGTTATTGTGGTAGAAATTCGTTAAAGTTACATAACTAGTAAGGTAATCAATTCAGCCAAACCAAATATTAGAAGGAGGATGGTGCCTAACGGCAACTCCTTTGCTTGCATCTCTGGAAAGAATTCTACTTCTATCTTTGATATTTTTTTTCCTTGAAGATCCTGACCTGGAGTTGCACGCTGACTTTGGTTCTTTGCAGAAACGGGACCCACTCCCAGGGCCTCACAACCATTCGCTTTTCGAAAGGCCAAGGATGCGGCCTGGAAGACTAGCGTGCCTTCAGAGTGCCGGATTTTCATGGCTCTGGAGCTGGGCGGATTCAAGGCCGGTGTCACTGCCAGATGCGTTGTGGGAAGTGGAAGATCGTAAGCAGCGAGCTGGCTGGGTGCCCAGAGACCCGAGTTCTTTGGGTACAGAATTCGGAAAAAGCGACGCAACAGACTTTAAACATCGTAAATCAGCGAGTTGCTTGTTATGTCTCGCCTCTTGCTGTGAAACGGGGACACCTCTTTTTCCATCATTAGGGAGAGCGAGAGCCTGTGGTATGCCAAATTACCAGGTGAACGTGTAGTCTTTGGGGTACTGGAAGTCTGTGTCTTTATTGATGCTTTGCTGCACACCTGAGTGCTCGGTGGGGTGTGCCGATGCATTTTTGCTGGTGGGGTAAGTTGGGGAGGGGTCGTTGCTTTGCTGCTGCTTGTGCGTGGGAGGGGAGAGCTGGGGGGGCTTTGGGGTTCTAATGTTTAACTGTCATTCATTCTTTGGGGAACTCTGTTTTCATAGATGTTGGTGAAGAAAAAGAATTTCAGGATGTATACTGTATACATTTCTCTGATATTAAATGTACCTATTGAAACCTATTGAACTCATTTTCTCCAGATTATATTTTAAAGCCATAAACACGAGGAAAATCTGCAAATGTTGGCAATCCAAGCAGCACACACAAAATACCGGAGGGACTCAGCAGGCCAGGGAGTATCTATAGAAAAGAGTACAGTTGGCGTTTCAGGCCGAGACCCTTCTTCAGGACTGGAAAAGAAGGGGAAAGACACCAGCATAAAAAGGTGGGAGGAGGGGAAGAAAGACAAGCTAGAAGGTGATAAGTGAAGCCAGGTGGGTGGGAAAGGTAAAGGGCTGGAGAGGAAGGAATCTGATAGGAGCGGAGAGTGGACTGCAGGAGAAAGAGAAGGAGGAGGGGCATCAGGGGGAGGTTGGAGAGTATCCAACATTGTTCACACAAAATTCTGGAGGAACTCGGCCGGCTAGGCAGCATCCACGGAAAAGAGCTGACATTTCCGCCGAGACCCTTCACCAGGGCTGGGGGGAGCAAAAAGGCAAATGTCTGAACAGTATGAGGGTGGGGGAGGGGTGGATGTACAAGGCAGATGGTGATAGATGAATCTGGGAGTGGGAGGGGAACGGGTGAAATGAAGAGCTGGGAAGAGATACTTCTGGTAATTGCCCTACCCTCTCTTTCACCTTTCCCTTTCTTCCATTGTCTTCTACCATTTCCTATCAGATTCCCCCTTCTCTAGCCCATTATCTCTTTCACCAACTGACTTCCTACTCTGTACTTACCCCTCCCCCACCCCCACCCTGGTTTCACCTATCACCTTTGTGACGCCAAGCAAAGCTATCGGACGATTGATGCTAATGAGAGAGATAAGAAAGACAATGGAGAAACATTCAAAATGCTAATAAGAGAGAAGAGAGGGATTAACAGAAAAGAAACACAATTCAGAATATTGACAGACCGGTTGCTTTGAACCTGAACTGTTTGAAGTCTGATGGACAGGTGATACCCCAGCAGGGGGATAAAAAGAGCAGATTTGCTAAGGCACGCGACACACCATGAGACCCTGGAAAGAGCAGTGTACCCCCACAAGTTGGTGGGAGGTTGGAGGACCGGTTCACGGGAACCGACCAGAGGCTCACAGGGTGTAAAGGTACGATCGGTGGGAACCTGGGGTGTGTGGCTGCCCTTGCCTGGGTGCCGGGTTCACCGCAGAAGAACGATCATATCCAGAATGGAGGAGTCACAGTCGGTGACCACAGTGGGGATTAGAAGACACAAAGGTCTGCCTGAACCAAATTATGTATGTGTGTGTGTGTGTATATATATATATATATATATATATATATATATAAAATACTATATTTCTTATGTCTTTAATAAAACTTTATTAGTTCCTAGTAATCCAGACTCCAACTAGCGTTACATTTCTGCTGGTTTGGCATCCCAGTTACAGGGTAACGTAACACTTTGTACTCCTTCCCCTTCCCCCACTTTATTATTCTGATTTCATTTTTTCTTGTGCAGAGTCTTGGCCCAAAACACGAAATGTTTAGTCTTTTCCATAGATGCTGCCTAACCTGCTGCGTTCCTCCAGCATTTTGTGTGTGTTAATGCTTGGATACTCTGCAACCTCCCCTGGTGCTCTATCTCCTTCCCTTTCTCCTATGATCCACTCTCCACTCCTGTCAGATTGCTTCCTCTCCTTTACCTTTCCCATCCACATGGCTTCACCTATCACCTCCTAGCTATCCTCTTCCCCCTTCCCCCACTTTTTATGCTGGTGCCTTCCCACTTCCTTTCCAGTCATGAAGAAGGGTCTCGGCCCAAAATGTCAACTATTTACTCTTTTCCATAAATGCTGCCTGGCTTGCTGAGTTCCTCTGACATTTTGTGTGTGTTGCTTAGATTTTAAAGTACTTACTACATCCTTTAGAGGGTTCATCACTCCAGTCCTTGCAGTCTTGATGTCGATCACACACTTGAAACATATCTATGCATTCTCCACTTTGACATCTGAAGTCATTTGATCCTGTGCAATCTAAAGGTAAGAGATTATCTAAATCTCAAGCGATTAATAAACTTAAACATTAGCTGATACTTTAGTGAATTAGCAACCTACCACTCTTGCAGATGGTTTCATCACTACCATCAGGGCAGTCTCTAAATCCATTACACAGTTTACTTTGATGGACACAGTCACTGCTACCACATCTGAAATCATCTGGTCCGCAAGTGAGCGGAGCTGGAATCAAAATGCAGTGTTTGTGAAATCAATCCCTGCCTAGCATTGGGCTAGCATTTTAGGTACATAATTTGAACAGTTTAATAGCTGGCTGAAAATTTATTTGCAGTAGATCCGAAAAGAATTTAGATTTTGGTCTTAAACTGGATTTCATCTTTGTGGTTTTGAATGGACATGGTACAAGAATGCATGATAATAGGTATAGTCTACCTGGTCTCTCAAAGCCAGCGCTACCATGCAACATTGTCACTACATAGTCTGGCCTCAACTCTTTTGTGCCATTCAAAATAACCTTCAATTCCTTGACCTTTCATACATCTTCACCTTGAATACATCTACAATTCACCACCATTGGGGTAGAGTTCCAAAGATTCACCACTATCCGGTGCTCATTAAGCTTGTGCATCCACAAAACTTGAGAATGAGAAGGTTTTAGTTTAAAAAGTTGATTTAGAAAAATCACTGGTTTAGATTTGATGTATAATTGATCAATTCCAGAGCAGAGACCTGTATAACATCCTTGTGCATTAGAAATTGCAGCTTAGCTTTGGTATTGATGAACATTAAGAAAATTTTAGTTAAAATCAGACTTATAAATACAAGGCTGGTATAAGAAAAAGTATCAACTAAATTGTAACTTGTGGCTGGGTGGGATAGCTCCAGACAGTTCACCTCACTGACTAGGACCAAGTTTACAAAATAAAATCTTACTGGAAAATAAACTTCAAAAGTAAAGTGGTCTAGAGTTACTTGTCCAAGGAGTGCATGAGTTTAAACAGTTATTCAGTAACAAGACAATTTTTGCTCCTGGGATATTATTCTTGAAGTAGCCTTAGCAGAAACCAAGAAGTCGTATATCAAAAGTGATTGGGCAATTGAAACAAAAATTTAAAACATGCAGATACGCTGCCAATACAAAACTACATTAGAATGAGAGATGCGATGCAGAACCGGGAACATGGAACAGTATATCATAGTAGTAGAAGGTCTGGCTCACTACAGTTGTACTGATCATGATGCACATCTAAACTACTCCCATCTGTCTGCATGTGCTATGGTTCCCTCTGTTCCCTAGCTCTTCATATGCCCATCCAAATGATCCTTAAATATTGCTATTTATCTACTTCCACCACCAACTATGGAAGTGTATCAGTACAGATACTACAGAACCCTGCCTTGTAAATCACCTTTAAAGTAAAGTAAAAAGATTAAGGCATCTGTTAGTCTTGCGAGACCATGGATCTGCGCCTGGAAAGTCTTCACTCTCCAGGGCGCAGGCCTGGGCAAGGTTGTATGGAAAACCAGCAGTTGCCATGCTGCAAGTCTCCCCTCTCCACGACACCAATGTTGTCCAAGGGAAGGGCATTAGGACCCATACAGCTTGGCACCAGTGTCATCGCAGAGCAATGTGTGATGAAGTGCCTTGCTCAAGGACACAACACGTTCCCTCAGCTGGGGCGCAAACTCACAACCTTCAGGTTGCTAGCCCAGTGCCTTAACCACTTGGCCACGTGCCCACACAAGTAAAAAGATTAGTTTTATTTGTTACATGCACGTTGAAATATGCAGTGAAATGTACTGTTTGCATCAATGACCTACACAGCAAAGTATGCTGGGGGCAGCTCATAGATGTCGCATGCATCCAATGCCAACAAACCATGACCACACCTTGTTAATCCTAACTCGTATGCCTCCTATACATGAGGGGAAGCTGGAGCACTCAGAGGAAACCTATGCAGTTATGGGGAGAACGTGCAAACTCCTCACAGACGGTGAATTAAATCCCAATCTTACAGTTGGTGGTGTAAAACATAACGGTGACTCCTACGCTGCCCTGTCGCCCTGTTAATGACACTTCCAATCCATGCAGATAATCCAGTGGGAAAGAATATGACAAGTGAAATATAATTAAAATCAGAAAGTCATCCAAATATACACAGAAAATGAATGTTGAGAAATGTTGCTCAAGAGGGCATGAGTCACATCGTACACAAGTCACTGAAAACTCACATTCCAAGTGCAGATTACTGACCGTTGGAGCAATTTGTACTGCCATTATATCAGGTTTTGTTCAGAAGGACCTGTGGTTTTGTGCAGTGTTATTCTCCTGGCCCAAGTGATTGCGAGAAGATGGCGGCACGACGCAGCTCGCAGCGGCCACTCCGGTGGTGATGTCTGTTATTTGTTAAGTAGGGTGCCGTGCACAATCCTGATTTGATGGAGACAGACGTGACAGCACAGAGGAACATCTGGTGAAACTTCTGAAATGCCTGCTTGGCTGCTGCTGCTACTGTGTGGTCCAGAATCTCCGGAGGAGTAGGCCCCGAGTCCTCAGCTTTGCTTGTTGCTCGGCGGCCAGGGCGGGGTTGAAGTGCTCGGCAGAGGATGTGTCGAAGGGGCTGGTCGGAGTCCGCTGCAGTCGGGTGCTTCCAATGGTGCTGCATCGGCAAGTTGGCGGCTCTTGGAGGTTCATGGTGGGGAGAGTTCCTCCCTTCTGCCGCCTGCGTGGGATGATGAGTCTATCGGGACTTTGAGACTTTTTTCTTTACCGTGCTCATGGTCTGCTCTTTATCAAATTATGGTATTGCTTTACACTGTTGTAACTATATGTTATAATTATGTGGTTTTGTCAGTTTTAGTCTTGGTTTGTCCTGTGTTTTCTTGTGATATCATTCTGGAGGAACATTGTATCATTTTTTTAATGCATGCATTTCTAAGTGACAAACTGAACTGAAATCAAACTGAATCAAAAAAATCAAAGTATATACAAACATGAAAAACTGTGATGGATGCTTAACTGTATTCTCTAGGGTTAAAGAAAGAGGGATGATTCCATTGGGAAAAAAAAGAATTCTTACAGGATTCAGAATGGATGTCAGATGTTTCCCCGGTTTTGTTTCTAGAGAGATTTATGGGGGGGGGGGGCGGGTGATGAGGAGAGGGTAGATTACAGAAACATTTTCTAGAGTGGTTAATTTTTGGAATTCTCATTTGCTGAGGATAGTGATGCCTAAGTCAGAGTTCAGTTTTGGTAGATCTGCATGGAAGAGAATTGAGAGCTGTGCAGATCATGCAGAAAAATAGAGCCAATCACAACCCTGAAAGGCAGAGCGCAGGCTAAAAAGAAAGACAGCCCACCCCTGCCTTATTTATTATGTTAGAGATTGAATCAAAATGTCTAATGTAATGCAGAGTATGAAGTATGATGTACAAGGGCTGGAAAGTCACAGGTTCATGAAAGGAGTTCTGACAAGTAATGTGAAAATTGCTCTCCACAGATGTTGCGTGACCTGAGTAAATTGAGCATTGTTTTAATTACAGCAAATTAGAGAGTTTAACAGGAGGGCAAAGAGATAATGCACACGCTGGAAATGAGCCAAGTACATACTAAAATGAATAAATATACATAATGCAGCTAACTAGTGACAGCAATAACAGCTGTATTTTAAAAGGCAAACATCACAGTACAAATGGAGAATCAGAAATCCAGAGCAACAATTAAAGTGTAGGCGTAAATTAATCATTTGAATTGAAAGGTTCTGTAAAATCTCAACTGTTCTAATTTAATCAGACATCACAAACTTGTAGAAGTCCAGATATCATTTCGGGAACTGTAACTGCTGACTGCCATTAAGGGGTACCTGTCAACAATATGTACGTTTGTATATCAAGTTTACTGTTTTAATTTAATTTAGTTTTATATGGAGATACAGCACGAAATACCTTCTGGCCCACCAAGTCATGTTACCCAGCAACCCACTTATTTAACCCCTAGCCTAATTACAGGACAATTTAGAATGACTAATTAACCTATTGACCAGTTATCTTTGGACTGTGGGAGAAAACCCATGCACATATGGGAGGAACGTACGGACTTTTTACAGAGGATGCCGCAACGGAACCCCAAATTCCATCTCCTCGAGCTGTAATAGTGTCGCGCTAATCACTACGCTACTATAGCACCTTAGGTAGAAAGCTAGCTTTTGCTCATTCCTGACGAGATTAGAGTTAAGCATTCATTACCTCTCCTCACCCCAACAACGACCTACCCTGTAAAGCTTGTTCCCCAGCACCCTCTGCTTTAGGATTATTAACAGATCTCCTCGAACATGTTATTCTCAGTAGTTCAGTCAAAATGACCACATCCTTCTACGCAGAGACAACCACAACCAATTTAAGTCAATGGTACATGGCGCGAAGACAGAACTACTTACCACAATTGATTTCGTCACTCCCATCTTGACAGTCTGTATCACCATCACAATGCCACTTACTAGGAACGCATTGGCCAGAACCACAACGAAATTCACCAGGAGAGCAAACCGTAGGAGGAAGGGTAATATGCCCACAGCGTTCAGGAGATTCATCGGATTGATCACTGCAATCAGCATTTGTATCACATACCCAGCCCATGGGAATACACTGAGAACTATTGCACCGAAACTCATGTGGGCCACACTTGGAAGGAACACAATTCCTTTCGTCACTTCCATCACCACAGTCATCTTCACCATTGCACATGAATGATATCGAAATGCATTTGCCACTGGAGCAAGTAAATTCTTTTTGACTACACGTAAGGTTGCCTGGAACAAGACAAGGTAGATAGTTTAGTTTGTTTGATAGGCTTAAGATCACGGCAAGAAGTCTTTCAAATCTTGCATCTCTTCTTCAAATTTTGACAGTAATTAAATTTGAAGTTTGTCCTTTAGAAGAGATTAAGTGGACAACGGGGAAGAAGTGCTTTTCCCAGTTGCAAAATGTAAAGAGTGGTAACAAAAGACTGCAGACATTAGAATTTGGAGCAAAAAAAACCCCACAAACCGCTGGAGGAAAACTGAGGGCCAAGCAGCATCTGTAGAGGGAAATGGACAGTCAACATTTCAAGTCTCAAGTATTGTTGGGGCCTAGGACTTAAATTCCTGCAATTTATGAAATTTGCTGATGACAATTACGGGTAGCAGAGTTAGTTGTGAGAGGACATAAGGCTATAAAATAAAAAGGTACCAAGCTACGCAGGTGTTGGATACAATACTGGAAATGCCCAGATCAAGACGTTCAGTATTCTGATTATAGGTTTCCAACATTTTTTTCTAACTACTCAACCAGATGGAATCAATGATAAATTTTAAACAACCATGATATGGCCCCATCACAAAACTTCCCCACACCAGTGAATTTAAGTTCCCTTTCCTCACTTTGATACAAGGGCCATTGAGCTGAAACGTGACCATTTTCTCTCCAGATGCATTCTGACTTGTACAAGTTAGAGAGGGCAATGGCGAAAGGAGTGTGAGATGGAAAAGTAAACATTTTGATTTTGTAATGAATAGAGCAGCATATTATTAAACTGTCAAGATTGCAGCATTTGTGCTGTGCAGAAAGATAAGATGTCAAAGGGCATGGTTTGCAGAAGTTTCTAAATGGGTATACTTAATAAATTTGATGATGGGCAAATGTCATGAGGAGGGAATATAAATAAAAATATAAATTATTTGCTTCTAAAAGCATTTGTGAGAGTACATTCTGCACAGGTCTTATTTGAGGATGGATGCTGACCTATAGGAAGGAGCACAAGAATAGACTAATAGTTGGAATGTACGGTAATCTTCCATTCACTGAAGATCAAGGCAACTTGACTGAAACAAAATCCCAAAGGAAACTGGCAAATGTGGAGTGCATGCACTATAAACATGGTTACTATTTAAACTGAAAATGTCACCTGTTTAAGACAAGCCAAGCAGTCTCAAGGGTCAGAAGTCTGCTTTATAAAGCACTGGTCACTGGTGAGGATTATTGTGAGCAGCTTGGGGCCCTCATCTTAGAAAGGACAAGCTGAAACTGGAGAGGGTTCAAAGAAGGCTCACAAAAGTGATTCCAGGACTGAATGGTTTGTCATATGAAGAGCGTTTGATGGCTCTGGGATTGTATCCACTGGAATTCAGAAGAATGAGGGGTGACCTTATTGAAACCTATCGAATGGTGAAAGGCCTCGATAGAGTGGATGTGGAGGGAATGTTTCCTATGGTGGTAGAGTCGAAGACCAGATGACACAGCCTCAGAATAGAGGGCTGTCTTTTCAGAACGGAGGTGAGGAGGAATTTCTTCAGTCAGAGAGTGGTGAATCTGTGGAATTCTTCGGCACAGGCAGTTGTGTTGGCCAAGTCATTTCGCATATTTAAGGCAGAGGTTGATAGATACTTGATTGGTCAGGGTGTCAAGGGATATGGAGAGAAGGCAGGAGATTGGGGCTGAGAGGAAAACTGGATCAGCCATGATGAAATGGCGGAGCAGACTCGACAGGCCAAATGGACCAATTCTGCTCCTATATCTTATGGTCTAAGTCTTTGGAACCAGTCTTCAAAATGGATAAGTAAGCAGAGTACAGAAAATTTAAGGCAAACAAAGGTAAATTTGTAATAGGCTGAGGTAGGGTAGAGGGATGGGGTATCTCTGGAGTAGCAGGAACACATAGTGGAGATCAGTCAGATCAGCCATGTTTTTACAAACGGCAAGACAGACTTGAGGAACTGGGTGGCTCACTCCAACTCCCAATTCACATGTTTATGTTCCACATCATCCCCAAGAATGTGCACAAGTTGTAAGGCTACTTTTATTTTGCCCGCAGCCACACGTAGATTAATCTTCCAACTGTTCTCATCTTTTTCCTATCTTTGAATACATTCTTTCTGGTATTCCTTCACAACCAAGTACAAACATCAGCTGAAAGACTCCAATTGTGCATACTTTCTTAAAATGAAAATCTAACAGCAGCAGATCTTTGCAAACCAAAAGTGATCAAGTTAACTTCATCAACTGAATTTGCACTTAATGGATTAATCGATAAGCTGATATGCTTCCAAGAGGAAGAAATCTGATTAAATTGATTTCATTTATTGTGGCAACGTACAGCTTAGCAATGCTTTGTCAAAACTATTAGTATTACTTGCGTACATGTTATATATCTACCATTATTGCCTCTTTAAAAACACAGGATGCACTGATTTGATGATCTTCAAAGATTGATATCTTATTAAATTTTTTCCCTCCAAGATGTTTTTCACTAGGACTTGCAGGCCAAGGTTCAAATTGGTGTCAGAGTGAAGATTAAAAGGCAGTGGTTTCGACTTACCACAGTTCTCTTCATCACTGCCTGAAATGCAATCTCTTTCACCATCACATTTCCAGTCAATAGGAATACACTGAAGGGAATCAGTGCCACAACTGATTTCATTCATACGACAGGTTCTTATGTCTAAAACAACAAGGCAGTTAGTTCAGATTCAAACACAGTCTGACCAAGAGATCCAGACCCAAAATATCAACCATTTCTTTCTCCAGATGCTGCCCAACCTGCTGAGTGTTTCCAATATTTTGTTTTTAATAACACAAATAGCTTGCTGATACTAACCAGAAGACTCACCCAACATTGCCACTATGAGGTTCTTCCATCAGAAGAAAAGACCAACTTAGGGGAAAGACTATAATCTTGGGCAGTTTATCTAATTTCAACTGGACCTGGACAAGGCTGCATTTTGGTAATAATATTTTTAATTTTCATTCTTTTGAAATTAAAAACCTGGTATGTTTATTGCTAGTTTACAACATTATCCAAGTACAACTTGCATTCAGTTTTATTAATTTGTAGTTTTTATTGTGCTTAAACAACTCAAATCAAAATTTATCCCATTTCACAGCAAACAGAGAAATCTGAAATTTTCCAAGTGGAACTTTAAACAATTGTTTGAAACTGCAAGATGCTCCCTTTGTTCTAAACCAAGTGAATTTAAAACAATGGCGTCATCCAGAAACATGTTCAATGTTTTTAAAGGGGCTAAACTACCTTTAAACCAACCAGGCAAATAGACTATAGGTGCAGGAGTAGGCCATTCGGCCCTTCTCAGTAACCCATCTATCAAGTGGAGAGTTGAGCAGCAGCTGGGAAAATCCAAGTTAAATGCAATTGACCTAGCGATTTTGTAAAAGAATGATTCCCAGGAGGTTTTAAAGTGGACAATTTGCTCAATGTTGAAAAAAAAATGAATTTGGAGTACTGAAGACAAATACAAAGCTATAGAAATGTGATTACACAATACAGATAAGATCAAAAACTTACGACAGGTTTCAGGGGCCTCATCAATACCGTCTTTGCAGTCAGTACTGCCATCACACTGCCATTTACTGGGTATACATTGCCCATCAAGACAGGTGAAATCAGTCTTATGACAGGTAGCATTAGCTAGGAAAACAAATTTAATTCAAACAGTACTTAATAAGTAGTGTTTACTCAATGCTGCTGGAACTACCAGACCTGATATTGTGAAATCTAATTTTTGATGGCTACAATTACATTTGGCTTCAGTAAGCATTCTACTGAAATTTTACTGATTGCCTGAGGTAATCATTCTCTTTTATTAAGCCAAAGATTTGGGGACTGGGGAAGATGAGGATAGAATAAAATAGAACATGCTTCTCATAACAATTACACTGAAAAAAAAACCTTTAGATTCGAGTCATTGCTCCATCAGCAACTTTTGAATTTGTCTGGAAGCGAAAAGTCTAAAATTGAGCAAAAAAAAACCAGGTGTGCTGGAACCAGTGAGGCAGCTAATGGTGGCCGACAAGTTCTGCTTTTGCTTCTGGCCAATGCTGGCAACATGAAGTTGAACCTGAGTTTTATCATCTGCAGTCCTGAGTGCCTAGACCAGTGGTCTCCAACCTCCGGGCCGCGGACCAATACATTGCCGTGAAGCATGCAGGGGTGCAGCGGTAGCCGGGATGCACCCAGCACATCTTTAGGAAAAAAGCCGAAATAAACAAGCTAATTAATTAGGTGCCGCCCGGCATGTAAATGTCGGCCCAGATCAGAGGCGACAACAACTTAAGATGGTGTTGTAAGGTCTTCCCAAGATTTGGAGTTACTCAGCATGGAAAAAGACCCTTCAGCCAGCTCCCCTAAACCAACCAAGTTGCATAACTGAGGTCAATCTTATTTGCCCATACCTGTTCCACATCCCTCTCAGCCTTTCCAAATAATGTACCTCGCCAAATGCCTTTTCTCATTATATCTGCCTCTAACATCTTCTCCAGCAGTTCTTTCCATTCTGTGCACCACCACCGGTAGAACAAGTTGGATCTCAAGTGCCCCGATGAATCTTTCCACTCTCACTTTTGCCCATGTCCTATAGCGTTGGACTACCCTACCCAAGGGAAATGCCTGAGGCATTTAGAAAGTTCACCCCTCAGCCTCTTGCATTCCACAGAACCGAGTCCAAGCCTATCCAGCCTCACAACTCAAAACCTTGTCACAGCAATATCCCCATATCATTTTTTTTGCACCTTTCAGTGTAATGACATCCTTCCTTTGGCAGGGTGACCAGAAATGCACACAGCGCTCCAAATGTGGAGTTAATATCCTGACTAAAGAGGGCCAAGTGCCTTTTTCAACACCCTGGCTACCAACGTCATCACTTTCAAAGAACTATGGACATGTTCTACAACTCTCCATTACATTGCAAGTTCTGTCCTGGTTTGTCTTACCAACGTGCCACACCGCACATCGGAATCAAACTCCACTGCCATTCTTCATCACACTGGCCTAGTTGATCAAGATGCTGCATTCATCTCAGATAACCCCCACAGAGGCTCTGTAATTACTTCCTAGACACATTTGAACAAGCCCCAAGGATGAATTGATCTTTATGTATTTTAAGGCCTCCACGCCTCCCCTAATGTATACTCTTTTCAAGATATCACTAACTTGGAGTCCCGTAGTATCACTGACTTCCACGGGAAATACAGACAAATATTTGTTTAGGATCTCAACCCCCATTTCCTGTGGCTCCAAGAAGATGACCTTGCTTATCTCTAAGGAGCCCTATTCTCTCCCGAGTTATTTGCTTGGCCTTAATGCATCGGAAAATCCAAAAAAAAGCATTACTTTACATTATCTGCCAAAACCATTTTGTGCTCCTTTTTGCCCTCCCCCAATAATTTTCCTTGCATTCTACTCCTACATTCTAATCTCAAAGGATTCATATGATCCTCAGCTGCCCTACCTGACACGCACTCAGTGGCCACTTTATTAGGTACCCCCCGTAGGTTCAATGTGTTGTGTGTTCAGAGATGTTCTCAGCACACCATTGCTATAACTGTGGTTATCTGAGTTACTGTCACCTTTCTGTCAGCCTGAACTGGTTTGGCCATTCTCCTCCAACTTCTCATTAACAATATGTTTTTGCCCACAGAACAGCCACTCACTGGATGTCTTTTTGTTTCTCACACCATTCTCTGTAAACTCTAGAGACTGTTTTGAGTGCAAATACCAGGAGATCAGCAGTTTCTGAGATACACAAACTACCCTGTCTGGCACCAACAATCAATCCGCAGTCAAACTCACTTAGATCACATTTTTCCACATTCTGATGTCTGGTCTGAACAACAACTGAACCTTCTGACCATGTCTTCATGCTTTCATGCATTAAAGTGCTGCCGCATGATTGGTTGATTAAATATTTGCATTAACGATAAGATGTACCTAATAAAGTGGCCACTGAGTGTATGTCAAAGATTAATCCTGTTCCAAAATTAAATATACTGTGAAATATTACTGCATCCAGAATTTTTCTAGTGACTATTTCAATCACATGCCACTGAGACATTTGCTCAATTCAATTGTGTACCTCTGGAAGTAAAGATATTCAGTGTCTAGCAGGTTTAATAATCAATACAATAGCTGTTGGAATTAAATCGAAAAAGTAATTAAAGATGGAATAAGTGAAATCTTCAACTAAGAATGACTTTGCAGGAATAGTGTCATGAAACTGAAAATATGTGATATTAAATCTTAAGAATAAAATCACTCAACTAACACAAATCAGTTTGGTCACACCAAATCTCATTGGGCCAATGACCCATTAATCTACTTCTTACAAATCTTTTCCAATTAAGCTTGATCTTAAGATCTAATTCATTGTAACAGCTTCCAAAATCTTCACAAATACCTCTGCACCAAGTTTCTCCAAATGCAACAGTGCGAGTTTCAAAACAGTTTACCTGCTTTACACTCCCTTTGGTTTTCCACAACCACTCCAGACGGACACACACAAGTGAATTTGGGTAACTGATCAATGTGTGGAGCAGGGAGGCACAGGTACTTACAACCTCCACTTTTCAGCTTTTCATTGCACCAATTTTTGCCTGTATGAGCACGGAGAAATTTCAAAGTCAGTAATTTGGGAAATGTCAGAGTAGACCTCGGTAGAGGCAGCTACTTTTTTATGACAGCACACCATTATAACGGCAAAGATTTTCTCAAATTTACTGACGTCAGGGCGCTCAGTTCCATTTATTTTATGCGGGGTTTCAAACTTGTCAGCTATTGCTGGGTGATCAAATGGAGTAAAAGAAAGATCATTGCTGTAGAAGTTTTTGTGTTGATTATTAGACATTGTGCTTTGAATAAACCAAGCCTAAGACTATTACAACAGTAGTGCTACGACTCAATGCATCCCAGTTAGTAACTTTATAGAAAAAGTGCCAGTCACACAGTATCTTACCAGATGGCTGCAATAATGGGTGAAATATAAAGACATCTTGAGGTTGATTAAGGTTGGAAACTAGAGTCTCCACATCTTCTCCTGTATATTTATTGGCTCCATAGATGGCAGCGTTCATTTCCTCAGTCCAGAATACACGATCCTGAAACGTGCAAAAAAAACACGACAGGGGAAAGAGTAAATGGAGCTGAGCAACAGAATTCCTAGGAGTTTAAGGTAACTTCTCGCAATAAGCAAACTTGAGTGAACAAACATAGGTCAAAGTGCTCTGCTGAAGACAATCTAAAGCACTTACACCAGAGATGAGAGCTAAAGTTTCCATCCAAGGGCAAACCTGCTGATTACACAGGCACATCATTATAGGCCCTGACTCTAGACTCTGTGTTTAAAATTATTCTTAACCCAATTGGGAACCCAGTTGGTATTCACATTATTCATTTATTTTCAATGCTTCCAGTGCAGAGTTTAAAGGGAGACGGTTATTTCTTCAGCGGTTTGACCGGGGCACGACTGCGCAAGTGCGTTGACGTCAGCCAGTGAGAACAGTGAGAAGAGTTTAAAAGGAGACACCTTAAAGAGCGGGCATTGGAGTAGAGGGAGACAGAGTAGGAAGGCTTTGGCTCAACGGGGCTTCAGTGATAACAGGTCGAGGTGAGGTAGGTTGCCTGTGTAGAATACAGACAGGAAGATTGTGTGTGAGGCCGGTGTTGTGTGCTTGTTGTCAGATGTGGGACATCCTGGAGACTCCCAGCCTCCTGGACAGCCACATTTGCACCAGGTGCTTGAGCTGCAGCTCCTTAGGGGCCGTGTTAGGGAACTGGAGATACAGCTCGATGACCTTCGTCTGGTCAGGGAAAGTGAGGAGGTGAGAGGAGCTATAGGCAGGTAATCACACCGGGACCTGCGGAGACAGAAAAGTGGGTAACAGACAGGAGAGGGAAGGGCAGGAGTCAGATGCTAGAGAGCACCCCTGTGGGCTGTACCCCTTGACAATAAGTACTCCTGCTTGAGTACTGTTGGGGCGGGGGGGAACTGCCTACCTGGGGGAAAGCAAAAGCAACACTGGACATGCCTCTGGCACAGATTCTGGCCCTGTGGCTTAGAAAGGTAGGGAAAGGAAGAGGATGGCAGCAGTGATAGGGGACTCTATAGTTAGAGGGTCAGACAGGCAATTCTGTGGATGCAGGAAAGAAGCATGGATAGTAGTTTGCCTCTCAGGTGCCAGTGTCCAGGATGTTTCTGATCATGTCCACAATATTCTGAAGTGGGAAGGAGAACACCCAGAGGTCGTGGTACATATTGGTACCAATGACATAGGCAAGAAAAGGGAGGAGGTCCTGAAAACAGACTACAAGGAGTTAGGAAGGGAGTTGAGAGGCAGGACCACAAAGGTAGTAATCTCTGGATTACTGCCTGTGCCACGTGACAGTGAGTATAGGAATAGAATGAGGTGGAATATAAATGCGTGGCTGAGGGATTGGAGCAGGGGGCAGGGATTCAGATTTCTGGATCATTAGGATCTCTTCTGGGGCAGGTGTACAAAAAGGACGGCTTGCACTTGAATCCGAGGGGAACCAATTTCCTGGTAGGGAGGTTTGCTAAGGCTATTGGGGAGAGTTTAAACCAGGATTGCTGGGGGGTGGGAACCAATCTGAAGAGACAGAGGAAGAGGCGGTTAGCTCACGAATAGAGAAAGCTTGGAGACAGTACAAGAGGGAGGATAGGCAGGTGATAGGGAAGGGACATGCTCAGACCGATGGTTTGAGATGTGTCTATTTTAATGCAAGGAGTATTATGAACAAAGTGGATGAGCTTAGAGCGTGGATCAGTACTTGGAGCTATGATGTTGAGGCCATTATGGAGACTTGGATGGCTCAGGAGAAGGAATGGTTACTTTGAGTGCCAGGCTTTAGACGTTTCAGAAAGGACAGGGAGGGAGACAAAAGAGATGGGGGCGTGGCACTGTTGATCAGAGATAGAGTCACAGCTGCAGAAAAGGAGGAAGACATGAAGGGATTGTCTACAGAGCCTCTGTGGGAGGAAGTTAGAAACAGAAAGGGGTCAATAACTCTACTGGGTGTTTTTTTATAGATCAGCCAATAGTAACAGGAATATTGAGGAGCAGATAGGGAGACAGATTCTGGAAAGGCTTAATAACAACAGGGTTATTGTGGTGGGAGATTTTAATTTCCCAAATATTGTTTGGCATCTCCCTACAGTGAGGGGTTTAGATGGGGTGGAGTTTGTTAGGTGTGTTCAAGAAGGTTTCTTGACACAATATGTAGATTAGCCTACAAGAGGAGAGGCTATACTTGATCTGGAAATGAACCAGGTCAGGTGTCAGATCTCTCAATGGGGACCATTTTGGAGATAGTGATCACAATTCTATCTCCTTTACCACAGCAATGGAGAGGGATAAGAACAGACAAGTTAGGAAAGCGTTTAATTGGAATAAGGGGAAATATGAGGCTATCAGGCAAGAACTTGGAAGCATAAATTGGGAACAGATGTTCTCAGGGAAATATACGGTAGAAATGTGGCAAGTACTCAGGGGAGATTTGCGTGGAGTTCTGCATTGGTACATTCCAATGAGACAGGGAAAGGATGGTAGGGTACAGGAACCGTGGTGTACAAAGGCTGTTGTAAACCTAGTCAAGAATCAAAGAAGATCTTACGAAAGGTTCAAAAACCTAGGTGATGATAGAGATCTAGAAAATTATAAGGCTAGCAGGAAGGAGCTTAAGAAAGAAATTAGGAAAGCCAGAAGAGGCCATGAGAAGGTCTTGGCAGATAGAATTAAGGAAAACCCCAAGGCATTCTACAAGTACGTGAAGAGCAAGAGGATAAGATGTGAGAGAATAGGACAAATTAAGTGTGACAGTGGAAAAATGTGTATGGCACCGGAGGAGATAGCAGAGGTACTTAATGACTACTTTGCTTCAGTATTTTCTACCGAAAAGGATCTTGGTGATTGTAGGGATAACTTACAGTGGACTGAAAAGCTTGAGCATGTAGATATTAAGAAAGAGGATGTGCTGGAGCTTTTGGAAAGCATCAAGTTGGATTAGTCACTGGGATCAGACGAAATCTACCCCAGGCTACCGTGGGAGGCAAGGGAAGAGACTGCTGAGCCTCTGGCAATGATCTTTACATCATCAATGGGGACAGGAGAGGTTCCGGAGGACTGGAGGGTTGCGGATGTTGTTCCATTATTTAAGAAACGGAATAGAGATCGCCTAGGAAATTATAGACCAGTGAGTCTTACTTCAGTGGTTGGTAAGTTGATGGAGAAGATCCTGACAGGCAAGATTTATGAACATTTGGAGAGACATAATATGGAATAATCAGCATGGCTTTGTCAAAGGCAGGTCTTACCTAATGAGACTGATTGAATTTTTTTGAGGATGTGACTAAACACATTGATGAAGGTAGAGCAGTAGATGTAGTGTATATGGATTTCAGCAAGGCATTTGGTAAGGTACCCCATGCCAGGCTTATTGAGAAAGTAAGGAGGCATGGGATCCAAGAGGACATTGCCTTCTGTGGCAAGCCATTTCTGGATCCACAAAGCAAAGAGTGGTTGTAGACAGGTCTATTCTGTATGGAGGTTGGTCACCAGTGGAGTGCCTCAGGGATCTGTTCTGGGACGCCTACTCTTTGTGATTTTTATAAATGACCTGGATGAGGAAGTGAAGGGATGGGTTAGTAAATTTGCTGATGATACAAAGGTTGGAGGTGTTGTGGATAGTGTGGAGGGCTGTCAGAAGTTACAGTGGGACAGTGATAGGATGCAAAACTGGGCTGAGAAGTGGCAGGTGGAGTTCAACCCAGATAAGTGTGAGGTGGTTCATTTTGGTAGGTCAAAATGACAGAATATAGTATTAATGTCAAGACTCTCTTGGCAGTGTGGAGGATCAGAGGGATCTTGGGGTCCAAGTCCATAGGACACTCAAAGCTGCTGCGCAGGTTGACTCTGTGGTTAAGAAAGCATATGGTGCATTGGCTTCATCAATCGTGGGATTGAGTTTAGAGCCGAGAGGTAATGTTGCGGCTATATAGGACCCTGGTCAGACCCCACTTGGAGTACTGTGCTCAGTTCTGGTCACCTCACTACAGGAAGGATGTGGAAGCCATAGAAAGGGTGCAGAGGAGATTTACAAGGATGTTGCCTGGATTGGGGAGCATGCCTTATGAGAATAGCTTGAGTGAACTCAGCCTTTTTTCCTTGGAGAGACGGAGGATGAGAGGTGATTTGATAGAGGTGTACAAGATAATGAGAGGCATTGATAGTGTGGATAGTCAGCGGCTTTTTCCCAGGGCTGAAATGGCTAGCACGAGAGGGCATAGTTTTAAGGTGCTTGGAAGTAGGTACGGAGGAGATATCAGGGGTACTTTTTCTTTAAAAAAATGCAGAGAGTGGTGAGTGCATGGAATGGGCTGCCGGTGATGATGGTGGAGGCGGATATGATAGGGTCACTTAAGAGACTCCAGGACAGATACATGGAGCTCAGAAAAATAGAGGGCTATGGGTAACCCTAGGTAATTTCTAAGGTAAGGACATGTTCAGCACAGCTTTGTGGGCCCAAGGGCCTGTATTGTGCTGTAGGTTTTCTATGTTTCTATGGATTGTATCAGCAAGCTCTGCTACTAACTCACCTAGGGTGAGCCTGTGATACCACAAGCAATCATAATTGATTGGATAACACAGCTCAATATCAGACCTTTCTACTAAATTGTAGTCCTGACCTACGAACTTGAGAGCACAGCTGCAATCTATGGGCTTCTGGTCTACGTTTTACTCCATGATACAAGTTTCATGGAGAGACCCTAAACCACAACTCATATTGCACCAAGTTGCTTGTTTTCAAAGTAATATTTCTAAATTCCTACAGAAAATGTCCTAGACCTCAAAGTGCAGTGATTAATTTATAGCAGGAATTTGGTACATTCTTATTGCATCCTCAAATTTTAGTTAATATAAAAATATTGCACTAAATATTTACAGTTGTAGCAGGATAACATTTTGAACTATGTTCCAATTATTCACTTTGGGGTATAAGCAAATATTAATAACACTTGCTCTTCAGTGAACGATTTGCCAATTATTAGATTAGTGGCAAGACTAAAGTTTATTGGCACAAGTAAATAAGCTTAAATCTTAACAGACTGACCACCTCTGGAGTTCAGGTTCTCAGAGGTGTTGATGCAATCTGAAGTGTCAGTCGTGCAACACAGAAACAGGCCCTTCAGCCCATCATATCCATGCCAACCATCAAATACACATTTACATTAATCTCAGGCTATCAGATGATTTCCCCACCCAAAACTATATTTAAACCTAAACCGTAGACAATGAAAGAAATTAAAATTGCACTATTTGGTCAAGGACTTTTTACCTCAAATACTGCAACAGCAGAAGGATGAGCAAGGAATTCCGAGGAGTAAAGCACTGTTCTTCTGTTTTGTCCATTGAAGTTAATATAGGATAACAAGTGCAGTTTGGAGTCAACCCAATAAAGAGAACTTTTCACAAGATCTGTAGAGAAGCAAATTATTAACCATGTGCCAAAAGGGAAATGCAAGAAAGAAAAGTACAAACTCACTTACCAAGTGCAATGCCATTTGGCGATTCAATCTCTGCATTAACCAGAAGCTGCCTGCTAATACCATTCATACCAGCTTTCTCTATTGTTGCTGGTACTCCTAGATCCGACCAATAAATAAACCTTGCAAAGCAAAATAATGTAAAACAAGTCATCTTTAAAATTAATCAAGACAAATGCATTAAATATGGAACACCAACTGACAGCTCATTGCCCAATTTTCAACACTCCTGGCATCGAGTGAAATTAAATCATTTTGTAGACCGCCCACCACAATTTCAGCCTTGTGGCTTTTTGTTCTTGAAAGCAAGAGTTTAGTTCCATCAGAATCAGAAAAATATTGAAATCTGTGGACCTACACAGCCCAGGGAACTTCTATCTAGTCCAGCTGAACACAAGTTAGTGAGAGCCACTGTAATCAAACCATTAAAACAATGCCACATTGTTTAGCAGGAAAGGAAACATTTGGTTTTGATCTCCAAGGTAGGTCATCATAAAACACACACTTGGATCAACATTTTCTAATAACCTCCTGAATTTGCCATACAAAATTTGGAAAGAAATAAACATCTTTGAAAACAAAGTGATCAAATGTGGACTGGGGAGGGAATGGGTGACAAAAGGGAATTAGAAGTTTTGGACAAACTGTGTTGAATGACCTATATGTTCATCCCCCAAAAATTAAAGGTTAAGTTAGTTGCATTGTTGTTTAGTATTCCTTCTTTTCCTACAACCATACCTGCCCATTCCAAAATGTATCCAATAAGAGATACGAGTGACATTTAAATAAAAGAATAAATAAAAGACAATGTTAAGATTCTGTACCCTGTCAATGGATCAACTGCCACAGATGCTGGCTCCCTCAGGCCGGTGTCAAAGAGGACCTTCCTTTCAGTTCCATTGAAAGTAGCCACAGATACAGTTTTGGCACCATCATCAGTCCAGTAGATATGCTTATATATCCAATCCACTGCAATTCCCTTTGGATTGTTTACATCTTTAAGGATCCTTGAAACATCAAGAATTTTCTTCTCACGCATGGACAAACTGAGGATGGTTTGGAGAAATAACACATGACATTAGGTTGTATTAATTGTGCGAGTATAAAGTTCTGAAATTCCTCAGGATTAGTACCAAACCAGGAAAGTTAAACTATCCACTTTCCAAATGAATACTTTAACAAGTGTGAAGGAAAAACAGCACCTGAAGTTAAATTTGCAGCACAGCAATCTACAGTACTACTGGGGACTCATTACCTGAAGATAGCCTGCTGACCCTCATCAGCCCAAAATATTCTCTCCTCTGCAACATCAGCATCCAGGGCCACAGCATTCCTCAGCTGCGCAGCAATTTGGGTGTACTCCTGGTGATGTAGTCCCAGCTTGCGGATGTCATGGTGATTTGCGAAGATCAAATAAGGCTCTTTGCCTAGAAGGGATCACATTTAAATTACATTTTTTTTTAAAAAGAAGGATAAATGCAAGGGGAATTCAGTACAGCTTCAACGTGTGCACCAAGTCAGAAATTACAAGGTGTCCAATTATAAATAAGAGACTGAAATCTTCCACTGTTTTCACAGTAACTACAAATCTTCCATCTACCTAATGATTAAAGTGATATTTGACTATACTTGCAGTTAAAAATTCCCTCAACTGCATTTCACTCCCACCCCCCTCACAGCAAAGAGCTTCCCTGGTCCTCATCACAATCTTATTAACCTCCATGTTCTGCAGATCATCCTTTGCAATTTCCACCACGAAATACCAGCTCATTCAAGCATCCCGTTCCTTCATTCTGTGCAAACAAGAGCAAATCTGCAGATGCTGGAAATCCGAGCAACACCCACAAAATGCTGGAGAAACCCAGTAGGCCAGGCAGCATCTATGGAAAAAAGTACAGTTGACGTTTTGGGCCGAAACTCTTCAGCAGGACTGTAGAAAAAAAAAGCAGAGGAGCAGATTTGAAAGGTGGGGGGATGGAAGAAACGCCAGGCGGTAGTTGAAACTTGGAGGGGGAGGGATGAAGCAAAGAGCTAGGAAGTTGATTGGTGAGAGAGACAGAAAGCCATGGAAGAAAGAAGAAGGGGGGGAAGGAGCACTAGAGGGAGGTGATGGATGGGCAAGGAAATAACATGAGAGAGGGACAAAGGGGTGGGAAATGGTGAGGGGGGGGGTGGAGGCATTACTGGAAGTTCAAGAAATCAATTTTCATGCCACCAGGTTGGAGGCTACCCAAATGGAATACAAGCTGTTGTTCCTCCAACCCAAGTGTGGCCTCATCGCGACAGTAGAGGAGGCCATGAATGAACATATCAGAATGGGAATGGGAAGTGGAATTAAAACGCGTGACCACCGGAAGATCCCACATCTTCTGGCAGACAGAGCGTAGATGCTCGACGAAATGATCCCCCAATCTATGTCAAGTCTGACCGATATACAACAGGCCACACTGGGAGCACCGGACACAGTAAATGACTCACAGGTGAAGTGCCGCCTCACCTGGAAGGACTGACTGGGGCCCTGAATGGTAGTGAGGGAGGAGGTGTAGGGGCAGGTGAAGCACTTGTTCTGTTTGCCAACAGGGAGATCAGTGCGGAGATCCTCCATTCTGCAAACAACCAATTTAAGGCATTTTCTCAAACATATGCCTTTACTTCTCTTCCCACCACTCAGGGATTTCAAACAATCCTTTATAGTAAAGCATATTTGCACTTCAATGGAATCCAGTACATTCCATTTGGCATTCTTAATTCAGCCTCCACTACACTGGAAAAGCCAAATACATCAGCTGCCAGCTTTTCCAAACCCTTTGGTCAATCTGCAGCAGTGACTAAGCACCCAGATGCTCATCACTAATTCTCCATCTCCCTAGCTGGGGCCTGTGGCCTCCTGTAATGTTCCGGAAGACTGTGGAAGCGCAAGGAACAGTGCCTCATCTTCCATCTGGGCTATTTTCTTGAATCTTGAGTTCAAGAATTTCAGGTAAGTATCAGGAGAAGCCATTTCCATTGCAAGTCTTTCTGTCTTCATCTCTTGACTGGTACTGCCTAGTTTACAGGGCATTTCAGTATTCACCTTTGATCTCAGGAGCAGCCCGACCAGCATTTGCCAGCTTTAACACATCATTTCTCTAACTGACCTCAGCCTATTGACCAGATCACTCCATAAACATCTGGACCACCTTAGTGACCTTGGTCTCGCCCTATCAAAGTTTCTCCTTTGTTCCATCCATCTCAATTTGCTGCGAGCTTGTTTTTCTCCCCCACTTCCCCAGTTCAAATCAAGTGTCTCCAATCTGAAACACCTTCCACAGATGGTGCCTGACCTGTGGTATGTTTCCACTGGATGCAGTTTCGATTCCTGTACATGTCTTCAGTGAAAAAACAGACATCAAAAATATATTGTTGACAGAAACGAGGACAATTTGAAGGACATTTTTAAATACCCAGGTTTGACACATTAAGCAGCATAGATTGCTTGAGTGGAAAAATCTATCACCTGATTAAATGTACATGATGGTCAAAGAAGTTATCTTAGTATTAACCATATATCCAGGAGTTCAAATCCCTCTTCATCCTTGTCCCTCACCCCTACGTCTCATTCCACTGCCAGCAATCTTCAAACTTCGTTCTATTCAAAGTTATTCCTTAGAATGAAGTTTTTCCCACTTATTCTGGTAGCAAAGAAAATGCTCAACCTTCAAGAATTAGAATCATGTTCTGATAAGGCAACTGGGAGATTTCAGGAACATTTGATTAACAGCTAATTTTATGCCGCTGCCCAAGTGCAGTTCAGCAAGATTTCCTGGAATAAATGCATGAACCAGTGCAACATAGTTTATTACTTTATAGATTAGAACTATTTTCTAACACCCTACAGAAAAAGAAACTACATGCCAAAATTCAATACATTAATAGAATTTCCACTGCATTTGCCTCCAGTACCTGCTGTTTCAAAGTCCCTATTATTTGTCCTCTTCCTTGATTACCAATAGCTACTAACTAAACCAAGATTAAAATGCAATACAACTTTTAGATTCTAGCACAGCTTCAAGTGCCTGAGATGAACTGTTTCTTACACTTCAAGTGCAGCCTGTTGAAGGGCTGTTTTAAATCGGAAGAATCCCAAGTCAGTGATATATCAGTGTGGCAAGTAACAAATGTTACCCAGATAATCACACTGGTTTTACTCTTGCTGCCAAGTTCAATTCAGCTCATTGTATTTCAGTCAAATTCTAATTTTCCAAGTTCATAGTTTGAAGTAAAAACTAGTTGCAATGATGTATTTGTGAAGTGATTGAACGAGCATCAAAGGCTCTGAACTCCACTTCATGCAGATTGGAACTATCCAAACACGAGAAAATCTGCTGATGCTGGAAATCCAAAGCAACACAAAATGCTGGATGAACTCAGCAGGCGAGGTAGCAACTGTAATAGAAACATAGAAAACCTACAGCACAATACAGGCCCTTCGGCCCACAAAGCTGTGTCGAACATGTCCCTATCTTAGAACTACCTAGGCTTTACCCATAGCCCTCTATTTTTCTAAGCTCCATGTAGCCATCCAGGGGTCTCTTGAAAGACCCTATCGTTTCCGCCTCCACCACCGCCGCCGGCAGCCCATTCCATGCACTCAACACTCTCTGCGTAAAAAAACTTACCCCTGATTTCTCCTCTGTACCTTAATCCTGTCCGCCAATGCCTTCTCATGGCCCCTTCTGGCTCTTCTAATTTCATTCTTAAGCTCCTTCCTGCTAGCCTTATAATCTTTTAGATTTCTATCATTGACAAGTTTTTTGAACCTTTCGTAAGCTCTTCTTTTCTTCTTAGCGAGATTTACAATAGCCTTTGTACACCATGGATCTCGTACCCTACCATAACTTCCCTGTCTCATTAGAACGTACCTACACAGAGCCCCACGCAAATATCCCCTGAACATTTGCCACATTTCTTCCGTACTTTTCCCTAAGAACATCTGTTTCCAATTTAAGCCTCCAACTTCCTGCCTGATAGCCTCATAATTCCTCTTACTCCAGTTAAACGTTTCCCTAACTTGTCTGTTCCTATCCCTCTCCAATGCTATGGTAAAGGAGACAGAATTGTGATCACTATCTCTAAAATGCTCTCCCACTGAGAGACTTGACATCTGACCAGGTTCATTTCCCAATACCAGATCAGTACAGCCTCTCCTCTTGGAGGCTTATCTACATACTGTGTCAAGAAACCTTCCTGAACACACCTAACAAACTCGACCCCATCTAAACCCCTCACTCTTGGGAAATGCCAATCAATATTTGGGAAATTAAAATCTCCCACCACAACAACCCTATTATTATTACTCCTTTCCAGAATCTGTCTCCCTATCTGCTCCTCGATGTCCCTGTTACTATTGGGTGGTCAATAAAAAACACCCAGTAGTTGTTGACCCCTTCCTGTTCCTAACTTCCATCCACAGAGACTCCGTAGACAACCCTTCCATGACTTCCTCCTTTTCTGCAGCCGTGACACTATCTCTGATTAACAGTGCCATTCCCCCACCTCTTTTGCCTCCCTCTGAGTGCATCCCTTCTCTAACACCCGCCTATCTTCCCTTTCACACTGTTTCCAAGCTTTCTCTATTTGTGTGCCAACCTCCCTTTCCTCCGTCACTTCAGTTCAGTTCCCATCCCCCAGCAATTCTAGTTCAAACTCTCCCCAATAGCCTTAGCAAAACTTCCCGCCAGGATATTGGTCCCCCTCAGATTCAAGTGCAACCCTTCCTTTTTGTGCAGGTCACATCTGCCCCAAAAGAGGTCCCAATGATCCAGAAATCTGAATCCCTGCCCCCTGCTCCAACCCCTCAGCCACGCATTTATCCTTCACCTCATTCTATTCCTATACTCACTGTCACTTGGCACAGGCAGTAATCCTGAGATTACTACCTTTGAGGTCCTGCTTCTCAACTTCTTTCCTAACTCCCTGTAGTATGTTTTCAGGAGCTCTTCCCTTTTCCTACCTATGTCATTGGTACCAATATGTACCACGACCTCTGGCTGTTTTCCCTCCCACTGCAGGATATCGTGGACATGATCAGAAACATCCCGGACCCTGGCACCTGGGAGGCAAACTACCATCCGCGTTTCTTTCCTGCATCCACAGAATCGCCTGTCTGACCCCCTAACTATAGAGTCCCCTATCACTGTTGCCATCCTCTTCCTTTCCCTATCCTTCTGAGCCACAGGGCCAGACTTTTGCCAGAGGCACGACCACTGTTTCTTCCCCCAGGTAGGCTGTCCACCCTAACAGTATTCAAGCAGGAGTGCTTATTGTTAAGGGGGACAGTCACTGGGCTATTCTTTAGCACCTGCTTCTTGCCCTTCCCTCTACTGATTGTACCCACTTCTCTGTCTCCTGTGGTCCCAGGGTGACTACCTGCTCCTCTCTATCACCTCCTCACTCTCCCTGACCAGATGAACGTCATCGAGCTGCAGCTCCAGTTCCCTAACGCAGTCTCTAAGGAGCTGCACCTCGACGCACCTGGTGCAGATGAGGTCGTTCGGGCGGCTGGGATTCTCTAGGACTTCCCACGTCTGGCACCGAGCACAGAAAACTGGCCTCACATACATACTTTCTGTCTTTATTTTAAACAGATAACCTACCTCGTCTTGACCCTTTATCGCCAAAGCCCCGTTGAGCCAAAGCCTTCCTACTCTGTCTCCCTCTACTCTGGCGCCCGTTCTGTAATCTGTCTTCCTTTTAAACTCTTCCCACTATTTTCACTGGCCGACCTCCACACACTTGCGCAGTCGTGCCCCGTTCAAACCACTGAAGAAACCTGGTGAAGGGTCTCAGCCCGGAAGGTTGACTGTTTACTCTTTTCCATTGGTGCTGTCTGGCCTGCTGAGCTCCTCCAGCATTTTGTGTGTGTTTCTTTGGAACTATCTAAGGCCATTTCCCAAGCTCCAATGACTGCAAAAGTGGGCGACAAGGTTATCAATCACCATTGCTAGTTAAAAACCAACAGTACTTGCCTCCTACTGCCTTGCAGACTTGATTAATTGGATCCATGCGATAGCCTGCAAAGCATCCACATTTGTAGCTTCCTTTCAAATTAATACAAATTTGACTGCAGATGCCAGGATTTTGACACTCATTAGTATCTGAAAAATTAAACACAAGCTTTAAAATTGTTAGCCTTTGTTTTGAAGCTGACTGTTTAAACCAGACCGGGTTCTTTTGCTAACAATTCCAATCCACAAAGCTCAGATAGCTTTTCAAGATGCTTATTAACTGTCAGACCACTTTAGGTAACTTGCTTCAATCCAATACATGGAAACATATTCAACAAGATAGAATACAAAAATGCATCTTCCAATTGGACCATTCCCATTGTCAGGTGAAAGTGATCGACTTACAAAAGACTGCAGGACTGTTTTGAATGCATGGACTGGAGCATATTCAAGGAGGCAGTCACCTAGAATCATCACATCAACGCTGGTAAATATCTGGGATTGGTGACTGTCTATATAGGAAAATGCATAGAGGATGTCGCCATGATTAAACACTACACTGCCAGGGCAAACCAGAACCTACAGCTGACCACACTGTTTAGGAATTGAGACGCGGACTTCAGATTGGGGGATAGGACGACTCTAAGGTCAGCAAGATCCACGCTCTCGTGTGCCATCAAGGTAGCAAAGCAAGACTACTCACAGAAAATTTACAGACACCTTTATGACACCAGGGACATGCAGCACATGCGGGAAGGTATGAATCCCTAACAGACTCTACAAACCCTGCATGTCAACCACAGCGATGCCTCCCTTCCCGATGGGCTGAATGCCTTCTATGCACGAATAGATGCAAGAAATGATGTGACAATTGAGGAAATCCCCCTCCCCCAGAGGAACAAGCACCCTGTCTGGTTGCAGTTGAGTGACGAGGATGCTAGCCAGGGTAAACCCACACAAAGCTGCGGGGCCGGACAACGTACCTGGTCAGGTGATTGTGCGGCCCAACTAACAGAGGTCTAAACGGACATCTCTGATATCTCTTTGCAACAGTCCACCGTTCCTGCAAGCTTCATGCTCTAGAGAGTGACAGTCACTGGCTAAATGATTACCGTCCAGTGACAATGATCTCAACAATCATGAGGTGCTTTGAGTGGCTGGTAATGGATCCTTTAAAATCCCACCGTCCGGCTACATTGGACCCTTTCTGGTTCATCTACCACTCAAATCGGTGTGTTGTTGATGCCATAGCCTCGGCCCTCCACTCCACCCTGTCCTACCTAGAAAACGATGCCTCATACACCAGAACATTGGTATTGACCTCAGCTCGGCATTTAACATGATCATCCATCAGAGGCTGGTTCATAAACTGTCCTTGTTGGGACTAAACACCCCTCTCTGTAACTGGATCTTGGACTACTTGACAGAAAGACCCTAGTCAGTGCGAGCTGGCAGCAACATCTGAAGGTCCATCTGGTGCCCCAGGGCTGTGTGCTCAATCGCTGCCGACTCACGACTGCACTGCCAGATCCAGCTCAAACCACATCCAAGCTTGCTAATGATACAACAGCGGCTGGCTTCATCAGCAGCAATGAGTTGGCACACAGACAGGAGGGAGAGAAACCTGTCTAATATGTGAGAACAACTACCAAATCACAAAGTGACCCAAGAGAAAGGAGACGATCGTGGACGTCAGTCAGGTGCCGGTTGACCACACTCCATTGTACATCAGCGGCTCTGCTGTGGAGAGAGTGAAGAGCACAAAGTTTCTTGGTGTGCACAAAACAGACAATCTAAACTGGACCCACAATGTCTCCTCATTAGTCAAGAAGGCACAGCAGTGTCTACACTTTCTGAGGAGACTGAGGTGTGCAAGGCTCCCCGCCCCCATTCTAGCAACTTTCTATGGGAACACCATCGAGAGTGTCCTGTTGTGTGGTACAGACGCTGCAAGGCATTGGGCCACAAAGGGTAGTAAAAACTGCCAAAAGGATCACTGGGGTCTTGCTAATGCCTATTTGTGATAGTTACCAAATGCAGTGTATATGAAGGGCTGAAGCATTGTTGAGGATCCCAGACCACCCATCCCACAATCTCTTTGACCTACTACTGTCAGGATGGAGGTACAGGAGCATCCAGAACTAGGACAGGCAGACTGGGAAATAACTTCTTCCTTCAGGCTGAGAGGTGAAATGAATACCCTGCCACCACCAAGGACTGTACGCTGTTTATTGCACTGCTTACGTGTACTGGATGTGACACACTGTGGACCAGAGGAATGTTGTTTCAATTGCTTGTATGTACGTATAGTCAAATGGCATCAAACTTGCCTCATTTGGTTGGAAATTCAAGAATTTTGACCTCCTGCAACTGCCATTGCCCTCGGTGGGACAGCACAAGTTGAGGTGCTACTCAAACCTTTGGCATGTTGCAAAATTGATCCTTCCAGATAATTTCATTATAGCATATTGGATCAAGAGGCAGGAAATCTGCCACTCTGGCAACGTTTGGCTTGTTCTAGTAGATAGAGCTTTATGGCTTCTGTAGTAGCGTTTCTGCTCAATGGGAGTCTTCCAATTTTAGTGAAGTTTAATGAACAGCCAAGGTTGTAGCCATTTACTATTGGATTTGAATATTGCCTGGTAATTGAAATAGTCAGAGCACCTGCCCCCAGATCACCCCCTAATAACTACATTTGCCAAAAAAAATCACATTAAAAATATCATCTTGTGCTGTGAATACAATGTAGAAACTATTAGCACACCTTCACAGATTTTTCCATCGATCAACTCAAAGCCATCAGGGCAGTCACATTCATAGCCAATGACGAGATCTCTGCAGATATGGGAGCAACCACCATTGTTCATGGAGCATTCATTTAGATCTGCAAAAACATAACGTGTTAACTTCACAGCCCAACTACTTTCACACAGGGAGATCAGTATTTTGCCGAAGAGTTCAAGCACAGGACTACTACTACTACTACTGTTTCTTTTTGGCAACAATACCAAGCTGTCCTCATGTCAGAGACAAAATATATTCAACATTTGACAGCCAGATAGTTGCTCTTTCTAACTTCACAATCTCAATCAGCCCCCACTAAAATTACATCTCTTTGCCATTACTTCTCCCAGAGAAAGCCACGCTGCCCAAAACCTCTGATTTGACCCCGTATCTTTTACTTCACCTGAGACTCTACTTCTTAGGAATCTTAACTTAATAAAACTCAATAAAATTGAGTGGCAGGGAGGATCTGGAACTTCCAATCATTGCATGCAATTTTTTTTAGCTCATGGCAAAAATAGGAAAACAGATTATTATCTGAATGGTGGCCGATTAGGAAAAGGGGAGGTGCAACGAGACCTGGGTGTCATTATACACCAATCATTGAAAGTGGGCATGCAGGTACAGCAGGCGGTGAAAAAGGCGAATGGTATGCTGGCATTTACAGCGAGAGGATTCGAGTACAGGAGCAGGGAGGTACTACTGCAGTTGTACAAGGCCTTGGTGAGACCACACCTGGAGTATTGTGTGCAGTTTTGGTCCCCTAATCTGAGGAAAGACATCTTTGCCATAGAGGGAGTACAAAGAAGGTTCACCAGATTGATTCCTGGGATGGCAGGCCTTTCATATGAAGAAAGACTGGATGAACTGGGCTTGTACTCGTTGGAATTTAGAAGATTGAGGGGGGATCTGATTGAAATGTATAAGATCCTAAAGGGATTGGACAGGCTAGATGCAGGAAGATTGTTCCCGATGTTGGGGAAGTCCAGAACGAGGGGTCACAGTTTGAGGATAGAGGGGAAGCCTTTTAGGACCGAGATTAGGAAAAACTTCTTCACACAGAGAGTGGTGAATCTGTGGAATTCTCTGCCACAGCAAACTGTTGAGGCCAGTTCATTGGCTATGTTTAAGAGGGAGTTAGATATGGCCCTTGTGGCTACAGGGGTCGGGGGTATGGAGGGAAGGCTGGGGCGGGGTTCTGAGTTGGATGATCAGCCATGATCATAATAAATGGCGGTGCAGGCTCGAAGGGCCGAATGGCCTACTCCTGCACCTATTTTCTATGTTTCTATGAAATACAGCGCAGAATAGACCCTTCCCTCTTCGAACCACACTGCTCAGCAATCGCCGATTTAATGCTAGCCTAATCATGGGACAATTTACAATGCCAATTTATCTACTAACTGCTATGTCTTAGACTGTGGGAGGAAACTGGAGCACATGGAGAAAACTCACAGGTTCTACAGGGAGGATTGTACAGACTCCTTAAATATGACATTAGAATTGAACTCTGAACTCTGACTCCCCAAGCTGGAACAGAATTGCGCTAACTACTACGCTACCATGGGAAGTCAAAATAAAACAGGGGAAGTCAGGGTAAAATAAAACACCAAAATGCACCAAGGGTGATAAAGCTGCTTCCAAATTCAGTGACAGAACATGAAGGTTTTACATACTGCTTTCAATATAAAGTACTAATTACCTGGTAAAATAGTGCAATTTAAAATGGGATTTCACGGCTTTGCGAATTAAGTTTTGTGCTCCAGTACATGGTGTTCGAAGTGCAGTTACCAAAATCAATAGTTTAGTCAAGAAAAATAAATGGTAATGGTAGCTTCTACAAGGCAAATGCTAGCAGAGAGTAGGAGTAAACAGTCACCATAGCTGATACTGCAGCCAGAATTAGCAATAATCAGCATACACAAGTCATGGTTGAGCTATAATCTACAACTATGTAGAGAGCAAGACAAAGCTAATCTTTTTTGAAGACCGAAATGTTGAAAACAAGAACAATAACAGGACTCAAGAATAGGCTTTGAGCCTTGAAAGAACAGCAGTTAAGCAAGCAAGCGTGTTAAGGAGGCAGAGATATACAAAATAGATACTTGAGCAATGTAAATAATGGGATAAGATGAGAGGTGAAGGACAAGTCAACTGTTTTCTTGTATGCTGAATAGATTGTTGGTGGAGCCTAAAGTGATAACTTTTGGTCTTCAGAATTAAGCAGAAAACAAGAAAGTAACAATCAAAAAGGAATGCAGAATCCAAAAACTAAGGGTTACAAAATTCATGGTTAGGCAACATCTGTGGAACAACAAACATTTCAGATCGAAGAATAATTAACCAAGTATTTTCACCAGATAGAGAACTGTAGTAATGTTGAAATGAGGAGAGACCCAGATATTTTTGCTACAGGGCAACTACAGGAAAGATAGTTTCTGGACTTTTCGTGCAGAGATTTACGTATAGAGATTCTGGGAGAATATGTAACAATTGAGTAGATACTCACGGCATATCTCGAGGGGCTCGTCACTCCAGTCCTTGCAATCAGGATGCCGATTACACACTTTGATTTGATCTATGCACTCGCCACTTTGACATTTGAAGTCATTGACTCCTGTGCATTCTTGAGGAAGAAAAGCCGGTCATAAAATGTCTAGTGACGTGCATTAATTCCCACCTATTAGAACTGTATACTTACCATTCTCGCAGTCCAATTCGTCGCTGCCATCAAGGCAGTCTTTAAATCCATTACACTGCTTGCTTTTTGAAATGCAATTGCCACTACCACATTGAATGGAACCTGGTCGGCACATCCGAGAAGCTAGAAAGAGAACAGCCTGCATTCATGCTGGTTAACAGAAGCCATTTGGCAACCTTGCATCCAATTTTCCCCAATTCCAGGACACAAAAACCTGTTCAATTTCTATTGAAGATGCACCGTTCCTTTTATATTGCCCCCGCCATTAAATCTAGGTCAGACTGACATTTTCCTTATGACAATGAATTGAGACCAACTGCAACAAATTGTAAATTACTATAACTCTGCTTATCTTTTATACTGAAAGTGATGAGAGGCTGATCTTCAGAACTAGATTTGATCACCGAGCATGCGCCATCATTTTAAGACAGATTAGTACTAAATTTGCTTAAAACAACTACAGTACCAGCCCATTAATCTATAAAAGCAAAAGAAAAAAATGAGTAATTCATTCCTACATGCCCTATGGCCTCTTGTACGATTACATCACCCCTCAATCTTTCACTCCAATGCCACCCATCCATCCTTTTCATTGTCCAGAGTGGAGGACGTCCAATATCTTCAGTAGATTTCTTTAATCCTCATCATCATATCTCTGCAAAACTGCAACCAGAAATCTGCTTTTTATATCTCCTTTCAAGCATCAAGACATGTAAATGGTTTTGGAAATGCATAAAACCTTGATTACGGGCAGGATTCGTCCTTCAGATTTATTCCACCATTATGGTCATGTGGGCCTCACTGTCTACTACCCAATGCAATAACTTTTATCCTTTGTATCTCAAGGATCTATGCACCTGTGTTTTGAGCTCTGAAGAAACTCAAATCAGTCTTAAGTGGGTGTACTTTCAATTCTGCATCTCCCTAGTTCTAGAGTCTCAAGATGCATCACCCTCCACCCCCAACGACCCTATCAAGATCTCTCAGTTCTGTTTCAATCAAGTCCCCTCTCACATGATACTCCAGAGAATACAAGCCCTGCCTATATAACCTGTCAAGTTAATCTACCCATCCTAAGCACTGGCCCAGTAAATATTTTCCAAACTGCTTCCAACACACGATTATCTTCCAGAGACCAGAGCTCATTTTGTATTAGATTTCCTCAGGTAATAAACTGTTTATTACAACACTGAGGAAGCCAGTTGATCCATCAAGTCTAGGTGGGCTCCCAGTCGAACAAATCCCACCAGGAACCGGAGCTGATCCCAAACTTGGACTACGTAGAGTTTGCACACTTCTGCCAGATGCTTAGCTTTCTTCTGACAAATACATGCTAGAATATAAAAAGGGCAATTTATGGTCAGTTAGCAGAGAGAACCAAACATAAAAATGCTAGGCATTGCGGAATTACCAAGGGGTACAGGAAGGTGAAACTGCTCTGCTGAGAGTCAGCACGGCTTCCCATCAAATAATGGTATTATACCACAATCTTAAAAAAAAAGAGCTTTGATCCTTCAGTGTGGTCAATTGCAATCAGAACCACTACAAGCTAAAGTACTTACAGCAGCTGACTTCATCACTTCCATCTTTACAGTCTACATCACCATCACAGTACCATCTAATGTGGATGCATTCACCGGAGGCACAATGGAAGTCATCAGGAGAGCAGGTTTTAAGTGAAGGACTATGTCCACACTGTGCTGGGGATTCATCGGATTGATCAGTGCAATCAACATGGGTGTCACATACCCAACTGAGAGGAATGCATTCTGAACTGTTACAATGAAACTCATGTGGACCACAGGAAAAGGAAGGACAGTTATTTTCGTCACTGCCATCACCACAGTCATCTTCGCCATTACACACAAATGCCATGGAAGTACATCTGCCAGTGGAGCAAGTAAACTCCTCTGTACTGCAAGACGGAGTGCCTGAAAAATATCGAACATTAACTGTAAATCTTTCTACATCACTAAACTTCTTTACAGAAGTCTTCAAGAAACTTAAAATTTCAAAAGCCAATTTGAAAGCATTTTCAACTGCTGATACTAGCTACAAGAATTCATTTTGAGCTCCATATTAGTAAGAACTGAAAAGATAGCTGAGGATCAGAGACGGACTTTTTTTTGAAAATAAGACGACAAAACCCAGTTAGTGCATCACAAGGGACCTTGGGGTCCAAATCCATAGCTCCCTAATAGTAGTCACAGAGGTATATAAAGTGGTAAAGGCAGTGCTTTCATTGATCAGGGCACTGCATACAAGAGTCAGGAAGTTATGTGCCACTAAACAAAATGTTAGAATGTATTTTGCAATATTGCTTACAGTTCTGGTTGCCCAATTATAGTGAGGATGGAGGCTTTGGAATGGGTAATGAAGTGGTTTACCAGGATGTTGCCTGGATCTGGGGGCATTAACTGTAATTAAGTTCACAAACTTGTGTTTTTTTCCTTGAGGCTGCAAGGGGGCCGAACAGAAGTTTATAAAATTATGAGTGATGGACTGTTGATAGGTCAGATGAAATCCTTGTTTCACCATGATGGAAATGTCAAATACTAAAGGACATACGGTCAGAGTGGGAAAAATTAAAAGGACACATACAGAGGTATCTATGCACAGGCTGCTAGGAGTAGTGGTGGATGATAGTGGTGTTTAAGAGACTTGGATAGACAAATATGCAGGAAGTTGAGGAATAAATATCGTGTGCAAGCAGCAGAGATTTAATTTAATTTGGTATTGTGTTCAGCACAGACCGTGGGCCAAATAGCACATTCCTGAACCGTACTGATCCAAGTTCTATGGCAAAGAAATAATCCAGTGCTATCTTGGGGCAGGGGGCCCAAAATTCATGCCCAATTTTCAAGACTATGGAGAAAGCACAAGCTATGATAAACTTATAGGGAAATCATTTGCTGACAAGAAGAATTAGAGCCGGCGCAATGCACAATTTAGTATCAAAAATAATAAAATTAGGATTTAAATCACTTGACAGAACTTCAAATGTTCTATTTATTTACCACAGTGCTCCTCATCATATCCAGTTTCACAGTCGTTCGCCCCGTCGCACTTCCAGGATGCTGGGATACACCTAAGTGATTCAGGGCCACAGTGGATTTCATTAATAGCACAGGCACTCATGTCTAAAGAAAGCACAACAAAACATAAATGTGGATTTATCAGCAAAGGATATTCTTAGACAAGCTGTCAGAGAAATTTTAAATTTGATTTTCCTCTTAACCACTACTGAAACCTTCAAAATTTCATCACGCCAATCTGTTTTCCTAAGCCTTTTGCTCCCAAGTACTAGTCAAGCAAACTTAAAATTCATACTGAAGATTTCAGACTAATTGAAGAACTTCACTAAATGTCTTTCTCTCATTATAGATACTACGTTGATTAAAGCTTGGTCAGAAATGTGAAAGTAGAAGTCATCAGTTGCTACCAAACATTCTTTTGTTTCCCTAGAAAATCTGGTGACCAAGCAAATAACCCCAGGGAGTCAGTCAAAGATGGCACCAAGCTATGACATCTGTTGATTCACAGCTCAGAATTAGTTGTGTTTTTAAAAAATTGTTTAATTTTTAATTTTTTGATTCATAAGGATGGTTTTAGGGACAGATGAGAGTTAGGGGTCAGGTTAGTTTTAGGAAAAGGGATGTGGGGGAATTAGAGATCAGGCCAAAGTCTAAGTCTCCACTCTGCACTTGACGAATCCGACATGGTCAAGCTTGTGGTCAGATGGTGGACCAGCAGAGAAGCAGAGAGTAGAGAACCCATCCCCACTGTCAGCATGTTCCAGAGTTGGAATTCTGTGCAGGCAGGAGCTCTGATGATTCCCTGGATTTATGAATCGGCAAGTTTGGAGTTCAAGGCCTGGTGTTCAGTGATCAGCATGTCCTCGGATCAATGTACAGGACTGAGGCCCAAGGACAAATCAGAAGTCCAGAATCCGAGGACTTTTGGCTGGAGGAAAGTCTGTGAATCTCTGCGAGTCTGTCAGGGATGATGAAGTCTGGTGTCTGCAGGCTTGAATCTATGTCCACTGGAGGCTTTTTAAAGGACTATCTATGTGTGTGGGTGGGAGATAGGGATGGGGCTTGTTTTTGCTGTGTTGTTTATTACTTCTTGTGTTCTGTTGTGCTCTGCTGAGCATTTGTGGACGTGCTATGTTGGCACTGGAATTTGTAGCAACACTTGCGAGCTGTGGTTGTGGTCGGATGCACTGGTTGTGAATGTAAATGGCACATTTTACTATGTTTCAATGTGCACTTGACAAATAAATTTAAATCTTGAGTCATGGAGTCCTAGAGCCCAGAAACAGGCTCTTCAGCTCAAACAGCCTATGCCAACCAAGATTCCTGTTTAAGCTAGTCACATTTGCCCACATTTGTCCCATATCCCTCTAACCATGTACCTTTTCAATGTTGTTCATGTACCTGCCCCAACCACTTTCCAAGGTAGCTCATTCTATATACTTTTATCCCTCAGGTTCCTATTAAATCTCTCCATCTCCGTGGAGTGGAGTTAGAGTAGGGGCCCCAATAAACATTGGAAGTTAAACCTTAAGGCTCTACTGTCCAAGAGAGCTCGGAAAGGGTTTAAAGCTTATCTAACATCAAATTAGTTACACAATGGACTAATGAAAAGAGTGTATTAATCCACTTAGTGTTCAATTGTGAACCACTACTGAGATATCGAGGAGATACTTGCGGCAAAGTACTGGAAGTTCATCAGAACCATCTTCACAATCGACATCCCCATCACACTTCCATTTACCAGGTAAGCACTGGCCATTATGACATATGAAGTCTGATACTCCACAGGTGAGAGTTGAAGCTAATAAGATGAAACAGTTTATTAAAATAATGCTCTAGATAAGAAACTATTGTGTTTAATTAACTTACAAGTAGGCAGGTTACTGTCCTAGGTACCTTTGCTGGACCAACTTCATCTCAGTTCTTAGTTAGCTGCTATTAGTCAGCCTATTCGTCGCTTCTAAATTTTATGGACAATTTAAGGGTTATTTTCCAACCAGCAATTTATGCTAGGGTAACTCAGTTTTCCTCCCAGCCAACACCCAAACAAAAATAACAGGAATTCTGCAGATGCTGGAAATTCAAGAAACACACATAAAAGTTGCTGGTGAATGCAGCAGGCCAGGCAGCATCTCCAGGAAGAGGTGCAGTCGGCGTTTCAGGCCGAGACCCTTCGTCAGGACTAACTGAAGGAAGAGCGAGTAAGGGATTTGAAAGTTGGAGGGGGAGGGGGAGATCCAAAATGATAGGAGAAGACAGGAGGGGGAGGGATAGAGCCAAGAGCTGGACAGGTGATAGGCAAAAGGGATACAAGAGGATCATGGGACAGGAGGTTTGGGAAGAAAGACAAGGGGGGGGGGGACCCAGAGGATGGGCAAGGGGTATATTCAGAGGGACAGAGGGAGAAAAAGGAGAGTGAGAGAAAGAATGTGTGTATAAAAATAAGTAACAGATGGGGTACGAGGGGGAGGTGGGACATCAGCGGAAGTTAGAGAAGTGGATGTTCATGCCATCAGGTTGGAGGCTACCCAGACGGAATATAAGGTGTTGTTCCTCCAACCTGAGTGCGGCTTCATCTTTACAGTAGAGGAGGCTGTGGATAGACATATCAGAATGGGAATGCGACGTGGAATTAAAATGTGTGGCCACTGAGAGATCCTGCTTTCTCTGGAGGACAGAGCGTAGATGTTCAGCAAAGCGGTCTCCCAGTCTGCGTCGGGTCTCGCCAATATATAAAAGGCCACATCGGGAGCACCGGGCACAGTATATCACCCCAGCCGACTCACAGGTGAAGTGTTGCCTCACCTGGAAGGACTGTTTGGGGCCCTGAATGGTGGTAAGGGAGGAAGTGTAAGGGCATGTGTAGCACTTGTTCCGCTTACATGGATAAGTGCCCGGAGGGAGATCAGTGGGGAGGGATGGGGGGGACGAATGGACAAGGGAGTTGCGTAGGGAGCGATCCCTGCGAAACTATAAGCCTACTGACTCTCACAGCTACTATAAGCCTACTGACACTCACAGCTTAGATTTTTCTGTCTCTGTCTCTGGAGACAGCTTATCCACTGATGTCTACTATAAGCCTACTGACTCTCACAGCTATCTGGACTATTCCTCTTCTCACCCTGTCTCTTGCAAAAATGCCATCCCCTTCTCGCAATTCCTCCGTCTCCGCTGCATCTGCTCTCAGGATGAGGCTTTTCATTCTAGGACGAGGGAGATGTCTTCCTTTTTTAAAGAAAGGGGCTTCCCTTCCTCCACTATCAACTCTGCTCTTAAACGCATCTCCCCCATTTCAAGTACATCTGCTCTCACTCCATCCTCCTGCCACCCCACTAGGAATAGGGTTCCCCTGGTCCTCACCTACACCCCACCAGCCTCCAGGTCCAACATATTATTCTCCGTAACTTCCGCCACCTCCAACGGGATCCCACCACTAAGCACATCTTTCCCTCCCCCCCCCGCATTCCACAGAGATCGCTCCCTACGCAACTCCCTTGTCCATTCGTCCCCCCCATCCCTCCCCACTGATCTCCCTCCTGGCACTTATCCATGTAAGCGGAACAAGTGCTACACATGCCCTTACACTTCCTCCCTTACCACCATTCAGGGCCTCAAACAGTCCTTCCAGGTGAGGCAACACTTCACCTGTGAGTCGGCTGGGGTGATATACTGCATCCGGTGCTCCCGATGTGGCCTTTTATATATTGGCGAGACCCGACGCAGACTGCAAGACTGCTTTGCTGAACATCTACGCTCTGTCCGCCAGAGAAAGCAGGATCTCCCAGTGGCCACACATTTTAATTCCACATCCCATTCCCATTCTGACATGTCTATCCACGGCCTCCTCTACTGTAAAGATGAAGCCACACTCAGGTTGGAGGAACAACACCTTATATTCCGTCTGGGTAGCCTCCAACCTGATGGCATGAACATCGACTTCTCTAACTTCCACTAATGCCCCACCTTCCCCTCGACCCCATCTGTTACTTATTTTTATACACACATTCTTTCTCTCACTCTCCTTTTTCTCCCTCTGTCCCTCTAAATATACCCCTTGCCCATCCTCTGGGTCTCTTCCCCCCCCCCACCCCCACCCCCACCCCCACCCCCGTCTTTCTTCCCGGACCTCCTGTCCCATGATCCTCTCGTATCCCTTTTGCCAATCACCTGTCCAGCTCTTGGCTCCATCCCTCCCCCTCCTGTCTTCTCCTATCATTTTGGATCTCCCCCTCCCCCTCCAACTTTCAAATCCCTTACTCACTCTTCCTTCAGTTAGTCCTGACGAAGGGTCTCGGCCTGAAACGTCGACTGCACCTCTTCCTACAGATGCTGCCTGGCCTGCTGCATTCACCAGCAACTTTTATGTGTGTTACCCAAACAAAAATAGGTTTTAAAGCAGAAATCTCGTAAGAACTTACCTCCACTTGATAGACAAGGCAACACAAGATATTTACACTCGAGTCCATGCATTTCAAAGTGCTTGGAATGAATAAATCAATTTTAACATGTACTAATTAATTAAATATGATTTGCTGTATGAATCTGAGTGGCTGAAGTTGAGAACAACAGAATTCACTTTAAACCAACTTCACATATTTTGCAACACTGGAACCACCGTTTAGGATTCCCTGCAAAATTTTGAGTAGCATCTACAACTATTCAGGATAGATAGCACATATTGAAATGAGATTTGGGCTATTGTTTTCTTCCCCCCACAGATTGTATTCTCTGCACCAATTAAACTCAATAGACAAAGATCTCATCAATTAAACTGCCTTTCCCAGAGGTCTTTGACAAGTGCAGTCATCTGATTTCACTTCAAGATTTTGGAACCATTTTGTTCATATACATTAATAAAGTTCTTATAAAAATTCTGTATTTAAAAAAAAGCCTTTCCAAACTCTGCAGTGTTTGCAGAGACCAGCATCAAGTAAATTAGGGATATCTACAAAGTAAAGATTCTGCTCCAAAGTGAAGATCACGCAGATTTCAGGCTTGGTCTCATGGTTGATTCCTAACAAGTGGAAATTCTGAAATAATAAAATAACTAGTGTTAAGTACCCACTAGGTGGAAGTTTGCTCAAAGCATTCTCTCCCTGAAAAAGGATTGGAGCTTCCCCGGTGCATGAGGTATAAACTCTTTGCTGGCTTCCAGCTGGGTGCAACTATCGACTATAACCAATGTTTTGATGACAAACTCTGCTACCTTCATTAGAAAGAAGAGTTTATTCGTCATTCTCTCCCTGTCTACAATCTGACCTGGGACAGTGCCCGACAAATGTGCAGTGTTCACATTGAATTTGAGCTCCAGACATGGTTTGCAATGACCAGCTGTCAATTAAATCTGTAAATTGTGTCAGCTTCTCAGCCAGGTATTTGCATTTGCTGAATCAAGTTTAATCATCCTTGATACTGAAAAATAACCAACTATGAAAGCCACTGTTTATTGCACCTGAAAATCTCTTGTTTAAAGGGGCCTGGTTCACATTTCAACCCAATCTTACAGCAATTCTCTGTGCATTCCCCTTGCTGTCCAAGTGGAAACCAAATTATAATATCCAATGACATGCACACTAATTGTAGTATTTACCATTGATACACTGTTTTCCATCTTCGATTAATTGCATACCATCTGGACAAACACAGGTGAATTTAGTCGAATTAATACTGATCTGAGGAGCAGGGAGACACAGATATTCACAGCCTCCACTAACACGGTCATTGCACCAGTTTCTGCCTGTTGAAAACAGAATTTCAATGGACTAATGTTATGAGAGCCACTGATGTATATTGGAATTAAAATCAGTGTAATTGATAGAATTGAAAAAACAAAATTCGAAGTTTACACACTTTACAAAGCCTAAGTTACAAAATATAAATCAGCATTACCAAGATTCTATTTCAATTAGAAACCATATTAGTCCTTTGTCAATATAGGAAGACCCATTGATTATCTTTCAATTTATGGCATGCAGAAAGGGCGGTTCAAGGGCAAAACATTCTAAATATTATAAATCTGAAGTGTAATACCATGCTATCGACAACTTAATGTCATATTTTAGTTTTATCAAGCAGTAAGCAAGAATTGGAGTATACCACAAACAGCTGACAACATTATTTAAATTCTGAGTTCAAATTTACTACCTGATGGCTGAACTAAATCGTGATAAACAATAATATCATGAGGTTCTTCAAGATTGGAGGCCAAAGGTACCATATCAGCTCCTGTGATCTTGTTGGCACTATAGATTTTTTCAGTCTCGCTATCAATCCAAAAGACACGATCCTGAAAACAAATCCCATTTGGAATTAAACCACCTTTGAGTGACCATCACTGAAGCAATAAAAATTATAGCAATACATACTCAGTCAACATCCCTTAGACATCAGAATTAAACAGAACATCTTTGTATGAAGTTCTTGCAACTTTCTCATCCACAGTCAAACTCCATTGAAAGAATATCCAACAGCCCCTTACGTATTTACTAGATATATTTCAGATGTCCAGTGATATTTTCAAACATTAGATACATCTCCAAGTAATGCAGTTAATGGCCCACGGCTTTTAAATACTGCCACTTCCACTGTCACATTGAAAGAGTGAGATCCAGCATTAGCATCACCACATCTCGGTTTTGGGTCTAAACATAGAAGAATGACAAAATTGCACACCAGCTTACCTTTGAATAAGAATTATTCTTGACTCTTCGTGAGACACTAAACGTCAATTTTAAGTGTTTTACAGGCACTGGTCTCAAAGATAGCTAGATCATGCAGGATTTAGCTTGGTGATGGACTTTACAATGAAGTCTTTGCACTGAACATCCCAGAGAAGAGGGTTGCAAGCAGCTGACAGGCTTCAGGCATCATATAGAAGCACCTGCCCCAAATGACCTTAAGTAACTCACTGGTGTCAAAGGTTCTGAACTTGTGTTAATGACTTTGTTAGTAAGATAGTACACATGAATAGCTGTTTCCCGGTTATGCACTTAAGCTGCTTAAAATTAAAGCACTACCATAAATCAGCTACACCATTTAACTGAACGCAGCTGCCAGTCAAAAATCACTGTTAGTCAGAGCCAAGGCAAAGGGCTGTATGCACAGTTCTCCACTGCCAGCAGAGAAATGGGCCAGAAACACATCACCTAATCCAGTTTACACAAATGATGAAGACCAACATGAATATACCAGTGCCCGGGCCAGAACAGCAGACAGTTTCATATGGAACTGCCAGTTCTGTCCTATGTAATTATATTCTGTAGGAGTGCTCATATTTATAATCAATGATATGTAGATCAATAATGGTAACCGACTTGGTCACAGCCCGAGGTTTGCTAAAGATCACAGTATACTCTGCGTCACTATCTTACCTCAAACACAGATATGGCAAGAGGATGGCCAAGGAATTCTTCAGACTGCAATATATTTCTTCTATCCTGACCATTTAGATCCACACTTGATAACATGTGCAGTTTCGAATCCACCCAATAGAGGCGCCTTTTCACGAGGTCTAAGGAAGAATTAAGTGATGTATGAGGCTTTATTCACTTCACAGAATGAAAGTTCAGTTATCCACTTACCCAGTGAAATGCCATTTGGCCACTGAATCTCTCTGGTAACCAACAGCTGGCGGGCAGCACCATTCATTCCTGCTTTTTCAATCTTTGCTGGCTCGCCCCAGTCTGACCAGAATATAAACCTTTCAATCCAAAGCAAGAACCAGCTTTTAATGAACAAAGTCTGCTTGGTTGCAGAGACTGTTCTTACGCTGTTACACAGCTACTACATTATAGTAACAAAATAATCTAACATGCATTTGTAGTTTGCCAAGTTACCCATGCATGAAACATGCTCTCACCCTCATTAAATTTATAAAGCAAGTCTTTATACAAACCAATGTGTTTCTATCCCCAAATAAAATATCCCAGATTGAAGCAATTCCATATCAGTCAGAAACCTCCAAATTTGTTTTATTCAGAAAATATCACAAAAGTTTAGTTATCCACTTACCCAATGCACTGCCATTTGGCCACTGACTCTCTCTGGTACCAAATCTGTTTGCCCCAATTTAAAGCCTGTGCTGTTCAAGATTCTGACAAGAGCTATTAGTATTGTTACCATCCTAACTACAAGTTATTTAACTATCCTGCATGTTTACTTTCCAACTGATCCTAAACACATTGTACTGGTACGTGAACAATTATTCAAAATTACCCAGTCAGTGGATCAACAACTACGGATGCTGGTTCCTTCAGGTCAGTTCGAAAAAGAATCTTCCTTTTTGTCCCATCAAAGTTGGCCACAGAGAGTGTTTTAGTGCCTACATCTATCCAATAAATGTTCTTGTAGATCCAGTCAATAGCAATTCCCACAGGGATTTTTACATCCTTAATCGCTCTGGAGACTGTATTTTTACCATCATGCTCATCCAATAATTTACTGCAAAAAGAAAAGTGGTTACAGTAACATACTTTAGAAGTATTCAAAATACACAAAACAAGCTAGCTGCTGCATTAATAGCCAAGTTGGAAGCAATAATTATGTTGTAGAAAGCAAGTATAAAATAGGCTGCTAGTTGAAAATAGAGGGGGGAAAGTTCTTCCATTGATAAATAAGGATTTATCCAAGGACAGATTTGTCCTATTTATTTCCATCCATCAGCATAATAGGACTTTCATGAAGTAAACAGCTCCAAGTCTGAAGACTGTTAACTAGATTAATTAGATGCATGGCTGAGGAATAAACTGCACGTAGAAAGGGCAATTCCAAATTAAGTGATAGGCATCAATTTGCGCAGGCACAATTCTTTTTGTTAAGAGACACCATGGTAACTTGCCCTTCAGCCTAAAGGGCCCCACCGTCCAATTACACCCATCAGACCAATTAACCTAGCAACCCGTACATCTATGGAACGTGAGAGGAAACCCATGTGGTTACATCAGTAACAGAGACTCCTTACAGTCGCAGAATTGAACCCGAACGCATGTGTTGTGTCAACACACTATCCACTATGTTAGCCCTTGTTGAGGGGTGGAGAAGGAAAGAGACTGGGTGGGTTGCAAACTATCTATGAAGAATACAGATCACTGTATACATATAGGGGACAACACCAGGTTACAATTTTCCAGAAGGTGCTTATTGAGAATTGGAATATTGGGTACAGTTTTGGTACCTGTCACAGGAAAGACATCATTAAGCTGGAAAGAGTGTACTGATTTATGAGAATGTTCCTGGCATTCGATGGCCTGAGCTATAAGAAACATTTGGGCAGGTTAGGACTTTACTACATTGAGCATAACAGAACAGTGTTCAGTCTTATAGATGTATCCAAAATTATGAGGGCCACAGATAAGGAGAATGACCCCTATAGAGAAAGGAAATTGAAACTAGAGGGCACACATACAAGTTGAGGAAAAAGACATAAAAAGCTCAAAGGACATTTATCAAAGTCCATATATGTCACCATATACAACCCTGAGATTCATTTTCTCACAGGCATACTCAGTAAATCCAAGAACTATAATAGAATCAATGACTGCACCCAACAAGGTGGACAAACAACCAAAATGCAACAGACAACAAACTGTACAAAGACAATAGAAAAAAATAATTAGTAAATGATAAATAGTCCTTGAAAGGGAGTCCATAGGGTGTGGGAACAGCTTAGTGATGAGGCAAGTAAAGCTAAATGAAGTTATCCTCATTTGTTCAAGAGCCTGATGATTGAGGAGTAATAATTGTTCCTGAACAGGTGATGCGAGCCCTGAAGCTCCTGTATCTTCTTCCTGATGCCAGCAGTGAGAAGACAGCATGGCCTGGGTGGAGGGGGTCCCTGATAACGGATGCTGCTTTCCTGTAACAGCGCTCTGTGTAGGCGTGCTCAATGGAGTTGGCGACTTTACTGGTGATGGACTAGGCCATATCCATTACTCTTGTTTTAGGATTTTCCATTTAAGGGCATTGGTGTTTCCGTATCAGGCTATGATCAACCAGTCACTATACTCTCCACCACATATCTGTAAATGTTTGTCAAAGTATTAGATATCATGACGAATCTCTACAAACTTCTAAAGCAGAGGTGCTGCTGTGCTTTCTTCATAATTGCACTTATGTGTTGGACCCAGGACAGATCTACTGAAATGATAACTCCGAGGAATTTAAAGTTGTAAACCTTTGATCCTCTGATGAGGACTGGCTCATGGACCTCTGGTTTCCTCCCCGATATCAATATTCAGCTCCTTGGTCTTGCTGACACTGAGTGAGAGGTTGTTGTGGCACTGCTCAGTCAGATTTTCAATCTCCCTCCTACACACTGATTCTCACCACCTTTGTTTTGGAAAACGATAGGGATGTCATCGGAAAGTTTAAATATGGCATTGGAGCTATGCTTAGCCACACAATCATAAGTGTAAAGTAAGTAGAGCAAGGGGATAAGCTGATGGAGATTGTGGAGGAGATGTTGTTGCCAATCCGAATTGACTGGGGTCTGCGAGTGAGGAAATTGAGGATCCAATTGCACAAGGGAGTATTGAGGCCAAGGTCTTGAAGCTTATTGATTAGTTTTGAGGGGACAATAATATTGAATGCTGAGCTACAGTCGATATAGAGCACCCTGAGGTATACATCTTTACTGCTCAGATGTTCCAATGAAGAGCCAATGAAATGGCATCTGCTGTGGACCCGTTGTAGGAAACAGGTAGGGAAACTGGAGTGGATCCAAGTTGCTTCTCAGGCAGGAGTTGATGTGTTTCATCACCAACCTCTCAAAGCACTTCATCACAGTGGATATAAGCGCTACTGGACAATATTCTTTGAGGCAGGTTAAAATGTTCTTCTGAGGCACCAGTATGACTGAGGTCTGCTTGAAGCAGATGGGTACCCAAGACTGCCAAAGTGAGAAATTAAAGGTATTGGTGAACACTCCAGTCAGTTGATCAGCACAGGTCTTTAGTACTCAGTCAGGTAACAGATCTGGGCCGAATGCTTTCACCCTCCAGAAGGATGCTCGCATGTCAGCCTCAGAGACTGAAATCACAGGGTCATCGGGGGCTGAGGGAGTTAGTGAAGGTCCCTCCATGTTTTGATTGTCAAAGCAAGCAGAGGAAAGGCTTAGATGGACATCCTGATAATCATGGACAGGTTGAGCGAGAGTACAGCACAGATACAGGGCCAATGACTCCCTACAGTTATACTTCATGATTCAAACTACAAGTGTAATAGAACCGGACTCCCGCTTAAATCAGGTGTTACTATTTTCTCTTCCAGAAATTTGTACCTGAAAATTGCTTGATATACTAAATCAGCCCAGAAGATTTTCTGAGTTCCAAGGTCAACATCAAGTGCTATAGCGTTTCGTAACTGGTCAACAACTTGAGTGTATTCCAAATGCTCCAATCCAATTTTCCTGATGTCATGGCGGTTGACAAAAATTAAAGCAGGTTCATCCCCTGTTTTAGAAAGAAACAAAAGCTACTCTCTCTGGACTCCACAAGTTTAGAAAACAGATAAAATACAGGAAGTTGCTGGTTTCTACTTTCCGAAGAGACCAATGTTCCTAACAGGATCCCTCATTCTTCCATACCCTACTCATTTTTGAGCGAGGATACAAAAGTGGGAAATTAATTTTATGAAAGGGAACACATGGGAGAAAAAGGAAGTCACTAAAATCTTTTACATAAATATATCCTTTTATGTCTGTCCAAATGGAGCATTAGATCCAGGATATTTGGTTTGTCTGCTATAAGATACAAACTCCAAATTTTGTTCATTGGGTATACTACTTTACAAAGGATTTGTGCACCCAAGGCGGCAAGACATTAAATAAACAGCTTATCAATAATAACATTTCTAATGATGCAGAACCTGCTACCAAATCTACTAACCCACATTAAGTGACTAGATATAATGGGATTTCATTGCCATCAAATTTTTCCTTCAGTTCAAAGGCTTTGGACTACACCCACTTAAGCTCTGATCAGACTGGAGTTAGGAAATAATTCTAGCATTACTTCCTTAGACTAGAAGTGGAGAGGCCAATTTGTAGTAATATGGCTTCAAAACTAAAAGGCTATATAATTAATGAAGAAAAAAATTAAACATTACATTATCTAGGGAAAGTCAAGGCACCACATCGATGCTAGGTGGAAAGTTAGTGGATAATTTGGCATGAAGAAAATAAAAACAGCAGTTCACTGTCCCACTTGGTTAGATATTTGGCTGGAGATGTTCTGCAAAATAAGTTCAAAACAGTCATTTAAGTGGCACTTAACATGGTACATACCTTGAGCCTTGCAACCCCCACTGAGTGGATCCAGGTGATATCCTTTGTGACAGTCACATTTATAGCTCCCCTTTAAATTGACACAGATTTGACTGCAGATCTCCAGATTCTGACATTCATCAACATCTACAGGACAGAGAAAAACAAATTATTTCATACTTATGCTCATGCTAATTTCCAAGGAGACAGTCAACTTGACTTACCTGCACAAGAGTTTCTGTCAAGCAGTTCAAAGCCAGGAGGACAGTCACATTCATGGCCAATGGGAAGATCTCTGCAGATGTGAGAACAACCACCATTGCTCATCAAGCATTCATTCAAATCTGTAAAGAAAAATAGTTTAATAGTTTTACACTATTAAAACTTAACTGGCAAGCTTAAAGCAGAAAATCACACTGTGGTGACAAGGCTGCTCTGAGATCATTTCCAACAGGCAGAACCATACTGGAACGAAGAGTCAGCCAAGAATCTTCTTCACCCAGGGGTACTGAATTTTTGAAGTTCTCTACCATTGCAGTTCTGAGATATGTAAAACTGATTTTATGGATAGTGCAAATATAGGGTTAGTCCTGGATGAAGTGGTCAAGAAACCAAGATCACCAATTATCCTAATAAACACAGTAGGCAAAAGGGGAAGTATTTCATCCTCCTCCCATTTCTTGTATTCCTAAAATTAGAGTAGACATTGGCCATCTGCATTTCATTAGGGAAAACACACTTCAAATAAATTTAATATTGTGATCATTCAAGTAGCATCTTGGCATTCATGTTGAAATTATTGTTGACTGCAGGTACAACACTGCCTTTGTAAGCTGTTTACAATGGGAATTTATAATAAAATTGGGAAAAGGCAAGAGCTTAAACAGAATAACTGAGGAATAGTTCAAAAATAAATGTAACAAATCCAATTTGTTAGTAAAGCAAGCAAACTGACACTCACACGCAATTTCACATTTAAATGAAGAATAGAGTTTCTGACTTAGGAAGTGTCGATAGATAAGAATTACAGAATGGTTGGAAAAGGAATTAGAATTTCGAGGAACACTAGAGATTGAAGGCTTCAGGGCAAGAAAATGTTGATCTTCTAAATACACATTGGTGGAATAGAGCAAGCAGCTGGAGATCTCATCCATTTTCAAAACATGTTGACATTTATTGCAACTTCTCAAATGTAAGAGTCATCTTTACAGTGCCAAGGTCACTTACTACATTTATCACGTGGCTCATCACTCCAGTCCTTGCAATCTTGCTGCCGGTTACACAGTTTGGATGAATTTATGCATTCTCCGCTTTGGCACCTGAAATTTAAAGGTCCTGCGCAGTCTGGAACTGGAAGGAGGAAGAAATTTTATTTTAAAATGAGTTGAAGCAAGGAATTAAAAGCTAGTCAGAAAATAAATCACATACTTACTCTTGCAGTCAAATTCATCACTGCCATCCGGACAATCCTTAAAACCATCACATTTCTTGCTTTCAGGAATACAGCTACTGTCACATTTAAAATAATCAGGCTTACAGATCTTAAGTGCTGAAATGAAAATTAAATTTCAAGATTAGGGAAAAACAGATCTCATCTTTAAGATGTCTTTTTTAATACTTAATTTGAATATAATGGACATTACAATACATCTAGAACATTCTCAAACAAAGTCAAAACTGAGGATCTTTTTCAAATAGATACTGTAATTAAAAAAATTAATTCAGAAATAAAATCTATACAATTTAACACATTGTCTCTGGTGTGTCATATCTGAATATACTTCACTATATTAACTTTATCAATTTGTTAAATCCACTGTACACATGTAAAATGCTCCTGAAACAAAAACTACATTTTAAAAAAATGCTGGAGGAACTCAGAAGGCAGCATCTATTGAAAAAAGTACAGTCAATGTTTCGGGCTTAGACTCTTCAGTCCTACCAAAGGGTTTCAGCGTGAAATGGTGACTGTATTTTTCCCACAGATGCTGCTTGGCCTGCTGAGTTCCGCCAGCACTTTGTATGTGTTGCTTGGATTTCCAGCATCTGCTGGTTTTCTCTTGTTTGTGATTTTAAAAATTACTGTATATTTAACTTAAAAGGATCAAGTGCACTTACAACAATTGGCTTCATCACTTCCGTCTTTGCAGTCACTATCACCATCGCAGGACCACAGATGATGAATGCATTCACCAGAATCACACTGGAAGTCTGTAGGAGAACAAGTCACAACTGCAGGCAGCACATGTCCACAGTGGTCTGGGGATTCATCCGACTGGTCAGCACAATCAGTATGCCTATCACACAACCAGCTGAGAGGGATGCATTCCGAACTACTACACCGAAACTCACGGGAGCCACAAGAGTGTGGAATACAGCTGCCTTCATCACTTCCATCGCCACAGTCATCTACACCATTGCAGACAAATGTTTTGGAAACACATTTGCCACTGGAGCAAGTGAATGTATCTGGATGACAAACCAGGTCACCTGAAAAAATAACAATGAATTACAAGATGTGCAATTTAGAGCAACACTTCTGCTTGAAGTCTTGAATCATCACCAATGTTCTGTGGTCTGCAGAAAATTCTTCCAAAAATTCTATTTACCTAGTTCATTCTACTTACCCAAGGAGTGAGTTCTGCTCTGTAATCCTGACTGCAGTTTACATACCAACTGCAGCCAAGTATAATCAAGTGCTCACAATACTGCCAAATGCCATCTCCAAACAAGAAACAGTCCATCGAAGACTTCAACCAAGCTTATTTGAAGAAAACCCTGCTCAATTACCATCAGCATATAACCTGAAGCACCAGAGGCCCTGACATACTAGACCACTGTTATACTAAGATAAGGAATGCCTACCATTCCTTGCCCAGATGGAGACAGGCAGAGGCTAAAGAGCAAAGCTCCTGAGATGAGAACAACAAAGGGGCGGCTGCTGGGATCGGAGGAGTGGTTACAGGATTGCTTTGTCAGTGGACTGAGCCGTGATCAAGCACTCCTTTAGAGATCCGAATGAAATCACCATAGTTGTAATGGACTTTATTAAAACAGCTGTCGATGAGTGTGTCCCCACTAAATCATTCAAAGTTTTCCCCAATCAGAACCCCTAGATGAACCACGCGATTCAATATTTGCTGAAAGCCAGATTAGCGGCATTTAAGTCTAGAGACCAAGAAAGTTACAAGAGGTCCAGGTATGATCTCCAGAAAGCCAACTTATGAGTGAAGTGGAAACTTCAGACTAAACTTGAATCAATAAAGGATGCTCAGCAGCTGTGGCAGGGCTTGAATACCATCACCTCTTACAAAGTTAAATCAAGTGACGTGGGAGGCAACTGCTAACCTTGAATCTGAATAAGACTCGGGAGAACAACTTCTTATAGTTACAACAGTTTATTGCGCACCCTCCTGAAGGAGTTTGAGACCCAGTTGTCAGAGGGAAGACACGTAAGTACTGCCACCATCTGACAAGTGGGCCCACTTAGTCAGGTTACAGCTATATATTTATACATGGTAAGCCCCATACATTACTGTTGCAAGATGTTATTAGAACTGGTACTCCCACCAAGTCCGTTGGTGCAAAACTTAATTACTTAGATAAGAGAGTCCGCTAAATCAAGGTTTAATTACAGATGGATGTACTGTCCAGTCCTTATCAGTTATTCCCTTTGCAAGGCTCTGACTTAATTACAGATGGATGTTCATTCCTGTCCTTATTGGTGAGTCCTCCTCTCCTTACTCAAACGAGGGTATAATGTACAATGTTGTCAAACCCTCAATGTCTCTCTGCAAACCAAGTGAGAACTATTATAAGCCGGTTTTTAGCTAACTGTTGAAGACAGAGTTTACTTTAGTTCAAAAATTCCTATTCAGTCCCAATTATTCTTTCAGCCACAGGTTACATAGGTTCAAAATTATTTTTTTTTATATCTTCAATTCCTCACAACAGGACTTTACTTCGAGATGAACTCAATGTTTTCTACGCTCACTTTGACCATCAGAACATGGAGGAACATCACAAATTCCCACATCCACCAATAATATGGTTTCAGTGTCTGAAGCTGACATGCGGGCTGTTTTCAGGAGGGTCACCCATGAAAAGCAATTAGACCTGATGGGGTACCTCGCCACATACTAAAGATCTGTGCAGATCAACTGGTTGGTGCATTCACTGAGATCTTTAACCTCTCAATGCGACAGTGCGTGCTACCCACCTGCTTCAAGCAGGCTTCAATTAGACTCGTGCCCAAGAAGAGCATGGTGACCTGCCTCTATGATTATTGTCACTTACATCCACAGTGATGAAACATGTCAGCCCCTGCCGGAGAGGTGACTTGGATCCACTCCAATTTGCCTACCAGAGAAACAGGTCAACAGCAGATGCCATCTCATTGTCTCTTCACTCAACCCTGGAACATCTGAACAGCAAAGGTGCATACAACCAGATGCTCTTTATTGACTACACATCAGCATTCAATACCATCATACCCTCAAAACTAACCAATAAGCTCCAAGACCCTACCTCAATACCTCCTTGTGCAACTGAATCCTAGATTTCCTCATTTGCAAACACCAGTCAGTTCATACTGGCAGCAGCACCTCCTCCATGACCTCGATCAGCATGTGCACCAAAAGGCTGCGTGCTTAGCCCTCTGCTCGACTCATGACTATATGGCTAAGCACAGCTCCAATGACATGTTCAGGTGGTGGTCATAACAACAACCTCTCACTCAATGTCAGCAGGACCAAGGAACTGATTATAGACTTCAGGAGAGGGAAACCAGAGGTCCATGAGCCAGTGATCATCACAGGATAAGAGGTGGAGAGGGTCAGCAACTTTAAATTGATTGGACACATCCTGGGCCCAGCACATAAATGCAATTACAAAGAAAGCACAGCAGCGCCTCTTCTTCCTCAGGAGTTTGCGGAGATTTGGCATGGCATCTAAAACTTTGACAAACCTCTATAAATGTGTAGTGGAGAGTATATTGACTGGCTGTGTTACAGTGTGGTATGGAAATGCCAATGAACTTGAACAGAAAGAACTACAAAAAGCAGTATATTCAGTTCAATACATCATGGTAAAGCCCTCCTAACTATTGAGCACATCTACATGAAATGCTGCCGTAGGAAGGCAGCATACATCATCAGGGATCCCCACCACTCAGGACACGCTCTCGTCTCACTAGTGCCATCAGGAAGGCGGCACAAGAGCCTTAAGACCCATACCACCAGGTTCAGAAACAATAACTACCCCTCAGCCACCAGCTTCTCACCTTCAATTGCCCCATCATTGAAATATTCCCCAAACCAATGGACTCACTTTCGAGGATTTTTCATCTTAGATCCTCTATATTTATTACTATTTATATTTCCATTTGCACTGTTTGTTGTCATTGAACACCATAGTTGGTTGATCTTTCATTGATTCTGTTACAATTTCTATTCTATAGATTTAAATATAGAAAACTTACAGCACAATACAGGCCCTTTGGCCCACAATGCTGTGCTGAACATGTACCTACTTCTGAAATTACCTTGGGTTACCCATAGCCCTCTATTTTTCTAAGCTGCATGTACCTATCCAGGAGTCTCTTAAAAGGCCCTATCGTATCTGCCTCCACCACCGTCGCCAGCAGCCCATTCCACATGCTCACTACTCTCTGGGTAAGAAACTTACCTCTGACAACTCCTCTGTACCTACTTCCAATTACCTTAAAACTGTGCCCTCTCGTGTTAGCCATTTCAGCTCTGGAAAAAAGCCTCTGACTATCCACATGATCAATGCCTCTCATCACCTTATACAGCTCTATCAGGTCACCTCTCATCCTCCATCGCCCCAAAGAGAAAAGGCCAAGTTCACTCAACCTATTCTCATAAGGCATGCTCCCCAATCCAGGCAACATCCTTGTAAATCTCCTCTGCGCCCTTTCTATAGTTTCCACATCCTTCCTGTAGTGAGGTGACCAGAACTGAGCACAGTACTCCAAGTGGGGTCTGACCAGGGTCCTATATAGCTTTAACACTACCTCTCGGCTCTTAAACTCAATCCCATGGTTGATGAAGGCCAATGCACCGTATGCCTTCTTAACCACAGAGTCAACCTGCGCAGCAGCTTTGAGTGTCCTATTGACTAGGACCCCAAGATCCCTCTGATCCTCCACACTGCCAAGAGTCTTACCATTAATACTATATTCTGACATCATATTTGACCATATTTGTTGACTACACCCACAAAAAAATGAATCCCAGGGTTGTACACAGTATGGTGACATATATGTACTTTGACAATACAATTTACTTTGAACCTAATCTAAGAATCTTTAATATCTTCTAGCTTGAATTTGAATACAACCATGTTTTACAAAGGTCGATCGCAGGTACCATCACCAACTTACAGCACAAAATGAAGAACTATCAACATACAGCAAGCTAGTTACAAGTGCCTAATCTAGTCCCTCGAGATATAACTGGACTCCCCTCCTATATGCTGATTCGTCATTCTTTTCTATTACAAAATAAGTCTTGAACCAAATATCAAACATATCTACAATCTTTAGCACCATCTCATTTCCATTAGAATGGATTGCACTGTACAGGTCTAGAACAGTGCATTTCAATTAGTATTTCTCCACAAAACAGATGCATAACCAAATGAAGAGCAAGCTTCAGAAGGCAGCTACTCAGATAAAAGTGATTAGTAATTTAACTGCCCCTTTCAAGATGTAATTACAGGGGATCAAAACTGAAGGAAAATTTAGCTCAAATGGATTACAAAGAAGTGCTTAAATCTATGGAGACGGAAGCAGAGTATACTCAAAGGGAACAAGTGTCCTTGCAAACATATCACAGCCAGACACAGGTGCAAGCAAGCAAATAAGGCAACAAATGATATCTTGGCCTTTACAACAGAATTTGAATGTAGGAGTAAGAGTAAATATGGTAATGACATAGGATCTTGGTGAGACCACACTGGAGCACTATCCTAAGAGAGTAGGCTCGTATACTCCAGATTTTAAAAGAATGGGAGGAAATATTGATAAAACAAATTCCTTATAGGTCTTAAATTGTCTTGAATGTAGGGAAGGCAATACCACAAGCTGAAATGATGAGACTGTGATGAAGCTTTAGGAGTCTCTGGAGGGTAGTAGAGGCTCAGTTAGCAAGTACATTTAAAAACAGTTTGAGAGATTTCTGGATATGAAGGGAGTCGAGGGATGGGGCCAAGATTTTCGGCCAAAATGTGGAAGGATAAAGTAGGGCCAACAGGCCTAAAGTGTGCACCCATTTCTCATGTTTAGACCCTCCTAGTTGCATCACTCATGTTTCATCAGCTTCCAGGTCAATTAGACTAGTCTATGATTTCTGTTGTGATCCAAACTCCCTTTCACCCATAGTTAATGCTCCCATAAAACAACTTCTATCCAACTTCACTTCTGTAAGGAAAGAGTTAACATTAAATCCCTCCTTGTTATGTGCAAAATGCAACACGAAATGGAGGGTGCAACACAAAATGGTGTCAACTTGAAATGCTTTGAGAACGAACAGAAAGTACTGCTGAGCAACTTTGAGAATAGATAACGGTGTAAAAAAACATGTTGTTCTGCAAAACCTCCTGTTTTTATCTTTAATGCCTTGGCTGAAGGTCACAAGAGATAACTACAGCCTGGTAAAGTGGTTACGTTAGGTGTTCAAAGGCATAAAAGGGGCAACTTCTTGTGCAAGTTGAAGTCTTCTTGTGGGTTGGGTCAGGACCCAGCACTGCGAGAAAGAGGAGATTGCAGGAAGCCGTCGGACACATTATATGAATCAGTTCAGTCATAAGTTGATAAGTATTATTTTGTTTATTTCTATTATTGTATTTTATTCTTTGTATTAATCTAATAAAGTTTTTTTCTAACAGTTAACACGTGTGATTGCCTCCTTTGTTGCTGAATTAGTAAGGAAGAAAGAAAATATATTTCAAAATATTTGGTTACTTCAGAAAGAAAATGAGACATGAATCACCTTGCCACTAGGGTAAAGACTAATTTCCCAGCTACCTATTTTCACTTTCTTTCACTCTACAAGTCAAATTGAGGAATAGATTGGGAGTCTGCTTACCAAGAAGCCGACACCAGTACATGAGGTTGAAGTGCAGGCTGGGTGCATGTATTTCTTCTAGAAAGACTCATCAATTGATACGTTCTTTAGATTATGCATCGTGCTGGCACCTATTTATTCTGTTGATTTACTACTTTGGAGTAAAGCGTTTGCAACTTATTTTGAAAAGAAAGGGTAAATTACATTGCCTACCATGGCTATCAAAGTTCATCGAAAAATTATAAGGTGTCCATAAATGCCGTTTGCAAGAAAATGTTACAATCTAATATTCACTTGCGATTCCAATTATGGCTTTTCCTGCCCCCAATATTGTTTAAACTACTTTCCTCTAGGCTGACGCCACTACCATTTAGAAACAAAAATGACACTACTTACCATTTACACGGTTGGACAAATGGGAACAAGCTGCCAACAGCAATATAACCAACCGAAATGAAATCATGTCGCTGCTTTCACCCGAAGCAGGAATCCAAAAGCGGGAGCCCATAGCCAAGGGCAATATACACCGTTTCTGCCCCCATTTCCCCATTCGGAAACACACCTAAACAGAGGGAAAAAAACAAACCACCGATTTTTATCGATTTTCTTTTTGCTCCTAACAATCATCCATTGGTCGTTGCGCGCCTCAAATGCCGATTTGTTGAGCAATGACTCTGTCACCGATCCTATCCGTATCGTTATTTCCATTGGATACTGTACATGTTGGGAATTTGCTGCAATGATTTGCTGGAGGAACTCGAGCGAGTCAAGCAGCATCGGGGGCGGGAATATTGTTTTCATAACTACTTGATGAAGATTAATGGATTAATTTTTGTAACTGGTCTCGTCCCTAATTTTAAGAGTTCCTCCGATGCTAAGTGATTTTCATCTTTTACCTATTGGATGGGACCAAAATATTTCTCTCGGTGACTGGGTTTCAGCGTGGGGCTTAACGTTACATGATTGAAAATTTCAGTGTCTCGGTTATGGGTAAGTAAGTTTCCAAATTGCATGTAACTATTGTGTGGAAGTGATTGGGTATGTAGGATCGAATGCTTTGATTCTTTTGAATCATTGTATCATGCTTTATCATGTGCTGTTTGTCGTTAACCAGATAGATAGACAAATGAGTTTTAATAGAGTACAGTAATGGATGTTTAAAGTTAGGTGATATATTATTAGTGAAATGAAATCTGAAATTTTAAGTATTACGCCTTAGATTTTTTATGAAAGTTATGAAATTAATTAATTATAGTGAAATTTTCAAATTGGACCCTAGATTTACCTAGAAAAATCTATTAACAATTTTAATAAGCATTTCAGCAGAAAACGGGCTGAATAAACAAGATTCCGATGATGATATAGATGCCAAATCATGAAGACAAAGTGGATCAATGCCACCAAGTGAACAGTCTTCATCAGATCCTGCCCCTCAGCTCCAAATATTTATACATTACAGTTTGTAGTGGGGACCAAACAAAAAAAGTGTGGAAATATATCTCAAACACTGAAGTCTTTATAAATTTGTATTTTTTGTCAAATGTAATGTGACAAAATGGAACCTATGAAATCCCAGGATGATTTGCTGGTTTGGATGGCAGGCTACAACTCTGTGTGTGTGTGTTCTATGACAAGTAATGTGCTTTATGGCTGGGGGGATGTTTTGATAGCAGGAAGAAAAAGGACACAGCTTCCAAAGAGAAATTGAAGAACAAATGTCAGAACAAGATAACAGAGGGATGTTATGGAACGGAGTAATCTATTTACTATTCTCTGTAAAAAAAAAAGTAGAAACTGCTTTGTTTGAGATATAAGATCGAAGCTATTTCCAGACAACTCATATGGAATAGTTTCCCTTGCAAGTAAAATAATAAATGCATTAACAATGCGATCCACCCTGAATTTGTTGTCTTTTGTTTCTGTATATTAGAAGACCTAGCTGAACAGTACACAATAAAAGGAATAAACAAAAGACCTATATTTATATAGTGTCATTTCACATTCTCTTATCCACTCCCAAAACACCACAGCCAATTGAGTAATATTGCAATGTGGTGATTTTTTGTCCCACAGACTCCTGTCTTCCTAATATTTAGAACATTGAACATGACAGCACAGTGCACTCCCTTCTGCTCACCATGTTGTGCCAACCTTTTCAAAGTTCAAAGTACATATATGTCACTAAATACTACCCTAATATATATTTTCTTGTAGATATTCACAATAGGACAAAGAATTACAATAAAATCAATGAAAAACTACATGAACTAAGACTGGCAAGCAACCAGTGTGTAAAAGAAGCAAACAGTGCAGATACAATAAATAAATAATACTGAGAACATGAGTTGTAAAGCCCTTTGAAGTGATTTCATAGGCTGTGTTCAGTGTTGTGTTGAGTGAAGTTGTCCATGCTGGCTCACTAGCCTGATTTTGAAGAGTAATTACTGCTCCTGATCCGAGTGATAAGTGACCTAGGGCTCCTGTATCTCCTTCCGGGTGTTTCCAGCAAGAAGAGATCATGGCCTGGGTGGTGTGGGTACTTCATCATGGATGCTGCTTTCTTACAGCAGCACTATTTGTAGATGTGCTCAATGGTGCGGAGGGCTTTTGCTGTCATGAACTGGGCCACTTTTTGTAGGCTTTTCCATTCTTGGAAACTGGTGTTTCCATAACAGGCCATGATGTAATCACTCCACTGTGCTTCTACAGAAGATCTTTCAACTTGTTCTAATCTAATCATTCCCTCTCTCATAGCTGTTCATTTTTCATTGACCCATCTAGCTGGAGGAAATTCTGCCAGAAAAGCAAAGTAATAAATTAGAATGTGCTAAGGAAGCAAAAAGCAGTAGGGTGAGACGTCATTTGGATATATGTGAATATTAATGTGTTTTCAAATGGCAATAGTGTTGAGATGTTGGATAGGAATGCAATTGACAAGCATGTCAAATGCTGCAGAGGAACTATGAATAATAAAGAATGATAATTCTCCATTGTCACAGAACACACATGAACACTAGAATATAGGAGCACAAGTAGGACATCTGGCCCGTAAAACCTAGCTTGCCATTCAATATGATCTTTGTTGATTATCACTGTGCCAGTTTCCCATGGCCTTTAAGTTGTCGATCTTTCAAATATTTATCTGACTCCACCTTAAATATATCTAATGATCCGATCTCTGTCACACACTGAAGTAGACAGTTGCAGAGACCCATTACCCTCTGTAAGAAGAATGTTCAATACACCTCACTTTTCAATGACCAGCTTCTTGTAACTGTGTCCCTTGGTTCATGGTTCTTCAATTAATTAAAACATTTGGGACTTGCCCTCTCGAGTTCTCTTAGGATCTGAAAAATAACTCATCCTTTATTCTTTTTATCGCCATGGAGTACAGACCCAAAACTGTCTCACTTCTCTTGACTGGACAGCCGTCTCATGCCAGGCATTAGCCTGGTGAATCTCCTTTGGATTATCTCCAATGCAATGATATTTTCTTTCAAATAACATTTTTTCAAGTCAATTTTGCTCACATCAGAGGTAGATAAAACTCGAGGCCATTGGTTTAGGGTAAGGAGGAAGGGATCCTTTTTCATCCAAAAATTGGAAGTGCCTGGAATGCCATGTTTGAGAGTTGATTGAAATTGGATTGCTGAGTCTACTTAAGGAATGTCTAGATGAGCCCTTGAATTGTTTAAGTGCAGAGAGCTGTTGACCAAGTACTGAGAAATGGGATTAATACAGAAGGGCACCCACTCGTTGGCCTCGTTGAGTTGGGTCAAATGCCTTATTTCAATGTTGTACAGTTCTATGATTATATATAGCACCTTGTCAAATGACTTTTTAAAATCAAAATACACTACATCTACAGGTTACCCTTCTATTAAGTTCCCCTGTCATATCCTTAAAGAATTTGAGCAAAAAAAACCTACCTTTCATTACAGTATATTGACCAGGTTTTAGTATATCCAGATTTTCTAAATGATTATGTATTTTCTCTTTGATTACTGATTCTAGCATTTTGCTAATAAAAGCTGTTAAAGTTTCTAGTCAATAGTTCCCTGCCTTCCGTCATCCTCTCTTTTCCATTCTTCTGGTACTCTCCTGGAAATTAGCGAGTTTCGAACATTTTCAATGATATGCAGTTTAATTTGAGATTCAGATGAGTGCTTCAGTATAAAATTGTCCAGAACGCTCTTTTGAACCCTCTAGGAAGTTCCTGGACAGAGAGCACAGACTTCATAGAAGTAAAATTTTCAAGGACTTTGGAGTAGAATGGGAGAGTGATACCACATTGAATGAATTTAATTAGCTGAAGATCAGTATTTCTGATGCTGAGGACTTGAAAAGTAAGTAGTGTCTCCCCGGGTCATTTCAGGATAGAGGTGGACGCAAGCACATTGGTCTTATCAGTTTTATCTTCTGCACACATGCTAAATTCCACCATTATGAAAGATGAGATACCTGTGATGACTTTTCATTCCATTAGTTGTTTAACAGCTAACATTGCTCCAATTTGATGGTCTTTGGGACTGTGTACTTCTTTTTTTATGACTTCAACTATTCCGCACATTTGTTCTTCATTTGCAATTCGATGGCACCTCAGTTTTGATCCGGATATGCTCATTTACATTTTCCATCATGCATTAGATTGGAATTTGACTGAGCCTGATGTTGGGAGTTGTTCTCAGCTGGAAGGGGAGTAGCGATAGCAGAAAGTGATGAAGAAGATGGAAGTAGTGAACGGGAGGTGGTATTGGGTGATAGGAGTTGTAAGGAGGAAGGCAAATGGCAGCTTTCTGAGAAACAGAAACATAGGTGGTGAATTGGGGATTGTAGTGGCTTATCATCCAGTGATGAAGGCAAGTAGACAGGATTTAGATAAAAGAAGGAAGGAAGCACTTAAGGTTTTGTTGAGTTTTGAATGCAGATCTGTATATGATATCAGTCCAATTAGATTAACTAAGGATTTCAAAATTGCATTAGGAGATATTGTGGGTGCAAGATCTTTAAGAGATTGGACACTCGGTGGTTTGTAAAGATAGTAAGCAATGTGACAGAGCTTTGGGGTTAAAAGCTGAGGGAGGAAGGAAAGTAACACTAAGGAACTACATTGAATGACAGTGTCTTTAGGGAGTAATCACAGGATTGTCTCTCGATATATCCAGGTCAAAAATAATCTAATAGGGGGAAAAGTTTAAAAGAGTTTCATGGTGAACTAAAACAAATAGCTTATTGATGTTGATTAAATTTGATGGGGAAAAATAGGGTTAATTTAGGTTATATGAGTTATATGGTTTGAGAGACTATGTGCTACCCCCGCTGAGATGTTTTCAGAGCCAGAAGTTTGGTTATATAGCAGTTGTCTGTAGGGGTAAAAAGCAGTGTGGTAGATTGATTCTGGCAATTGTGGAGAACGTATTGGGCCCAAATGTAGCAATTGTGGAGGGAACATAACTCTGCTTATGCACGGTGTATCCTGTACATAAGAAACCTGTGAAGTGCAGCATGTTCAGGTGAAAATGGGCATATCATATGCAAAGGCTCTTCAGAAAGTATCGAAGGCTGAGTCAATAGGACTAATAATATCCAGAAAACAGATTAAACTCATTGTGTAAAGTGCATGATTTTATAACAAAGGATTCTCATGTCAGATGTGGTAAATTGTTCAGCACAAACTAAAAGTAGGACAGAGAAGAATAAAGTTATATTAAAAGCTGCAGAAAAACATCTAAAGATAAAATATTTAACTCTAGAATTATTAATAATACTTTACAAGGAGGAGTAAATAATATTCAGATATCAAAGGCGGGTTAGAAACAGGAGAAATTCCGCAGATGCTGGAGATCCAAAGCAACACACACAAGTTGCTGGAGAAACTCATCAGGCCAGGCAGCATCTATGGAAAAGAGTAAAGAGTTGACGTTTTGGGCCGAAACCCTTCTTCAAGACTGGAAAGGAAGGGGAGAAGTCAGAGTAAGGAGGTGGGGGGAGAGGGGGAAGAAGTACAAAGTGGCAAGTGATAGGTGAAACCGGAGGAGGGAGAGGAGGTGAAGTAAAGAGCTGGGAAGTTGATTGATGAAATAGATAAAGGGCTGGAGGAGGGGGAGGGGGAATCTGATAGAAGAGGATAGAAGACCAAGGAAGAAAGGTGGGGAGAAGCACTAGAGAGAGGTGATGGGTAGATAAGGAGATAAGGTGAGAGAGGGAAACAGGAATGGGGAATGGTGAAGGAAGGGAGAGAGGTCAATTACCGGAATTTCAAGAAATTGAAGTTCATCAGGATGGAGGCTACCCAAATGGGATAAAAGGTATTGCTACAGGGAGATCCCATTTTTCTGATGGACAGAGTGTAGCCGCTCAGTGAAGTGGTCTAGCAATCTTCATCCAGTCTCACTGATATACAGGACACCACATTGGGAGCACTGGACAGTAGACCTACAGGAGAAGTGTTGCCTCAACTGGAAGGACTGTTTGGGGCCCTGAATGGTAGTGAGGGAGGGGGTGTAGGGGCGGATCTGGCACTTGTTCTGCTTGCAAGGATAAGTACCAGGAAGGAGGTCAGTGGGGAGGAACGAGTGGACAAGGGCGTCACATAGGAAGTGATCCCAATGGAAAGTGGAAAGTGAGGGGGGGATGGAAAGATGTGCTTTGTGGTGGGGTCCCATTGGAGATGGCGGGAGTTACAGAGAATTATGTGCTGGACGCAAAGGCCAATCATCGGACAAAGTCAGCATGGATTTGTGAAAGGAAAATCGTGTCTGACGAACCTTATAGAATTTTTTGAGGATGTAACTAGTAGCGTGGATGGGGGAGAACCAGTGGATGTGGTATATTTGGATTTTCAAAAGGCTTTTGACGAGGTCCCACACAGGAGATTAGTGTGCAAACTTAAAACACACGGTATTGGGGGTATGGTATTGATGTGGATAGAGAATTGGTTGGCAGACAGGAAGCAAAGAGTGGGAATAAATGGGACCTTTTCAGAATGGCAGGCAGTGACTAGTGGGGTACCGCAAAGCTCAGTGCTGGGACCCCAGTTGTTTACAATATATATTAATGACTTAGACGAGGGAATTAAATGCAGCATCTCCAAGTTTGTGGATGACACGAAGCTGGGCAGCCGTGTTAGCAGTGAGGAGGATGCTAAGAGGATGCAGGGTGACTTGGATAGGTTAGGTGAGTGGGCAAATTCATGGCAGATGCAATTTAATATGGATAAATGTGAAGTTATCCACTTCGGTGGCAAAAACAGGAAAACAGATTATTATCTGAATGGTGGCCGATTAGGAAAAGGGGAGGTGCAACGAGACCTGGGTGTCATTATACACCAGTCATTGAAAGTGGGCATGCAGGTACAGCAGGCGGTGAAAAAGGCGAATGGTATGCTGGCATTTATAGCAAGAGGATTCGAGTACAGGAGCAGGGAGATACTACTGCAGTTGTACAAGGCCTTGGTGAGATCACACCTGGAGTATTGTGTGCAGTTTTGGTCCCCTAATCTGAGGAAAGACATCCTTGCCATAGAGGGAGTACAAAGAAGGTTCACCAGATTGATTCCTGGGATGGCAGGACTTTCATATGAGGAGAGACTGGATTGACTAGACTTATACTCATTGGAATTTAGAAGATTGAGGGGAGATCTTCTTGAAACGTATAAAATTCTAAAGGGACTGGACAGGCTAGATGCAGGAAGATTGTTCCCGATATTGGGGAAGTCTAGAACGAGGGGTCACAGTTTAAGGATAAAGGGGAAGTCTTTTAGGACCGAGATGAGGAAAAACTTCTTCACGCAGAGAGTGGTGAATCTGTGGAATTCTCTGCCACAGGAAACAATTGAGGCCAGTTCATTGGCTATATTTAAGAGGGAGTTAAATATGGCCCTTGTGGCTAAAGGGATCAGGGGGTATGGAGAGAAGGCTGGTACAGGGTTCTGAGTTGGATGATCAGCCATGATCATACTGAATGGCGGTGCAGGCTTGAAGGGTCGAATGGCCCACTCCTGCACCTATTTTCTATGTTTCTATTGTGATGGGTGATGACAAGAAGAATCCTACCCCTGTTGTGGTGGCAGGATGATAGGGTTAAGGTAAATGTGCACAAAATGGAAGAGATGCAGGTGAGGGCAGCAGTGATAATGGAGGAAGGGAAGCCCTTTTTTTGAAGAAGGAGGACACATCATTAGTTTAGGAATGAAAAGCCTCATCCTGAGAGCAGATGCACAGAGATGGAGGAACTGAGAATAGGGGATGGCATTTTTACAAGTGACAGGGTGGGAAGAGGTATAGTCCACGTAGCTGTGAGAATCACTGGGTTTATAAAAGATATCAGTAGGTAGACCAATAGCCAGCGATGGAGACAGAAAGATCTAGAAAGGGAGGGAGGTCTCGGAAAGGAGGGCTATTAATGGTTTTTCTAGTGTTACAATGAAATAGAATGCCCTTTACTCCACTGTAATACTGAAACATCTGACATTAGCTTCTTCTACTTAGATTTCAGGGTGAATTCGATCATATTATGATCACGTTCCCTAAGGGTTTTTTAAACTTTAAGTTCTCTAATCAATTCAGTTCATTGCACAACACCCAATCCAGAATAGCTGATCCCCCAGTGGGCTCAACCATGAGCTACTCTAAAAAGCTTTCTTGTCAGCATTCTAGAAAATCCCCCTCCTGGAATCTAGCACCAACCTGTTTTTCCCAATCTACCCGCATATTGAAATCCCCCATGACCATTGTAACATTGCCCTTTTAGCATGCATTTTCTATCTCCCATTGAAATATATGGACCACATCCTTACCACTGTTTGGGAGTCTGTATACAATTCCCATCAGTGTCTTTTTACTCTTGCAATTCCTTAGTTCTATCCACAGTGATTCAACACTTTATGACCCTATGTCTCTTCTTTCTAATGATTGCATTTCATTTCTTACCAACAGAGCACCACCACCCCCTCTGCCTTCCTGCTTGCCCTTTCAACACAATATGTGCCCTTGGACATTAAGCTCCCAGTTATACTCTTTTAGCCATGATTCAGCAATGCCCACACCATCATACATGTCAATCTGCAACCATGCCAGAAAAGCTCATCTACTTTATTCCATATACTGCACACATTCAAACATAACATCTTCAATCCTATATTCATCCTTTTCAATTTTGCCACCTTTTACATTGCAACTCATCCTGTTAACTGCAATTTTGCCCTACCAACAGCCTCTCCTCACTACACATTGCCTCTGTTTGTAACCCAGCTACCTTGTCTTCAGTACTATTATCTGTCTTTCCTACGATACTTCTTGTATTGAAATATATGCAGCTCAGGACACCAGTCATACTATGCTGAACTTTTTAATTCATAACTTTATCTGAGGTCTTACCAGCATCTGCCTTCACAACCTCTCCACTAAGTGTTCTGGCACTCTGGTTCCCATCCCCCTGCAACACTAGTTTAAATCCCACCGGAAGAGTCCTTGACCATGAGTTCATTGATTGCGGGAACATTTTAGTGATGGCATAAGTGAAGTTGACTGAAGTTCAAGAGCTTCAAGGTTAAGGAGTAATAATTGTTCCTGAACCTGATGCAGTGGATCATGAGGCTCCTGTACCTTCCTCCTGACGGAAGCAGCAAGAAGAGAGCGTGACCTGGTCGTGGGCGTCTCTGATACTGGATGCTGCTTACTTGCGACAGCGCTCTGTGTAGATATGCTGGACTGGGCTGTATCCACTATTTTTTGTAAGATTTTCCATTCAAGGGCATTGGTGTTCCCATAGTAGGCTACCACTGAAGAAGAATTAGTATTAGGCATTCTCTTTAATATACAAAAAGCTTTTGATATGTTATGGACACAAGGCTTGTCACTTAAACTTGAAAAGATGGGAAAAAATTCCATTGTTCACCAATTAAAGCGATGAGGGAGATTGAAGCATTGAGGTGAGTTTGGAGGGTGAGCACCATCCACCTGTCTTTCAATCGCTTTGCTACTAGAGAGGGGAGAGCCTGTTGCTGTTCCCAGGGAGTGTTGCCCAAGTTTTCTGTGTTTGGATGTGGGCTTGGACTATAGACTATTTTTCAGTTTTATAGTTTTTTATATTCTGTGTTTTTTGCCCGATCTTTATTGATTTTTTTGTGTGTGGAGGGAGATTTGGGGGTCGATGTGCCTGTTCCATTCTGTTCCTTTTTTTGTGCGCAGAGGCATTTTGGGGTTGATGATTGTGCTGCCTTTTTGTTTCTTTCTTCGTTTCAGAGTTGTATACTTTGATAATAAGCGACCCTTTGCACCTTCTGAGGTGAAGAATATTCAATTGAATTCAAGATATTTTGCGACAGTAAGATATGTTAGGGTGGGAACATCAATTACTAAGGAGCATGAAATAGAGAATTGGGCTTCACAGGGGGAGTGTGTGTAGCCCACTCCTCTTTAACATTATGATTAATGATATTTTCTAAAATGTTGCTCAGACATTTCCAAATTGTTATATGCTGATGAAGTTGCATTGTGGAAAAGAGGCAGGAATTTAAACTACATAGTTAGGAAAATAAAGACAGCTATTAATGATGTAAAGGAATGGGGATGTCAGTAGGGGTTTAAATTTTCTTTTGCAGAAGACTCAAGTTATTTGTCTTCTGAAAGCAACATTACACTCACAATTGATCTCAAGCTATACAGCAAGTCTCCTAAATAAGAGTCAATGGTAAAGTTTCTAGGTATGTGGATGGACACAAGGCTAATCTAACATGGAAGGTGTATGTGAATAATATTCTATAGAAGTGTTTAAAAAAACCCATAGTACATTCAGCTGCTTAATTGGGTGTGATTGGAGTGTGAATAGGAGGTCACCTAAATAAATATATCTTGCTACAATCAGATCTATCTTTGATGATGAGCGTGTTGATCATGGGGTCAACTTCACCGGTGGTCTTAAAGCCCCTAGATAAAGTTCAAGCTTAAGCATTGAGATCATGTTGTTGTGCTATTAAATCATTTCCCAATTTTGGCATTATTGGTAGAAATGAGTGAATTACCTTTACATTTCTGCAGGTTACAGGGTTATAACCAATGATTTATAGGATTAACACAAGAGGACATAAAATTGATCATCCAATATTGGCAACATTAGTAGAATATTGGGAGCACTGCATGTGTAAGGACTTCAGTTTTGGCTGGATGGGAATAGACACAAAATCTTGTTTTTTTTTAAGAAGTGTGGAATATGGTCCCAGTATTTTCCTCTCTGCCAGTCATTCACAGTTCTTCCCTTTGCCCGTGGTTGATTTAAGCCTTCAAGAAAAGATCAAGGTGAGGAGTGATTGTTTATCAGTGGCATAGGAGGTTCAGCAACATATGCAAGGCAAATACGGATTTTTACACATCTACACTGATGGTTCAAAGGATCCAATGACAGGTCAATCAGTTGTTTTTGTTTATGTTTCAGGAGACTATTAAGAAAAGATTATCAAAGTATCAGTATTCATGTCTGAAATAGTTGCTACCATTTTAGCCTTGAAATTGGTCAAAGAATTACACCCTGATTATATATTTCTGAGCTCTGATTTGTTCTCGGTCTTGACATCTATTAAGACAGGCATTTCAAATTGTAGGCCAGACATTCTGCATCTGTTGAGTCTGCAGGGTCTTGGCTTATGTATCCATTTCTTTTGGATGCCCCTGCTGGGATTGAAGGAAACAAGGTGGCAGCTCTCACCAGGCTATCAGTAAAAATTAAGGATGTAAATGTAGTGGTGCCTTTGCATAAAGGGGAGGTGAAAGCCATAATTAAAAAGTTGGGGTAAGGGAAAGAAAGGACCTAATTCATATAACATTCTGAGAATGACGAGAGCACAACTGAGAGATAGGCATAACAGGAGGAAAAAAGTCATACTTACACATTGGTCACACTAGGTTGATTAATTCCTTGTTCAGAATTAATATGCATGATACAGGAACTTGTAAGGAGCGCACTTATCAAGAAATGGTGCAGAACATGTTTGAATGCAGATCCTATGAGATGCAAAGGAAACTTCTAATTGTCAGGTTGAGACCTTAGGTACAGACAGTTTAACATGGATATTTTGTTTCTCCCAGCCACCACATCCGTGTGGATACTGTACATTAAATTGTTGACCTTTTGTGTCAAGACCCTGCATCAGTTCCGATACAGGTTTTCAACGATTCTTCTCTTCCCCCTTCCCCCCCCCACAAGATGTCAACGTGTCAAGTTCCTCCAGCAGACTGTTGCTTATGATCCTAGCGTCTACAGTATTGGATCTACAGTAGCCAAACTTCACTGTGTGACAACACCCAAGAAAAATTCAGGGAGCCATACCAGTCACCAAATATTGCCTTCATCAACCATCCTAAAACTTTGACTTCATCAAATAAGGCAAGACTATGAAATATCCTTCTCAAATTCAACTGCCTTTAGGAATTCCACTCCATCTTGCATTTGTTTCATGATGACATGCAAACTATAAATCTAATCAATGGGTCTATAACAGTACCAAAATTGGTTAAATCAGCTGTTTTATTACCCCAGCACTTTCCTCAATCTTTCCTGCTGCAACATGGTGCCTCACCTTTAACAAGCCTCCCCTGCAGGAGTAGGGATAATTTTCAGAATTAAGGAGAACCTGCTTGATGTTTAGTGAGCACAATCCAGAATGAAGGCCGAGCTGCAACATGCAGTTAGTTACTGCCTGTAACGCCACTAGTGTTTGGGGCAGCAATGAAGGTCCTCCATCTCTGGCAATATACAGATAACCATGTTCAGAGGCCAAGCTCCAAGACACAGCTGACTCAAGGCATACTAGAAGATAGATCCTACATATCTGCAAGGCTAACCTGCCTTTGCTGCACTATTCTAATCTCCAACAAAAAAAAATTAAGTAAACTTACAAATACAGAAATGAAGGTTGAGGAAAATGAGCCACACTCTACATATTTAAACATATTTTGGAATATTTGCATGATTGGTTGAATTAAATACATTGTCTTGACTGCATAAAACAGGTTCACATTCATAAGACATAGGAGCAAAATTAGGCCATTCAGCCTGTTGAGTCTGCTTCACCATACCATCATGGCTGATCCACTCAATCCCATACCCTTTGATGCCCTGACCGATTAGGAAACAAACTTCTACCTTAAATATAAAAATAGACTTGGCCTCCACTGCAGTCTGCGGCAGAGCATTCCACAGATTCACTGCTCAGTTTAAAAAAATTCCTCCTTACCCGTTCTAAAAGGTCACCCCTTAATTTTGAGGCAGTGTCCTCTAGTTCTGTATACCCCCACCACAGGGAACATCCTCTCCACGTCCACCCTATCTAGTCCTTACAACATTTGGTAGGTTTCAATGAGATCTTCTACCCCCACCCCCTCACCATTCTAAATTCCAGTGAGTACAGGCCCAAAGCTGCCAAATGCTCATATGTTAACCCCTTCATTCCCAGAATAATCCCTTGTGCACCTCTTCTGGACCCTGTCTAATAACAGCGCTCCTTTTCTGAGATATGGGCCCCAGAACTGTTGACAATACTCCAAGTGTGGCCTGTGTCTTATAAAGCCTCAGCATTATCTCATTGCTTTTATATTCTATTTCCCTCGAAATAAATGCCAACATTGCATTTGCCTTCTTTACCACAGACTCAACCTGTAAATTAGCCTCCTGGGGGGTCTTGTGCAAGGACTCCAAGTCCCTCTGCACTTGTTCATTTTACCAAAATGCATTATCATACATTTCCTAACACTGTAATCCACCTGCCACTTTTTTGCTGATTCTTCCAATTTGTCTAAGACCTGCTGCAATTGCATTGCTTCCTCAGCACACCTACCCCTCCACCTATCTTCATATAACCCACAAACTTTGCCACAAAGCCATCAATACCATTATTCAAATCAATGACAAACAATGTGAAAAGTAGTGGTCCCAAAACTGACCCGAGGAACACCACTAGTCACTGGCAGCCAAAATCCATGTATTTGCAGATATGCTTTTTAGCTTAATACTTGTGATTAATTCCAAGTGAAATAAAAAAAAATCAGCTACGTATCAGGTGGTCAAAATTCCTAATGTATGAAAACAAAAGACAGTGGAGTGTATTTGAGACAGATAATTACAATACTGAAAAAACATAGTAATATTCTTAAATTATATAAATATTAAAAATGCTGCATGACATTTTGTAGATTTATTATTTTTATTGGCAAGTTTAAAATACACTTCTCTGACATATTGATAGATCAAAACTTTCACAAGCAATTACAATGAGAAAATGCAAGGAAACCAATAACAAAATAAAATTATAACCACAATTTGAATTCAAACTATTAAAAAAAATCCCCATAAATGTACCATCACCCTTCATGCATTCAAGCTACATTTAATTTTAGTATCGGCAAGGTTCTTTCCTAAATAACTGTTCAAAGTTGTATTTTAAAAAAGAGGGTCTTTTTAAGTTCAAGTGGAAAAGTGATCTGCTCTATTTTTTTCTGATAATGAAGAACAGGTATCAAGGACTCAAGACAAGTGAAGTTTCCTGTAACTGAGTACATCATAGAGATCAGTGTCATATTTAAGAAAAGCTGAATTTTATTTCCCACAAGTAGAACTGTCACAATGCCATCCATATGTAAGAATGTGGTTGAACTGCCACCCATTTCCACATACTTCAATATGTTACACGATACATTAATTCTGTGTAACTTTTTACACAAAGCCTAAAAATAATTCACAAGGAAGTCACAAAATACATCTTTACAATTTTTTCATAAGATGACCTTTAATCTTGAGCTCAATAGTGGCAATATAAATAACATTTCAGGATTCCTCATGAAGTTTCCTAATCTTGCTAAATTCTTAATTAGTGCTTAAATAAACACAGACAAAAAAAGTTTACTCTTTACAACTGAATTAGATTTTATTTGCCTTGGGCAATCAGTTACACCAAAGACATTGTGCAAAGAAAGCAAGAATTAAGTACACTTAAGGAAAAGCTTATTACCAGCACTGGTTGCAAAACAATATTTTCAAAACAAATTAAACTAAAAAGGGATGTGCATATGAAACAAATTTTCCACTTGAATTATATTTGTCAGAATTTAAAGCTGTGGAGACATTGACCTTCAGGACAACAAAACTGTCATTTTAATGTATATATACTGTATATATAAACTGATACAATTCAAAAGCAATTTTTACTCATTTTTGACAAGCTTAAAGCAAATATATGGTGATGCAAACAGATGTATAGCTATGAAATCATTTACTGCAGTCATGCTTACATAAAACTAAAGATTATATACTGTTCTACTAACAGATTTACTTTTCAGTAAAAGAAGACAATCCGAGGAAGGGAGAAGTAGGGAAGGAGAAATTATAAGTAGCTGTGCAACAAAACAGTTGGTAAAGTTACTGAAACAAAGATTTGTCCATGAAGCAATTCACATTCTTGTTATTAGTTCATTCATCTTCACTTCCACTGATATCAGATTGGTCCTGAGGGAAAAAAAAGACCGAGTTTTACATTTTCATAGAATTGAAAACACTTGTATATCAGATTAATCTTGACACATTTGGCATAATATTCATCTGATTAAAAAAAATACACGCAACTTCTGAGATCATCAGAATACCCGCCATCAAGTGCACCCAATTCTTTAAAGTGACCTAGTTAGCAATATAGTTTTCAACCCAAATTATTCATAAAAATGCTTCATTGCTGCTTAAGTCAAATTGTAGTAGAATGTTTTAAAAGAATTGAGATGTTAAAATTCATTCCACCTAAGAAAAGCAAATTACTGAATATCTAAATACCAGAATATTTACAGTTCAGAATTATAGGAAAGACAAGCTATTTTCAAAGATGAAACCTTCCACAAAGGTAATAGAATAGGAGCTTTTGATTACTTTAGTTATGTTGAATTTTAAAAAATAAATGTATATAATACATTTCTTTCATTCAATGTGACTAGATCTTAACCTTGAACTGTAAGTTAATTCCATTTCTTTCTGCACTGATGTTGCCTGATTAGAGAGCATTTTCATCTTGTGGTAGATTAGTACAGTCATTTCCCAAATATGATGTGGAGAAACCTGGATTACTGATAGCACTGTTGATATTTTGCCACTTTATAAGTTGCAATTCACGTCCTTATGACCATGAGTTGGTTCTTATGTTACCTGTATTACCATCACACTGTTATGCACTACACTTTGGAAATACACAGAGGGAATAAAACATGTACACAGACAAATTATAATATCTGTCCTTTCTAAAATGTTGTAACCTTGAGAGTATTTACAAGCAAATTCTGGCAGAAAATCTGACACATTGTTCTGCTAGGAAGAAGGCCAATCTCAATAGAAGATCCAAAGCTTTCTTGAAACAATTGCTCTTTTACAGCCTAAATTCCAACAGAATGCAAATTCAATTTATGTCACCAATGCCTCATTTGCAGCCTGTGAATCTAGGACCAGTTTAAAAAAAAATACTGGAAAGGACATTTTGGTATCTATTTCTAAAGCTAATATAAATTTTCCTCACTTTTTATTAATAAAAAATTAAAGCCACTTTATTAAATGTAATCCTCTTATAGCTAATAATCCAAAAAGAGTTATTGTTATAGGATGTGCCATTATTTATTCAAGCCTCCAACAATGGGACTATTAAAAAAAAAACTTGATTTTAACAATGCACAACAACGGACTCAGGTCATGTGTCACAGCTCAAGCTGTACAGTTTACGTTCGTTTTCAAGTCAGAAGCTTCAGTGCAATTGGTAAAAACGGAACCACTTAATTTACAAATTTTGACAATGGACTATGGGGGAGGGAAAGAGCAGGATAATAGAGAAAAAATAAAAATACCAAACAGACAGACACCATTCAAGAAAACTTTCTTTTATGGAGTAAGTGATCTTAATGGTCATTTTGTAATGGCTCAACTCCAGATACCTAGATTATATATAAATAGTTTGCACAGTGAACATTTCTAAATTTCAAAATGCCTTTCAAGCGAAATTCTACAATAATAAATCACTTTAATCGAAAACTTACATTGTTATCTTGGTCATCATCACTGTCATCATCACTAATGACGGGCTTGATTTTAGTACGAACCAGCCGTTTCCTACTTTTTCCTTTCTCACGACTTTTGTCACTGTCCTTTCGACCAAGTTTTATTTTAACTTTGACTGATTTTGCTGCATTATACAGAAAATTATATTTATTCTTGAAATTCAAGTCTACTTTTATTAAAAAGTGTTGAAATGCATCACAAATATGCACACATGAAAGATGTTCTCAGCTTTATTTCCCCAAATAATAACTCAATGAGCTGAGCAAGACAATTTAAATTAAATACTAAAGATTTTTGCAAACATATTGCTCTGTTTCGTATAACAAGGACAGAAGATGCTTTGTAATACAACTCTGGAGCTCTATTCAATGCAGATGTTTGATTTCCACAGCAATCTACATGAAAAGCTATTACTGTTTCAATTAAGTTTACCCTTCCTACCTTGAAAGAGAGACAAATCTAAACTGTCCAATAAGAGAACCTGAAGTACTCTACATTACTGAAATTTCTTGGAACTTGGGGAAATCAGGGTTATGGAGGGATAACAATGACCAAGATGCTTTTTACAGCAATGGGACATTGAGTTATATTCTATTATTGATAACACAGCATTTCTATTAATTTGTAAAATTTCAGCTTTCTGCAAGTTAAAAGCACTCTTTTAGATATTTTGTATAAACATTAATGAATGGGCTACACTGCTTATTTAATAGAACTCTACCCAAGTATAAAACCATGTTGGCTAAACATTTTGGTTTGAGATCAGGCTGTTTTGATGTCAGAATTAGTAGTACTGGAAGTGGATGGCAAACAAGGTGAATAGAAACATCAATGAAAAAGAGCCGACCAACTGCTGTTGGTAATAATATTTGGTTTTTGACCTGACTTCAAATTCACTGTATGATGTTAAAAATAAGTCATATCAACATCACAACCTCAGATTTGAAAATGCAAAACTATGTCTCTCAGATTATTTATCTTGGTCCAGGCTGTTACCAGCCAACAGGTTGCTCAATATATTGAGGCATAATAACCAAGATCCTATGGGATGGAGATAACTGGGAAGAAAGCTTTCAATGTCAAAAGCAACTGCTCACAACCTACTTATCAATGATATAGCACCCATAGCTCAGCCATTATCATTAAGGTTAACCTTTAGCCCTTTTCTGCATCACTTCCTAAGCCGTAATCATCTGAGATTTCAAACTACTATTAAATTTCTCAATACAGCAAGCAGTATTAATACCTTGAAAACACCCAATTGGTATGTGTCCCCAACTAAGCTTACTTTCCTTTAAACTATTCCCTGGATGCTCATTAAATTTTATCTAGGATAGTTATGGGCGCAAGCTTGTGTGGCAGTCTTTCATGAGTAATTTCAAAGGGTTCGTTGGAAGACTAAGTACCAAGCTGAAAAACCTACAACATGCATCTGATATGGTACTTCCCAAAAATGAAGTTATTCAGGTAGTATCACCCACTTCTGAAATGATGCTGATATCAATTATTAGTTAACACATAGGTATCCAGTATGACATCTAGGTGTTTGGGCCTTTAAAAACTAATATGAATTGTGATCATCACTAGCTGAGATTGGATAATAAAGGATTGATCGAAGCTTGCAACTTTGTATCAGCATTCCTATTCGATGTACCATTCAGGGATGATGTACTATGGAGAGGACAGGGGCAGTTTCTTGAAATGGGCAGAAAGATGACAGATAAAACTTACTGTTGGAAATGTTAAATCATCAATATCAGCTTTTGGTGAGAAGATTGAGAAGAGTCACAATGAATTGGACAGCACAATTCTAAAGGGGCTAAAAAAAAAACTTATTTATCTATGGTTTTATATGTACTGTTGAGGAAAGGCCTGGCAATCTACTTCTATATCTTGGCATGAAAACCCTATGGACAACTATGCTCTCAACAGGGTCGCCATGAGTCAACAACAACTCAATGGCAGTCAACAACAATATGTACTGTACACTTAATAGAAAATACAGCCAGGAAGACCCTCGTTTATGAACACAGTAAGAGTGAGGTAATCCTAATGAACCTCTATGAACTACTGGTGCAGGCTATGCACGACTATGGGTGCAACACTCTAGGGAAGAAGGCAGCCTGACAGATCAAGCACTAGAGACCCAAAATTAATGTGATGGCAGAAGATCCAAATAAAACAAGAGGATTCCACCCCGCCCCCCACCACCCACCATCACATAGGAATTGTTTAGGTTATGGACATTCTGCCCAGGGAGTAGTGGAGACAGATTCAATTGTAGTTTTGGCAGAGGGATGAGTGGTGGCAATAATCTGAATGATCTTAAAGAGATTTGGTGTAGACCTCATGGGCCAAATGGCAGCCTCTGGTATTTTAACCATTCTGTAATTCTATCAACTGATGGTCATTCAGCACCACCACACACCTAATTGCCTCCAGGATTTTTGTCACACCCACCAATGAAATCAACTGGTTGTGAAAAGCAACTGAACCTCATGCGTCCAACCCTGATGACCTTTCAGCAACTTGCTATTGTCAAAGGCCTTTAAACTACTGTTAAATATCTTTTATAAATCAAAAGCATTTAAAAATTATCCAAAGAGATATAAATAATTGAACTAAAAATAATGTTTAACTTAAAAAATGAACACAGGAAATTAATTAAAATCAGAAACGACTTATATTTCTTAAGAAAAGTCTGTGACCCCAGAAAATGTATGGGGCTACAATGCTTTTCTCATTCCTGGCAAAAAGCTGAAGGGCCAGATATCAAATACGTCTGGCCCAAAAGATCAGTATACCAGTGTTCTGCTGATGAATTAAGTAACAGAGAGTGAGAGTGAGGCCAGAAGTGTCATCTTCTAACCAACTCATCTGCATTGTAGAGGAGAGAAGCCAACCTGCAAATGAAGTGTAGATGATATTCCTACGGAACAGACAGCCATGGGCAAGCACAATCTGATTGTTGTTGACTAAAAGCAAACTTAACATCAGTTCAAGATAAAAATTCAGGCTCACTCTCAGATCCTGATTCCTCCTCTTCATCCTCATCATCATTACTTTCCTCCTCACTTTCCTCTTCTTTAGCGATCTTCTGCCTTGCACTTTTAAACACTGATTGAAGAACAATGGAATCTTCATAAATCTGCAATAAGACAAAAGTTTAAACAGGTGAAGTAACGTTACTCATCAACAATTACAACTGCTATCATATTTTGAATTTCAGTAAACCTGTAGTATGACAAGTTTTTAAACAATTCTGCTGAAACAAGATGTAATTTAGTGTTTCAAAAACTGCATGGCATTATACAGTATTTACAATTATGAATTACAAAGCCAGTTTCAAGTTAATTTGTTCAAATATTAATAAAATCCTTGTAGTAATTCTACAAGCGTGAGTTTCCATTACCCAAACGGCCATAAGGCAGGCATTGCCTGACAGCTGGTTTCACTTGACTTAAGAACTTCAACATAACATAAAAGAATCTTGATATGAATTAACATTAAATTTCAATTAGCTTCTGTAATGAAATGTAAGGAATAAATAAAATTCCATTATCTAATGTGCAGTTTCCAGGTTCACTTCCAGTTGTGAGAATGATTTCCAGACATATCTGGGATATAGGAAGTGAAAAAGGTGTATTGCAAAATTGGTAAAACCAGATCATGCTGTATGTAAGTATCTAGCTTTTGATCTTAAGGTTGATTGACATGTCACAATTTCTTGAGCTTGATCTAAATTTGATGTGTGCTTTGTATGCAATGTTTCTCCACTAAACTCTGAAGTGGCATTTCTTAAAGAGCAGTTCTCTCAAACTCTCAATGCATTAACAAATTCTTACAAGTGCACAAACTAGGAGTCCGAGGAGAAGTACAAGATCATATTCAAAGAAAGAATTAGTTTGCATTGATATAGTACATGACCTTAAAATATCACAAAGTACAATATAGAAAGTAGGCATTGACCAAACACAGATTTGTATAAAAAGCAGTTCAATAAATGAGCAATATTTTTTGATTTTTAGTTGTTTAAGGAATAAAATAGATCTTGAGGTTGGGGTTGTCTGCAGCAGTATTTTATTTGAAGCAAGGAAGGCGGTGAGGCTGTAGTGTATTGGGTAGGTCATGACAGCTGAGTTCGGCCCCATGGGTTATTCCTCCTGCAGAATGTGGGAAATCAGGGATATTTCCAGTGTCCCTGACGACTATGTGTGCAGGAAATGTGTCCAGCTGCAGCTTCTGGCAGACCGCATTGAGCAGCTGGAGCTGCGATTGGATTCATACTGGAGCATCCGCAATGCTGAGGAAGTCGTGAATAGAACGTTCAGTGAGTTGGCCACACCGCAGGTAAAGGCTACACAGGCAGAAAGGGAATGGGTGACCACTAGACAGCACAGCAGTAGTGCAGGAGTCCCCTGAGGTCATCTCCCTCCTAAACAGATATACTGTTTTGGATACTGTTGGGGGAGATGTCTCATCAGGGGAAGGCAGTAGTAGCCGAGTTCATGGCACCATGGATGGTTCTGCGGCACAGGAGGGAAGGAAAAGGAGTGGGAGAGCTATAGTGATAGGAGATTCGATTGTAAGGGGAATAGATAGGCGTTTCTGCGGCCGCAAACCAGACTCCAAGAGGGTATGTTGCCTCCCTAGTGCAAGGGTCAAGGATGTCTCTGAGCGGCTGCAAGACATTCTGGAGTGGGAGGGTGAACAGCCAGTGGTTGTGGTGCACATAGGTACCAACGATATAGGTAAAAAAACGGGATGAGGTCCTACAAGGTGAATTTAGGGAGTTAGGAGATGAACTAAAACATAGAACCACAAAGGTAATAATCTCTGGATTACTACCAGTGCCACGTGCTAGTCAGAGTAGAAATAGGAGGATATTTCAGATGAATACGTGGCTTGAAAAATGGTGCAAAGGGGTGGGATTCAAATTTCTGGGGCATTGGAACCAGTTCTGGAGGAGGTGGGACCGGTACAAACAGGACGGTCTGCACCTGGGCTGGAATGGACCAATGTCCTAGGGGGAGCGTTTGCTACTGTTGGTCAGGAGGATTTAAACTAATGTGGCAGGGGGATGGGAACAAGTGCAGAGAGACAGAGGGGTGTAAAATGAGGGTAGAAGCAAAAAGTAGTAAGGTGAAAAGTAAAAGTGGCAGGCCGGCAAATCCAGGGCAAAAATCAAAAAGGGACACTTTTCAACATAATTGTATAAGGGCTAAGAGTGTTGTAAAAGCAAGCCTGAAGGCTTTGTGTGTCAATGCAAGGAGCATTCGTAACAAGGTGGATGAATTGAATGTGCAGATAGTTATTAATGAATATGATATAGTTGGGAACACAAAGACGTAGCTCCAGGGTGACCAAGGATGGGAGCTCAACATTCAGGGATATTCAATATTCAGGAGGGATAGACATGAAAGAAAAGGAGGTAGGGTGGCACTGCTGGATAGAGAGGAGATTAACGCAATAGAAAGGAAGGACATTAGCCGGGAGGATGCGAAATCGATATGGATAGAGCTGCATAAAACTAAGGGTCAGAAAACGCTGGTGGGAGTTGTGTACAGGCCACCTAACAGTAGTAGTGAGGTTGGGGATGGCATTAAACAGGTAATTAGAAATGCGTGCAATAAAGGAACAGCAGTTATAATGGGCGACTTCAATCTACATATAGATTGGGTGAACCAAATTGATAAGGGTGCTGAGGAAGAGGATTTCTTGGAATGTATGCGGGATGGTTTTCTGAACCAACATGTCAAGGAACCAACTAGAGAGCAGGCCATTCTGGACTGGGTATTGAGCAATGAGGAAGGGTTAGTTAGCAATCTTGTTGTGCGAGGCCCTTTGGGTAAGACTGACCATAATATGGCGGAATTCTTCATTAAGATGGAGAGTGACACATTTAATTCAGAAACAAAGGTTCTGAACTTAAAGAAGGGTAACTTTGAAGGTATGAGACGTGAATTAGCTAAGATAGACTGGCAAATGACACTTAAAGGGTTGATGGTAGATATGCAATGGCAAGCATTTAAAGATCGCATGGATGAAATGCAACAATTGTTCATCCCAGTTTGGCAAAAGAATAAACCAGGGAAGGTAGTGCACCCGTGGCTGACAAGGGAAATTAGGGGTAGTATCAATTCCAAAGAAGAAACATACAAATTAGCCAGAAAAAGCAGCACACCCGGGGACTGGGAGAAATTCAGAGTCCAGCAGAGGAGGACAAAGGGCTTAATTAGGAAAGGGAAAAAAGATTATGAGAGAAAGCTGGCAGGGAACATAAAAGCTGACTGTAAAAGCTTTTATAGATATGTGAAAAGAAAAAGATTGGTTAAGACAAATGTAGGCCCCTTACAGTCAGAAACAGGTGAATTGATCATGGGGAACAAGGACATGGCAGACCAATTGAATAACTACTTTGGTTCTGTCTTCACTAAGGAGGACATAAATAATCTTCCGGAAATAGTAGGGGACCGAGGGTCTAGTGAGATGGAGGAACTGAGGGAAATACATGTTAGTAGGGAAGTGGTGTTAGGTAAATTGAAGGGATTGAAGGCAGATAAATCCCCCGGGCCAGATGGTCTAAATCCCAGAGTGCTTAAGGAAGTAGCACAAGAAATAGTGGATGCATTAGTGATAATTGTTCAAAACTCTTTAGATTCTGGATTAGATCCTAAGGATTGGAGGGTAGCTAATGTAACCTCGCTTTTTAAAAAAGGGAGAGAGAAACCGGGGAATTATAGACCGATTAGCCTGACATCGGTGGTGGGGAAAATGCTAGAGTCAGTTATCAAAGCTGTGATAACAGCACATTTGGAAAGTGGTGAAATCATCAGACGAAGTCAGCATGGATTTGTGAAAGGAAAATCATGTCTGACGAATCTCATAGAATTTTTTGAGGATGTAACTAGTAGAGTGGATAGGGGAGAACCAGTGGATGTGGTATATTTGGATTTTCAGAAGGCTTTTGACAAGGTCCCACACAGGAGATTAGTGTGCAAACTTAAAGCACACGGTATTGGGGGTATGGTATTGATGTGGATAGAGAATTGGTTGACAGACAGGAAGCAAAGACTGGGAATAAACAGGACCTTTTCAGAATGGCAAGCAGTGACCAGTGGGGTACCGCAAGGCTCAGTGCTGGGACCCCAGTTGTTTACAATATATATTAATGACTTAGACGAGGGAATTAAATGCAGCATCTCCAAGTTTGCGGATGACACAAAGCTGGGCGGCAGTGTTAGCAGTGAGGAGGATGCTAAGAGGATGCAGGGTGACTTGGATAGGTTAGGTGAGTGGGCAAATTCATGGCAGATGCAATTTAATGTGGATAAATGTGAGGTTATCCACTTTGGTGGCAAGAACAGGAAAACAGATTATTATCTGAATGGTGGCCGATTAGGGAAAGGGGAGGTGCAACGAGACCTGGGTGTCATTGTACACCAGTCACTGAAAGTGGGCATGCAGGTACAGCAGGCAGTGAAAAAGGCAAATGGTATGCTGACATTCATAGCAACAGGATTCGAGTACAGGAGCAGGGAGGTACTACTGCAGTTTCAGATTGGTAAAAAGCTTACAGAAATATTCAGTCGATATAGCTCGATTAAGTCCTAGTTAATTCTTTGACATAGGGTAGTTAAAATCTTTATTTAAAAAATTTTGATGTTGGTGGCAAATGAAAAATATAGTAATCATGCCTTCATATAACAGCTTTAATGTAGTAAATTATCCCAGTGTTTTTGCATAACAATGAACACTGTTACACAATATGAATACTTAGAGCAGCCTGGGTTTCATCCTGAACTCAAGTGCTGTTAGTGTAGAATCTACACATTATCCCTGTGAGCATGTGCTGTTCCACTGCATATCCTAAAAAGTAAAGGGCTACTTGGTTGGTTACTTGGTTACCTGACTACCTGACTACTGTAGGCTGAATGTCAAGAGAATCAGGTGCTGATGGGGATTTAAAAGAGAGCATACTCAGGAAAAAAAATAAGAGAAACCCAAAAAAACGGGGATTGTTTTGTTGGGAGTCCGACATTAGCTCAATAGGTCAAAAGTTCAAAATGGATTATCTTACAAACATTTTCTTACTCTCTCCAAGGACCTCCATTGAAACTTTGTGAACACCCCACCCATGACATTTTATGGATTAGAGACCTACAAATTCATGTTTGTGTTTCAACAGAATCGTACTTATTTTTGTCCACATCTATTTTCAAACTAAGAACAGTTAATTAAAACTGATGTCTCTCTAAACTTAGTCACTCTCCTTCCCCCAACCGCATTACAAATTCTGTCCATAAATAAACCCATGAATGGTTTGGCTCTAGTTAGTCATCACATACAGCATGATCTGGATTTGCTACGCATCTTTTCCACTTCCTATATCCCAAGTATATCTGGTAAGCATTCTCACAACTGGAAATGAAACTGGAGCCTGCACATTATCTAATGGAATCTTATTTATTCCTTACATTACAGAAGCTTATCTAAATTTAATGTTAATTCATACCAAGTCTCTTATGTTGTGTGTTGAAGTTCTTCAATCAAGCAAAACCAGCCATCAGGCAATGCCTGCCTTATGACCATTTAGGTAATGGAAACTCACACTTATAGAATTCATGCATCTCAAATTTTTGGGTGGCGATTCATAATAAAATTTGTTCTCATGAATTTGTGAAAAACATAAATAAATCAACCTCTCCCTGTCCCCACTCGTGTTTCTAGATGCCCAAAAAGATGAAGCCACTTTACATTATAAAAAATCGTTACGGATTTTCTAGAAATGAAATCAAACCATCTTGCAGAAGTCACTTGTGTTGATTTACTGTTCACATTTATTATTACCTTCAGTAAATTAAATTCCCAGTTACAAAGACCAAGTGAGTTTATTGCTTCAATTTTAAAATATAGACATGAGGGCAAGTGTGAATCAGTAAATACTCTAGAAAAATTGCCCTCCCGAATTTTAGATTCTATTATTGGGCAATTAATATTCGATATTTAAAATTTTGGTTACGAGATCTGGATGTATCTTTAAACCCTCATTGGGTAAATCCTGAATCTAATTCATTACAAGGGCTTTCCTTGGGTTCGGTTTTAGGAACTTCACTTCCTTTTACTTCTTTTAAATTATATAAACAAATGAATAACCCAATAGTTAAGCATACTTTATGTATATGGTTTCAATTTCGAAGATTTTTTGGGTTTAATCAATTTATCCTAGCAAGCCTTATCTTGTCAAACTTTCTTTTTCAACCTTCCACGATGGATCAAGCCTACTCTGATTGGAAAATTAAAGGTATAATATCTTTTCGCGATTTATTTATGGATAATTGTTTTATGTCTTTTGATCAACTTTCTAATAAATATAACTTACCCAGATCTCATTTTTTCAGATATTTACAGATTAGGAACTTTTTAATTACTGTTTCCCCTAATTTCCCACATCCATATCCAACGGATATTTTGGAAAAAATTTTAGATTTAAATCTCTCTCAGAAAAGTGTTGTAGCAATTATATATAATATAATTATGAATCTATGTCCTGATGCTTCTAATAAAATTGAAGCTGACTGGGAAAGAGAACTTGAGATTACTATACCGACTGAAAAATGGGAAAAAATTCTTCAGTTGGTGAATTTATCCTCTGTATGTGCTAAGCATAGGCTGATACAGTTTAAAGTAGTGCACAGGGCCCATATGTCCAAAGATAAACTATCTCGTTATTACTCTTATATTAATCCAATATGTGACAGATGTCATTTTGAGATAGCTTCTCTAACCCACATGTTTTGGTCATGTCCCCTGTTGCAGAAATATTGGAAAGATATTTTTGATATTATTTCAACAGTTTTAAATATAGACTTACAACCGCATCCAATTACTGTTATTTTTGGACTACCAATGATAGATTTAAATAATTTAACCTCTTCATCACGAAGAATGATTGCATTTCTTACTTTAATGGCCAGAAGGTCTATTTTATTGAATTGGAAAGAGATTAATCCTCCTAAGGTATTTCATTGGTTTTCACAAACTATGCTGTGTTTGAATTTGGAGAAAGTTAGAAGTGCAGTTTATGACCCTTCCATCAAGTTTGAAAAAACTTGGAGGCCATTCATTCAGCATTTTCACTTAATGTAATATCTTTATTTCCAAACCTATTCTATTTCTCTGTATTGTTGTTGGAGGGGAATGGAGTCGTTGGCACTGAGGTTTTCTTCTTTTTCATTTTTAAGTTCTTAGATTTGCCCAAGTCTTTTAGTTTAGTTGATTAATTTTGTCTTTCTTTTGGGTTGGGGTTTTCTTTTTGGTTTTGGTTTTTTTTTCTTTTTCATGTTTTTTTTTAGTTTTTTTTTGATCTGTTTTATCCGTTGTTAGTTTTACATGATTGGGAGCTTTGTCAAATTTCAATATTGGACTTTACAATTACTGTAAGTGTAACAATTTATCTCCTATTATTTGTATCATTGCTATGTTTTGTTTATATATTCTAAAATTAATAAAGAGATTGAAAAAGAAAAAGAAAAATATATTCCCAAATGCTTGCAACTAACAACAGTTTTGGAAGAAAATCATAAGATTCAATAATTGCTTAAGTGTCACTTTTATTAATTACTTACACATCTTCCATGGGATGGATTCTAATAACCAACTGTCCCCTCGGAAGTTCTGATCATCACAGAATCATCACATTTTGTACATGTATTTCTTGTCACAAAAGACTCAACAAAATCAACATAAAGTAAATAAACAGACCTGTGATCCTTCTAGATTGTACGTCTGAGCATTATGACATAACAGTGTTACATCCTTCTCCAGATCTCCCAGACTACGGTATTTATGGTTGCGAATACGGTCCTAGACAAATTCAGATTTGATGTACAGTTAAAAATCATATTTACAGTTCAAACTTTCAAAATCCACCTTATTTTCATGGCATAACAAAATTTTCACTAATCCACAATCAATTTCTTCTTTTTCATATATTCTTGGAAGCAGAATTTAATGCCAGTTACCACTGATACATGGGGAACAAGACAACTGTAAAACAATGAAGTCAAGGTTTCCCCAGAAGACCTAAATGAATCAGGTTGCCTTTCATTTAAATACATACAATGATCTGGTGGATTTCCCAGTAATGCTTTTACTAACAATTTACTCAATTTAGTAGGTTATTCAATCTTCCAGCTTGTCATGCTAAATCTTAGATTTTGGGTTATAACTACTTTTCATCCCTCATTCTCCAGGGATGTACACATTGAACACAACTATCCATTCATAAAATTTTTTAATTAACTCTGGAAAAAGTGCTTTGAACTGTAGTAGCTAATTTGTTGAGGGCATTCTCAGTGCTATCCGAAATTGAGAACTTAACTCACCAAAAATGCAATTATCAACATTATATTCACGAATCAAAAGTTTGGAGGATTACTTGCAGACTGACCAACACAAAAATGCTGGAGGAACACAGCACATCAGGCAGTATCTATGGGGGGGAATAAACAGTCGATGTTTCTGGCAAAAACCTTTCATCAGGACTGATGAAGGGTGTCGGCCCAAAACATCAACTGTTTATTCCCCTCCATAGATCCCACCTGAGCTGCTGAGCTCCTCTAGGATTTTGTGTTGTTCTGGATTTCCAACATCTGCCTAAGCTTTTGTGTTTATAACTTGTAGACAGAGTTGGTTATTTTATACTGTATATTGAAGTTAAAGAATTTGAGATGTGTTGTCCAAGAGGCCTAAAGTTGTTGTAGTGCATCCACAGATAGCAACCATGCAATCATGGCTCGCTTGAAGTGGAGGGCGCACATATATAAATTATAAACATGATGCTACTTGAAATAATTATGTCTTGGCAGAGGCCATGTTTCCTTAGCAGTGACCCAAACCCAGGTTAATTGCAGAGTATTCCATTACACCTCTGACTTCCATCAGCCTTTCTGGAACAGAGTCCTTCAATGCCTTTGTAGCTGCAGTATGTACTTTGATGGCCTGGTTAAGCATTTCATCAAAGGGGATTCTCATCTAGGATATTCATGCTGCTGCGTTTTGCCATGGTATCAAAATGTCTTGCGAAGTTAAGACTCTTGTAGCACAAATATTGCTTGTGATTTCACAGCTCAAGACAAAACACTATTTAGATCTTGCTAAATGCTGGCAAGTACTCATCAGGATATGCAAGTGAAATCTATACAATAATGAGAACATGTTCGTCTGATCTATTGATGCAAAGAAAATCACTGCAGCTGAAATTGGACCTTGAATACTGCTGTTTTGAAGAACTCTTGTAGCGATGGCCTGGTGTTGAAAAGATTCGATTCCAACGCACCCATCATTTTCGCTAATCCACCCCAAATTCAACTGCCTTCAATTTTGAGGACTGCTGCCACACCATCAAGGACAGTCACCACATCTCTGGAGTTCAGTTATTTTGTCCACAATTGGATCAACATTGTAATGAGGTCTATGAGCTGAGTGATTCTGGTGGAATCAAAACTTCAACCTTCAAATAAGTCAGAAGCACATCTGTTGATAATCGTGCAATGCTCAATTCCAGGGTCATGATCAGACATGAGCTGAGAAGTAGAATTCATTCCCATTCAGTGCCTGATAATGGGCAGGTTCAAACAAGAGACAGATTCAAAAGCATTACCATTCTCTACTTCTTGCGATTAAGAATTATTGGCTTCTATTTTAGTTTTGTGAGTTCTGAGACCAATGTGGGAACTGTGTATTCTTTTACAAATGGGTAAGTGAGTTGTTTGTGAGATTCACTCCTACCATTTAAGCAGGGCTTCTGCACTCTTTCAATGCTCGGGGTCACAATACCAGAATGAATGCTCTTTCTTCACTGTGGTCATGGGCAATGCACTCTCCAGAGCACATTTCCCTCCAAGGAGGCTCTGAGCATATTGTTGAATCTTTTCCTCTGGCTACCTAATAATCTCTTCCTGCAACAAAATCACACCCGTGAATTGAGTTCAGAACGCAATTCAGGAGTGTGGTTTTGGGAGCTGTGAAAAACAAGGCTCGACCAGTGATCAGACTGAATAATTAAGACATCAGTGCTGAGGACATTTAGATGTTGGTTTACCTGCCCTTCTACAGTCACCGACAATCAACATCTTGTGACACACCATTGACTAGAATTTAAATGGTCAGGTAGGACAGAGATGATGTATTTTGCTGTCTGATAAACACACTTGCCACTCCATCTGTACAAGTGCAGCCTCAAAGACACTGAATTAATTTAATACCATCCAGGGCTATGACCTCCACATTAGTCATCAACTTAAAAAGACTCATCCTTACAAGGACTTTCCGATGGTTACCTGTACCAACAGACTGGGGAGAAATAAGGTGAAATAGGGTTTTCCCTAACTTTGTTCACTCATTTGTCCTTAATGCCTAATAAATAATCCAGGGACCACATCCTTTGTTTTGGATTCTCCAGCCTGGGAAACACCTCTGCAGATAACTTATCAATTGTTCTCAGAACCCTGAATGCTCCATAAAATAAACTCCAGTGTGTACAAGCTAGTTACTCTCTTGGTCTTCACAGGTATTCATCGTTGTAGGATTTTGTACTTCACTGCCTCCAAATCTAGCATTTCCTTCCTTGGGTATAGAGACCAAAATTGAAAACAGCACTGGAATTCTGGTGTGACAAAGTGTACCCTAACCCCTTTATGATAAAGGGTAACACACCATTTTGGTTTAATTGCTCATTTTCATTTGGAGAAATACATAGAACATAGAATAGTACAGCACAGTACAGGCTCTTCGGCCCACATTGTTGTGCCGACCCTCAAACCCTGCCTCCCATATAACCCCCCAACTTAAATTCCTCCATATACCTGTCTAATAGTCTCTTAAATTTCACTAGCGTATCTGCCTCCACCACTGACTCGGGCAGTGCATTCCACACACCAACTACTCTCTGAGTGAAAAACCTTCCTCTAATATCCCCCTTGAACTTCCCACCCCTTACCTTAAAGCCATGTCCCCTTGTATTGAGCAGTGGTGCCCTGGGGAAGAAGCGCTGGCTATCCACTCTATCTATTCCTCTTAATATCTTGTATACCTCTATCATGTTTCCTCTCATCCTCCTTCTCTCCAAAGAGTAAAGCCATAGCTCCCTTAATCTCTGATCATAATGCATACTCTCTAAACCAGGCAGCATCCTGGTAAATCTCCTCTGTACCCTTTCCAATGCTTCCACATCCTTCCTATAGTGAGGCAACCAGAACTGGACACAGTACTCCAAGTGTGGCCTAACCAGAGTTTTATAGAACTGCATCATTACATCGCGACTCTTAAACTCTATACCTCGACTTACGAAAGCCTACACCCCATAAGCTTTCTTAACTACCCCATATACCTGTGAGGCAACTTTCAAGGATCTGTGGACATGTACCCCCAGATCCCTCTGCTCCTCTACACTACCAAGTATCCTGCCACTTACTTTGTACTCTGCCTTGCAGTTTGTCCTTCCAAAGTGTACCACCTCACACTTCTCTGGGTTGAACTCCATCTGCCACTTCTCAGCTGACTTCTGCAACCTATCAATATCTCTCTGCAATCTTCGACAATCCTTTACACTATCTACACCACCACCAACCTTTGTGTCGTCTGCAAACTTGCCAACCCACCCTTCTACCCCCACATCCGGACGTTAATAAAAATCACGAAAATTAGAGATCCCAGAACCGATCCTTGTGGGTCACCACTAGTCACAACCCTCCAATCCGAATGTACTCCCTCCACCATGACCCCTCTGCCTTCGGCAAGCAAGCCAATTCTGAATCCACCTGGCCAAACTTCCCTGGATCCCATGCCTTCTGACTTTCTGAATAAGCCTACTGTGTGGAACCTTGTCAAATGCCTTACTAAAATCCATATAGATACAGTAGGCATCAAGTCTTCTTGCCCAAATTTGACCTGGTGCCATGACAGCAATGACTGGATTCAATTTTGTAGCTTCCCAGAGCTACACTTTAACCTTGCATTGCGGTGTGGTGGTCTCAAACAAAGTACATCCAAGAAAGTCAGTATGAAACTTGCGTTAAGATTTTGATATTGTGACTGAATTAAGTCCGGTGTTAGTTGGCTAGTTTGTGGCAGGTTTGAATTGCTCCTGTTAATATTCAACTCTTGAGTGGATAGAAAATGTAACTAATATTATTATCCACCAAGTTTTAAAAGATAATCTGGAGTATAAAATATGGTGTTTCAACTTCTTTCCCAAAAAAGCATTTAATTAGCTACTTTGTTTACAGGGACACTTTAAATACTTTTTAAAAATATAGTTTGATGTACTCAACTGAGTTTTCATTGATCTACTTTACTTATAGGGCATAGGAAGATGAAGAAATATTCAAAAATTGTATCTTTTAATTCATTAGAGCAAAGTGGCGATTCAAGTCAGTTTAAGTTACGTGGTTATAATTAGTATTTTAAAATCATTTTATTGCAAGATGGAGAATGAAACAGAACAAATTTTACAGATCTGTTTATACCTTGATTTTTTTGAAATCCACAGGTTTTCGAATCAGCTCATAGTATTCAGGCAACTCCTTCCGTGATGGTAACTGGATGAAGACTTCACTCAGTTGTCGGTTCAAGCTATTTCAGGGCAAAGGGAGAACAGGTGATCAGTGCTACATCACCATCATTTTACAAGAAGTTCGTCAATTCAAATTCCATATGCCTATTTTTGATATTCATTTATATTTTTATAAAGCTATTACTATATTAAAATATCACTGTAAAAGCAATCCTAAGCTTTCTTTTTGACTGAAAAGAAAATTTGCCACATACCATGCTCCTATTGCAAAAAACAAACTGTACAGTGGATTCCAGTTAATTAAGACATATCGGGACCAATACATTTTGGCCCAATTAAGCGGCTGCCCGAATTAGCAAAAGTTTCATAGAAATAGTTTTTTTTAAGAAGTATTAAAAGAAAGAGAAACTATCATTTAATTGAGTCACAAAATTGTGTATTTAAATAAAATATATACAAATTAGAACACTACTACTGTGACTACAGTACTATAAAACTGTGTACTAGCTCCTAATAGTTATTGACAGAGGAATTCATCCAGTGTTTGCTACTGTGTTCTTTTCACTGTAAATAAATAAAATCAGCAGAGACACCTAGTGCAGATAATAGACTACTTTCATTGCCTCCCTGCATGAAGTAGTGTCAAAAATTACTGCTTTTTGGCGTACGTCAGTCCAAATGAATAACATAACACAAGCACACACAAATAATGCAACTGTTCACTCTAAAGCAGTGTCCCACATATTTTCTCAATTTAAAAGTTGCCCCAGTTAACCATAATCCACTGTATATAGTGAAGACATACATTTTGAGCTTTTTTCGTAATAGTCAACTATGGCTGCAACCTTGGATTATTATAAACAAAGGACCTATTACTGAAATACAACTGCAGTGAATCGTTAAAAAGAACCAATAACCATTGAAAACCTAATGCAAAGAGTCAGGATATTTCTTACTCCTGTCACAACTGGAAAAATCAGCCCAAATTCTATACTAATAATACACATTGATCAACTCCATCATACATTTGTAGAGGCAGCCTGAAAAGAACACAAGCATAATTATTTTAATATGGTTGTACATTGCAACAATATTCATCTGTCTCTTAACATTTTATAACACAAAAGGAAATGAAAAAAATTATTTGACCATTGACATGAGTGTGCAGTATACTTTAAACTGCATATGACACCTGACTTCTGTTCTTTGTTGCTAAGTAGCAAAATATAGTTGAAGATAGTAAGGGGAAACCACAGTTAATAGTGCATATATGGGAAGAGAACTAATTGCTATTAGTTCTCTAGCAATAAATGAATAAAACTAGACAAATGCTGTCTCAAATATTGTTACAGTAGCAGCACTTAAACAGGCAAATGAAAAAAAGGATGTGATGCGTTTAAATTTATATCGTGGGTGGCATAGACTGCAAGTTGAAGTGCCTGCTATGCTCCAAATTCTACATTCATCAACTTGGACAAAAGGCGGCAATATGATTTAAATACACATAAATGAGAAATGTTGCCAATGCAAATTGGGCTAGCTACAGAGCAACGATTTATCATTCAACAGTTTGGGGTTTAGTAAACTGGTTCTAAATGGTTCCAATGAGTAAACTTATTGAGGAGACACTCACATCAGGAAGAATCACTGTTCTGATTTTGTTAATATAAAATAGGCAGTCAGAATCAAAAAGAATTGCTATTTAATTGCCTTGGTACTGGAGAGATGACCAATAACTCAATACCCACCTCACAGGCAAACACGAGGAAATCTGCAGATGCTGGAATTTCAAGCAACACACATAAAAGTTGCTGGTGAACACAGCAAGCCAGGCAGCATCTCTAGGAAGAGGTACAGTCAACTTTTTGGGCCGAGACCCTTTGTCAGGACTAACTAAAAGAGCTAGTAAGAGATTTGAAAGTGGCGGGGGGGGGGGCAGAGAAGAGATCCAAAATGATAGGAGAAGACAGGAGTGGGAGGGATGGAGCCAAGGGCTGAACAGTTGATTGGCAAAAGGGATACGAGAGGATCATGGGACAGGAGGCCCAGGGAGAAGGGAAAGGGGTGGGGAGGGGAAAAGCCCAGAGGATGGGAAAGGGGTATAGTGAGGGGGACAGAGGGAGAAAAAGGGGAGAGAGGAAAAGAATGTGTGTATATAAATAAATAACGGATGGGGTACAAGGGGGAAGTGGGGCATTAGCGGAAGTTAGAGAAGTCAATGTTCATGCCATCAGGTTGGAGGCTACCCAGGCGGAATATACGGTGTTGTTCCTCCAACCTGAGTGTGACTTCATCTTTACAGTAGAGGAGGCCGTGGATAGACATATCAGAATGGGAATGGGACGTGGAACTAAAATATGTGGCCACTGGGAGATCCTGCTTTCTCTGGCGGACAGAGAGTAGGTGTTCAGCGAAACGATCTCCCAGTCTGCGTCGGGTCTCGCCAATATATAGAAGGCCACACAGGGAGCACCGGACGCAGTATATCACCCCAGCCAACTCACAGGTGAAGTGTCGCCTCACCTGGAAGGACTGTCTGGGGCCCTGAATGGTAGTGAGGGAGGAAGTGTAAGGGCACGTGCAGCACTTGTTCCGCTTACAAGGATAAGTGCCAGGAGGGAGATCGGTGGGGAGGGATGGGGGGGACGAATGGACAAGGGAGTTGCGTAGAGAGCGATCCCTGCAGAATGCGGGGGGGGGGGGGGATGGGAAAGATGTGCTTAGTGGTGGGATCCCGTTGGAGGTGGTGAAGTTACGGAGAATAATATGTTGGACCCGGAGGCTGGTGGGGTGGTAGGTGAGGACAAGGGGAACCCTATTCCTAGTGGGGTGGTGGGAGGATGGAGTGAGAGCAGATGTACGTGAAATGGGGGAGATGCGTTTGAGAGCAGAGTTGATGGTGAAGGAAGGGAAGCCCTTTTCTTTAAAAAAGGACATCTCCTTCGTCCTGGAATGAAAAGCCTCATCCTGACAGCAGATGCAGCGGAGAACTGAGGAATTGCGAGAAAGGGATGGCATTTTTGCAAGAGACAGAGTGAGAAGAGGAATAGTCCAGATAGCTGTGAGAGTCAGTAGGATTACCGTAGACATCAGTAGATAAGCTGTCTCCAGAGACAGAGACAGAAAGATCTAGAAAGGGGAGGGAGGTGTCGGAAATGGACCAGGTAAACTTGGCGGCAAAGTTAATGAAGTCAACGAGCTCAGCGTGCATGCAGGAAGCAGCGCCAATACAGCAAAGGAAAAGTGGGGGATAGATACCAGGATAGGTTTGGAACATAGTCTGTTCCACAAAGCCAACAAAAGGCAGGCATAGCTAGGACCCATACGGGTGTTCGTGGCTACACCTTTAGTTTGGAGGAAGTGGGAGGAGCCAAAGGAGAAATTATTAAGAGTAAGGACTAATTCCGCTAGACGGAGCAGAGTGGTGGTAGAGGGGAACTGGTTAGGTCTGGAATCCAAAAAGAAGCGGAGAGCTTTGAGACCTTCCTGATGGGGGATGGAAGTATATAAGGACTGGACATCTATGGTGAAAATAAAGCGGTGGGGGCCAGGGAACTGAAAATCATCGAAAGTTACAGAGCACGAGAAGAAAGGGGCTTCCCTTCCTCCACCCTCAACTCTGCTCTCAAACGCATCTCCCCTATTTCACGCACATCTGCTCTCATTCCATCCTCCCGCCACCCCACTAGGAATAGGGTTCCCCTTGTCCTCACCTACCACCTCACCAGCCTCCGGGTCCAACATATAATTCTCCATAACTTCACCACCTCCAACAAGATCCCACCACCAAGCACATCTTTCCCTCCCCACTGATCTCCCTCCTGGCACTTATCCTTGTAAGTGGAACAAGTGCTACACATGCCCTTACACTTCCTCCCTCACTACCATTCAGGGCCCCGGACAGTCCTTCCAGGTGAGGCGACACTTCACCTGTGAGTCGGCTGGGGTGATACGCTGCGTCCGGTGCTCCCTATGTGGTCTTCTATATATTGGCGAGACCCGACGCAGACTGGGAGATCGTTTCGCTGAACACCTACACTCTGTCCGCCAGAGAAAGCAAGATCTCCCAGTGGCCACACATTTTAGTTTCACGTCCCATTCCTATTCTGATACGTCTATCCACAGCCTCCTCTACTGTAAAGATGAAGCCACACTCAGGTTGGAGGAACAACACCGTATATTCTGCCTGGGTAGCCTCCAACCTGATGGCATGAACATTGACTTCTCAAACTTCCGTTAATGCCCCACCTCCCCCTCGTACCCCATCTGTTATTTATTTATATACACACATTCTTTTTCTCTCTCCCCTTTTTCTCCCTCTGTCCCCCTCACTATACCCCTCACCCATCCTCTGGGCTTTTCCCCTCCCTCCCCCTTTCCTTTCTCCCTGGGCCTCCTGTCCCGTGATCCTCTCATATCCTTTTTGCCAATCAACTGTCCAGCTCTTGGCTCCATCCCTCCCCCTCCTGTCTTCTCCTATCATTTTGGATCTCCCCCTCCCCCTCCCATTTTCAAATCTCTTACTAGCTCTTCTTTCAGTTAGTCCTGACAAAGGATCTTGGCCTGAAACGTCAACTGTACCTCTTCCTAGAGATGCTGCCTGGCCTGCTGCGTTCACCAGCAACTTTTATGTGTGTTACCCACCTCATAGGAATGGCCTTCAATGTTGAACCTTTTGAATATCTTAAATTGCGTATTACTCTTCTCCCATTAGACACCAGACTAGAACTATCATTGAAATGGATTTGAGTTTTAAACAGTAATTTTAAGTGTGATGTGTTGTGTTGAAAGTTCTCACTGCTTCATCAGTAATTAGGAAGTCAGACATCATTTTATTTCCTCATAGTTAAACCATTCAAGACTGGTTTGCTTAACCAACCTTGTCTCAGGAACAAACCTTACATCTTTATGAAGAAGCTATTATGATTTTATGCATTTCTTTTACAATTCTAATGGTTCTGATGTTGGTTTAACATTTTAAGAGTTTCATCATAACACCTTTGATATTGGACAGTTAGATGAAATTGCTGAAATACAAATCTTAATGTCTAGAGTTCGACTAATACAATGGAACTGCAAATGAAATACTTGATTTGGAAGGCAAGGATGAAAATGTCCAAATCATTTTACCTGTCTCTGTAGTTTATTACTGTATCAATGATTGCATTCATCTGTTTGGTTATCCTAGGTGGATTTGGAGACAGTTTTTCTGCTGGGGGTCTGCCTCTCTTTTTCTTCTTTTTTCCATCCTCCTTTGATGAATCTTTATCCACATTTCTTCTGCGTTTCCTAGCTTTCTTCTGACGTATTTCCTCTTCCATTTCTTCTAAATTGCCATCTTCAATTGCCTAAGTTAAATTCCCAGTTTAAAATTTTAGATTTAAGTATATTGAATATCCATTAATATCAAATGACAAATAATATTTGATCTTTTAATGCCTGTTATGAATAGAATTGACAAATTTAATTTACCTACCCTCCATTTATAAACTCCATACCCCTGAACCATCCAGGAAGCATGAATCAGAAATACAGATTCTTCATGCTCTAAATATATAATTACCCAATTCTTCATAAGGCTGCTGATAATTTCAGCTTACAAATTAATTTACTTCTTAAAAAATATTTTTAGTTATTAAGCTATATAGTGGGAAAATTATCAGTTACGCTATACCTCCCAGAGGTCAGTTTTTTGGTTTAAGGTTTATTGAAAACTCCTACATTTCTTCAATTTTTTTTTACCCCAAATCAAAGACATTTGATTATCACATGACCCAAAGCATTTTTTCCCCTTTATTGTTTGAATCCCACACTTGCTAAGAGCTTAAAGCAGATTTGAATCACTCTAATAAACTAATTTTCACCTTCAACAATTACCTGGATTACCCCATAGAAAAACTGCATTTGGTCAGCTGAGAAAATTTTGGTGGGATGTTCCAATTTAAAATTTATATTAACACAGATTAATAAATGTGAAAAGCTTCGAAAGTCTTCACAGGAAAGCTCTAAAACAGAACTAGATATAGCCACATACTGATCTAAGAAAAACAGAAAAAGAAATAAGAGTGAAATTGGCATCTTAATGCCATTACAGATATCTGGTCAAGGACTTAGGTCAGGACCATCCCCACAGGGCAAACAACCAATATGCAAAAGGCAACAAACTACGAATACAAAAGGCAAAAAAATGTAATTGCAAATAAATAAGCAATAAACAGTGAGCACATGAGATGAAGAGTTCTTGAAAGTGAGCCCATAGGTTGTGGGAACAGTTCAGTGATGGGGAAAGTGAAATTGAAATTGAATTAAGTTATTCTATTGGTTCAAGAGCCTGATTGTTGAACAGTAATTACTGTTCCTGACCTGGCAGTGAGAGTCCTGAGGCTCCTGAACTTTCATCTTGATGGTAACAGCGAGAAGAAAGCAGGGCTTAGGTGTGGGAATCCCTGATTTTGGATGCTGCATTCCTGTAACAGTGCTTGGTGTAGATGTGTTCAATGGTGAGGAAGGCTTCACCTGTGATGGACTGAGCAGTATCCATACCAAGCTGTGATACAACCAGTCAATATACTCTCCAGCACACATCTATAGAAGTTTGTCAAAATATTAGATTCAGCATGACATCTTCAAAAACTTCTAAGGAAGTGAAGGGTCTGCCATGCTTTCTTCATAATCGCATTTACATGCTGGACCCAGGACAAGTCCTCGGATATGATAACACCAAGGAATTTAATATTGCAACCTTCTCCACCGGCTGGCTCATAGACCTCTGATTTCTTCCTCTTGAATTAAATAATCACCTCCTTGGTCTTGCTGACATTGAATGAGGTTGGTGCCGTGGTATCACTGAAACAGATTTTCAATCTCCCTCCTATATGCAGATTCATCACCACCTATGATTCGGCCAACGACAGTGGTCGTGTCAGCAAGCTTAAGTATGGCATTGGAGCTGTGCTTAGTCACACAGTTGTAAGTGTAATGCAAGTAGAGCAGTGGAGTAAGCACACAAGACAAATTGCAAATAAAAACAAATAACTAAGGAAATAAAGCTAAGAACATGATTTGAAGAGTTCTTGAAAATGAGTCCATAGGTTGTGAAATCAGTTCAGATGAGGTGAGAGAAGTTATCCCCACTGGTTCAGGAGCCTGATGACTGAAGGGGTAATAATAGTTCCCGAACCTGGTGATATGGGACCCAAGGCTCCTGTACCTCTTTCCTGACTCCAGTAGCAAGGAGAGAGCATGGCCTGAATCATGGGGCGGGGGGCAGATCTTGTTGATGGATGCTGTTTTCTTGTTGCAGTACTTCTTATAGATGTGCTTAATAGAGGGAAGGACTTTCCCTGTGATGGACTGGGCTGTATGCATCATTTTTGTAGGCTTTTCTATTCTTGGGCATTGGTGTTTCCACACCAGGCTCTGATGCAACCAGTCAGGATACTGTCTACTTGCATATGTGGAAGTTTGTCAGAGTTTTACATGGCATGCAGAATTTGCACAAACTTCTGAGAAAGTAGAGGCTCTATCATGCCTTCTTTGTAAGAGCACTTGCATGCTGGAACCAGGAGCAAACCTCTGATATGATAAAGCCAAGGAATTTAAAGTTACTGACCATCTCCGATCCCTTAATTCATCACTATCTTTTGTCATCTGCAAAGTTATACATGGTTTTGGAACTGTACTTAACCACGCAGTCATAACTATAAAGCAAGTAGGCAAGTGAGAAAACCATGGATCCAGTTGCTCAGAGATGTTCCAAGCTGAGTGAAGAGTAAATGAAATGGCATCTGCTTTTGACCTGTTGGGATGGTAGGCAAATTAGAGTGGACATTCCTCAAGCAGGACTTGATATGACTTCTAAAAGCATTTCATCACAGTGGATTCAAGTGCTACTAGATGATATTTATTGAGGCAGGTTATCATGTTCTTCTTGAGCACTGGTATAATTAAAGCCTACTAGAAGCAAGCCTGCTCAGACTGCCAAAGCAAGGGGTTAAAGATGTCAGTAAACACTCCAGCCAGTTGATTAGCACAGGTCTTCCCTTATCAGCGAGGTACATTGTCTGGGCCAGGTGCTTTCTACAAGTTCATCCTCTTGAAGAAGGCTCTCACATCAACCCCAGAGACGTAAGCACTTTCATGAACTCCCAAAGTCCCCAACGACCCTGTGACTTCAAGGTTCTGTGTCAAAGCAAGCATAAAAGGCAATGAGCTCATCCGGGGTGAAATTGTGTTTCATCTACATTGCTTGTTTTGCTTTGTAGGAGGTGATGATATTCAAGCCCTGCTATAGCTGTCGAGCATCCTTTTGTGATTGAAGTTGGAACTACCACTTTGCATGTGAGGTGACTTTCTGGACGTCACACCTGGACCTCTTGTACTTTCCTGGGTCTTCAGTCCTGAACACCAATCCAGCCCTCAGCAGACTGCAGATCTATTAGTCAATTATAGGGCATCTGAGTGGGAACAACTATGAATGATTCTGTGGGAAGACACATGCCTATTAGTGTCTCTATAAAATCTGTGACAAATGTGGCATATTCATTCAGGTCCTCTGATTAATCCTTGAAAATGGCCCAGTCCACTGACTCGAAGCAATGCCTTAGTCACTCAGAAGATTCAGGAGTTCATTTATTATCGAGTATGTATACAATATAACCTGATATTTGCACTCCACAGGACAAGAAACCCCAGAGAATGAATGATAGAAACATCGAAGTCCTGAAGACCCCACCCCCTCTTATGACCACTTCTTTGTTGTCCTTATTTCTGATGACTTGCTCTTTAGTCTCTGCCTGTGTGCAAGTAGGAGGATAGTTGGATGATCAGACTTCCTGAAATGTGGTCTAGGGATGTTGTCCAGCGTGTTAATGGTGAGCCATGTCTTAGTGAAACAGAGAACACAGCAATCCCTCCTTTCCTTCCAATACAGCAACCTTCCCTTAAGTCTTATATCTTGTTCTCCAGTGACTGTACATTAGCCAGCAATATGCTAGGGTGAGGTTGCTGTGTACTCTGTTGCTTTAGTCTGGCATGAAGTCTTACCTGGCACACTCTCTTTCAGCGACAGCTGACTTTCAATGCGTACTTGCATACCTGAGTCCAGTTCCACAAGTCCTTATGAAATTGTAGAATGCTTGTGTTTAGACTGTTAAAAGTATGTTTCTTAAAGGGAAACAACAGGCTGCAGATTGTAGTAAAAGCAGTTTAGAAGATGTAGTGTTTTGTGAGTTCCTGCAAAACATCACTGTATACTACCAGTGCCATTTTACTCAACCTTCAGTGAATTAGTCACCACAGGATTCCTAACCTCTTGACCTGCTCTGTAGCCATATTATGTAAATGGCTATTCAAATTAGTTTCTGGTCAATGGTATATTAGTAGTGGGTGATTCAATGGTGGTAATGCCATTTACTGTCATGGATGGTAGCTGAATTTTCTTTTGTTTGATATCATCAGTCTGGCACTTGTGTGATAGGAGTATTACTAGCCACCTATCAGACACGGCTTGGATATTGTCCAGGTCTCGCTGTGACTGAGGCAATAGACAATAGACAGTTGGTACAGGAGTAGGCCATTCAGCCCTTTGAGCCAGCACCACCATTCACTGTGATCATGGCTGATCATCCACAATCAGTATCCAGTTCTTGCCTTAGCCCCATAACCTTTGATTCCGCTATCTTTAAGAGCTCTATCCATCTCTTTCTTGAAGGCATCCAGAGACTTGGCCTCCACAGCCTTCTGCGGCAGGGCATTCCATACATCCACCACTCTCTGGAGTGAAAAAGTTTTTCCTCAACTCCATTCTAAATGGCCTACCCCTTATTCTTAAACTGTGGCCTCTGGTTCTGGACTCACCCTTCAGCGGGAACATGCTTCCTGCCTCCAGCCTGTCCAATCCCTTAATAATCTTACATGTTTCAATAAGATCCCCTCTCAGCCTTCTAAATTCCAGAGTATACAAGCTTAGTCGCTCCAATCTTTCGACATATGACAGTCCCGCCATCCCAGGAATTAACCTTGTGAACCTACGCTGCACTCCCTCAATAGCAAGAGTGTCCTTCCTCAAATTTGGAGACCAAAACTGCACACAGTACTCCAGGTGTGGTCTCACCAGGGCCCTGTACAGCTGCACAAGGACCTCTTTGCTCTTATACTCAATTCCCCTTGTTATGAAGGTCAGCATGCCATTAGCTTTCTTCACAGCCTGCTGTACTTGCGTGCTTGCTTTCAGTGACTGATGTACAAGAACACCTAGATCTCGCTGTGCTTCCCCTTTTCTTAACTTGACTCCATTTAGATAATAATCTGCCTTCCTGTTCTTACCAGCAAAGTGGATAACCTCACATTTATCCACATTAAACTGCATCTGCCATGCATCTTGCCCACTCAACCAGCCTGTCCAAGTCACCCTGCATTCTCATAGCATCCTCCTCACATTTCACACTACCACCTAGCTTTGTGTCATCAGCAATTTTGCTAATGTTACTTTTAATTCCCTCATCTAAATTATTAATATATATTGTAAACAGCTGCGGTCCCAGCACTGAACCCTGCGGTACCCCACTGGTCACCGCCTGCCATTCCGAAAGGGACCCATTCATCGCTACTCTTTGTTTTCTGCCAGCCAGCCAATTTTCAATCCACATACATCAAAGTTGCTGGTGAACGCAGCAGGGCAGGCAGCATCTGTAGGAAGAGGTGCAGTCGACGTTTCAGGCCGAGACCCTTCGTCAGGTCTCGGCCTGAAACGTCGACTGCACCTCTTCCTACAGATGCTGCCTGGCCTGCTGCGTTCACCAGAAACTTTGATGTATGTTGCTTGAATTTCCAGCATCTGCAGAATTCCTGTTGTTTGCGTTTAAATTTTCAATCCATGTCAGTACTCTGCCCCCAATACCATGTGCCCTAATTTTGCCCACTAATTTCCTATGTGGGACTTTATCAAAGGCTTTCTGAAAGTCCAGGTACACTACATCCACTGGCTCTCCCTTGTCCATTTTCATAGTTACATTCTCAAAAAGTTCCAGAAGATTAGTCAAGCACGATTTCCCCTTCGTAAATCCATGCTGACTCGGACCGATCCTGTTACTGCTATCCAGATATGTCGTAATTTCATCTTTTATAATTGACTCCAGCCCCTTTCCCACCACCGACATCAGGTTAACTGGTCTATAATTCCCTGTTTTCTCTCTTCCCCCCTTCTGGGAGAGAGGGACAACATTAGCCACCCTAAGAGAGGGACAACATTAGCCAAATAGGCATGGACTATTTCATTAATCCGATGAGTTGAGAAAGGTTGTGTCTAACATTTTGCAATCAGCAACAAGCACCACTATTTCTGAACTTATGAATAAAGGTCCTCGATGAAGCAGCTAAAGACACTAGCCCGAGGAACTCCTGCAGACGTGTCCTGTGACTAACATGATTCATTTCAAACTACCTTAACCATCTTTCTTTGTGCTAGTTATGATTCCAAACAGCAGAGGCTTTGTCCCCGATTCCCATCAACTTCAGTTTAGCCAAGGTTCCTTGATGCCATACTGCCTTGATGTCAGGTCAGTTACTCTCAGTCCACTTCCAGAGTTCAACCCTATGGTCCTGTGTGGAGCAAGGCTGTAAATGAAGTCAGGAGCCAAGTAATTTTAGTGGAATTCAAACTGAGCTTCTGTGACAAGATAGTTGCCTAGAAAGTGCCATTTGATAACATCACTGATGATCGTGATGATTGGGAATACTGTAACTGCATTGTTAATTTGCTGGGTTGGATTCGTCATGCTTCTTGCAGGCAGGACAAAACTGCGTAATTTTCCACATTACCAGATAGATGTATTTGTACTGACACAACTTGGTCAACAGCACGTCAAGTTCTGAAGTACAGGTATTCAGTACTATTGCAGGAGCACTGTGGCTATGGAATGAGGTTTTTTGGCAGAAATGAAGACAGTGGGTCAATCTTCCCAATATTTGAGTGAATTACTGTTCACTAGGTGCAAGATGCTGGATAAGTGAAAGCCAATATGATGATCATGGGAAACTCAAAGTTAATCCAGGCTTTCAGTTTAATGTTATCAGCTTATATGTGGAATCGAACAAATTTTCCAAGGAGATGCCAAAGAGATCACATAGTTTTACATCTAGAAGGCCAAGGATTATA